>NC_060108.1:23479024-24089024 GCF_021155765.1 Diprion similis
ACGCTTGGTAAAAAAAACATTCAACTGCTATTGAATTAGTTACCTTCAGATAATTTAGTTCTAGATCAAAGTAACTTTTGTAGAGTGGTAAAGCACAGTTGTTTGCAGTTTTAGAAATGCGTGTACAAGTTGATTTGTTAAAAAAAAAAGCTAGAAGTTTTTCGTCAGTGTAACACCAAGGTCTCATATTTGATAATAGATCAAGGATCCATAATGATCGTTCCCACAAAGCATAATTCATTATGATCGATCAGAAGGCGGAAAAACAGTTTAATCCAGCAGTCACACTTCGCTCGTGAAGCCTCATCGCTCATTTGAACATTTCGTTCTTGTGACGTGCGTGTGGATACCCATAACGGTTGTAACCCACCTATCCGCGGATAGAATGTACATAATAGTTCTCACCTTATGGGTATAATGTACGAAAGGCTAAACGAGATGTGCGTGAAGAATGGAAACAACTTTTGAATTTGACGGATCACTATACCCGCTCAAAGTTATAGATCTTACACCTCCGTTAGGGATAAAAACTGTAAAGTTACGTTTATGCTGTATTACGGATAAATATATTCGGATAAATTATCTGTTGTTTAATATCCCCCATCTCTGTACATATTAGCATCAATTTGTTTTCTTTTACAAACGTAACTTGTGCAAAATTTGTCAAGTTTACAAATAATTCGTAGCTGTACGGTTTTTTCATAGCTCTAGGTCTGATAAAATTTGTATTTTAAATTGAGAGTGACGAATTTTCACGAGAATTGAGAAAAATTATTACATATAATTTCATACAACTCAAAACTAGCTGCAAATCTAAGACAAATACGGAATTAACTGCGAATATAAAAACGAAGAGAAGTTAACGTGGGATTGTTTTGGAAAAATATTTTTCCTGGATTTTTCGGAAAAGGTATCAATCGAAGTTAATAAAATGGGGTAAATTTGAAAAGGCAAACCAGTTCATTAGTTTTGCCTAGCGCCATCTGCACCACACCTTGGATAACATCGATCAGGTGAAGATCTTCAAAAGTTTTTCGTTGATCAATCGGTAACACTGCTACGTCTGAAAAAGATCTCCGGATTATCTAGGGTCGAGAAGATCAGTGAGCAGCAGTAAATCTAGTCGGTAAGTATTCCGAACTTCGAGTGCATTTGTAGTCATAGATGGTATTACATTTTATTGGAAGCATTTGAAAATCTAGGATTGTTAATTAGGAATGTGACGAAATTGGGAAAATGAAGAAGCGAGATGAAGTAGCTGATGGCGTATTCGGACTGCACGCAATCGATTCCTCTTGCCAAATTACGTCAATATGGTGCATCAAAGAATTGAATCCAGATTCCAGGCCTTATTAGTTGATAGATTATATTTCAAATTGCGTTAAAAATAATTCAAATCAAACTGTTGATAAACTTAATTTATATAGAAACATTTGCCTGTGATCAACCACTGCCTAAACAAGAATTAAAATTAAAATATTTTATAACAAGTGTAAACACATAGACTACGGACCTCAAGGATTCCAAAAACAGCGTTTGAATCACCGTAGGGCTGACAGTTGCAAAAATGTGAAAAACTGTGAAACCATGCGATTTTTTATTCATTCGAATACAAGTTACATAAATGTAAGAATATAAATGTGAGAATATAATATAATACATAATATATTGTATCCTGCAGAGGTGCGTTGCGCTTGTACGCAAGCAGGAACTTGAACTATACTCATTCACTAGAACAATGATTATCTGATACAACAGTTTTCAAATTCTCCTTGAGATAATATATATTGCACTGATGTGTCCTGTTATAATAATCAGAATTATAGGAAAATGTTTAATCATACATTTGCATTTTGTGTATCTTCCGATTTAATACTATTTGGTAAGGTGTGAAATTACTACACACTTACACTCTAACACTTGTACTGGAATAAAGGCATAGTGGATAAACAGCTGATACTTGGTAGCTATACATTTAGGATTTTCTTTACCCCATTTTTGGAAACCCTGTGAAAATCTGATGTGTTTTGGCTGTAACTCTTGATCCGTTGCTAGCAACGTATTCAGACTGGGCGCAATCGATTCCTCTCGCGAAATTACGTCGATAAAGCGCATAAAGGAATTAATTCTAGTATTTTTCGGAATCCTCGAAATTTTGACAAAACATCGAAAGCATCTGCTTTGCTTTTAGTTTAATCTGAAGACGAAAATTTTTTTGCCTTTCGATCGATTAGCATGGCCGTTTTCAGATCGATTGCGCCCCTGGCACAGCAAAGAAGGGATTCCAAAGATCATGAAAACGACAGATCAGGAAATACAGTATCTCGTTATAATAATTATCATATTCTGCCTGAGATTGTGTGTATTGCACTTCTTCTAATGATTGGATTTCGTACATGATGTTCAATCATTCCTTTGCATTTATTTTTGTCATCCGCCACATTACTATTTAGCGACTCGAAAAAGTATTATGTATTAGAACCTGGAAATTTGTACTACGATTAAGACATATTGAATAAACTGTAACTGAAACTTAAAACCAACAAGTGTGTGATTTATTTTCCCCTCCTCCATAGAAAGTTGATGCAAATCTGTTTCTTTTTGGCTGACGTTTCTTGTCTCGCTCGCAGGGTATTGGGACTGCGTTAGATCGGTTCCTCCAGCAAAATGACGTCGGAACAGTGCCTCCAGAAATTGATTGCAGCACTTTTCAGGATCGTCGAAATTTTCACCAAAAATCCAAAGGGGTAAGGCTTACTTTTTTGGTCATTTTCGGAGCCGGAAATTTTTCGTCTCGGAATCGATTTGTACGACCATCTTCAGAGTATTTGGACCCCCAGGAACTCAGAAATCACATGAAAAAGAGCGTCGGACGAACAGCAGAGAAATGGCGATGAAAATTCTCCGTTTTTCGGCTGTAACTTTTTAGCTATCGCTCGCAGCGTATCGGGACTGCGATTAATCGATTCCTCTCGCAAAATTACGTCGGAATAGTGCCTTCAGAAATTGATTGCAGCACTTTTCAGAATCGTCGAAATTTTCGCCAAAAATCCAAAGGGGTAAGCCTTACTTTTTTGGTCATTTTAGGAGCCGAAAATTTTTCGTCTCGGAATCGATTTGTACGACCATCTTTAGAGTAATTGGACCCCCAGGAACTCAGAAATCACATGGAAGAGAGCGTCGGACGAACAGCAGAGAAATGGCGATGAAAATTCTCCGTTTTTCGGCTGTAACTTTTTAGCTATCGCTCGCAGCGTATCGGGACTGCGATTAATCGATTCCTCTCGCAAAATTACGTCGGAATAGTGCCTTCAGAAATTGATTGCAGCACTTTTCAGAATCGTCGAAATTTTCGCCAAAAATCCAAAGGGGTAAGCCTTACTTTTTTGGTCATTTTAGGAGCCGAAAATTTTTCGTCTCGGAATCGATTTGTACGACCATCTTGAGAGTAATTGGACCCCCAGGAACTCAGAAATCACATGGAAGAGAGCGTCGGACGAACAGCAGAGAAATGGCGATGAAAATTCTCCGTTTTTCGGCTGTAACTTTTTAGCTATCGCTCGCAGCGTATCGGGACTGCGATTAATCGATTCCTCTCGCAAAATTACGTCGGAATAGTGCCTTCAGAAATTGATTGCAGCACTTTTCAGAATCGTCGAAATTTTCGCCAAAAATCCAAAGGGGTAAGCCTTACTTTTTTGGTCATTTTCGGAGCCGAAAATTTTTCGTCTCGGAATCGATTTGTACGACCATCTTCAGAGTATTTGGACCCCCAGGAACTCAGAAATCACATGAAAAAGAGCGTCGGACGAACAGCAGAGAAATGGCGATGAAAATTCTTCGTTTTTCGGCTGTAACTTTTTAGCTATCGCTCG
Source organism: Diprion similis (assembly GCF_021155765.1). NCBI lineage: Eukaryota > Metazoa > Arthropoda > Insecta > Hymenoptera > Diprionidae > Diprion > Diprion similis. The sequence continues at coordinate 23,482,900 of NC_060108.1, forward strand.
CAGCGTATCGGGACTGCGATTAATCGATTCCTCTCGCAAAATTACGTCGGAGTAGTGCCTTCAGAAATCGATTGCAGCACTTTTCAGAATCGTCGAAATTTTCGCCAAAAATCCAAAGGGGTAAGCCTTACTTTTTTGGTCATTTTCGGAGCCGAAAATTTTTCGTCTCGGAATCGATTTGTACGACCATCTTCAGAGTATTTGGACCCCCAGGAACTCAGAAATCACATGAAAAAGAGCGTCGGACGAACAGCAGAGAAATGGCGATGAAAATTCTTCGTTTTTCGGCTGTAACTTTTTAGCTATCGCTCGCAGCGTATCGGGACTGCGATTAATCGATTCCTCTCGCAAAATTACGTCGGAGTAGTGCCTTCAGAAATCGATTGCAGCACTTTTCAGAATCGTCGAAATTTTCGCCAAAAATCCTAAGGGGTAAGCCTTACTTTTTTGGTCATTTTCGGAGCCGAAAATTTTTCGTCTCGGAATCGATTTGTACGACCATCTTTAGAGTAATTGGACCCCCAGGAACTCAGAAATCACATGAAAAAGAGCGTCGGACGAACAGCAGAGAAATGGCGATGAAAATTCTCCGTTTTTCGGCTGTAACTTTTTAGCTATAGCTCGCAGCGTATCGGGACTGCGATTAATCGATTCCTCTCGCAAAATTACGTCGGAATAGTGCCTTCAGAAATTGATTGCAGCACTTTTCAGAATCGTCGAAATTTTCGCCAAAAATCCAAAGGGGTAAGCCTTACTTTTTTGGTCATTTTCAGAGCCGAAAATTTTTCGTCTCGGAATCGATTTGTACGACCATCTTCAGAGTATTTGGACCCCCAGGAACTCAGAAATCACATGAAAAAGAGCGTCGGACGAACAGCAGAGAAATGGCGATGAAAATTCTCCGTTTTTCGGCTGTAACTTTTTAGCTATCGCTCGCAGCGTATCGGGACTGCGATTAATCGATTCCTCTCGCAAAATTACGTCGGAATAGTGCCTTCAGAAATTGATTGCAGCACTTTTCAGAATCGTCGAAATTTTCGCCAAAAATCCAAAGGGGTAAGCCTTACTTTTTTGGTCATTTTAGGAGCCGAAAATTTTTCGTCTCGGAATCGATTTGTACGACCATCTTTAGAGTAATTGGACCCCCAGGAACTCAGAAATCACATGAAGAAGAGCGTCGGACGAACAGCAGAAGAATGGCGATGAAAATTCTCCGTTTTTCGGCTGTAACTTTTTAGCTATCGCTCGCAGCGTATCGGGACTGCGATTAATCGATTCCTCTCGCAAAATTACGTCGGAATAGTGCCTTCAGAAATTGATTGCAGCACTTTTCAGAATCGTCGAAATTTTCGCCAAAAATCCAAAGGGGTAAGCGTTACTTTTTTGGTCATTTTAGGAGCCGAAAATTTTTCGTCTCGGAATCGATTTGTACGACCATCTTTAGAGTAATTGGACCCCCAGGAACTCAGAAATCACATGAAAAAGAGCGTCGGACGAACAGCAGAGAAATGGCGATGAAAATTCTCCGTTTTTCGGCTGTAACTTTTTAGCTATCGCTCGCAGCGTATCGGGACTGCGATTAATCGATTCCTTTCGCAAAATTACGTCGGAGTAGTGCCTTCAGAAATCGATTGCAGCACTTTTCAGAATCGTCGAAATTTTCGCCAAAAATCCAAAGGGGTAAGCCTTACTTTTTTGGTCATTTTCGAAGCCGAAAGTTTTTCGTCTCGGAATCGATTTGTACGACCATCTTTAGAGTAATTGGACCCCCAGGAACTCAGAAATCACATGAAAAAGAGCGTCGGACGAACAGCAGAGAAATGGCGATGAAAATTCTCCGTTTTTCGGCTGTAACTTTTTAGCTATCGCTCGCAGCGTATCGGGACTGCGATTAATCGATTCCTCTCGCAAAATTACGTCGGAATAGTGCCTTCAGAAATTGATTGCAGCACTTTTCAGAATCGTCGAAATTTTCGCCAAAAATCCAAAGGGGTAAGCCTTACTTTTTTGGTCATTTTAGGAGCCGAAAATTTTTCGTCTCGGAATCGATTTGTACGACCATCTTTAGAGTAATTGGACCCCCAGGAACTCAGAAATCACATGAAAAAGAGCGTCGGACGAACAGCAGAAAAATGGCGATGAAAATTCTCCGTTTTTCGGCTGTAACTTTTTAGCTATCGCTCGCAGCGTATCGGGACTGCGATTAATCGATTCCTCTCGCAAAATTACGTCGGAATAGTGCCTTCAGAAATTGATTGCAGCACTTTTCAGAATCGTCGAAATTTTCGCCAAAAATCCAAAGGGGTAAGCCTTACTTTTTTGGTCATTTTAGGAGCCGAAAATTTTTCGTCTCGGAATCGATTTGTACGACCATCTTTAGAGTAATTGGACCCCCAGGAACTCAGAAATCACATGGAAGAGAGCGTCGGACGAACAGCAGAGAAATGGCGATGAAAATTCTCCGTTTTTCGGCTGTAACTTTTTAGCTATCGCTCGCAGCGTATCGGGACTGCGATTAATCGATTCCTCTCGCAAAATTACGTCGGAATAGTGCCTTCAGAAATTGATTGCAGCACTTTTCAGAATCGTCGAAATTTTCGCCAAAAATCCAAAGGGGTAAGCCTTACTTTTTTGGTCATTTTCGGAGCCGAAAATTTTTCGTCTCGGAATCGATTTGTACGACCATCTTCAGAGTATTTGGACCCCCAGGAACTCAGAAATCACATGAAAAAGAGCGTCGGACGAACAGCAGAGAAATGGCGATGAAAATTCTTCGTTTTTCGGCTGTAACTTTTTAGCTATCGCTCGCAGCGTATCGGGACTGCGATTAATCGATTCCTCTCGCAAAATTACGTCGGAGTAGTGCCTTCAGAAATCGATTGCAGCACTTTTCAGAATCGTCGAAATTTTCGCCAAAAATCCAAAGGGGTAAGCCTTACTTTTTTGGTCATTTTCGGAGCCGAAAATTTTTCGTCTCGGAATCGATTTGTACGACCATCTTCAGAGTATTTGGACCCCCAGGAACTCAGAAATCACATGAAAAAGAGCGTCGGACGAACAGCAGAGAAATGGCGATGAAAATTCTTCGTTTTTCGGCTGTAACTTTTTAGCTATCGCTCGCAGCGTATCGGGACTGCGATTAATCGATTCCTCTCGCAAAATTACGTCGGAGTGTTGCCTTCAGAAATCGATTGCAGCACTTTTCAGAATCGTCGAAATTTTCGCCAAAAATCCTAAGGGGTAAGCCTTACTTTTTTGGTCATTTTCGGAGCCGAAAATTTTTCGTCTCGGAATCGATTTGTACGACCATCTTTAGAGTAATTGGACCCCCAGGAACTCAGAAATCACATGAAAAAGAGCGTCGGACGAACAGCAGAGAAATGGCGATGAAAATTCTCCGTTTTTCGGCTGTAACTTTTTAGCTATAGCTCGCAGCGTATCGGGACTGCGATTAATCGATTCCTCTCGCAAAATTACGTCGGAATAGTGCCTTCAGAAATTGATTGCAGCACTTTTCAGAATCGTCGAAATTTTCGCCAAAAATCCAAAGGGGTAAGCCTTACTTTTTTGGTCATTTTCGGAGCCGAAAATTTTTCGTCTCGGAATCGATTTGTACGACCATCTTTAGAGTAATTGGACCCCCAGGAACTCAGAAATCACATGAAAAAGAGCGTCGGACAAACAGCAGAGAAATGGCGATGAAAATTCTCCGTTTTTCGGCTGTAACTTTTTAGCTATCGCTCGCAGCGTATCGGGACTGCGATTAATCGATTCCTCTCGCAAAATTACGTCGGAATAGTGCCTTCAGAAATTGATTGCAGCACTTTTCAGAATCGTCGAAATTTTCGCCAAAAATCCAAAGGGGTAAGCCTTACTTTTTTGGTCATTTTCAGAGCCGAAAATTTTTCGTCTCGGAATCGATTTGTACGACCATCTTCAGAGTATTTGGACCCCCAGGAACTCAGAAATCACATGAAAAAGAGCGTCGGACGAACAGCAGAGAAATGGCGATGAAAATTCTCCGTTTTTCGGCTGTAACTTTTTAGCTATCGCTCGCAGCGTATCGGGACTGCGATTAATCGATTCCTCTCGCAAAATTACGTCGGAATAGTGCCTTCAGAAATTGATTGCAGCACTTTTCAGAATCGTCGAAATTTTCGCCAAAAATCCAAAGGGGTAAGCCTTACTTTTTTGGTCATTGTAGGAGCCGAAAATTTTTCGTCTCGGAATCGATTTGTACGACCATCTTTAGAGTAATTGGACCCCCAGGAACTCAGAAATCACATGAAGAAGAGCGTCGGACGAACAGCAGAAGAATGGCGATGAAAATTCTCCGTTTTTCGGCTGTAACTTTTTAGCTATCGCTCGCAGCGTATCGGGACTGCGATTAATCGATTCCTCTCGCAAAATTACGTCGGAATAGTGCCTTCAGAAATTGATTGCAGCACTTTTCAGAATCGTCGAAATTTTCGCCAAAAATCCAAAGGGGTAAGCGTTACTTTTTTGGTCATTTTAGGAGCCGAAAATTTTTCGTCTCGGAATCGATTTGTACGACCATCTTTAGAGTAATTGGACCCCCAGGAACTCAGAAATCACATGAAAAAGAGCGTCGGACGAACAGCAGAGAAATGGCGATGAAAATTCTCCGTTTTTCGGCTGTAACTTTTTAGCTATCGCTCGCAGCGTATCGGGACTGCGATTAATCGATTCCTTTCGCAAAATTACGTCGGAGTAGTGCCTTCAGAAATCGATTGCAGCACTTTTCAGAATCGTCGAAATTTTCGCCAAAAATCCAAAGGGGTAAGCCTTACTTTTTTGGTCATTTTCGAAGCCGAAAGTTTTTCGTCTCGGAATCGATTTGTACGACCATCTTTAGAGTAATTGGACCCCCAGGAACTCAGAAATCACATGAAAAAGAGCGTCGGACGAACAGCAGAGAAATGGCGATGAAAATTCTCCGTTTTTCGGCTGTAACTTTTTAGCTATCGCTCGCAGCGTATCGGGACTGCGATTAATCGATTCCTCTCGCAAAATTACGTCGGAGTGTTGCCTTCAGAAATCGATTGCAGCACTTTTCAGAATCGTCGAAATTTTCGCCAAAAATCCAAAGGGGTAAGCCTTACTTTTTTGGTCATTGTAGGAGCCGAAAATTTTTCGTCTCGGAATCGATTTGTACGACCATCTTTAGAGTAATTGGACCCCCAGGAACTCAGAAATCACATGAAGAAGAGCGTCGGACGAACAGCAGAAGAATGGCGATGAAAATTCTCCGTTTTTCGGCTGTAACTTTTTAGCTATCGCTCGCAGCGTATCGGGACTGCGATTAATCGATTCCTCTCGCAAAATTACGTCGGAATAGTGCCTTCAGAAATTGATTGCAGCACTTTTCAGAATCGTCGAAATTTTCGCCAAAAATCCAAAGGGGTAAGCGTTACTTTTTTGGTCATTTTAGGAGCCGAAAATTTTTCGTCTCGGAATCGATTTGTACGACCATCTTTAGAGTAATTGGACCCCCAGGAACTCAGAAATCACATGAAAAAGAGCGTCGGACGAACAGCAGAGAAATGGCGATGAAAATTCTCCGTTTTTCGGCTGTAACTTTTTAGCTATCGCTCGCAGCGTATCGGGACTGCGATTAATCGATTCCTTTCGCAAAATTACGTCGGAGTAGTGCCTTCAGAAATCGATTGCAGCACTTTTCAGAATCGTCGAAATTTTCGCCAAAAATCCAAAGGGGTAAGCCTTACTTTTTTGGTCATTTTCGAAGCCGAAAGTTTTTCGTCTCGGAATCGATTTGTACGACCATCTTTAGAGTAATTGGACCCCCAGGAACTCAGAAATCACATGAAAAAGAGCGTCGGACGAACAGCAGAGAAATGGCGATGAAAATTCTCCGTTTTTCGGCTGTAACTTTTTAGCTATCGCTCGCAGCGTATCGGGACTGCGATTAATCGATTCCTCTCGCAAAATTACGTCGGAATAGTGCCTTCAGAAATTGATTGCAGCACTTTTCAGAATCGTCGAAATTTTCGCCAAAAATCCAAAGGGGTAAGCCTCACTTTTTTGGTCATTTTCGGAGCCGAAAATTTTTCGTCTCGGAATCGATTTGTACGACCATCTTTAGAGTAATTGGACCCCCAGGAACTCAGAAATCACATGAAAAAGAGCGTCGGACGAACAGCAGAGAAATGGCGATGAAAATTCTCCGTTTTTCGGCTGTAACTTTTTAGCTATCGCTCGCAGCGTATCGGGACTGCGATTAATCGATTCCTCTCGCAAAATTACGTCGGAATAGTGCCTTCAGAAATTGATTGCAGCACTTTTCAGAATCGTCGAAATTTTCGCCAAAAATCCAAAGGGGTAAGCCTTACTTTTTTGGTCATTTTCGAAGCCGAAAATTTTTTGTCTTGGAATCGATTTGTTCGACTATCTTTAGAGTAATTGGACCCCCAGGAACTCAGAAATCACATGAAAAAGAGCGTCGGACGAACAGCAGAGAAATGGCGATGAAAATTCTCCGTTTTTCGGCTGTAACTTTTTAGCTATCGCTCGCAGCGTATCGGGACTGCGATTAATCGATTCCTCTCGCAAAATTACGTCGGAATAGTGCCTTCAGAAATTGATTGCAGCACTTTTGAGAATCGTCGAAATTTTCGCCAAAAATCCAAAGGGGTAAGCCTTACTTCTTTGGTCATTTTCGGAGCCGAAAATTTTTCGTCTCGGAATCGATTTGTACGACCATCTTTAGAGTAATTGGACCCCCAGGAACTCAGAAATCACATGAAAAAGAGCGTCGGACGAACAGCAGAGAAATGGCGATGAAAATTCTCCGTTTTTCGGCTGTAACTTTTTAGCTATCGCTCGCAGCGTATCGGGACTGCGATTAATCGATTCCTCTCGCAAAATTACGTCGGAATAGTGCCTTCAGAAATTGATTGCAGCACTTTTCAGAATCGTCGAAATTTTCGCCAAAAATCCAAAGGGGTAAGCCTTACTTTTTTGGTCATTTTCGAAGCCGAAAATTTTTTGTCTCGGAATCGATTTGTTCGACCATCTTTAGAGTAATTGGACCCCCAGGAACTCAGAAATCACATGAAAAAGAGCGTCGGACGAACAGCAGAGAAATGGCGATGAAAATTCTCCGTTTTTCGGCTGTAACTTTTTAGCTATCGCTCGCAGCGTATCGGGACTGCGATTAATCGATTACTCTCGCAAAATTACGTCGGAATAGTGCCTTCAGAAATTGATTGCAGCACTTTTGAGAATCGTCGAAATTTTCGCCAAAAATCCAAAGGGGTAAGCCTTACTTTTTTGGTCATTTTCGGAGCCGAAAATTTTTCGTCTCGGAATCGATTTGTACGACCATCTTCAGAGTATTTGGACCCCCAGGAACTCAGAAATCACATACAAAAGAGCGTCGGACGAACAGCAGAGAAATGGCGAAGAAAATTCTCCGTTTTTCGGCTGTAACTTTTTAGCTATCGCTCGCAGCGTATCGGGACTGCGATTAATCGATTCCTCTCGCAAAATTACGTCGGAATAGTGCCTTCAGAAATTGATTGCAGCACTTTTCAGAATCGTCGAAATTTTCGCTAAAAATCCAAAGGGGTAAGCCTTACTTTTTTGGTCATTTTAGGAGCCGAAAATTTTTCGTCTCGGAATCGATTTGTACGACCATCTTTAGAGTAATTGGACCCCCAGGAACTCAGAAATCACATGAAAAAGAGCGTCGGACGAACAGCAGAGAAATGGCGATGAAAATTTTCCGTTTTTCGGCTGTAACTTTTTAGCTATCGCTCGCAGCGTATCGGGACTGCGATTAATCGATTCCTCTCGCAAAATTACGTCGGAATAGTGCCTTCAGAAATTGATTGCAGCACTTTTCAGAATCGTCGAAATTTTCGCCAAAAATCCAAAGGGGTAAGCCTTACTTTTTTGGTCATTTTAGGAGCCGAAAATTTTTCGTCTCGGAATCGATTTGTACGACCATCTTTAGAGTAATTGGACCCCCAGGAACTCAGAAATCACATGGAAAAGAGCGTCGGACGAACAGCAGAGAAATGGCGATGAAAATTCTCCGTTTTTCGGCTGTAACTTTTTAGCTATCGCTCGCAGCGTATCGGGACTGCGATTAATCGATTCCTCTCGCAAAATTACGTCGGAATACTGCCTTCAGAAATTGATTGCAGCACTTTTTAGAATCGTCGAAATTTTCGCCAAAAATCCAAAGGGGTAAGCCTTACTTTTTTGGTCATTTTCGGAGCCGAAAATTTTTCGTCTCGGAATCGATTTGTACGACCATCTTTAGAGTAATTGGACCCCCAGGAACTCAGAAATCACATGAAAAAGAGCGTCGGACGAACAGCAGAGAAATGGCGATGAAAATTCTCCGTTTTTCGGCTGTAACTTTTTAGCTATCGCTCGCAGCGTATCGGGACTGCGATTAATCGATTCCTCTCGCAAAATTACGTCGGAATAGTGCCTTCAGAAATTGATTGCAGCACTTCTCAGAATCGTCGAAATTTTCGCCAAAAATCCAAAGGGGTAAGCCTTACTTTTTTGGTCATTTTCGGAGCCGAAAATTTTTCGTCTCGGAATCGATTTGTACGACCATCTTTAGAGTAATTGGACCCCCAGGAACTCAGAAATCACATGAAAAAGAGCGTCGGACGAACAGCAGAGAAATGGCGATGAAAATTCTCCGTTTTTCGGCCGTAACTTTTTAGCTATCGCTCGCAGCGTATCGGGACTGCGATTAATCGATTCCTCTCGCGAAATTACGTCGGAATAGTGCCTTCAGAAATTGATTGCAGCACTTTTCAGAATCGTCGAAATTTTCGCCAAAAATCCAAAGATGTAAGCCTTACTTTTTCGGTCATTTTAGGAGCCGAAAATTTTTCGTCTCGGAATGGATTTGTACGACCATCTTTAGAGTAATTGGACCCCCAGGAACTCAGAAATCACATGAAAAAGAGCGTCGGACGAACAGCAGAGAAATGGCGATGAAAATTCTCCGTTTTTCGGCTGTAACTTTTTAGCTATCGCTCGCAGCGTATCGGGACTGCGATTAATCGATTCCTCTCGCAAAATTACGTCGGAATAGCGCCTTTAGAAATTGATTGCAGCACTTTTCAGAATCTTCGAAATTTTCGCCAAAAATCCAAAGGGGTAAGCCTTACTTTTTTGGTCATTTTCGGAGCCGAAAATTTTTCGTCTCGGAATCGATTTGTACGACCATCTTCAGAGTATTTGGACCCCCAGGAACTCAGAAATCACATGAAAAAGAGCGTCGGACGAACAGCAGAGAAATGGCGATGAAAATTCTCCGTTTTTCGGCTGTAACTTTTTAGCTATCGCTCGCAGCGTATCGGAACTGCGATCAATCGATTCCTCTCGCAAAATTACGTCGGAGTAGTGCCCTCAGAAATCGATTGCAGCACTTTTCAGAATCGTCGAAATTTTCGCCAAAAATCCAAAGGGGTAAGCCTTACTTTTTTGGTCATTTTCGGAGCCGAAAATTTTTCGTCTCGGAATCGATTTGTACGACCATCTTTAGAGTAATTGGACCCCCAGGAACTCAGAAATCACATGAAAAAGAGCGTCGGACGAACAGCAGAGAAATGGCGATGAAAATTCTCCGTTTTTCGGCTGTAACTTTTTAGCCATCGCTCGCAGCGTTTTGGGACTGCGATTAATCGATTCCTCTCGCAAAATTACGTCGGAATAGTGCCTTCAGAAATTGATTGCAGCACTTTTCAGAATCGTCGAAATTTTCGCCAAAAATCCAAAGGGGTAAGCCTTACTTTTTTGGTCATTTTCGGAGCCGAAAATTTTTCGTCTCGGAATCGATTTATACGACCATCTCCAGAGTATTTGGACCCCCAGGAACTCAGAAATCACATGAAAAAGAGCGTCGGACGAACAGCAGAGAAATGGCGATGAAAATTCTCCGTTTTTCGGCTGTAACTTTTTAGCTATCGCTCGCAGCGTATCGGGACTGCGATTAATCGATTCCTCTCGCAAAATTACGTCGGAATAGTGCCTTCAGAAATTGATTGCAGCACTTTTCAGAATCGTCGAAATTTTTGCCAAAAATCCAAAGATGTAAGCCTTACTTTTTCGGTCATTTTAGGAGCCGAAAATTTTTCGTCGCGGAATCGATTTGTACGACCATCTTTAGAGTAATTGGACCCCCAGGAACTCAGAAATCACATGAAAAAGAGCGTCGGACGAACAGCAGAGAAATGGCGATGAAAATTCTCCGTTTTTCGGCTGTAACTTTTTAGCTATCGCTCGCAGCGTATCGGGACTGCGATTAATCGATTCCTCTCGCAAAATTACGTCGGAATAGTGCCTTCAGAAATTGATTGCAGCACTTTTCAGAATCGTCGAAATTTTCGCCAAAAATCCAAAGGGGTAAGCCTTACTTTTTTGGTCATTTTCGGAGCCGAAAATTTTTCGTCTCGGAATCGATTTGTACGACCATCTTTAGAGTAATTGGACCCCCAGGAACTCAGAAATCACATGAAAAAGAGCGTCGGACGAACAGCAGAGAAATGGCGATGAAAATTCTCCGTTTTTCGGCTGTAACTTTTTAGCTATCGCTCGCAGCGTATCGGGACTGCGATTAATCGATTCCTCTCGCAAAATTACGTCGGAATAGTGCCTTCAGAAATTGATTGCAGCACTTTTCAGAATCGTCGAAATTTTCGCCAAAAATCCAAAGGGGTAAGCCTTACTTTTTTGGTCATTTTCGGAGCCGAAAATTTTTCGTCTCGGAATCGATTTGTTCGACCATCTTCAGAGTATTTGGACCCCCAGGAACTCAGAAATCACATGAAAAAGAGCGTCGGACGAACAGCAGAGAAATGGCGATGAAAATTCTCCGTTTTTCGGCTGTAACTTTTTAGCTCTCGCTCGCAGCGTATCGGGACTGCGATTAATCGATTCCTCTCGCAAAATTACGTCGGAATAGTGCCTTCAGAAATTGATTGCAGCACTTTTCAGAATCGTCGAAATTTTCGCCAAAAATCCAAAGGGGTAAGCCTTACTTTTTTGGTCATCTTCGGAGCCGAAAATTTTTCGTCTCGGAATTGATTTGTACGACCATCTTTAGAGTAATTGGACCCCCAGGAACTCAGAAATCACATGAAAAAGAGCGTCGGACGAACAGCTGAGAAATGGCGATGAAAATTCTCCGTTTTTCGGCTGTAACTTTTTAGCTATCGCTCGCAGCGTATCGGGACTGCGATTAATCGATTCCTCTCGCAAAATTACGTCGGAATAGTGCCTTCAGAAATTGATTGCAGCACTTTTCAGAATCGTCGAAATTTTCGCCAAAAATCCAAAGGGGTAAGCCTTACTTTTTTGGTCATTTTCGGAGCCGAAAATTTTTCGTCTTGGAATCGATTTGTACGACCATCTTTAGAGTAATTGGACCCCCAGGAACTCAGAAATCACATGAAAAAGAGCGTCGGACGAACAGCAGAGAAATGGCGATGAAAATTCTCCGTTTTTCGGCTGTAACTTTTTAGCTATCGCTCGCAGCGTATCGGGACTGCGATTAATCGATTCCTCTCGCAAAATTACGTCGGAATAGTGCCTTCAGAAATTGATTGCAGCACTTTTCAGAATCGTCGAAATTTTCGCCAAAAATCCAAAGATGTAAGCCTTACTTTTTTGGTCATTTTAGGAGCCGAAAATTTTTCGTCTCGGAATCGATTTGTACGACCATCTTTAGAGTAATTGGACCCCCAGGAACTCAGAAATCTCATGAAAAAGAGCGTCGGACGAACAGCAGAGAAATGGCGATGAAAATTCTCCGTTTTTCGGCTGTAACTTTTTAGCTATCGCTCGCAGCGTATCGGGACTGCGATTAATCGATTCCTCTCGCAAAATTACGTCGGAATAGTGCCTTCAGAAATTGATTGCAGCACTTTTCAGAATCGTCGAAATTTTCGCCAAAAATCCAAAGATGTAAGCCTTACTTTTTTGGTCATTTCAGGAGCCGAAAATTTTTCGTCTCAGAATCGATTTGTACGACCATCTTTAGAGTAATTGGACCCCCAGGAACTCAGAAATCACATGAAAAAGAGCGTCGGACGAACAGCAGAGAAATGGCGATGAAAATTCTCCGTTTTTCGGCTGTAACTTTTTAGCTCTCGCTCGCAGCGTATCGGGACTGCGATTAATCGATTCCTCTCGCAAAATTACGTCGGAATAGTGCCTTCAGAAATTGATTGCAGCACTTTTCAGAATCGTCGAAATTTTCGCCAAAAATCCAAAGGGGTAAGCCTTACTTTTTTGGTCATTTTCGGAGCCGAAAATTTTTCGTCTCGGAATTGATTTGTACGACCATCTTTAGAGTAATTGGACCCCCAGGAACTCAGAAATCACATGAAAAAGAGCGTCGGACGAACAGCAGAGAAATGGCGATGAAAATTCTCCGTTTTTCGGCTGTAACTTTTTAGCTATCGCTCGCAGCGTATCGGGACTGCGATTAATCGATTCCTCTCGCAAAATTACGTCTGAATAGTGCCTTCAGAAATTGATTGCAGCACTTTTCAGAATCGTCGAAATTTTCGCCAAAAATCCAAAGGGGTAAGCCTTACTTTTTTGGTCATTTTCGGAGCCGAAAATTTTTCGTCTCGGAATCGATTGGTACGACCATCTTCAGAGTATTTGGACCCCCAGGAACTCAGAAATCACATGAAAAAGAGCGTCGGACGAACAGCAGAGAAATGGCGATGAAAATTCTCCGTTTTTCGGCTGTAACTTTTTAGCTATCGCTCGCAGCGTATCGGGACTGCGATTAATCGATTCCTCTCGCAAAATTACGTCGGAATAGTGCCTTCAGAAATTGATTGCAGCACTTTTCAGAATCTTCGAAATTTTCGCCAAAAATCCAAAGGGGTAAGCCGTACTTTTTTGGTCATTTTCGGAGCCGAAAATTTTTCGTCTCGGAATCGATTTGTACGACCATCTTCAGAGTATTTGGACCCCCAGGAACTCAGAAATCACATGAAAAAGAGCGTCGGACGAACAGCAGAGAAATGGCGATGAAAATTCTCCGTTTTTCGGCTGTAACTTTTTAGCTATCGCTCGCAGCGTATCGGGACTGCGATTAATCGATTCCTCTCGCAAAATTACGTCGGAATAGTGCCTTCAGAAATTGATTGCAGCACTTTTCAGAATCGTCGAAATTTTCGCCAAAAATCCAAAGGGGTAAGCCTTACTTTTTTGGTCATTTTCGGAGCCGAAAATTTTTCGTCTCGGAATCGATTTGTACGACCATCTTTGGAGTAATTGGACCCCCAGGAACTCAGAAATCACATGAAAAAGAGCGTCGGACGAACAGCAGAGAAATGGCGATGAAAATTCTCCGTTTTTCGGCTGTAACTTTTTAGCTATCGCTCGCAGCGTATCGGGACTGCGATTAATCGATTCCTCTCGCAAAATTACGTCGGAATAGTGCCTTCAGAAATTGATTGCAGCACTTTTCAGAATCGTCGAAATTTTCGCCAAAAATCCAAAGATGTAAGCCTTACTTTTTCGGTCATTTTAGGAGCCGAAAATTTTTCGTCTCGGAATGGATTTGTACGACCATCTTTAGAGTAATTGGACCCCCAGGAACTCAGAAATCACATGAAAAAGAGCGTCGGACGAACAGCAGAGAAATGGCGATGAAAATTCTCCGTTTTTCGGCTGTAACTTTTTAGCTATCGCTCGCAGCGTATCGGGACTGCGATTAATCGATTCCTCTCGCAAAATTACGTCGGAATAGCGCCTTCAGAAATTGATTGCAGCACTTTTCAGAATCTTCGAAATTTTCGCCAAAAATCCAAAGGGGCAAGCCTTACTTTTTTGGTCATTTTCGGAGCCGAAAATTTTTCGTCTCGGAATCGATTTGTACGACCATCTTCAGAGTATTTGGACCCCCAGGAACTCAGAAATCACATGAAAAAGAGCGTCGGACGAACAGCAGAGAAATGGCGATGAAAATTCTCCGTTTTTCGGCTGTAACTTTTTAGCTATCGCTCGCAGCGTATCGGGACTGCGATTAATCGATTCCTCTCGCAAAATTACGTCGGAGTAGTGCCTTCAGAAATCGATTGCAGCACTTTTCAGAATCGTCGAAATTTTCGCCAAAAATCCAAAGGGGTAAGCCTTACTTTTTTGGTCATTTTCGGAGCCGAAAATTTTTCGTCTCGGAATCGATTTGTACGACCATCTTTAGAGTAATTGGACCCCCAGGAACTCAGAAATCACATGAAAAAGAGCGTCGGACGAACAGCAGAGAAATGGCGATGAAAATTCTCCGTTTTTCGGCTGTAACTTTTTAGCTATCGCTCGCAGCGTATCGGGACTGCGATTAATCGATTCCTCTCGCAAAATTACGTCGGAATAGTGCCTTCAGAAATTGATTGCAGCACTTTTCAGAATCGTCGAAATTTTCGCCAAAAATCCAAAGGGGTAAGCCTTACTTTTTTGGTCATTTTCGGAGCCGAAAATTTTTTGTCTCGGAATCGATTTGTACGACCATCTTCAGAGTATTTGGACCCCCAGGAACTCAGAAATCACATGAAAAAGAGCGTCGGACGAACAGCAGAGAAATGGCGATGAAAATTCTCCGTTTTTCGGCTGTAACTTTTTAGCTATCGCTCGCAGCGTTTTGGGACTGCGATTAATCGATTCCTCTCGCAAAATTACGTCGGAATAGTGCCTTCAGAAATTGATTGCAGCACTTTTCAGAATCGTCGAAATTTTCGCCAAAAATCCAAAGATGTAAGCCTTACTTTTTCGGTCATTTTAGGAGCCGAAAATTTTTCGTCTCGGAATCGATTTGTACGACCATCTTTAGAGTAATTGGACCCCCAGGAACTCAGAAATCACATGAAAAAGAGCGTCGGACGAACAGCAGAGAAATGGCGATGAAAATTCTCCGTTTTTCGGCTGTAACTTTTTAGCTATCGCTCGCAGCGTATCGGGACTGCGATTAATCGATTCCTCTCGCAAAATTACGTCGGAATAGCGCCTTCAGAAATTGATTGCAGCACTTTTCAGAATCTTCGAAATTTTCGCCAAAAATCCAAAGGGGTAAGCCTTACTTTTTTGGTCATTTTCGGAGCCGAAAATTTTTCGTCTCGGAATCGATTTGTACGACCATCTTCAGAGTATTTGGACCCCCAGGAACTCAGGAATCACATGAAAAAGAGCGTCGGACGAACAGCAGAGAAATGGCGATGAAAATTCTCCGTTTTTCGGCTGTAACTTTTTAGCTATCGCTCGCAGCGTTTTGGGACTGCGATTAATCGATTCCTCTCGCAAAATTACGTCGGAATAGTGCCTTCAGAAATTGATTGCAGCACTTTTCAGAATCGTCGAAATTTTCGCCAAAAATCCAAAGGGGTAAGCCTCACTTTTTTGGTCATTTTCGGAGCCGAAAATTTTTCGTCTCGGAATCGATTTGTACGACCATCTTTAGAGTAATTGGACCCCCAGGAACTCAGAAATCACATGAAAAAGCGCGCCGGACGAACAGCAGAGAAATGGCGATGAAAATTCTCCGTTTTTCGGCTGTAACTTTTTAGCTATCGCTCACAGCGTATTGGGATTGCGATTAATCGATTCCTCTCCCAAAATTACGTCGGAATAGTGCCTTCAGAAATTCATTGCAGCACTTTTCAGAATCGTCGAAATTTTCGCCAAAAATCCAAAGGGGTAAGCCTTACTTTTTTGGTCATTTTCGGAGCCGAAAATTTTTCGTCTTGGAATCGATTTGTACGACCATCTTTAGAGTAATTGGACCCCCAGGAACTCAGAAATCACATGAAAAAGAGCGTCGGACGAACAGCAGAGAAATGGCGATGAAAATTCTCCGTTTTTCGGCTGTAACTTTTTAGCTATCGCTCGCAGCGTATCGGGACTGCGATTAATCGATTCCTCTCGCAAAATTACGTCGGAATAGTGCCTTCAGAAATTGATTGCAGCTTTCTTCAGAATCGTCGAAATTTTCGCCAAAAATCCAAAGGGGTAAGCCTTACTTTTTTGGTCATTTTCGGAGCCGAAAATTTTTCGTCTCGGAATCGATTTGTACGACCATCTTTAGAGTAATTGGACCCCCAGGAACTCAGAAATCACATGAAAAAGCGCGCCGGACGAACAGCAGAGAAATGGCGATGAAAATTCTCCGTTTTTCGGCTGTAACTTTTTAGCTATCGCTCACAGCGTATTGGGATTGCGATTAATCGATTCCTCTCCCAAAATTACGTCGGAATAGTGCCTTCAGAAATTCATTGCAGCACTTTTCAGAATCGTCGAAATTTTCGCCAAAAATCCAAAGGGGTAAGCCTTACTTTTTTGGTCATTTTCGGAGCCGAAAATTTTTCGTCTTGGAATCGATTTGTACGACCATCTTTAGAGTAATTGGACCCCCAGGAACTCAGAAATCACATGAAAAAGAGCGTCGGACGAACAGCAGAGAAATGGCGATGAAAATTCTCCGTTTTTCGGCTGTAACTTTTTAGCTATCGCTCGCAGCGTATCGGGACTGCGATTAATCGATTCCTCTCGCAAAATTACGTCGGAGTAGTGCCTTCAGAAATCGATTGCAGCACTTTTCAGAATCGTCGAAATTTTCGCCAAAAATCCAAAGGGGTAAGCCTTACTTTTTTGGTCATTTTCGGAGCCGAAAATTTCTCGTCTCGGAATCGATTTGTACGACCATCTTTAGAGTAATTGGACCCCCAGGAACTCAGAAATCACATGAAAAAGAGCGTCGGACGAACAGCAGAGAAATGGCGATGAAAATTCTCCGTTTTTCGGCTGTAACTTTTTAGCTATCGCTCGCAGCGTATCGGGACTGCGATTAATCGATTCCTCTCGCAAAATTACGTCGGAATAGTGCCTTCAGAAATTGATTGCAGCACTTTTCAGAATCGTCGAAATTTTCGCCAAAAATCCAAAGGGGTAAGCCTTACTTTTTTGGTCATTTTCGGAGCCGAAAATTTTTTGTCTCGGAATCGATTTGTACGACCATCTTCAGAGTATTTGGACCCCCAGGAACTCAGAAATCACATGAAAAAGAGCGTCGGACGAACAGCAGAGAAATGGCGATGAAAATTCTCCGTTTTTCGGCTGTAACTTTTTAGCTATCGCTCGCAGCGTATCGGGACTGCGATTAATCGATTCCTCTCGCAAAATTACGTCGGAATAGTGCCTTCAGAAATTGATTGCAGCACTTTTCAGAATCGTCGAAATTTTCGCCAAAAATCCAAAGATGTAAGCCTTACTTTTTCGGTCATTTTAGGAGCCGAAAATTTTTCGTCTCGGAATCGATTTGTACGACCATCTTTAGAGTAATTGGACCCCCAGGAACTCAGAAATCACATGAAAAAGAGCGTCGGACGAACAGCAGAGAAATGGCGATGAAAATTCTCCGTTTTTCGGCTGTAACTTTTTAGCTATCGCTCGCAGCGTATCGGGACTGCGATTAATCGATTCCTCTCGCAAAATTACGTCGGAATAGCGCCTTCAGAAATTGATTGCAGCACTTTTCAGAATCTTCGAAATTTTCGCCAAAAATCCAAAGGGGTAAGCCTTACTTTTTTGGTCATTTTCGGAGCCGAAAATTTTTCGTCTCGGAATCGATTTGTACGACCATCTTCAGAGTATTTGGACCCCCAGGAACTCAGAAATCACATGAAAAAGAGCGTCGGACGAACAGCAGAGAAATGGCGATGAAAATTCTCCGTTTTTCGGCTGTAACTTTTTAGCTATCGCTCGCAGCGTTTTGGGACTGCGATTAATCGATACCTCTCGCAAAATTACGTCGGAATAGTGCCTTCAGAAATTGATTGCAGCACTTTTCAGAATCGTCGAAATTTTCGCCAAAAATCCAAAGGGGTAAGCCTCACTTTTTTGGTCATTTTCGGAGCCGAAAATTTTTCGTCTCGGAATCGATTTGTACGACCGTCTTTAGAGTAATTGGACCCCCAGGAACTCAGAAATCACATGAAAAAGAGCGTCGGACGAACAGCAGAGAAATGGCGATGAAAATTCTCCGTTTTTCGGCTGTAACTTTTTAGCTATCGCTCGCAGCGTATCGGGACTGCGATTAATCGATTCCTCTCGCAAAATTACGTCGGAATAGTGCCTTCAGAAATTGATTGCAGCTTTTTTCAGAATCGTCGAAATTTTCGCCAAAAATCCAAAGGGGTAAGCCTTACTTTTTTGGTCATTTTCGGAGCCGAAAATTTTTCGTCTCGGAATCGATTTGTACGACCATCTTTAGAGTAATTGGACCCCCAGGAACTCAGAAATCACATGAAAAAGCGCGCCGGACGAACAGCAGAGAAATGGCGATGAAAATTCTCCGTTTTTCGGCTGTAACTTTTTAGCTATCGCTCACAGCGTATTGGGATTGCGATTAATCGATTCCTCTCCCAAAATTACGTCGGAATAGTGCCTTCAGAAATTCATTGCAGCACTTTTCAGAATCGTCGAAATTTTCGCCAAAAATCCAAAGGGGTAAGCCTTACTTTTTTGGTCATTTTCGGAGCAAAAAATTTTTCGTCTTGGAATCGATTTGTACGACCATCTTTAGAGTAATTGGACCCCCAGGAACTCAGAAATCACATGAAAAAGAGCGTCGGACGAACAGCAGAGAAATGGCGATGAAAATTCTCCGTTTTTCGGCTGTAACTTTTTAGCTATCGCTCGCAGCGTATCGGGACTGCGATTAATCGATTCCTCTCGCAAAATTACGTCGGAATAGTGCCTTCAGAAATTGATTGCAGCACTTTTCAGAATCGTCGAAATTTTCGCCAAAAATCCAAAGATGTAAGCCTTACTTTTTTGGTCATTTTAGGAGCCGAAAATTTTTCGTCTCGGAATCGATTTGTACGACCATCTTTAGAGTAATTGGACCCCCAGGAACTCAGAAATCACATGAAAAAGAGCGTCGGACGAACAGCAGAGAAATGGCGATGAAAATTCTCCGTTTTTCGGCTGTAACTTTTTAGCTCTCGCTCGCAGCGTATCGGGACTGCGATTAATCGATTCCTCTCGCAAAATTACGTCGGAATAGTGCCTTCAGAAATTGATTGCAGCACTTTTCAGAATCGTCGAAATTTTCGCCAAAAATCCAAAGATGTAAGCCTTACTTTTTTGGTCATTTCAGGAGCCGAAAATTTTTCGTCTCAGAATCGATTTGTACGACCATCTTTAGAGTAATTGGACCCCCAGGAACTCAGAAATCACATGAAAAAGAGCGTCGGACGAACAGCAGAGAAATGGCGATGAAAATTCTCCGTTTTTCGGCTGTAACTTTTTAGCTCTCGCTCGCAGCGTATCGGGACTGCGATTAATCGATTCCTCTCGCAAAATTACGTCGGAATAGTGCCTTCAGAAATTGATTGCAGCACTTTTCAGAATCGTCGAAATTTTCGCCAAAAATCCAAAGATGTAAGCCTTACTTTTTTGGTCATTTTAGGAGCCGAAAATTTTTCGTCTCGGAATCGATTTGTACGACCATCTTTAGAGTAATTGGACCCCCAGGAACTCAGAAATCACATGAAAAAGAGCGTCGGACGAACAGCAGAGAAATGGCGATGAAAATTCTCCGTTTTTCGGCTGTAACTTTTTAGCTATCGCTCGCAGCGTATCGGGACTGCGATTAATCGATTCCTCTCGCAAAATTACGTCGGAATAGCGCCTTCAGAAATTGATTGCAGCACTTTTCAGAATCTTCGAAATTTTCGCCAAAAATCCAAAGGGGTAAGCCTTACTTTTTTGGTCATTTTCGGAGCCGAAAATTTTTCGTCTCGGAATCGATTTGTACGACCATCTTCAGAGTATTTGGACCCCCAGGAACTCAGGAATCACATGAAAAAGAGCGTCGGACGAACAGCAGAGAAATGGCGATGAAAATTCTCCGTTTTTCGGCTGTAACTTTTTAGCTATCGCTCGCAGCGTTTTGGGACTGCGATTAATCGATTCCTCTCGCAAAATTACGTCGGAATAGTGCCTTCAGAAATTGATTGCAGCACTTTTCAGAATCGTCGAAATTTTCGCCAAAAATCCAAAGGGGTAAGCCTTACTTTTTTGGTCATTTTCGGAGCCGAAAATTTTTCGTCTTGGAATCGATTTGTACGACCATCTTTAGAGTAATTGGACCCCCAGGAACTCAGAAATCACATGAAAAAGAGCGTCGGACGAACAGCAGAGAAATGGCGATGAAAATTCTCCGTTTTTCGGCTGTAACTTTTTAGCTATCGCTCGCAGCGTATCGGGACTGCGATTAATCGATTCCTCTCGCAAAATTACGTCGGAATAGTGCCTTCAGAAATTGATTGCAGCACTTTTCAGAATCGTCGAAATTTTCGCCAAAAATCCAAAGATGTAAGCCTTACTTTTTTGGTCATTTTAGGAGCCGAAAATTTTTCGTCTCGGAATCGATTTGTACGACCACCTTTAGAGTAATTGGACCCCCAGGAACTCAGAAATCTCATGAAAAAGAGCGTCGGACGAACAGCAGAGAAATGGCGATGAAAATTCTCCGTTTTTCGGCTGTAACTTTTTAGCTATCGCTCGCAGCGTATCGGGACTGCGATTAATCGATTCCTCTCGCAAAATTACGTCGGAATAGTGCCTCCAGAAATTGATTGCAGCACTTTTCAGAATCGTCGAAATTTTCGCCAAAAATCCAAAGATGTAAGCCTTACTTTTTCGGTCATTTTAGGAGCCGAAAATTTTTCGTCTCGGAATCGATTTGTACGACCATCTTTAGAGTAATTGGACCCCCAGGAACTCAGAAATCACATGAAAAAGAGCGTCGGACAAACAGCAGAGAAATGGCGATGAAAATTCTCCGTTTTTCGGCTGTAACTTTTTAGCTATCGCTCGCAGCGTTTTGGGACTGCGATTAATCGATTCCTCTCGCAAAATTACGTCGGAATAGTGCCTTCAGAAATTGATTGCAGCACTTTTCAGAATCGTCGAAATTTTCGCCAAAAATCCAAAGGGGTAAGCCTTACTTTTTTGGTCATTTTCGGAGCCGAAAATTTTTCGTCTTGGAATCGATTTGTACGACCATCTTTAGAGTAATTGGACCCCCAGGAACTCAGAAATCACATGAAAAAGAGCGTCGGACGAACAGCAGAGAAATGGCGATGAAAATTCTCCGTTTTTCGGCTGTAACTTTCTAGCTATCGCTCGCAGCGTATCGGGACTGCGATTAATCGATTCCTCTCGCAAAATTACGTCGGAGTAGTGCCTTCAGAAATCGATTGCAGCACTTTTCAGAATCGTCGAAATTTTCGCCAAAAATCCAAAGGGGTAAGCCTTACTTTTTTGGTCATTTTCGGAGCCGAAAATTTTTCGTCTCGGAATCGATTTGTACGACCATCTTTAGAGTAATTGGACCCCCAGGAACTCAGAAATCACATGAAAAAGAGCGTCGGACGAACAGCAGAGAAATGGCGATGAAAATTCTCCGTTTTTCGGCTGTAACTTTTTAGCTATCGCTCGCAGCGTATCGGGACTGCGATTAATCGATTCCTCTCGCAAAATTACGTCGGAATAGTGCCTTCAGAAATTGATTGCAGCACTTTTCAGAATCGTCGAAATTTTCGCCAAAAATCCAAAGGGGTAAGCCTTACTTTTTTGGTCATTTTCGGAGCCGAAAATTTTTTGTCTCGGAATCGATTTGTACGACCATCTTCAGAGTATTTGGACCCCCAGGAACTCAGAAATCACATGAAAAAGAGCGTCGGACGAACAGCAGAGAAATGGCGATGAAAATTCTCCGTTTTTCGGCTGTAACTTTTTAGCTATCGCTCGCAGCGTATCGGGACTGCGATTAATCGATTCCTCTCGCAAAATTACGTCGGAATAGTGCCTTCAGAAATTGATTGCAGCACTTTTCAGAATCGTCGAAATTTTCGCCAAAAATCCAAAGATGTAAGCCTTACTTTTTCGGTCATTTTAGGAGCCGAAAATTTTTCGTCTCGGAATCGATTTGTACGACCATCTTTAGAGTAATTGGACCCCCAGGAACTCAGAAATCACATGAAAAAGAGCGTCGGACGAACAGCAGAGAAATGGCGATGAAAATTCTCCGTTTTTCGGCTGTAACTTTTTAGCTATCGCTCGCAGCGTATCGGGACTGCGATTAATCGATTCCTCTCGCAAAATTACGTCGGAATAGCGCCTTCAGAAATTGATTGCAGCACTTTTCAGAATCTTCGAAATTTTCGCCAAAAATCCAAAGGGGTAAGCCTTACTTTTTTGGTCATTTTCGGAGCCGAAAATTTTTCGTCTCGGAATCGATTTGTACGACCATCTTCAGAGTATTTGGACCCCCAGGAACTCAGAAATCACATGAAAAAGAGCGTCGGACGAACAGCAGAGAAATGGCGATGAAAATTCTCCGTTTTTCGGCTGTAACTTTTTAGCTATCGCTCGCAGCGTTTTGGGACTGCGATTAATCGATACCTCTCGCAAAATTACGTCGGAATAGTGCCTTCAGAAATTGATTGCAGCACTTTTCAGAATCGTCGAAATTTTCGCCAAAAATCCAAAGGGGTAAGCCTCACTTTTTTGGTCATTTTCGGAGCCGAAAATTTTTCGTCTCGGAATCGATTTGTACGACCATCTTTAGAGTAATTGGACCCCCAGGAACTCAGAAATCACATGAAAAAGAGCGTCGGACGAACAGCAGAGAAATGGCGATGAAAATTCTCCGTTTTTCGGCTGTAACTTTTTAGCTATCGCTCGCAGCGTATCGGGACTGCGATTAATCGATTCCTCTCGCAAAATTACGTCGGAATAGTGCCTTCAGAAATTGATTGCAGCTTTCTTCAGAATCGTCGAAATTTTCGCCAAAAATCCAAAGGGGTAAGCCTTACTTTTTTGGTCATTTTCGGAGCCGAAAATTTTTCGTCTCGGAATCGATTTGTACGACCATCTTTAGAGTAATTGGACCCCCAGGAACTCAGAAATCACATGAAAAAGCGCGCCGGACGAACAGCAGAGAAATGGCGATGAAAATTCTCCGTTTTTCGGCTGTAACTTTTTAGCTATCGCTCACAGCGTATTGGGATTGCGATTAATCGATTCCTCTCCCAAAATTACGTCGGAATAGTGCCTTCAGAAATTCATTGCAGCACTTTTCAGAATCGTCGAAATTTTCGCCAAAAATCCAAAGGGGTAAGCCTTACTTTTTTGGTCATTTTCGGAGCCGAAAATTTTTCGTCTTGGAATCGATTTGTACGACCATCTTTAGAGTAATTGGACCCCCAGGAACTCAGAAATCACATGAAAAAGAGCGTCGGACGAACAGCAGAGAAATGGCGATGAAAATTCTCCGTTTTTCGGCTGTAACTTTTTAGCTATCGCTCGCAGCGTATCGGGACTGCGATTAATCGATTCCTCTCGCAAAATTACGTCGGAATAGTGCCTTCAGAAATTGATTGCAGCACTTTTCAGAATCGTCGAAATTTTCGCCAAAAATCCAAAGATGTAAGCCTTACTTTTTTGGTCATTTTAGGAGCCGAAAATTTTTCGTCTCGGAATCGATTTGTACGACCATCTTTAGAGTAATTGGACCCCCAGGAACTCAGAAATCTCATGAAAAAGAGCGTCGGACGAACAGCAGAGAAATGGCGATGAAAATTCTCCGTTTTTCGGCTGTAACTTTTTAGCTATCGCTCGCAGCGTATCGGGACTGCGATTAATCGATTCCTCTCGCAAAATTACGTCGGAATAGTGCCTTCAGAAATTGATTGCAGCACTTTTCAGAATCGTCGAAATTTTCGCCAAAAATCCAAAGATGTAAGCCTTACTTTTTTGGTCATTTCAGGAGCCGAAAATTTTTCGTCTCAGAATCGATTTGTACGACCATCTTTAGAGTAATTGGACCCCCAGGAACTCAGAAATCACATGAAAAAGAGCGTCGGACGAACAGCAGAGAAATGGCGATGAAAATTCTCCGTTTTTCGGCTGTAACTTTTTAGCTCTCGCTCGCAGCGTATCGGGACTGCGATTAATCGATTCCTCTCGCAAAATTACGTCGGAATAGTGCCTTCAGAAATTGATTGCAGCACTTTTCAGAATCGTCGAAATTTTCGCCAAAAATCCAAAGATGTAAGCCTTACTTTTTTGGTCATTTCAGGAGCCGAAAATTTTTCGTCTCAGAATCGATTTGTACGACCATCTTTAGAGTAATTGGACCCCCAGGAACTCAGAAATCACATGAAAAAGAGCGTCGGACGAACAGCAGAGAAATGGCGATGAAAATTCTCCGTTTTTCGGCTGTAACTTTTTAGCTCTCGCTCGCAGCGTATCGGGACTGCGATTAATCGATTCCTCTCGCAAAATTACGTCGGAATAGTGCCTTCAGAAATTGATTGCAGCACTTTTCAGAATCGTCGAAATTTTCGCCAAAAATCCAAAGGGGTAAGCCTTACTTTTTTGGTCATTTTCGGAGCTGAAAATTTTTCGTCTCGGAATTGATTTGTACGACCATCTTTAGAGTAATTGGACCCCCAGGAACTCAGAAATCACATGAAAAAGAGCGTCGGACGAACAGCAGAGAAATGGCGATGAAAATTCTCCGTTTTTCGGCTGTAACTTTTTAGCTATCGCTCGCAGCGTATCGGGACTGCGATTAATCGATTCCTCTCGCAAAATTACGTCGGAATAGCGCCTTCAGAAATTGATTGCAGCACTTTTCAGAATCTTCGAAATTTTCGCCAAAAATCCAAAGGGGTAAGCCTTACTTTTTTGGTCATTTTCGGAGCCGAAAATTTTTCGTCTCGGAATCGATTTGTACGACCATCTTCAGAGTATTTGGACCCCCAGGAACTCAGAAATCACATGAAAAAGAGCGTCGGACGAACAGCAGAGAAATGGCGATGAAAATTCTCCGTTTTTCGGCTGTAACTTTTTAGCTATCGCTCGCAGCGTATCGGGACTGCGATTAATCGATTCCTCTCGCAAAATTACGTCGGAGTAGTGCCTTCAGAAATCGATTGCAGCACTTTTCAGAATCGTCGAAATTTTCGCCAAAAATCCAAAGGGGTAAGCCTTACTTTTTTGGTCATTTTCGGAGCCGAAAATTTTTCGTCTCGGAATCGATTTGTACGACCATCTTTAGAGTAATTGGACCCCCAGGAACTCAGAAATCACATGAAAAAGAGCGTCGGACGAACAGCAGAGAAATGGCGATGAAAATTCTCCGTTTTTCGGCTGTAACTTTTTAGCTCTCGCTCGCAGCGTATCGGGACTGCGATTAATCGATTCCTCTCGCAAAATTACGTCGGAATAGTGCCTTCAGAAATTGATTGCAGCACTTTTCAGAATCGTCGAAATTTTCGCCAAAAATCCAAAGATGTAAGCCTTACTTTTTTGGTCATTTCAGGAGCCGAAAATTTTTCGTCTCAGAATCGATTTGTACGACCATCTTTAGAGTAATTGGACCCCCAGGAACTCAGAAATCACATGAAAAAGAGCGTCGGACGAACAGCAGAGAAATGGCGATGAAAATTCTCCGTTTTTCGGCTGTAACTTTTTAGCTCTCGCTCGCAGCGTATCGGGACTGCGATTAATCGATTCCTCTCGCAAAATTACGTCGGAATAGTGCCTTCAGAAATTGATTGCAGCACTTTTCAGAATCGTCGAAATTTTCGCCAAAAATCCAAAGGGGTAAGCCTTACTTTTTTGGTCATTTTCGGAGCTGAAAATTTTTCGTCTCGGAATTGATTTGTACGACCATCTTTAGAGTCATTGGACCCCCAGGAACTCAGAAATCACATGAAAAAGAGCGTCGGACGAACAGCAGAGAAATGGCGATGAAAATTCTCCGTTTTTCGGCTGTAACTTTTTAGCTATCGCTCGCAGCGTATCGGGACTGCGATTAATCGATTCCTCTCGCAAAATTACGTCGGAATAGTGCCTTCAGAAATTGATTGCAGCACTTTTCAGAATCGTCGAAATTTTCGCCAAAAATCCAAAGGGGTAAGCCTTACTTTTTTGGTCATTTTCGGAGCCGAAAATTTTTCGTCTCGGAATCGATTGGTACGACCATCTTCAGAGTATTTGGACCCCCAGGAACTCAGAAATCACATGAAAAAGAGCGTCGGACGAACAGCAGAGAAATGGCGATGAAAATTCTCCGTTTTTCGGCTGTAACTTTTTAGCTATCGCTCGCAGCGTATCGGGACTGCGATTAATCGATTCCTCTCGCAAAATTACGTCGGAATAGTGCCTTCAGAAATTGATTGCAGCACTTTTCAGAATCGTCGAAATTTTCGCCAAAAATCCAAAGATGTAAGCCTTACTTTTTCGGTCATTTCAGGAGCCGAAAATTTTTCGTCTCGGAATGGATTTGTACGACCATCTTTAGAGTAATTGGACCCCCAGGAACTCAGAAATCACATGAAAAAGAGCGTCGGACGAACAGCAGAGAAATGGCGATGAAAATTCTCCGTTTTTCGGCTGTAACTTTTTAGCTATCGCTCGCAGCGTATCGGGACTGCGATTAATCGATTCCTCTCGCAAAATTACGTCGGAATAGCGCCTTCAGAAATTGATTGCAGCACTTTTCAGAATCTTCGAAATTTTCGCCAAAAATCCAAAGGGGTAAGCCTTACTTTTTTGGTCATTTTCGGAGCCGAAAATTTTTCGTCTCGGAATCGATTTGTACGACCATCTTCAGAGTATTTGGACCCCCAGGAACTCAGAAATCACATGAAAAAGAGCGTCGGACGAACAGCAGAGAAATGGCGATGAAAATTCTCCGTTTTTCGGCTGTAACTTTTTAGCTATCGCTCGCAGCGTATCGGGACTGCGATTAATCGATTCCTCTCGCAAAATTACGTCGGAATAGTGCCTTCAGAAATTGATTGCAGCACTTTTCAGAATCGTCGAAATTTTCGCCAAAAATCCAAAGGGGTAAGCCTTACTTTTTTGGTCATTTTCGGAGCCGAAAATTTTTCGTCTCGGAATCGATTTGTACGACCATCTTTGGAGTAATTGGACCCCCTGGAACTCAGAAATCACATGAAAAAGAGCGTCGGACGAACAGCAGAGAAATGGCGATGAAAATTCTCCGTTTTTCGGCTGTAACTTTTTAGCTATCGCTCGCAGCGTATCGGGACTGCGATTAATCGATTCCTCTCGCAAAATTACGTCGGAATAGTGCCTTCAGAAATTGATTGCAGCACTTTTCAGAATCGTCGAAATTTTCGCCAAAAATCCAAAGATGTAAGCCTTACTTTTTCGGTCATTTTAGGAGCCGAAAATTTTTCGTCTCGGAATGGATTTGTACGACCATCTTTAGAGTAATTGGACCCCCAGGAACTCAGAAATCACATGAAAAAGAGCGTCGGACGAACAGCAGAGAAATGGCGATGAAAATTCTCCGTTTTTTGGCTGTAACTTTTTAGCTATCGCTCGCAGCGTATCGGGACTGCGATTAATCGATTCCTCTCGCAAAATTACGTCGGAATAGCGCCTTCAGAAATTGATTGCAGCACTTTTCAGAATCTTCGAAATTTTCGCCAAAAATCCAAAGGGGTAAGCCTTACTTTTTTGGTCATTTTCGGAGCCGAAAATTTTTCGTCTCGGAATCGATTTGTACGACCATCTTCAGAGTATTTGGACCCCCAGGAACTCAGAAATCACATGAAAAAGAGCGTCGGACGAACAGCAGAGAAATGGCGATGAAAATTCTCCGTTTTTCGGCTGTAACTTTTTAGCTATCGCTCGCAGCGTATCGGGACTGCGATTAATCGATTCCTCTCGCAAAATTACGTCGGAGTAGTGCCTTCAGAAATCGATTGCAGCACTTTTCAGAATCGTCGAAATTTTCGCCAAAAATCCAAAGGGGTAAGCCTTACTTTTTTGGTCATTTTCGGAGCCGAAAATTTTTCGTCTCGGAATCGATTTGTACGACCATCTTTAGAGTAATTGGACCCCCAGGAACTCAGAAATCACATGAAAAAGAGCGTCGGACGAACAGCAGAGAAATGGCGATGAAAATTCTCCGTTTTTCGGCTGTAACTTTTTAGCTATCGCTCGCAGCGTATCGGGACTGCGATTAATCGATTCCTCTCGCAAAATTACGTCGGAATAGTGCCTTCAGAAATTGATTGCAGCACTTTTCAGAATCGTCGAAATTTTCGCCAAAAATCCAAAGGGGTAAGCCTTACTTTTTTGGTCATTTTTGAGCCGAAAATTTTTTGTCTCGGAATCGATTTGTACGACCATCTTCAGAGTATTTGGACCCCCAGGAACTCAGAAATCACATGAAAAAGAGCGTCGGACGAACAGCAGAGAAATGGCGATGAAAATTCTCCGTTTTTCGGCTGTAACTTTTTAGCTATCGCTCGCAGCGTATCGGGACTGCGATTAATCGATTCCTCTCGCAAAATTACGTCGGAATAGTGCCTTCAGAAATTGATTGCAGCACTTTTCAGAATCGTCGAAATTTTCGCCAAAAATCCAAAGATGTAAGCCTTACTTTTTCGGTCATTTTAGGAGCCGAAAATTTTTCGTCTCGGAATCGATTTGTACGACCATCTTTAGAGTAATTGGACCCCCAGGAACTCAGAAATCACATGAAAAAGAGCGTCGGACGAACAGCAGAGAAATGGCGATGAAAATTCTCCGTTTTTCGGCTGTAACTTTTTAGCTATCGCTCGCAGCGTATCGGGACTGCGATTAATCGATTCCTCTCGCAAAATTACGTCGGAATAGCGCCTTTAGAAATTGATTGCAGCACTTTTCAGAATCTTCGAAATTTTCGCCAAAAATCCAAAGGGGTAAGCCTTACTTTTTTGGTCATTTTCGGAGCCGAAAATTTTTCGTCTCGGAATCGATTTGTACGACCATCTTCAGAGTATTTGGACCCCCAGGAACTCAGAAATCACATGAAAAAGAGCGTCGGACGAACAGCAGAGAAATGGCGATGAAAATTCTCCGTTTTTCGGCTGTAACTTTTTAGCTATCGCTCGCAGCGTATCGGGACTGCGATTAATCGATTCCTCTCGCAAAATTACGTCGGAATAGTGCCTTCAGAAATTGATTGCAGCTTTCTTCAGAATCGTCGAAATTTTCGCCAAAAATCCAAAGGGGTAAGCCTTACTTTTTTGGTCATTTTCGGAGCCGAAAATTTTTCGTCTCGGAATCGATTTGTACGACCATCTTTAGAGTAATTGGACCCCCAGGAACTCAGAAATCACATGAAAAAGCGCGCCGGACGAACAGCAGAGAAATGGCGATGAAAATTCTCCGTTTTTCGGCTGTAACTTTTTAGCTATCGCTCACAGCGTATTGGGATTGCGATTAATCGATTCCTCTCCCAAAATTACGTCGGAATAGTGCCTTCAGAAATTCATTGCAGCACTTTTCAGAATCGTCGAAATTCTCGCCAAAAACCCAAAGGGGTCAGCCTTACTTTTTTGGTCATTTCCGGAGCCGCAAATTTTATTTGATCCCCTCTCCGTTTCTTCATATCGTCTGTTTGCTCACACTCTCAATGAACAATCGTAGATTTTTCAATCCTCATGACAAAATGCAACCGATGATAAGAACCACCGACTCAACCACTTGGTTCAGACAGAATGGAAATTATAATTTGAGTGATAAATGAGGCTTGTTTGCAAGTTTGATAGAGGACGGGAAATCGTGAAGCAATGCTTTGTGGGTACAATGAGAATTTGTGGAAATATAGCATCGTTTTATTCATATAAAAAGGAAAAATGATTACGGCAAAAACATTTTACAAAAATAAGATTATAAATATAAATTTGGATGGACACTTCTTGTTGTGTGTATTCAGTAATAGGTGCATGTTTGAATACAGTAGTAATAGACTAATATGTATGCATACCATCCGATACAATGTCGATCACTACAAAATTTTTGTAACTGTTCCATCTTGGTAAATAAATTTTCGATCCCTTTTGTTTATATAATTCTAATTTTATACATTCCGCTCGACTGGTATTGTATTGTACAAATACAAGTATACTACACAAAAATTAGGATCGTCTTATTTTAGGCCTTGGTCATTAAATATCGAACTCGAAATATTCTTTATGCTCACTTGATACTATATTGCTTTCGGGTGAGCCACTAAATGAGATTCGCAGTTTCGACTTTAAATTCATTTATGTACCTCGATATATTTCCTGATCGACTGCCGTTTTTCGAACGTGATATCAAGGCTGATACGAATATAAGGAAATTAAATAGTTGGGATGAGTTCAAAATTTAAGATAAGACGATCCTCACAGCATAAAACTACACACCCGAGATTGACTAATTATGCGTACATGCATAGGTAGTATTCGCAAATCTTGTCATGTTTGGCACGCCCCATATATGAAATATGTATATTGCTGTATATACCTATATGTTTTACGTAAATTTATTATTATTGTAGGCATTAATAGTATGGTACATAAAGTAGATGTAAGAATCATGCGTTTACGTGCCCGCAAAACTTTTGAATACGATTTAATTACTACATGTTAATTCGAGTTTCTCCCTCTTCAATCATGGCATTGCGTAATTATTATTCATCATTGGTGCATTACCGTTTACGGAGAATTCAAAGTTTTTCCAGCGAGAGCTGCCGCTTTAGAAAGAACGATTTGAATATCCATGGAAGGAAAATTCTGTAAAAAAGTTAAATATAAACTTACTTCAATCAAACATCCTGAGTTTCAATTCTGAGTAAAAGATACTCTGCGAATAATCTTATTTATTTGAATGAGACGATTTCAATTACCTGTAATAGTTTAACGTTCGTGGCAAAATCACCAGCTAAAAGTTGATCCCTGAGTAATCTACAAGAAATACGTCCATTACTTTCTTAGATTGTATAAATCTTGCAGATTTTCGATAATAACCATGACGAATACATACAATATCATAGCGCAGCAGATATGGATGAGAAAACTGAATCTGTTTTCGTCTGCAAATAATGAGTCCCAAATTCTCATGACATCGGGAAGTGGAAATTCTTGAGAAAGTAGAAGCGTCAACCACCTACAAGAAAAACTTGTCTCAGAAATAGCAATCCTGATGAAAATTCAATACTGTTTGTAAGCGTGAATAAAAATTTTACCTGAAGCTGTAGTACTGGGGGCATAATTCTTGTTGATTCAAGCGCAACCAAACATCATAATCGTGGTCCTTAACTTGCCGGGTCAGCTTTGTCATCATTGAATTTATGCCGAATTCAGCTTCATCCAAGGACTTGATAAAGAAGTCACGAATTTCTGCCATTAAATTAGTGAAGCAAAAAAAAGTGTCAGCCTCTGCGTACTCTGAAAATATAAAATGGTATCACACATTGAATAATTGACTAGATAAGCCAAGAGAATTCAAGTGTATGCCTCTTTAAAAAGTAAACCGACCTCTCCATTGCCAGTCAGGATCGCAAGCGAAGGCATGATAAATTGGACCAACTATTTCGTTCATACCCTGTACATAACCTTGGCCAGGATTTAATTTTGCGTAAATGAATAAAATCCTTTCCAAGACTTCCCAGTGAGCCTCACCTCCTTCCGATAGTGGGGCATAATCTTCAACCGCCTTTCTGACCGAGACTGCTATCTAAAGATTTGACGTAATCAGATTTCAGGGTAATTCGAGTAGGATTTAACTTATCAAAGGTCATAGTTATCTGAACATGATCGTACTGTACCTGCTAATCTCCGCAATAGTGAGAATCGGAAACACAAACAATAATAGGTAACTTTAACTGCCGCTATATTTCTACCTAATAAGTTACCTTATAATATAAATAGTTACCTTGGTTATTCCCAGCCCTTTTCTCTCCACGTTAGCACTTTTCAAAACCGTGTGTTGGACTCTTCGATGCAGACGCTTTACACCACTGGTATTGACAATCGCTGTGCAGGGGTAATCTGTGCCTTGTTGAAAAAATGATATGTCTGGGCACAGGCGTCTGGATCAGAGAGCAAAATATTGTCAAAATCAATCAAAAAGCTTTGTTTCACATTCGGACGGTTGGTTGAGGGATTCATTTCAAGCACTGAATAAGTGTCGACGTCTACAAATATTTTTTCATGACTGTGCAGACTTACTTCTACAACGAAAAACTCAAACTACACTAGGAGCCATGCACTAAAAAATATCAAATACTAACCTGACGTCTTTGTCAATTTGCAATAGTACTTCATTGTCTTTGAAGAAAGTCTGCCATTTACTATCCGGGTTCAAGTTCAAAGGATGGTCATCGAAAGTAACGTCAACTCTGTCACCATCGTTATCGGACTCTCCTGGCATCACGATCAAATCTTCTACAGAAGTAGCATAAAATTTACATTAACATTACATTAACTCTTTGTTACAAAAAGCATCAAATAGATAGATTTAGCTTTCCTCACCGATGAAAGTTCTGTATAACTCTCTCTTACGTGTCAGAGTCTCTGACCAGCTCGCTTTCGTGGGTGGTAGGTAGTTCAGCAGCAATTTCCAGCATAGCGGCCTCAGTCCACCTTCGTCCGGAATTCCTTTGTACGAATTGAAAATACAAAATTACAACAGAAAGTTTGATGATAGTAATGATAATAAAAAGATTAGGTCTACAGATTTGATTGCGGTAAGATTCTCAATATTCGTTCTCAATAATAACAGTTGTGCAATTATGTTTCTATCAAACAGTGCATACCGTGAAAGCATAATCTTCTGAGATTCGAAAGATCTATTTCCTCGGATTTAGTGATCTCCTCGTAATCGCTTAACCTAAAAATTTCAAAAAGACAAATAAATATTGTGACTTCTTAGTTCGCTAGAGAACGATTCAAAACTTGAATCGTGATATTATTACCTCTTCCTTAGTATGCTCATTGTCTCTGGCATGTGGACAGTCAATGGCAGATATTTTTCCCTTATCAGCCTGGCCTGTGTGTCAGAAGGGGCGTAATTAGTCCGTCAGTCACGTACATAACCTTTGCCTCATTTGTTCAATCTTGTACATTCCATGTGGAATTGCTAGACGCCATGTTTATTCATGTTCTTTGTTAAATTTTCCACGAACCTCACAACGCACAATCGTATCTTAACAAATATTCTACACTTAATATTATTTGAAGAAGATATACGACGTAGATTCCGTGCCTTATGCTACTAACCAAAGATATATTTTCACGAGGTCACATCTCTGCTCGTATGCTGTCCCAATATTGTTGAACCAGAGCCGTGTCACAGCGAATATCAGTGACAGTAAGTTTCCGCCTGTAATCTACTACCCCAATTACATTCGTGTAGAGCGTGACGTAGGCGCTAGGCGCTTTGATTTGCAGAGGGTGTAGGTAATGTAGGAGCAGTGACTTACCATCATTCTGAGGCTTGCAATGAGCCGGACGGGATAAAAACACTGAACTCTGTAGATAAAACAGAATCTAGAAGGGTTCACCGACAGGTAGCAGCAGAGTAAACGATTCAAGCTGTCGTATGCAAAATGTAATATTTGAAAAGCTCAATTTTTTAGAGTTGAGATCAGAAAGTTTGACAAAATTTGAAGAGATCATTTAAGATAAAAGTGCAGCTTGTATGATTGATTGTAGAATATAGATATTTCGAACCCAAAATCTTTCAAGATGTAAAGTATAATTGATCTCAATGGCAACACGAGTAACGTGCTATGCAATTTATTGCACAATTTATCGTAGATTTCGTGACATTTATTCCGTATTTATATAGACAGAATGGGACTGTTTTTCTTACTGCACCATCGAGGTCAGCATTTTATGGACTGTTCCGGAAAACTGGTGTTTATTACGCGGCTATGTGTCTGCTTATTACGTTTTATCACCGTCTCTACATAAATCCTATCAGGCGATATGTCATTTCACATATGAGTGAAAAGATCGTAATAGGGATGTTGTACGACATAAACAAACATTATACATACACACATACAAGTATCTTCGTTTTTTCGCCGTTAAGAGATGAACGTGGATAGAATTGGCGTTTATTTTTGGAGTTACCGAACGTCTTGATGACGGAGTTGATTTTTATTTCATATACCGTTAAACCTTGATTGTTGTTTTCCCGATATTGATCATGCAGTGTGCATCTTTCAATCATTAGAAGTAGAATTCAAAAAAGAATAAATTTTCTGACTGTCAGTAGTTTCGACGCCTATGAACTAAGTTTACCTCACACCTGGGCAAAGTACACATGCATACACGATTCGCACATTCGATGATTTGTTTTCACACGACTTATAATTTAATCGAATTATTATGATTAGCTTCACGTGGCTAAGTAGATTGCATTCATATTTATCCCCTATCACATACATGTATGTATGTGCGCTATCCGTGGACGTAAATAACCAATTATCGTTCATACTCCATAACAACAGTCAGCGATATTCGACCAGGCATGTACAGATCCTTTCAATTTCAAATTCACAATTTCAATTTCAAACTGGATATATAATATAAAGAAACAGGGGAACTGAAAAAGCTGAAGGGAGCCAAGAACGCGTTAGAAGCTCAGACATTTATACAACTTATGCAAATTAAATAGGAAACTCGAGCATACGTCCGGAGGGAAATGGTAAAAGGTAAGATTGCAGAGTCGACGCGTTATATGGCTACGACATTCGTACAGCTGGTATACATATGTAGGTGGATTTTTACTTAAGAAGCGAGTGAGCATGAGAAGGTACCGCTTGTGCTGCTTCTATCTCCTCGCCTTCACCGGCCTGAGACAGAAAGGAAGGTAGAATTTTCAAAGCGCATTGCAAAGTAATTGAGTTTGAAATCCTGAGCGTATAGGTATATGTCAGCAAGGTGCAGGTCGTACAGACCCATATATAGAGTGCAGTGAGTAGAGCAGAGAATAGCTTCCCTCAGCCCCCCAGGCTTTGGAGTAGTAGAATTTTTTCCATGGACAATATACTTCATTTGGCAGATGCATTCGCCTCTCTCACGAGCAGGACCTACGAAGGAGAGTAGAGGAGAGGAGAGGAGGAAAGGAAACCATAAAACGCAACATTGCAGGACTATTAGTATATACCTATAAATGCAGGACTCACCTTCGGAGCCATTTTCCTGCAATAATATTTTAGCACCGTTGGATATAGCGAAATACGTATCGTGCAAGGCGAACGATAAACAGACAGACGTCCAGAATGATACGTTTATTATTTATTTATCCACTTCTTCTTGTATGAATACGTTGGTGTAACAGCTGCTGCCTACGTACGCATTATAATTCTCCTTTATACAGATGCAGGCTCGCTGTATAAGATGTAACCTCTGCCTTGAGTCATGACCCTGCGGGATGGCCTCTGGCGAAAATATTCTACGAATTGCGTAATCCTTAGCGTGGGGGATTTCTTTATAACATTTTATGTATATATGTATTTTTGTATTCGTTGTTCCACCCTACATCAATAGCCTGTAAGTCGGATGTAGGTAGGTCGTTACATATAAATATAAATCAAGATACAATTTTTTTCAATACGATTTCCACTGTTCATAGAATTACTGGAAGAGGACGGTTTTTTTAAAATAAGAAGTAGCATTGAATGAAGATCGGTGTATTCAAATTCACATATTTTGGATCTCACTGTCAGCGTAATATGTGTCTATCAGCTGTGCAATATGGCGTCGCTACCAGCGATCAGCTGATCGTTTTAGGTCAATTATGCGAATATCTCGGTACAGAGAAC
Source organism: Diprion similis (assembly GCF_021155765.1). Taxonomy (NCBI): domain Eukaryota; kingdom Metazoa; phylum Arthropoda; class Insecta; order Hymenoptera; family Diprionidae; genus Diprion; species Diprion similis. Next base: position 23,518,625 of record NC_060108.1, read on the forward strand.
CTTGCGTAGGTTGTCAGCCTCTGATTATCATACATTAAATAGATAAGGAGCTAAATAGATAATAAAAATACGACAAAATACAGTTTTCGTAATAAAATGTGACGTTTTTTGAAGTAGTTCTAGTCGACTCTGTGTGATATTTTTGGATGCATAAGATCTCAAAGTCGTACCGATGCACCAAACGCAAGTACGATGATACTGATGTTACTCTTCTATTGCAATCGTGACGTTGACGTATGTTAAAGCATTAAATAATTACGTACCCAGAAGGCTTAACGAGGAAATGAGGCTCTGACAAGTGTTTCGGTAAAGAGTCTTTATGATTATCGGGTTCACGGTACGCGAACACACTCTTCTCTCTCTCTCTCTCTGTCTCTTTCGTTCTCTCTATTTCTCTTTCTCTTTCACTCTACCTCTCTCGGAATGCGCTTCATGTGAAGGCGTTCATTGAGAATGAAACCAGCAGCATTCCAGAGCCAGTAGTTACGCATATTATGCAGATCGGCGTACTCGTCATCGAGTGTAATTATACTGCGTAAGCGAGTTTAATAATATAACATAAATATACTAGCATAACAGCCCTGGCATGACAATTATACTATTATTATTATAATCTCTATAAACCTCTCAGTGAAGGTGTATTTCTTAAACGAGCCTCCCTCCCCCTCGCGCGTGTAATGAATAACTGGAAAAAACTTTTGAGTGTAGATAAAAATTTGTTTATCATATTTTAAATCACTCGAAAGAAGCTTCGGTCTTGTTTTCTTTATATTTATATTTATTTTACTAACGCGGCTTTTGCCGCGCAAATATTTTTCTTACAACGTTAAAACAGATGGCTTCACAAACACATATATTTTACTTTGAACTTCAAATACCTCGGCCACTGCAGATACCCAGTTATTACCATATTTTATATTCCTACTCACTATCGGGTTATACACAAGTATTATAACTTGACAGCATTGTAATTTATAGCATATTAAATAACGATGCGGAAAAACAACTACTAGCTACTACAAAAATGTTACGTAGTAATAGGCTCATGCAAAGAAAAAATAAAAAAATAAAAAAAACATACACCTCGCATAATTCTTCTTCAAATCAAAAGTAACCATCACGGAGCTTCGCACTCTAATTGAAATTGGTTTCGGTGTATTATCGATGGCTCTATATAACTTCAGAGATGAGCATGTATGTATGTTTGAAGGGATTGAAATAGATCGTGACAAAGTTGCGAATTGATTCGTTGAAATGAATTGACAGAGTCTACATTCGGACGAACACATACTATCAAGGTACATAAAGATACACGTATGTGTATCTGCATATATATATATATATATATATAGGTATGTACGTAATCTAAAACCTGCGCTCGAAATTTCCCTCGGATGACTAAATTCAATTACGAAGGATACAGAAGCCGGAGAGTAGGTACGTGTCCTCTTATAGATATTCACGTACGTGATTTTGCGGGGAAATTAGAACGCCGCTTTGTAAGAGAATTTTCGACGGTATCCTATAATCAATGCTAGACCAATGATATTAATACACAACAAAGTGAATAATGATTGTCCTGATTCTCACTCCACCCTCACGTTTTCTCCGCTTACTTGTTTATACACACCTTCTACCTGGAGCGTCAAATTATTGCGATGTTGCAGGGGTAGGATTGGTTAAACGTTGGCCTTCTCATTCTGCAATGGATCGTATTGGGGCTTTCGCGAGGTCTTCTGGTCTTCTGAAGAGTAGTTACGAATTTATCGGTTTTTATCAATGATTTCAACCCCATGATCCGCGCCCTCGTCAAAGAGCTGCTTGCACCGCATATTTTCGTTACATAATATGCGACGAGAACTTACGGGATGTTTATTTTTCCCTTGGTAATATCAATATTACCAAGGGAATATTGATATTCTCAAGAATATCATATGCGAAAAGATGGTACGAAATCATTTCACCGCTGATATTCGGGGCTGGAATCATTCAGCTCTTGGTTCAACATCCGCCTGAGCGTATGATGTCATGTATGTTGTTATAAATGTAATAAATTACGGAACACTTGAAGCGGCTCGTAAAGTTCGACTCTTGAGTCTGGGTCGCGATCAATGCTCGGCTTGTAATATCCTTACCCACTTGAAAATACTTTGAATGTCTCAATCCACCCGTTTCACGTAAAACCGTATATCATCCATGGCTGAAGCTAAGCGAGACAGACGTACTGATCATATTACCCGTCACGTGGCGATCTTATTCAATGGAAATATAAAGGTGGTAAAAAGCAACCCCAATAACTCCTCATTCCTTTCTGTATTTTGTGCTATGAAGATACGTGGGAAGGTCTGTGTACGGACCCGTGGTAGGAAAATTCTTTTCTTTCCTCACTCTGTTACCTTTGACATAACTGATAGCATTGATGTACAATTGTACGATTTTATGTACGAGAAAAATAAATCTATGTTCGTTAAATCACGGATAGTGGCTTCGCTGAAAATACTGACGTCAATGTGAATAGATATGGATTCCACTTGAATACATTGGTAGCTTTGAATGTAGTTTGACCATCGGCGACCCGTAACTGGCGAAAAAAAGTCATATCAGCACCGATTATGGTTATCGCAATCTCGACCGTAGTATTATTCATTCTGGTAGAATGTTAGGTTTAGTAAACGCTCAGAGGATACAGAGAGGAAGGATTACGCCTCAGGAATCCAGCAGTATATTTTTAGCCCCAGTCGTTAAACTGATTTTCAACTTAGACGCATGATTTTTCGCTTTCAAGTATGTATTCGGTATTTTATAATCATTTCTTACGACGTGTAGTTACGGCTGTTTTTCAATCCTGAAACAATAAATTTTGAAACAGTAATTTTGTAAAAATTACTGTCTGTCACTAAAATATCATTCTTGTTATAAATTTTTTGCCCTCTCTGGATTTTGGATGGAAAACTGGTAGCGCCGAAGTTTTGTAAAAACGTAATATTGAAGAACCGTTTTTCAAACCCTCAGATGCACATAAAAGGTCAGTTTTGATTATTTTGTACATCATGTCGTGTATCAAAACGTCTCATACTCAACTCACGCAATATGTCGAATTTGCAAGCCGTGCTGATCAACTCACGACTCGCTGACTATGTATAAATGTCTTAAAACGCACGTGTACAACCCAGAATGATGTTGAGCAGCGCGAAAGCATGAGAGGAGATATAAACCACTCAAAACATTTATTACTTCTCGAAGAATTGCAAGGAATTCATCCACTCCACTCGACTCGACTCTAGCAAGTGAATTGTACAGCTGATATGTTTGTATTCTCCCAAAGCGAGAACCTACGCTTTGCATTTGGCAAGGCTGGGCGTCTCTACGAGGGCATAAAGATATCGCGTAATTCAGCTTGAGCGTTAACAGGATTATCGAGGTTTTATTCTCCGGGGTGCGAAGCCTAATATCCTCTTTGCCACCTTCGTGTGGTTGTCCAAAATTTTTATACGTATTCACGAGACCCTTACGTATGTATTGCTTAACGAGCAAGATGGCATAACAACTCACCCCTCGACCATGAATTCTGGTTAAAGCGATGTACATACATATAACGCGATATGGAAGCAACGTGCTAATCTTGCATAAAAGCAGGAAAGTGCCAAGGTTCGCGTTTTCGCCCCTATTCAATTAATTGAAATCTTATTACCATTAATAAATCCTTATTTTTTATTTTATAATTATCATTATTTTTTGTTTTTTTTTTTCACCCGTGCGAAAATTCCTCGAGCGAATAACAGTAATCAAGAGATTATAACGAAAAGCTATCAAACGAACACCTTCAAGCGAATTTGAAATTAACCTAATTATTACAGCAGATAATTTCTTACTCAATTTTCGGTAACCGTATATCTGGATAAAACCTTAAGTAAGGCTCTTCCTCGTTCACTCTCTCTCTCCTCAACTTCATTACACTGCGTCAATTCGCAATGGTAGAAAGCAGATACTCTGGCCAAAGTGGAATTCGTTTGGAGTGGACAAGTGACGGGTGTGTATGGGTGTATCCATGAGAGGAGACCTTTTTCTCGTGCACAAGTTGTACGTATAGTAAAAGTCTCTTAGCCAAATCGAAGCTCGATCGATGGACGATACCTGCAATGGCTGTGGCGATTTGATTCCCCATTATGCAGAATGTTTCCTCGGATTCTGAAAGAGTCGGCCGCATTTTGTGTGCGCATCTCACGTATCATTTTCATTCCATTCTTCTATACGTGCAGGAAAAGCATTATGCAGTCGTAATTGAGACAGTAAATAGGACAACGGTATTCATATTTGTACCCGTGACCTTATACCCACAGTTTTCACTCTTTACCTTCTCCGGATTATGAAGATGCTTTCACCGTCTGGCTGTAGATGCGGGAGGAAATGAGGAGGCAACGAATCGTCTGCTTTAAATCCTAGCCTGACTTTGGCACGACGCGTAATTAGCCGGAATGAAAAAGCGTTGATTAAAGGGGCGGCGCTTCCCTTGAGACGGTGGAGTATAAGTAGCTTCCCTTTCATAACGCCTCGGCTAATTTGATGAGGTTATTTGTAAATCAGATGTATTTTATGTTTCATCAGGCTTCCTCGATTTAACATATTTTTTAAAAAGTTCAATTCTCCCACGTTTTTCTCCCAGAAAAATTAACGCCGATTTCGTATAGCAAAATTGTAAAATCATACGCCTCGTTGTACGATACTGTGTTTAATTATATCCTACACGACTCTTAATTTACATCTAATTGCGATTTTAATACAATATCCTTGAATTAATTACAAAATTGAAGATTTAATTTGCGAAATTATATTCCCCAAAACTTTAGTATCTTTCTAACAAACTAATTATTTGCGGATCGATTCTTCTAGATATAAAGATGCGCACAAACAATTTGAACCGACATTAACAATCGGTTTGAAAATTTCTTCATTTTCGTGTAACAAATATCAAATTCAAAAGATATTTTGCCAGATGTGCCGAATGCGCAGATTTTTTTGCGAACATGAAAAAAGAATTAGCGTCGACTCATTCCGGTGTCCCTGAAGGTCGACGTGACCTAGTGCACTAATTCACAGCGGTCATCTTGACGAATTTTGAACGCATTACAATGAGGAAAAGCAATTTTCGCAACCTTAGGTCGGACTTGCGCCGTAGGTCGCCGGCTGAACCTCCTCGACAGGCTCGTGGCTCGTGGCACGCTTATATTTCGCTCAGTAGTCTTCGCGCGGTCTGATCGCGCGCGTTCAAAAGCTTAGAAGAGGGAGGGAGAGAGAGAGAGAGAGAGAGAGAGAGAGAGAAGGAGAAAAAATAGAGATTGAGAATGACACGGAGTAAGGTCCAGTCAAATAAACCGATATAGCCAAATACGTAGAGAGACGAAAAGAAGGACTTTTTGGGAGGCGTTACTTGAAGGTGTGGTTTTTTCAATTACTCTTTCAAAAACCATCCCCCCGAAGACTGTCAACAGTGTCGACAAATCCACGCGGCATGACAGCGACCTGCAGCGTCCGAAAGCTCGCCTAGCTTCGGGAATAATGCTCCGATTATACAAAGGGTGTAGAAATTTTCAGGACTCACAATCGGACATAAAAGTTAGTGCGATTAGGGTTGATCCTTGTCTTCGATACTGGCGTTCGGGTATCTGTTGAACTTTTATGCCGCACAATTTTACAATATTGTGTTGATTATTGTGTCAAGTGCGAAAGCTTTTATGCCGACTTTTTTGCAGTGGTTGAAAATCGAGGTGTGAGATTTGGGGATAAAAATTGGTCGGTCTACATCGAGTGCGGATTGGATGCATTAACTCGTTTAGTTCGTCTCGTGTGTGCAGCCGGATATATTGCTGTTGCAATTTACACACAGTCAGAGTAAAGCTGGACCTGGTGAATTGGCGCGCCCATTGACGCTGGTAAGTTCGAGTAATTCGCTTCCACCTCCGGATTAAACAATGTCGTTGTGCATCTAGCGCTTCGACTGGAGATTCCTCTCTTTATATTCCCATTCAAATTACACCATTCACCCTTCGCGTGTCTCCCGACCCTTATCAGTCGCCTCTGTACATATAATCCCCTGAAACTTTTCGGCCGCAACAAGTGTCGTCGACACCGTTCACTCCCTCACAGGTTCAGTTTGCGCCGACGATGATTCATCGATCTTTTGGGCGGGGGGTTGAAATTCACCATGGAAATAAGCAGCTTAAAATCAAGGGAGGAAAATTCCAACCGCTTACCCTCCATTAAATTACGGTGTGTCGAATATTATATGTGTAATACGCATTCAACCGCATGATAAATAATAGCGAATTTTTCATGGCTGGACGGATGTAAAAATCGATGGTGTGGAACGCAAAATTATAAAATAAGTGTTGGCACATATTTGAAAGATGGTTATTAATGTTTTTTACGTTTGACGTATGAAATGATAAATGAAATTTCGGTCCTCTATTCCATTCCTCTATACGTATTTCTCACTCGGGATTTTACTTTCTATTCTTCTTCCTCTCTCGTTCCATTTTACTCTCGTCTCTCTTTCTCTCTATCAGCATATTTCGTTTATTACCGAGTTTGCTCGTTTGGCTTCTAAATAGAAGTCGTATATCGTTTACATTGGGCAGCTTCTCCGTGGTGCCCCCTCACCCCCCTCTCGTCTCTTCTCTTCTCTTTGCTCGTTTATTTTTACCGTTTTTTTCATACATCCAAAAAACCCAACCGGAAATCAGTCTTCAAGGCCTTTGGCCATTAGCTGAAAAAATTACCAACTGTTCGGGTAACCTTCGGACGAAAGATTAGAAAATAAACACCTGCATAAATATTGCTCATACATTTGTAATTTGTGCACTCGTGATGATGAGCGATCGACTCGCGGTTCCCATTATTTTTATTATCTTCAGCTGAAACCGATCATGTGGCTTTTGGAAATAATTTGTCTGCACCCTCGAAATAGATACATTTTATAGCTGGCGCGCCAATAGATCATATATATTTCCTAATTCATCAAGGCACTTCGTCAAATTAATGTAAAAGCTTTCGACGTTCCAATTCGGTATAACGAACGTGGAAATCCGGGTTGACAGTGTAATTTCGACTCGGATAATTTTTACTTTTACCACTTGATTACAAGTCTCTGTAAAATCTGAGAGTTTAGATTTCATATAAATGAAATGAAACGTTTCTTTTTTTTTCAGTTCTCATCAGTGCAGACCGTTTGCGAAATATTTATTCACGCTGCGTACAGCTCGCGTTTGCAAAAATACCACTCAAAGGAAAGAACAAAGTATTGAGACATTCTATCCCACTTTGATCTGGATTTGACCCTTGATCTCTCCGATTCGGTCCACGATTTTTTATCTTGTTGTATCATCTCTGAAAGGCACTCAGATTTTCTTTAAACTTGAGGATTCCGGCTAACGATGTTTTCGTATCGATAAATGGTAAATAAATTAAATTACATTTAAATAATCTAAAAAAATTCGACTGCCTTTCACAGTTGAAACAACAAGATAGACAATCATGGACCGAATCGGACAGGTCGAGGGTCAGTTTTAAGTCAAATTGGCGTGGAATGCCTCATTATAATATGGTCAATGTGATTGAGGTCTAATTTATTTATATTTTGATTTCACGATTATTTCGCAACGTGAAAAAGAATCTTAGCTACCGTTGTGGATACTTTTTAATTTACATATGAGTGTTTACCGTGATTTTTCGCTCGAATAAATTTGCGAAGGCGGTTTCTGCGGGAAAAATTTATTGGGCTCGAGAACATAAAACAATACTTTCGCCAATTGAACGGCCGGTGGTTTGACTCACAATCAGACAATGTAGGGTTTAGCTTGCGTACGCAGCCTCACACACAATTGCTTATCCATTCGTGTGGAAACGATCCTGAATCCTGATACAGATGTATTGAGTGGAAAGCTGAGCCGCATGTTTCTGTCGCAGAAATTTAAAAGATCCTAAATTCATGAGATGCGATGTCGACAGACGCCGATGAATCAATCATAATTTTCAAGCTCTATCGAAATAGAGGGAAAAACAGAAACCAAAAAAATCCAATCGAATAAGCCAGCGTCAAACTCTCGCATCAATCATCATTTGAAACGAATCAGATAATATTGAATTCGGATGGGTTTTAATCCGCAGAAAAATATTGAAACTGCCGTGTGTATAAATTGGTTTTAATTCAATTTGAAACTGAATGATTGCGTCGAGTCTCAATTGAATGTGTATTAAATAGCTTTAGCTGTTGGATAAATTAGAAAAAATTTTCATGCGTTATGCAATGTGACAACAATTATGACGGGTAACGACCTTACCTTGGTATTACGGTATTACGATTCACCTGCAGCATTATCTATACTTATCAATTATAAAGCAATAAAAAAGGGACAAAGCTGCACACTTGAATTAATTAATATTAATTACTTCTTATTTATGCAAAAGTCTTACTTACTCGCTTATATGTGTATAATACATGTGTATACATGTAAACGGTAGAGTATAACAGCTGACAGGTATGAATATACACTAATTGTAAGGCAGACACCCTGTCCACCCGACTGCCACCTACTGTTTGATCATGAGACCTGTTGTAATTCCACCTTGCGTATACGTGTAATAGACGTCGTTAATGTCGTCGCGATGTTCAATCATCTGCGTTTTCACCCAGACTGTTCAGCGCCGCACTGTTTGATGATCTTCCAATTTTGTGCTCTTTTTATTCTCCATGCTAAATTGAAAATAATGAAACTGCGACACTGACTATTCGGTGGCGGGAAGGCCGATTCGAACGGCGATCCCCCCTCCTTTTCCTCTAAAATCCACGCACCTACCTAATTCCTCAGCTCTGGGAAAATCGTTTTAAACGCTTAAAATAGTGCAACTCAGGCATGGTGCTTTACACACGCGCGGATTCATCGAATTTTGTCTATATCGTAAAGGTCGGTTGTTTAAACGCCTCGAGCGAAACGCTGCGTTTTTTGTAATTGAATAAACGTTTTTTTTTTGTTCTGTTTTGTTCTATTTTAGTGTTCGTATATCGTGCATAATATATATGCATATATCATACTATGAGTTTCTTTTCGATTCTACTCGCAGCTGGTAGTGAATTATTAATACAAAATTTTCATTTTTTTCCAGAGCGTTGCCGATCGCTCGATTATTTAGGACTCCTTAGTAAGGGATGCGCCGTCTCGAATGATAAGGAACCAACGTATTACAAGTCGTAATGACGCGACTGCAGTCTGTCAACTGACTTGGCGAATAAAAAATTAGACTACACTGAGAAAAATGTTATTTGTCAAATGGTTGCTAGAAATTTTTTTTAAGTAATACCGGGTATCGTTGCAATAACGAGTTAAATATGATACAAGTAACCATTTTGTATGATTGTAGTTGTTAATCGTAGATTTTTATTAGTTATTTTTTTTTCTATTACAGATTTTCAGTTGAATAACAAGCCTCAACAACAGTCTATTGTTGCACCAAAACCTCATTATTGCTACAATTGAAGTTGCAGTTAAAATAAACTGATTTTCATTACGTATCCAGAATTATATTTTTCCGTCATGGTGAAGAATGAAAATAGTTGAGAAATGTTCGTTTAGTAGACAGAACTAGAAATTTTTCTCTTTTACCAACTTAAACTTTATGCGTGAAAATCATTACAGTCGGATGTAAGATTTCCTTTTTAAATTATTTACATATGTAGTTCGAAAGGCGGTCGGGAAAAATAACGCTTGCGTCTAATTTATGAATGACCCCTCGGAGCTGTTCATCCTTCCGGCTTGGGTTTATTTTACGAATGCAATACATTAACGATTTCTCTAACAGCATGGAGTCAAACATTTGTGCACTTTGTATATTATTCTGTTTTCGCAATTCGCGTTACAGTGTACGAATTTTTAGATTCCCATATACCCTGCAGGTTTCTCCGCTTCAGTCTCCACCCACGCTTTCTCCTATCGCTCGATTTTTACCCACACATTATTTCTTTCACCATCGTAATGCTATGTTTTTTTTCGAAATTAGAATATCGACTGCTTGGGAATTTGTCGGAAGGCAAAAAAAAAAAAAAAAAAAAAAAAAACTTAACACAAATTCTAGTCTGTATCTGAAAACAGACTGATTTATGTAAAATCGATTATTTGATTGATAATATAACTAATTTATTCTATCCATCCACAGTACAATAAATATATGTATTAGTTTGTAAATTGCACATGCTTTGATTGCAGCTTGGCTAATTAAGTTGAGCTTTCCTTAATAATCTTGCAAAGTCTGATTAACTTTGTTTAACTTAAGGCGATAATTCAGTCAATGAAAATTTACCGAATTTCAAACGATACGTGCAACGATGTTGCAGGATCTAAGACACTCCCGTCACATATCACACATGTACACGGGTATAGTGCAAAAGCAATATATGTGTATGTAATATACACACGTGTAGCATAGGTGTGACCAAAATTTACTCGGCAATCTCTCCTCAGTCGACACCTTCGTGTGCTTTTACCCGTCCAATAGCTACTGCACGCCGATACGTCTTCGTTAATTCTATATTTAGATTCTAGTCGAGCTTTCACGTTTAGGTATAGGTATATGTAGACATAATACACCTATATCGTCTACACCGTCTCGAATGGCGATATGATCTATGGCAAAACGTCGATTTAGCACAATAAGTCAATCACGCAAAAAAAAACCACGTTCTCTTATTACGGGCACTAAATTGATGTGTAAGATTAAAACCAAGGGAACTTGAAAAAAAAAGTATATATATTGGAATTTTTCCTATTTCGATTTTTTTTTTTTTTTTTTTTCAACTTACTTCTCTAAGGATTTGTTTGAATTGCAAAATTCAGAAGTCGTAATGAAAAAGTGCGAATTTCGTGAAAAACTCGAGCTTTTCTCATTCCACTTTCCCCTCTTTCATCCACATGATTTCATTTCCCATTCTGCAGAGCTTTCCGATCAGTTCCCGGAGGGTATCTAGGAGAATCCGTCGCTTCCTATCTTATCTTCAGGCTAATTTGTGCTCACCCTTTTTCCTTCCTGTCAAGCGCCCCTATCTTGTTAGACCTGATCCTTAATCTAAGATGAAACAAAAGGAAGAGGGTCGTCAATGAATTATAATTTGCGCAGAGTGTCGATCCGCTTAATGTGTGTTGTAAGGGTATTTCCATAAAATACTGCGAGCTTGTGTACGAAATTCGTAATTGCTTCACGTTGTTTGGCGACGTCCCGCTTCGTTATGTACGTGCCTTGGGTATGTCAGATTATGTGCATATACGCGTCGAGGTGGGCAATAAACGCGGATTCGATCGGTGCAGAAACGTAACGTTGATCGTAAAGCGCCCGGATAACAATGTGCAAGGCCATTCCAATGAAGACCCGCTATCGTCTTTCCTCTTGGCCCCAACCTATCTGGACACACAATCTACTATAAACGACACTGAACTCGTTTGCGTGATTAAGGACACGACATGTCAGCCTTCGGACAGGTACCACGTGTCATCTACCACATACATTTCCGTCACGGGACAAACTTTTTTCTCACGATAATTTTCTCGTCTCGTGACAAAAAGTTTCTTACGACGTCCTAAGCAGCGAATTTTCTCAGCTAATACCTTCATCTCGACGAACAAGATCGACTCTCGTTATAAGACCGTGGTCATGGGGCTGCAAGGGAATGGGATTCGGAGATTAATGAATCGCCGGAAGTGCATTTCATCCTTCAAAATTCTTGTGCTATTTCGAAAATTGGATATTGTCTGGTTAATTTTTTCTCACAATTTGGATGTTTCTCTACCCAGAGATACCTGATTGTATTAATTTTATATCATACCTGCATATCTTGGGACTATTTTTCGCTTATTTTCAAATTTTATTTGGGACTAACTTCCGCACGCATAATCAACGACTCAAGAATATACGAGTCCATAACGTAACGTGAACATAACAGATGTGATCTTAAATTCATCAACGATGATCAGAATATGTGCGTGCGAAGCGCTGGAAAAGTAATTTCCTCATGGCAAACGGCCAAAACAGCCGGAGCCGAAGCTTGTCTATCAGGCAAGTTTTCAGGCTTGACTAAGCTGTAAATTTTCTTCTCTATTTCCACAGCTTGGTTAGGTTCAAGGTGCCAGCCGAGAGACGTTGAGTTATGTAATTTGAACGAAAATCAAAACCAACGCCAAGCAGAAACCGTTCGTGATGCAGTTATATTCACGTCGGTACATCCGGTATGAATAGAATTTCTACTTTCGGACCTTGTTGAAGTTCAAGGCTTACTTGAACCGAGTTTAATTAAATTTCAATCGCCTTGCAAACGCCAAACACTCTTAGGATTTCAAGTTACAGAAATTCTCAGTTGGGATAAAAAATATATTCTGCACAACAATTATTATAAAGAAATAGTTTATTCCCTAGGAGAATAAATTTAATTCACTGGCAGTAAAATTGACACTGAATTTTCAACCCCTCTGCTGTTATTTACGATCCCATTAATTTTATTCACTTGCAGAATTGAGAGTTTCGCTGCATTGCGTAGGGGAACGAGAGAAAAAAATACACCTCGGCGTTTAAATATTCCTGTACACATATCAACGGCCCCATGGAAGTTTTTTCGATCTCCCCTGATTTTTTTCAACTCACTCGAATCGGGCAGCTCCGGACGAATTAAACAATTTATCAGAGCATCTGCAATCCGCGATGGTTGCGGCCGAAATTCGCATTCCTATTCGTATCGCCATTTTGAATAAAGTTCCACAATCGAGGAAATTACCATGACAAGTCGTCGTTAGTTTTCTCCGCGCGATCCGTCGTCTCCTGTAGGCTAATATTTCGGAGTTTGAAATCGCTCGTTTATCTCCCGCATCAAAATTCGACGCGTGCATTCGATGAATGAGCATAAAGACTCGTACTGGCATTACAAAGACATTGACAGCAGTATTAAACTTCGGTGATGAGTGTTAAATTGTAAGTGACTGTTGATTAGTCTCTAAAGTTCTTGTGATTGGTGTATTCAAAAAGCATTTCAAGAGTCACTCGATCTCTATATTTGACAATGAATTTAACTTTGAGAGTATTTTTTTTCTCCACAGACCCAGACAACGTTTATCTACATTTAAAAACCGGCAAACTTTGATGCAGATGTACTTTGGTTAGCCACTTTCAACCACGGTTAAACCGAAATGAGATGGTGCCAATCGTGGTTTCAGTTGATTGATGATGAAGTTGTGTCCGTGTTAAATTTCCGTATTTTTTCTTCAATTTTTCCACACTTCGGAGCACCGTTTTCGGGCCCCTGGCCAAAAGCCAAGACGATGCCGACTAGGATTCGTTCGGAAATATGCAACGGCTGCTCGTGTCGTGGTTTTTGGTGGGTTGTTAGTGAATGGTCGAATGCCGCCGATGCAGAGACATATTAAAGCTTTGGCCTCGTGCCACCGCGGGATGGAAAATCGTCCGATTCCCTTCAACAGCCGCCCTGTCAAAATATTAGGATTCGGAGCGTGCGCGAGAAAGAAAATGGTGTGATGGAACAAAAAACCTAATGGATGGTACTCGTGTAATCACGTGTGCGAGAAAAACGAGCTTCGAAAGGGAGAAGGAAAAACATCCGTGAATTTTCCCCGTTTTACTAACCCTTTGATATTTTTCAATCCGAAGGGTGAAAAACAGTAATTAGTATTAAAACAACCGGAAAAATTCTGATAATGAACATTTTTCATCGATTTCGGGCTCGATTTTCACGCGGTCATTTTTACGCGATATATTTCGAAACGTCACGCAGGGGGAATATTTCTCGTTTTTTCCCATATTTAGCCGAAAATTCTGATCCGCCTCTGAACTTCTGTTCGGACTTTATTGATTTCCCGGTTTATCAACGTGTCGCGTGGCACTGACCACTGCGTGGTGGTGAAATTTGACCGCAAGATATTGAACGGAATTTGAATAAAATACAAATATATGATTGAGAAATTTTCTAAACAATTGTAAAGGGAGAAAGCGTTGCTTGTGCGGATTATTATACTTGGTGCAGAATTATTCTGGCAGACATACGAGTGACGTGTGAATGAGCAATTCCTCTGTAAATATCTCTCGATTTTACCTTAAGTTCCTCTTTTTTACTTTCAAGCGGTAAGAAAGCGAGTCATGGTCGTTGTTTGACTTGCAGTATTAGGCGTAAGAACGGAGAAGTAGCTCACACACTAATCCAAGCTGTAGCATTTTATTTGTGTCAGCTTTGGTCGGTGTATAAATTGAAGCTAATTTCTTTAACTGTTATTATACTATATATATGCAGTACATTATGTGTCGTCCGGCAGTGATGTCAGGTTATAGATAGATAGCTAGAAAGCCCGATGATATTAATTTTTAAAGTCACTTTCAGCTGGGATTTTATCAATTTTCTGTTAAAAATTAACTTTTATAAATTATTTGATCAGCACTATTTTACGATTTTATCGTTTTTCACAAGTTTTCTCCCAGTGTAACATACACGGTATATATAACATACAGTATTACCAAGAATAAGAGCGTTCAAATTCCAAAAAGATTTAAGACTGTGAGTAGTAAGAATAGTTCTATTATTAATAATGATCTTAAAATGGTTATTAGGTAAACAAACCCATGTTGAAATTGAATTAAACAGATGGATATTGTTGAATACATAATAAATAATTATAATCCTATAGCTAAATGACAAATTAAATATCGTGAACTGAATTTCATATATTTTTGTTAATTTATAAATTTATTGTAGTGGCATTAATGGATGTTACACTAGTTCAAAACTACTTTATTTTTATATTTTAATTATTATAGTTTTAACTTATACATTTTTTGGTTTATTGTTCAGTCCAACAAACAGGTAACAACATTTACCTTTTTTGGTATTCACTGTATTTATACTTGTAAATTTTAAACTGGAAATAAATGAATGAATGAATGAAAGTGCACAGAAAAGGATAATTACTTGTGGCCGAAATTCGGTAAATATTTAACGACATTGTTGAAATTTTTATTGTCAATGTCATTGGGTGTGAAAAATCGAAGGCCTTTCAGTTCATGGTGATGAAAAATATACTGAATCAATTGGGGCAACGCCGCGTGTGTAAAATAGCAATATATCTGTATCGAGTAAATTGTAAAACTTGGACATACTCGTAAAAGAGACGATAAATGATTATCCATTAAAGAAATGATCCTCGTACATATCACGAGTCAAAATATGTTTTGTCAACTTTTTTTCTCGCTGTTTCTCTCTCTCTAATTTTTCCCTCGTTGCGCGACTTTTGCGCTTTCATTTTATTAATTTTTTTTTATCTCCTTCGTTCGATCACGTGATGTTCTAGAAAATATCATAAAAACCCAAAACTGAACGAAATCCGAATTTTGTTTTACGAGGCCAGGTATGGAATTTTTATTCCACAAGTTCAACTGAATTTTGACAAAATTTGCTCAGTTTTTACTTTACTTCAAATCTTCAGAATATTCAGTGCTTTTTTTCCAATCTTGGTTTGCTACACGTTTGAGAATACTTTAGGAAAGTTGTACGAAATTGGGATACCGATAAAAACAACTTGCTCGCTAAAACGGAAGGAATAAGCCACTCGCTCATTCCCTCTGATTGCTGCTGGGATAAAAAAAAATCGATCAATCTTCAAACTGTTATGAACAAACGTCTCGGTACTAAGAAATTATATAACCCTATATTGTAATCATCATTTTCCAGCAATAAGTACGTGAATGCACACATAAGACATGTACGTATAGAAATATTATACTTAAGCCATACATTCGTGTAATCACAATCGCGAGATAACAACGTACGTGCATGTTTTTATCCATACAAATTAATGTAAATAATCATTAACGTAAAATCATGTAAAAACTGTGTATAACATATACATATGATAATTATAATATGCATATTCGTTGGAGATAACAAGTCTGTAATAATTTAAACAGTTCAATCGCGGTGATGATCGCCCGACTAAAAACGTCTACAGACGCGTGTGAAACCATGACAGACGTTCAACAGTCACAACATGTATAAAATAAGATTAGGTTTGCGTCGCTTAGAACTTGCGAAAGAAGAAAACTGGAAATATCTCGAACGAAGTTAGGAAGAAAAAGAAAAGAAAAAAGAAAAAGAAAGAAGCGAAACAAGAAACAGCTGGAAAAAAGTTATCTAAAATTCTGTCGTCTTAGGTATATACAATATGAATATTTGTACGACTAATTTGAACCATTACATGTACATGAAATACGAGTGTATCTGCTAAATCACGCCTGACGGATCTGGACGATGACGATGACGATAATTATTAACGCTCAGAGAAATGTCGCGGTTTGAAGTCAGAGCGTAATATTTACTCGCCTCGTTACTGTGGTTGCTACTCAATTTTCGTGTGGATAGATCTACAGCGTGTAGAGTTTCTGAACGATTCCTATAGCTTAAAATCTGGGATTTTACACTGTGCGGATTCGTATATGAAGATAATATTGCGAGTGCAAAAAAAATATTTGCCAGATTATCAGCTTTAGCAACTCTCTGTTGAATATCGACCAAGTATATCATTCAGCGACGTACATTTTATCCCGATATTGTATTGCACATGTGTAATGTGTCTTCATGACTTAGAATTATGCAACGAAATTTGAATAAGTTTTCTCAACCAAATCCCTGACCGCATTTCAATCCATTATAATACATACCGTTTACACAGCGTTGCTGTAATACTGAACGTTGATATTTTCTATAACGTAAAGATGCAGTGTAGTTTCTTTTTTATTACAGATCTAATTACTCTGCTTTTGCCGAAACTCTGGCGTCAGGAATGGAGGCTCAAACCGAGGTGAGTGGAGACACCTATTTTTATAAATAGATGTTATGTAGGTGGATTTGGGGCGTTCCGATTGGAAAGACGAGGATAGATATACTTGTTTCCGATTTTTGCAGCAGAAAATTGTCACGAATTCACGGAATTGAAATTTTCACTCATTTTATGCCAATTTCTCTCCCAACTATTGTTCGGATTGAAAAGGTTTTCCCTCAAATTGTAAATGAAAAAAGAAGTGTTCTCAATCTGTTGCATTGTGCGCGAAATAAGTTTTTGCATAGTCAAGTTTGAAAGGAAATCTGCAGATTGCGAGTCTGCTGCATACGTAATACGTAAGGGTGGTTTTGGAATACAAAATGCTTTATAACGTTTATAAATATGGATATGTTCCTACAAGTTATGTTATTTTTTTTTCTTCTTTTCGTCTCCTCGTTCCAGATCCAAATTTATACTAAAAACTTTTTGCAACGCGATCCAAATATATGTATAAAGTGCACTAGGATCTGAATACAAATACACCATCGATGAAAAGAGTCGTTGAAAAATCACATGTGCAATATGAATTTTCTTATTTTCCCACGTATGTGCACAGAAGTTTTATTAATTACGTAACAATAACGGGGTAGATGACGCCAGTATGCCATCCACCTCCAATACTCGACCACTTACGACTTTAGTTTAAAATAAAGAAAAAAGCAGCATGTTTAGAAGGCAAAAAGATGGCTCTGAATATCATGACGTTGCCAATGAAGAGTTTACCTGTGATTTTTGTGTAATGCTAGATACTGCAAGATCTATCACTATTTTATTAATACTATTATTCGTAAATATTAATTGCTTTTGAGAAAGAAAATGAACACGTGGTTGAGAAAAAAGTCTAACAAAGATTGTACAAAGGGTAGTAAGTTTGGTAATTCACAATAATTCAAACTGTGTATAATTCCTGGTCGTTGCAATTGTTTGTTTGTTTTTCTTTTTTTATCTACTTTCTTGTACTTCCGGTTACCGCGTCGATTAATCTTCAAGTATAATTAATGCGTGTTTTATATATATATATATATATATTCCGCCGAAACAGCTGAAACTTTTTTATCACGCATTCCGGACACTCGACCAACTCGGCGCGGTAACCCGGATGAGAAACGCGGCGATCCGAATAAGTTGCGTGACGCTTTGCGAGAATCGACTATGCAGGAAAAGTATTTTTTGCTCGTTGGAAATTTACGTCGCGTCACTCTAGCTGTGTGCGTGTTCCAGCTTTTCGCGACATGTATCACGCTGTTGGAACAGACTTGGAATCGTTTTCCCCCACCAGTATACCTATATTTCACACGTATACATACACATATCTATCTATATATGTATATATACCACTGTATATTGTACCTGCACACGCGCTACGCCTGCTAGAAACACGCGCATATCGTAGAGCTCGTAAAGATCGTAAGGGTTCATATAATACGGGGAAGGAATGGACGTCGACATTGTTCTCATGCCCCTGAAACCCGGCGGCAGAAAGCATGAGACATACACTTTCGTCTCTCGTTTAAAAGCGACCTCGTCCAATAACAATAACTCGCGACCAAAATTACAAGCCGACAAAAAGCCAGCCAGCCAGCCAGCCAGCCAGCCAGCTGTATTACGCTTTTCACCCTGTGCGCACATCCCTAACGTGTGCGGTATGTTATAGTCTCTCCTCCTAATCCTGAGCCGTGGTAACGTCGTTTAAAAGGTATCTCATCCTAGGTTCTGCCGTTTTTAGTACGCGCTTTACCTTTGCCAAGGCGTGGCGTCGCCCTTTTCCCTCGAGTATCAATTCCGTTTCAACTTCGTTGAATCGCTACTCATCCAGATATTACAACAGCTGCCATTTTTCTAGACGAAAATTCCGTAGCGAATTTTTCGTTATTAGAAATCCTTACTTTTTGGCGAAATTTTAACGTTCTTCAAGATTATCCGTAAATGCTTCACGAGAAATAGCGTTTTTTAATTATTTTTCTTTCATGAAAACCCCTCTTTCATTGTGGACGCGGTCTCTACTGATGCATCTAATTTCGGCGAGACCCAATTTTGGGAAGTTTTAGGGTTTTCCTGCTCCGCAGCTTACATCAGTCAGGGTTTGCTTGTTCATTGACGTGACACTTGCGACCTTAACCCAAACCAACCGGCAACCTGAGCTAACATCCACTTTTCCCTTTAACCCTTTAACCACGGAATATAATTATAATATTCAACCTCCTCGAACGAGTTTTTGCAGGACTTTACGCCTCGTTGCAAGTTTTCAGTGCCACATATTGTTGTCGTTATGTATTTTTCAAACTCTATAATCTCGCCCATATCGAACCGATATGATAACTTTGTTTCCGTTAATTCCAATTTGCCGAGTAATGCCTAATTTATTATGCTCGCCAAAGAGAGAGAGAGAGATGAACATGAAAAACCGTTTGCCAAGAATTACAGGGGCTATCGTTCGTCAGGATGAGCCCTTTGAAATCAGAATCTTTGAAAAATATAACCTTTTTAGCTCCTTTTTCGCCTCCGTTTTCCTCCTTGCTTTGAATGAGTACCAAAGTCTCTATGAACCCTCACGAGCTCAAGAGCACGTAACGAATTACGGTGGGTTAGATGTTTGTGACGTTTTTTAGCCCCCTCAAGTTGCTGTATCTGATATTCAAATTCAGACGACGCCTCGGGCAGTTCTTATATCCTTTAAAGAAGCTCAACCGTTAAATTAGAAGCTTCTCCCGAGGCAAGCCGTGGAAAAAGGAACACATCGGTGCCTTAAGAGGACAACGCGATGCTCCATGCTCCCAGGAATATTGGAATATCGGATATGGAAGCCCGCGGAATGCCGAGAGTCTGGCCGCTGCCTTAATTTCAATGTCTTGGTCTCCCAGCTGCAACGTATTACCGAAGGTTGAGGCTCAGCCATGAAGATTTAATTGCTCGGATACGCTTTCGGATCCAGAGTGAATTAATCATCCCCATTCGCGTCGCGACTGGATCCTGGATCCTGGATCCTGGATCCGCGGATTATACACGCCACTCCGGGGAAATTCACCCTCCAGCATTTACCCGTCGCGTTGCAACGACCTCTGCGCACATTCAGTTGGACGCGGAATATTCATCAGCCGTCTCGGGGTCGAGACTCAAGTCGGAGTTGCATAATTATCATTTAAGCTATCCGCTCGTTCGTATTTTGTTACTCCTATAAAATATTACGAACTTTACCGAAGGTCGAGACTTCTCGTTTTAATTGTGCTTGAGCAGATAAGTTATGTATTATCCTGTACATTTCGGCTCCATGCAGAAGAGGCGCCACTTTGTCTTGTTCAAAATAATGAAATGCTCACCGTGTGTACCTCAAGAAGGTCGGCTATGAGAAGAATTACAAACTTTGTGGACATGTCCGGGTGCATTAATTTAACCGCCGAGAGGAAATTCATATTTATACCGCGTGCCTGTCTTCGGGATAATTTTCTATCGGAGGATAAATTATAATCATCTCGTCAGTCGGTGTTTTATCGGTGTTAATTGCCGATTTTGGATAAGCATAAATAATAGCTTTATCGGCACTCCCTGCTGCCCCGAATTTCGATACTCGATACACGATCCGAGGGTTGCGTCACTCTAGATTAGGTCAGGTCGGGATGATACCCTTGTATGGGATGTCTCTCGGATTTGTCAAAGCGCGCTAAAAAAATATACGGGATTCACCGGTCGCAAGAAAGAAGGGAAAGGAAGAAGAAGAAAAGAGAAGTGGAATAACACGAGAGATAATCGAACCTCGAAGACTCTGCTGTGTACAAGAGGTCGTATGAATTATTCGAGGATCGTGTCTCAACGAGGATCAAAGAGTGGGCGATGGTTGTAAGGGGGATGGAAGCTGGGAATCATCACTGATATATCAAAGGTGTCCGAGGCACGAGGGAAAAATCAATTCCCTATTACACCTTTTCCTTAGCACGTATAACACACCCATACGTGTTCTCTTCTGCCTCTTTTCTATACTTTTTCATGTTGGCATGGCTGTAAGTAAATGGAATTGCGGGGAAAGTCGTGTGAAAGTGTTAGCGAATTAAAAAAAAAACACGTAACGATGGTGATGACGCGTCTATTATTTTCAAATTCACGTTTCAATCACGTTAAGTATCAGAAATTATTTAATTTGAAGAAATTTACGAGTCTGAGATGTATCGGGGTCATTTTTTATTTCGAAATTATTTCGGAGGGATCAATATGGATGCCGAACATTCATTCAAGGCGTTTCTCGATACGTCAGTCGAGGAGTTTCGAGCTGCGCGGAAACGAGAGCGCGGACATAAAAGTATTCGAGTGTTATTCGGCCATTCGGAACTTTTATACTTGTATACCTATGTCTAGTTCTCGGAGATTTATTTGGACGCGCGGATCGGTTACTGAAATTTGAGTCCGACGGTCTGAACAGCCTGAGAAAGCTCACAGGTTTGATCGTAGCGCATGAACGACTGGACGGTGACTAGATATAGGAGTTATTATGAGGTGAGGATACAGCTGAGGATGAATATTAGCCGCAGGAGTGAGCTGGAATGTCGACTTAATTTACCGGCGAACTCTCAACATCCGAGTGCTTCATCCGCATTTCTAAGTTGCCAGAATCCGATTTGACTTCGTGACCGTTTCGCCAACTGGCGAAAAGTTCTGCGATCCCTTCGTTCAAAACTTTTTCCATCCATCATTCACGCGGCCAAAGAGTAATTCGTTCCTCTGTTACCCAAGAAAAGAAAAAAAAAACCAACCTGCAGATACCGTCGGAGCATAATTGGCGCTTATTAATTTCTTGAGCAGCCTAAACGCGACATCTTCAAATGGTTTGTACCGACTGTTTTTGTTCAACATTAAAAATGAAGCTAACTGTTGGAGAATTGGCGGAAGTTCTTGAACTCGGATTACACTAACGAGCAAACTTTCGTCATTCATCAGATGAGAAAGATTTCAAAGACGCGGATATCTGGGACGATCGGGAAACTCCAGAGTCAAATAAGAAGCTGCCGCAGCGTGACGGTGCCAAATGTGGATGGAAAGAGGGAAGACGAATCAAATATCGATACCCTGCGAAAAGTTTCCGCATGAATTAAGTGTGAACTTCTGTCGCATTCGGAGAGCCTTGACATCAAAGGTCTCTTTAACCACGAAGCATCGAGGGTGGGGGTGAATCGTCCTCTGGTGTTATCTGGAACTGAGATCAGTTTTGAAAAACGAGCAACTCGGAGCGTGACGAAGGCCTAAACGGTGCGAAGCTGAACTTCGGCCTTCGTTCTTTAGGCCTTGGCGTGCGTCAACTCTAATCAGTATTCAGTGGCTTCCCTGCGACTGACGTGGGCGTGCAGCTCCGTTAAAGCTCCTCAACACCGGAGGAACTTGAGCCGACCTTTGGCCGTTCAAGACGTTTGACCGTCACCTCGGGTCCTCCTCTCAAGGGTTTCACGGGGTCGCAATGGAATGGTTTATTTTATGTCACGGCGGTTAACCCATATACCAGCGAACTCCGATTTATGGACACTAACTCCGGGGCTATTTTTACGCCGAATATTGCCTTTTCATGCTGCCTGATTGTGAGCTGCGACGACGACCCCCTGGATGGTGTTCCTCAAAGAGAGGAGGAAATCGCTCGGGAAAAGACTTCCATTCATCTTACGGAGCACGAGTGAAAACTCTTTCAAGGAAATTCACGAATAGGTCATATCTATACATTTAATCGATCAAGTACACGAGCGGCGTATTTATTTATGATCGCTATATCATCCGTGATGCATCGAACGTTAATCTATGTAAAGCATTTAGCGTATGGAAATCCGTCACGGGGCACCAAAATATGAAACTTTTTTTATTGATAAGAAGAAGGTGTAGACCGATGTGAAAGTGAGTCAAGTGAGAGATTTTTTCACCAAATGATTTCTAAAGGTTTCATGGTACGCTGGAATTTCAAAGACTATACGGAGCTGCCAGATTGGCTAAACGAAAGTGGCCAGCCTCTCGGGAATCACCGAACCAAACCTTGTTATAACCCGGGCATTCCAGTTTTTATATCCAGCCCTCGATGCTGAGTGATAGAGTCGTTTCTTCTGGTCCACCTTGCGGAAGATACAAGAAACCACGCAAAGCATTCATCGGTGGAGCATTTTCCTCTCGATTCCGACCGATTGCAGCCTTGAAAAAAGCACTCAAATAATGCGTTAAAAAATTTCACTTAGCGAATGGAGTCGGTCTTGTGGAAAAATTGTGCCCGTAAACCGACTAGATTCTAATTTCATGGAGACAAATGCGAAGTGGAAACTCATGAAATTAGCAAAGTGCGCCTTTTACGTTATTATGGTAAATATGCGGTCGAATTTTCTTTGGACAGTTTTTCAAATCAAGAACAAGTGGAGAGACCTCCTCGTCTTCGAAGTGAATAGCCGCGTTTCTCGGGTTAAAGTGCTTCGTGCGTCCCATAACAACCAGTTGCTATGCTTATGATACCACGCTGCTTATCGATCTCTCGTTTGACGAGACTTACTGCAGACCCTCGGGAGACTCATCCTTTGTGTTATGAACACTTCGTATTTGAGTTCCCATTCCGGGTCCGGAGTATTTTTAAGAGCCCCGCGAGCCGTAAAGAATGCAGAGCTTAAAGCTGCGCGAAAAACGAAAACAATGAAAGCGGTCGGCATTCGATAAGGTTTTTCAGTTAATAATTCATCTCGACTTCAACACAGATTTGTTGACAATAAATGGCTTGATATTAAATTTCATTGAATTAGCGAAAAATGAAGATTTTTTTCAGACAATGTTGCAAAATGGAACATGTAGCATGAATTGGTTTTTTACTTTATGTTTTTTTATATTTTGTATTTTATATTTATATTTATAACTACACATAAAATGGTAAGATTTGAAATTCAACGGTGTCTAAGAATTTCTTAGCTGTATTTAAGTACGTTGTATTGGAAATTTTTGCTGGTTTCATTAAATAAATAAATAAATAAATTACAACTATTTCCCACGTCTTTGTTGCACTTATTTTTATGTTTATCATCCAGAGCGCAAGGCTGTGCATTTTTATCGCACAGATTCGGACGTGACGATTTCAGGTTTGCGAAATAAGGTATCACGTTGTGTCTCAGGGTTCGTGTCGTCGTTAAATTTATTATCTCAGCTTGTCAGTTTGATAATTTATTTTTTCACCCCCTCTTTATTTCTTTGCACATTTCATAAAGTATAACGAGGGGCAAAACGGCTGCCCCTTAAAAAATGCCGAACGTTGCTACACGGGAAAATTTATACCCTTTTCATCACCGGCCATACGTTATATGCACAGTAAGTTTCACGACGTCGAGACACGTGAGCTCCAAACTCGGGATAAGACTTTAATTTTTTTTTCTTTTATTTTATTCGGGAGAGTATATAAAAATTCTGCAGTACCTGAACGTTCAGCTGTATTTTCGGATCACGTTGGGAACTAATTTTCAATTTCAATAAACACGACTTTCCCTCGTGGGATTAGCCTCAGCGAATAGATTAATAATTTATGGGACAACCTACTCGCACATATATCTGATATATACGTTATACGTATATTTGTGTACACAAGAATTGTTTGCTCTGTTCAGATCGAACTTTCCGTCAGCGGAATTTAATAATTTCATCACGAATTTTGCAACGCGTTATGCAAACACAGACTCAATAAATTTCAAACAATTTTTCCCCAGCAGGGGAAGTACACATATAACGTCTCTATGCGATGAAATTTTCTATTTCGCTGAGAAATTAACTGCAAGACTCAAAGAGTCGACTAAGACCCATCGAGTCGTTTCACATCAGGTCTTGTGTCTCTGTGTCTTCGTGTAGAACACAGTCCAGTAGAGGAAAAACGAAACAAAACGAAAGATAGCGTGACCCTGAGTTGTAAATTTTTAAATGAAAAATGCGCGAGGTACAGTCTGGCGGACTTGGAAATGAGCGAAGGAGCCAGTCAGTCAGCAATAAGCAAGCTAACAGGGGAAATAACGCTGGGCATAGATGCAAGCACGTGCCGTTTGCATACGCATCTAGTTATAACGTAGGAACATGCATAAATGGTGGAGGAAAGCTACGCGAAAGGAATAACAAACTCTTTAGAACTACCGGTATAATAATGGGAATATATATATGCGTTGCAGGTACGAATGCAGAGTGTTGCGAATGAAAAACGAAAATTTATTACGCCTTTACAATTTTCATCACATTATTTTCACGGCATGTCCTGCGTATTGTGTGTTTGTAAAATAACGAGCAACGTGAAAGTCGCACCTTCGAAATTAACGTTCAAATCCCTGTGGACTAATTTCGTTGTGATCTGCAGGCAGTGAGCAGTGCATTCCCAGTTTTATAATGGACGTATTATGCAAAATATCCCGAAAATCCAAGCGGCAAGTTCCGGGAGATATATGTGTATATAGGTATATAGTACGGCAAAAGGTTATTTCTATACGCGCAGCGAGCAATTTTCATCGCAATATTCCGTACGGTTGATATCATTACTATTTTATTCATACTGCTCGGAATTTTCAACCTTCGGAAATTGAACCATTTGACAAAGAAAAGAAAAATGTCACAGACGGGATGAAAGATGCAAGAAAATTTATTATTCCGTATAAAAGAAAGAAAGAAAATACGGATGAGAGTTATACATAAGTCAGAAGAATAGAAAAATATTCAAACATCGTAGTATGTGATTTTCTTATTCGTACACGAAAAACTTCGGCATTGTGAACGGAGAGTATGTGTGAAGGGAAAAACGCAGGCTGTTCCTTCAGGCGGATTCTCTGACCCACATTGAACGAAAAGTGAAATACTCGAAGGAAAGAAAGGGTCTTTTAGTACTTTTAGTATCGCTCTAAAGTATTATCTGGTGGACGTTAATTGAGGAAGGCACGCACGCCGTTGAAACCTCTGCGATATGTCTTGTTTCTGGCTTCGCCAACTCGCGGCTCATAGATGTAGTGATTTGAATGCGAGGTTGCTTTTCATAAATAGCATGTAGATTATCGGGAGGCCCAGAAACATAGAATCTAAATTCCGAAATTTTCCTACACTTTCCAACGAATAATAAAAACGGGGCAAAAAGGTACAGAAAAAGTTTTACAAATCACATTTGTATTGCTATGAAATATAAATGCCGTCATTTTTTTTTTTTTTTTAAAGAGAATTAGTTCTTTGGGAAACCGCGTGGCGACGGTTTTATCAGATTTGTTAAAATCTTTTCTTACCCTTCGGTTTTCCGGCCAAACATCTGGTTGTTTGTTCACCCTAAGCGAAGGCAAAAGTTACACGGAAATCTCGTACGAAAGTTCATTGTGTATGTATAGAGTGGTTGTTTGAACTTTCAACAACGAACAAGTCGACAAAAGGTTGGTAATTAATTATTTCAGGAGTGTAAAAAAATCAGTAAATAACAAAGGAAACAAAAACGAAGAAGCGCATGAAAGTTTCAGCTTTTTCATCCTGATGTACGCGAACGCGAAAACAATTAACAAATTGATATAGTCACGTCTCGACGCACGTAAATTAACGAAACCCATCCTAGGTTCTTACTATACGTCACTGAAATAAATTAAAACTGCGGGGATTCTCGCTTGCTGCTTCTCTCTTCATATATTAACACGCGTAAACGTCACGCTGGCAATCAAATGAAATAATTATTTTTAGCCCAATCACGTATGCTCCAACAGTGCCATGTGTAATGCGTATTTTTATTTTTTAACCGTCAGTATATTACGTGTAATTATTAACGCGCAAGTTAAAATTGCGCGAAAAGCGATACTTTTGATCGATTTTATTAGAAAGTTGTCGAAAATTGAGTATTCATTAAATTAATATACATGAAATAGGTCAAAATGCTGGGATTATAAGCAAAAGTTTAGCTATATCGATGGGTAATTTCAAATTCATTGTTAAAAATTTAGTAGATCTATTTTATGTGACTCGGTGATGGCGCACTTTATGCAGAAGTCTATTTTATACCAATTAACTGAAACTTTTTTTTTCATCAAACCATCAAATTGCAATATTAACTTGGCTATTAATAAAAAAATCTGTTTCCGTGACTTTGCAGAAAATAATCTACGAGATTTTTAATAATCTTGAAAAGAATTACCATATTTTTAAAGAAATTCTCGTAGCTTACGAGCGTAACAATTTGATGAACACTCAAAGTACGCCGATCTTGTAATAAATTGAATAAAAAGTATCGAGTTTTAGTCAACCGACCTCCTCAATTATATCCGCGCAGATTTTTCTCATTTCGTACTCCATCAATTATCACTCGATCGAAGTTCGAGACAATAAGAAACTGATCATCAATTGACACGACACTTCCGTCGGTTATCAGCTCCTGACTTCGGTCCCGAGTCACCCTCGCGTGGTCAAATCGGGAGAATCGTAGACCCCGACACCCTGACTCTCTCGACACGTGACGTCTGCCTTGAGTGGCGTATTTCTACTCCTGTGCAGTGAGTGCCAAGCTACCTACCCTGTCGAAAAAAGAGAAAAGAGAAACTTGACTGGTAAAGCCTGTCACGTTCAATCGATATCTCATTCTCCCTCATCCCTATTACACTTTCTTTTCGTTTTCCATTCTTTCGTATTTTCATTTTTCACGCGGAAAATTGAGTGCGTTCCTCCACCGACTGCATTCGCCGCTGAGAAAAGAAAATCAAAAGGGAGGGGTGTAAAAAAATTCGCGGCTCAGCGTCGGGAACCAAACTGTTTCACCCTCGCAAGCTCGCGATTTGTGCCAAATCTTAGATACGAATCGTAAGCAACGTGTGTATACGTATATACTGTATACACACCACGGTATTGAAAACATTTTCCAATTTCCGCGAAGCTCTACGAATCTCTAGTGCAAAAACCCCGAGAGAAAATGGATGAATAAAAATCTACGGGAATTAGATGGGGAGAAAAAGAAAATGTTACGCCTTTTGACATAAGAGGGAGGATCCTTCCTTGCAGCGAGATCTGCTGCCGAATAAGCTCCTCGGGAATTGTCTAATCTCAAGTCAGTGTTCTTGGTGAAATTCGGCAGAAAATTGTTTGACCCACATTGAAGAGGAATGCGTGCGCTGAAACTTGATACTTTACAACCCCCTTCCCTTGTCCTCCGGTCCCTTAACGAATTTCTTCATCCCTGTTCTTCAAGGTCTCCCAAGTCGAAAACCCTCGGATGCCGTTTGTCCATGTGTGCGGCTATCTCGCGTCCGCGTCTTGATCGAGTGGCCTTTTGCTCATTCGGTTGGCGTCGCAGGTGTGGAACAGGGTACAGCATGTGTGTCCATGGAGGGAAAGGATTATTTGGGTCGAGGGATATTCGTTTGATTCAACTAAACACGGCGAGCACAATATACTTACTTAATGCAACAAAATACTTTTGTGAGTCTTAACAAAATTTAGTTGAATCAATTATACATTTTGGTAGACCGATAAGTCTTGAATTGAGACGAATGAATATTTATTTCGTCGCCATTGAGTTCACGCATTTAGTTGATTCAATGACTTTCTCGTCACAGTGTACATGTAACGTAATACACCCGGCAAATTTCATTGCTTCCCTAAATTCTTCACCGCGCAACGTCTTTTGCCGTTGACTCGACGTCAAAAGAGAGAGAGAGAATAAAAGAGCACTGCGAGAATGGAGGAAGTAAAGAGGAACGCAATATCATGAGCCATTTAAGATCACGTGGTTATTTCGTGAGTCGAGTCTTTTATGTGGGGTATCTCGTCGCTCGGGAACAGAGGGGGAAATAAAAATGTACGAAAGTAGGTACTCCTCGAGACACCCTTACGGATGCGCAATCCCTTGGAGGATTTGCCATCGCTGAGTGAGTCAGGGAGTGAGAGAACAGCCTCCATCTTTCAAAACGTGCCCATAAGGTGCAGAACCACAGAGTTTCGAACTGTGGCTATAAGGTGAGACCACCCGGTGTCTCGTCTTTGTCATGTTAGGATCCAACATCAGAATCGCAAATGTTGTTTCTGCAAGTGGAGGCTTTCACCCCGGAGATATACATATCAGTGCTGTCCTCAGACTGAAATTACAGCAAGAAATTAGCCAACGCACCGGGAGGAAATCGACAGCTGGAAAACCGGAAACCGCTTCCTAATTCAGCCTCTTCAGTATTTTAACAAGCTTTATTGTCATCAAACGTATCACAACTGTCACTCACAATCAGCAGTGTTGCTGTTGAACGCAATTAAATGACAAAAGATGTAAGAATTATAATTCTGCGA
Organism: Diprion similis; assembly: GCF_021155765.1. Lineage (NCBI taxonomy): Eukaryota > Metazoa > Arthropoda > Insecta > Hymenoptera > Diprionidae > Diprion > Diprion similis. Next base: position 23,547,787 of record NC_060108.1, read on the forward strand.
CCGATTTTCTCGCCATTTCTTGCAAAAATAAAAAATTTGTACTTAAAATATTGGGTCTATTTTCAACTTCGTTTTGCTGTCCAATTAATTTTCTTTCTGATCTATCCTGCATCGTTTTTGCACAAATATAACGTTTGATATCTTTTATTAATTTTCCGAGAACGGTAGGAGAACTTTCGTCTCGTTTGATCAAACATTTCTATTTCTTAGAAATAGTCATGAAGGTTTTCTCAGCAATTATGATTCGTGAGGGAAAAAATTCCGGTCCATTTCTCTATTTTGTCCGTCTGTTTCATCTCTGCTTGTTTGCTAATGTCTTCTCGCTAAATCCACGCGGCACTCTAATGATCTTCGCTTCTTCCACATCGCGATCGTTGATGCGGCTGTGCGTTCGGTAAACAGTCTGCCAGATATGAAAGTACCTCCCTACCTAAATTTACCGTGGATTAGGTGTCGTTATCATGAATCAAAATTACGCTGCAAGCTCATGGCCGTTGCGAAGCGTCGATGCGTCTTTTCCCAAAGCAAAACGAATGACGGTCAAATCTAAGATGACAGTGATACACAACGCGGATGAAGAAGACCCCCAGGTATTCGGTGGACGTGTAACGCTGGCGTGAAAAGTAGTCGAAACCTGGTAAAAAGATCCATTATCTCCCAAGGGAATTGCCCGTGTATTCGGTAATGTGTGTCTTTTCTTTGGAAGGCGAGGAAGGGGGATTCTGGACTCGCCCCCATGGCTCGTGCCGATTCTACTTGTAGGAGAAAATGGACGGTCCCTCTTTTTTGCCTTGTGACCCAAGCCGCCGGCAGAATTGTGTTTTCTTTGTGTCAAACCAATATTGCGTTATCGTCCCGGCGGCAGTTGCTCATCTCGCCTCTTTGACGAAGAAGAAATCCACACCACGCTTCTCTCCTCCTCTTCCTCCTCCTCCTCCTCCTTCTTTCGTCGTCCTCCATGCAGCCTAAGCCTTGTCACAACATCTTTGGCCGAAGACCCGATTCAATCTCATCGGAATCTCTGTTTGCACTAACTAAACTCTCTGCAGATGTTGTTGCATGCTTTCGTGGTTCTCACGGTTGGGATTTACCAGTCTGCTGTTACGACGAATATATGAGGCATGCTTGACTATAGCAAGATTCAGAGATCTTGTCACAGATCGAAATCTACGAGGGCGCGGGTCTTCAGTGTTTGAAAACGTACCGAAACGCCAGTTATTTTAAAGCGTGTTATAGTTACGATCTAATGATGATCAGGTCGAGGCGAATCGATGTAATTTTTTCAATTCAATTTTTTGTCCCATTTACAACAAATTCGTTTACAGTACCACTTTGCAGGATCTTTCCTAAAATATAAGCGACGTCATGAGATGTGATCGACTTTTACCAGTATATGAATGTGAAACTGACTTTGATTGACAGTCGATAAAATTAGTCAATATCCAATCGCTCATCTTTGCCAATATTATTTCCAGGGTCGGTATTTGACGAGGAATAACGAATTTGTACCGTGAGGTCCTGAATTGACATTAGTATCAAAGTTGATGCTGCCAGAGTTCCTCTTTTTTCGGGGTTTGAAAATATTGCGAAAGAACGCCTGGAACCTCAATCTGATCTTCCCTTTTTTCTCTCTCGCTGAATGACAGACGCGAGCCGGTAAATGAATGGGTAAATTTTTGATTTAAGATGGAAGCGTATAAGATTAAAGTTCTCCACGTACTTCATAGGCGTTATAATACAAAGGACACGCAGGATTGTATGATTAGAGACAGTTGGGAATGGAGAGGCGTCGCGTCGTGATACTGAGTAATTTCCTCGGCGGCTCTCTCCTTTTCTCTTCGGCATCCCAGAGGAATTTTTCCCGGCAGTTTCTTCCGGATGAATTCGCCGCCCTGACGGCATCTGCAGAAACGTAGAATCAGAGCGAAAGACGACGAGTCAGCGGGTGAAAGATAATCCAAACGACGTGATAAAAATAAATAAATGAAAGATAGGAAAGCTGCGACGAAGTTTGAAAAAGAAACGATCCTGTGGTAAAAAGTTTAATCTAGGTACAATAAGTCGCAAAAAAGTTTTACACGTATATGTTGATGATTTGATACAAGTCCACAAATATAAAAAAAATTGTGTGTACTGAGGGTCGGACTGTATTTTTTTTATGTTTTTTTTTCCCTGCTAACCACGAATCTGAAATCAGAATTGGGAGTTGACGTGAAAAATCTTGGAAACAATCATAAAAACCCCGTATGATGGAAAAATATATATTGTAAAGTACTGATGCATGTTACAGAAAAAAAACGAACGAAAAAACTTTAGATGCAAGAACCGTAAGAAAAAATTGCTAGAACGTGGTTTTTATAGTTTTTTTTTTTTTAAAGATATTTCACATTAACCCCCAATTCTAACTTCAGATTCGTGTTCAGCGCGAAAAAAATACACAAGAAAAATACGATTCGACTCCTCAGTACAAACGGCTTTTTTATTTCTGAGGACCTGTGTGATTATTCGCGAATCTGTACGTCATTCGTTAAATGATACGGTTCGTATTGTTAAGCACGCTAATTAGCCTGGTCTTTAACGATAACGAGAATGAGATTACAATTTTGTTAAGTATCGCAAAAGTGCGTTTGTACAGGAGCTACCAAAGTACATGTAATTTCCTTCATTTTGGTAAGGTTCTGGAACGAATGTAGAAGAATATTATAGCAAAACAAGGTGACTGGTCAGTCAGTCGATCGTATACTTTTGAAACGAAACGCTGCTCATAAACGGAGCTAAATCCTCTGTTCACATTGTAAGTATACCGTAAATCTAGTGGATTAACATTTGATATTAATAAATCCAATTTCCATACGTTTCTCTTGATTAAATAAACCAAATAAGAATTAACAAAGATAAAAGACAGAGGAGAAAATTCAGTAGAGAAAATGTAGGTATTTGATATAGCTATCATAAACTTCTGTACGTCTTGTTACGGACGTCAGTTTCTTTCGTCCTCCAGTCGCTACCAGCTCAAGTTTTTTAATCCCGTAACTCGTCGCGAAGTATAATTCTCCTGTAGATGTGCAGAAATCGTAGAATGAAAAAAATCATTTCCCGCAAGTTATGAAAGTTTGAAATTTCAATTTTTTTACTGCCTATAATAATATTACGAACATGCGACAGACTCGCACATATACCGTTTTGATTTTAGGTGTTCAATATTTTCCCCATTTCCTTTTTTTCTCTATATATTTTATCTCCCTTAATTCTCTGAAGTGGTAATCTCATTCTCGTTATCGATAAAGACCAGGCTAATTAGCGTGCTTAAAAATATGAACCGTATCACTTAACAAATGAGGAACAAATTTGCTAACAATCATCAGCAAATACGCGTAAAACTTTTTGCGAATTATTGTAGATTAAACTTTCGCCACAGGATCGTTTCTTTTTCAAACTTCCTCGCAGTTCCCGTATCTTTCATTTATTTTTTTTATCACGTCGCTCGTTCGGATTATCTTTATATATATACATATGTTTATATACATTATGTTATATACATACATATATAACACTTTCATCGTAACGACAGGCAGGGCTTTTAGACTTCTTGCAAGAAAATTCTGGGAATCATTTATCTAGAAACGTCTCGACCTTTTTCCTTACCTCTGATATTTATCATGGTCGCACGGCCAACCAGCGTGTCAATTTTCTTGCATCGTCTTCAGAATGGAGTCGAAATAAAAAAAAGAGTAATGAGAAGAAAAAGAAGAAGACGATGACGATAAAGAACGATCAGACTAAATTACTCTCTGTAGAAAATTTCAACTCTGACGACGTCTCACCTTATAGCATTATGGATACATGCTATTAATTAATTACCAATTTCGTCGATTCAAATCACAAAAATCCATAAAAATAATCCACGAACGTTTATTTTTTTCCTTTCAAAGCGGTGGCAACTCAGCTACTTAACAACTTTGCCCCTAAATTTTTTGAGATATCAAAACTTTTAAATTGCCCAGTTTGCCCCACTCTCCACTACTTTAATTATAAGCTTCGACTAAATTAACCCAGAAATTAACCCAATATCAATCGCAGTTGGCTAATTATTTCAGTGTTAGCAGATGAGGTGCACAGAATCACCTGCAGAGATTCAGCTTTACTCTGAGATGATAACGCGGTCTGAAAGATCAATCAAACTATCTTTCCACGGTCGTTGAACCGCTGTATACATCGTGCAGATGAGAATAGTTTTTTTATCAGTGAATGAAGCGTTTCAATCGTTTGTCCCGCGTTTTGCTGATGCTGAAAAATTGATTTTGTTTTCTCCAAATATTTGAAGACGAGAGAAAAAGTTTAATTGTCGGACCAAGAAAGAAAGGAAAAGATATATGAGTAGGTATAAGACTTGAATAAAGTCCACACCAAATCGTGCTGATAATAATTAATACCAGAGAAATGAAATAATTGCAAATTAGCATCGGCCACCGAGTCAATTATACGAAATGCGATTATAATTTGTAATTATCATTTGCGGCGACGAGAGTGCCGGAATACGGATGATGTAATATATACAATATATACATTATAAGTATTTTCTTTTTATTACTTTCACTTATTTTCATTCAATTTATGTAATTCGTCCTTCATTTATTCTCAGTTCAATTATTCAATCATCGATACCCAATTTCTTCAGTTTCAATAACCAACAGTTTGATCTTTCTGAAAGAGTGAAATTGGAGTGGTAATGATTGCGAAAATGATAAATTCTTGATCAAATATTGACGCGACTAACGCAGCATTGAAGAGAATTGAACAAAGTATACTCGACGATTTTCACAATTCCGTGCGACATTTCACTTGTCCTGTTTATATAATTTATTCAATTTCAGCTCGCTGCTGGATGGTTATCCAGCTAAATAACAGCCGAATTAGAAATGACCAAGTCAAGGCGTATCGATCGCTCTAAAAATGTCTCCGAGTACGGTTTCCTGTATTTTTCTTCCATCCCAGGATTGCCCCCAATACGAAATGAATAAAGATTCTGCGGAGATCAGCTGCGAGAGTGTAAACTGCGGATTTGAGAGATCACCGTTGGAGTAATATTTAGAAAATGGGAGAAAGCGTCTGCGTAAGCAGACTTCACCCGAATTCACTTTCCTTATTTGATTTAATCCTCGTTATTACTTTAACCATTTTGAGCTTATTATTTTTGTATAACAAACGTAAATGCGGCGCGTGATGATTTCGCGTAGACGAGACGTGATGTGTTTTATAATTTTATTATTCTAAGCTCGGCAAAGGTCGCAAAATAAAAACTCCTACACATTCCGCCTGATGGCGAAGTGGACTTCTAACGTTTGTTAGCTTTTAATTTTCTCCCCTATCGTAGATACTTTGCTAGCGTATCTATCCACTATCGAATACGCCCTCTAGAATATTAAGATAGCTTGCAAACGTGCTTGTTATACTACCAGGTGGCACTATTCGCTAATTAACAACGTTCATAACACGAGGGTAATTAATTATACAAACAGTATTTTATTTTCTTTAACGATACCGATGCCTCATTCTCATAACGATTCCCATAATATTTACATATTTTATTACAACGCGCTTCAATCGTGAAATTAATCTTACGCATGTAAATTTGACTTTCCTTTTTTTTTTTTTTTTTTCATTTTCATATTGCGACATATTGGATACGAATTAAATTGCCAACGGTTTTCCACATTTTAATAAATGTAATCGAACAATTTCGTGAGTTGTGATACGTTTTACAAATTTTTTTTTTTTTCTCCTTTTTACTCATCGTGTAACAATTCCCGAAGAGACAAAAACGAAAAGTAAATTTTTCCGTTCAAAATCTTATAGCTCTGTTACTGATTAATCGCTATTCTAAATTCTGCGCTTCGCGATCCAGTTAATTGGAGACTTACTTTCGTGTAACAAAATCAGTTGAAGAAGACAGGCTGAGCGGTGCTTGCAAGAAAATTTGCTCTTGGAACCAGCGAGGCAGCGAGTCAGCTGCGAGGGAAGCGACGTTGTTAAAGTAATTAATTAACTGCGCACGCACAAAGGCGTATGTGCCGTGCTCCACACACCCCAACGCACTTCTCTACGTACATAAGTTCAAAACTAAACCTTCAAATACCCTACAGTTGGTGCGATTCGAGGAAACAACGTAGTCGTCCTGCCGGAAGTGTATAATTACCTCATAAGCATTGGATAAAGACAAGGTCCGCGTTCTCCGAATCCTGTAGAGCGGAAAAACCATAGAAAATGAAAAAAAAAGTATTGAAACAATTAAATTTTCACTCCCGATATTGAAAGTGTTTTTTTTTTTTTGTCTTGTTTTCTTTTATACGCCGAGGGGGCAGCTTTTTAAGCATTAACTTGGGCGAAATCCTCCAACAATCGGTAGAATTTAAATGGCGCGTGTTTCATTTTCCCCTGGCATAATAAATAAATGAAAGAAAATTCGCGTTCAAGAGAGGTTTAAGGGTGCCACAATACAAAGGGCTCCATTACTATTGTCCCAACTTCCGGTGGTCCTTGGTCGACGAAAAGCAACCCTGTAGAGGACAAAGGGCGGCTCATTCTCGTCTCGTTCAGTCGCACGTTTGTCGGGCGGAGGTGGAATTTCGCTGCTCACTGGCTGAAGAGTTGAAGCGCATAGGCTTTGCGTCGTCCGTTTGCCGAAAGGATTCTGCTGCGAATTGGGTATATCATAGATGCGGACAAATGTTTCGCACTTGCGAACGAATACACAGACGCGCAGAAATTAATCGTCGTTCGTTAACCCTCTGCGGTGTAATTCGAACTGCGGGTTACTTGCGGTTTGTGGGTTTGCCAATTTCCTGTTGTGCGGGGAATTTCGCGAACTCTGGTACTTTTCACGCTTGCAGGATATTCTAGCCGGGTCGCGTGTGGCTCCTGAGAGATACCGTAATCGGGCGACGCATTCACACAGCCTCAAATTTTAATCGCCATTTCAGGCTCGCTCGTCTGTTCAGGAAAATCCGACCCGCGGTGTCGCGCCTTTTCCTTTCCCTCTTCTTCTCTCGGCATTCCTTTCATTCCTTGTCGAGGTGCTTTTTTACCCCATTTTCCGTCCCCCTTGTCCACCTTGAAACCTGTCACGTTTTCAAAGAGGCTCAAGATTAACGAGACAGTTTGAACAGTACAAAAGACACTCCTCGTATGTATAACACCTGGATAAATTCAGCTATTTTCAACAGTACGAAGGTTACCTATATACATGTAATTCTACCTCCGCGGGATCTAGAAATTGAATATCTTTTTATCATAATATTTTTTTTTGTAGTCATAATAAAATATTATATGTGCATAGGAATATTTAATCATATACCTTAAGCGTTCTAAAGAATTTTCTACTTTTCGCGATACTGACAAATTTTATGTTTACTTTGTGCAATTTGAGAGTAACCGAGAGCCGAATGGACATAAACCTAATTTCACGTGAACTTTGAAAGTGAGGATCTCGAGCCCGCAAAGTAAACCAAGTTTGGGTTCTTGCCCAATTATCGGCAGACCTTCGGAACTCGAATAACGAGCTTTGCTTCCATCTCGACATTTAGTTAAACCCGAAATTATTCACTCCGTTCACCCTTGAGCTCGTTTTCACCCTCCGTTGAAGTAACCGGTCCGATTTAATTCTCATCAAATCGACACTGAGAGTGTGTCAGAAAAACACGATCAGGTAATTTGAAAGTTTCAAAACTCAACCATAAATAAATAAATCCTCCCAAAGGATGACAGTTTATCATCCGGTTTGTTCAGAAATTTTTAAACCATTCTCGTTTTTGCGGGGAAAAAAGTTTGTTTTCAGCGAAAATAATCATAGGGTCAAAGCTGCGGTGGAAAAGTTTAATTAAAATTTGAATCCTTCGGGGTGGTGCGAAGGTGTACGATGCGCCAGGATCAGTTCCTGCGCAAACATGAATTTCCGCATATAGGTGTAGGATATAAGTAAGTATACAATAAATATTGTACAAGATGGCGCGAATGTTTGCGGTATGGAATGCAATTTTTGCTACGCAGAAATGGAGAGAGGGTGCGGAAAACCGTGATAATAGTAATTACCTAAGCAAGGCTTCGGATTAAACCTGCTTATAGATGCGAACATTTAATTTATACAATCCTCTGATTCTGTTAATTCATTTTACGATATTCCACCATTCGTGAAGAATTATTATCTAACTTTATGTACCTACATTAATTTCAGCGAAATCCGCACGGCGCTACATTATCATAAATATACGATTATCGGTTGCTAAACTGAAGATATTTATGATATCGTGACCAGTGAAATGACACTGCATGTCCGGGAGGAAACGATTTCTCTCAACGCGATATTTTCGCGCTTAATTTATTCGTTACAAGTATATTTCTGCTTGGCGGAATTCAATTATTACCTAATTCGTTCGAAATTTTAAGTACGCTAATATTTGTGGTATATTCTTACAGTGAATGACTAAGCGATATTCTGTATACCTTTTGGATGCAAAGTAGTCCTCCAAGTCCTCGAGGTACGTGATGGGTGTGTTCGACGAATGAATTTATGGAACGGCACACTTCGGCGCGTCGCTTTTTGACTAATTGTGAAATCGAGCTCGACCACGCCCTGATAATCGATCCTTGAATAATGAAGCGGTTTCACGGGAAGTTGGAGGGCTTCGACAATGATAAAGCAACAGAGTTATTTGGGCAGAAAACCGAGGCTGAGCCTGGATTCGATGACTTACATTCGGTAATTAATACTGTTCCCAAAATTCTCCGAGCATGAATCGTCGTCCATCAGGATATATCGAAAGCAAAGACCCGAAAGTGTGAATTGAAAATCAGCGATTTTGCCGCGAGGTTTGTACGTCCAGAATAAAAGGATCACCGTACATTTATTTCGATAATTGTCAAATGTGAAATATACTTTCGCCTGCGTTTCGTCATCCGTTTTTAGGCAGCGATTTCGGTGGATTAAACTGAAACTGACAAATGAGCCAAACTAACGTACATATTATCTGGAAAAAGAAACGTCGCTAATCCAGGAATAAATTATCAGACTGAGTAACACGGCGAGGAAAAACAGCGTGAGAATTGTTTTGCAGAAATATCAGGGATGATTTTATTTACACAGTAATATAGGCACGTTAGTCACGTTCGGATTCCGGCGCGAAATTTACGGTAAGAATTAGTGGATTCGGGTTGTTCAAACCCTCCCTCGACAGCCGCAAAGCTTCAGGGAATATGCTGCAGAGAAATTTATTCATCCCGCGCAGGGGTTCGACGATTTTCATTGGTCATAATGTTTGAGAGGAAAAAGGGGACAAGAATTTTCCTAAAAGCGAAACCTTTTCTCAATAAAGCCTTTATTTATCCCGCAAATTGAACTGCTGGCATCTTTTGCGTGACAAGTAATGTCCAAAAGTTTAAATTTTTTTATAATGGGTACTGTGTCATAGTCAAGTCAGAATATGTGTACAGTAATTTGGCCGGGTTCTATTCAAGAACATCCGAGGGCTAAAACTTTTTTAATCGCCAAATTGGATGCCCAGGAAGAGATCCCTGAGTGTTTCAGAAAATATTATAACGAGTTTGTCCGCAAAAAATTATTAAAACTCAAAAAGGTGCCAGTTTAACGTAATTTCTTTTGGCTATAGGAATCAGAGAAAAGTTTTTCCCACAAAGGTTACGCGCCGTAACTTCTTCCACAAAATAGGTACCATAAGAAAATCTCGTAGAGTTGTTCGTTTCACCGTAAATGGCAGAAATTCACAATGGAGGTGTTTGAAGCATAAAATTTTTCCTCTGGAAATTGATTCGATGGATCCTGGTTAGACTTTTACTTTTCTAGTATCCATCCCGACTCAACAAGCTGTCGGATGAAATCATGCGAGTTGGATACAAACCATGAAATGGTGGGATAACCCCATTGGATTGTTTCAATTGAAATTTGGTCGATTTTGTTGCAATAACGAAAAAATTCAGTGTTTTCAACTATAATCGCACTAGCATAAATAGTTCCGGCTTGTACCAGATTTTTCTGTAATCTCAGTTATCCAAACCACTATTGTAACCTTAAACATTTTACTTACAAAATTGTTTACTGAATTATCGAACGAATTAAAATCTTTTCATCGTCAGGTTACACGAAATCCTTTGACCGCAATGGATCCAGTGATCCTGTAACCCTCGGATCGTTAATTGCTCAATTACGACCGCTATTCACGACGTGTTACTTTTATCGAATTTACGAAGGTCGTTTGTTCGGAATTGGCTCGCAGGATCACCCCTTATTTCGTGATCCTGTTTCGCGTCCTAAGGTCCGGCGGTTCTCATCTGCTAAATATTTCTCCAGAAATACCGCAGTCGGAATGAAAATCCATTTTGAAATCGCCGGAAGATATTCGAATTTATGGAATTGCGCAAGAAATTAAAAAATCGGAATTTCAACCAAAGAAGAAGCTTCTTTATCTGCGCGCTTATCATTATAAGATATGCATATTTGCGGCTGCTCGATGGCTATTAATTACAAATGAAAACTTTGTCGGAAAATTGTGATCCCTCAGGGCGAATATCGGGAGTGTGGGAATTCACAAAAGCAAAAAATATACATGTATATATAGACTTACACTTTTGTTTGCTATAAAGCAACAAGAAAAATAAAGAGCGGTGAAATATTTTAATATTCCAAAGTTAAAAAATTTTATTTCGTCACACAAGACATAGCCACCGAAGAATTCGAGGGTATGTCAGTTTTGAAATTCCCAAAAATAGCCTTTTTTATCACGTATTTATTAGTTCGTTTACTTGCCTGTCCGTTTGTTTGCTCGTCTATTCGCTACAAATTTTGCAATCGATGTTAAACTAACTTCCCGATGAGCTAGAGACGTGAAACTTTAAACATAGCTCAGAACTGGATAACAATGCAGTATTATTTGTTTGTTTGTTTGGTAGTTACAAATTTCGCAAGAACTTTGTTCACCCCAGTCTTTTTATGTGAGCTATTTTTTAGTGAAACAGTATAAGAATCTCGGAGAAGAGTAAAGTCTAAAAAATAAAAGGCCCTTTTCTTTACGTGTGTGCGTCTGTTCCTGGATCCCTTATGAAATTTTCCCGTTAGTTCGATTCTTTGTTTGCCGAGAGAGTGCCGCGGGATGTGAGAATAGGAATGGGAAAATATCAATACTCAATAATATTTACGCTCCGGTGGTTTATCGGAATAACGGAATACCATTTCCGGCATAATACCGGGTTGGAACTATTTCTGCAGACCTTATAATTAACTATGCGTATTGTCAAGTTAACGGAATTAATACGAACCATTTTTGGTTTCCAAAAAAAAAACTGTGAATATCTATCAATTTTAATGTTTCATAGAGACAAAACAAAAAACGACATCCTGGTTTTTTGCATCTGTTTCAATGATTGTAGCATCGAAAAACTTTCCAACATAGAAAGACTTCCGTGATTCTATATGAAAAGAAATAAGGATTGAAGGATAAAATATGGAACGAAATAAATTTTTCTAAATACTCAATTGAGCCAAGAGAAATTGTTGCAATTTATTGGCTCACAGGGAAAAAGCCGCTGAGGCATAAAAACCCCTTATTATCACAATAGTAAAGTCGTGTCAAGAGCGTATGAGGTGTTAGTGTACGATCAATGGTGTGTCTCGCAAATGGAGAGCAGCCGTGAGATTCAGAGGCCGAAGGCGCGAATCTACGGAGGTTCGATCGGCTGTCGAGAAGCTACTGTTTAAATTGAAGAGGATAGGAAAAGAACAAGAGAGTTCCGAGCGCGACTGGAATGGCCGGAGACTCGAATCAGACTGACTAACCGAGCGTCGATTCCCGGTCAGTTATTTATTCTTCCAACGATCAGCGCCATCTTTGCGGCTAACGATGATCCAGCCAATCGCTTACCCCCGCGATCGCGCTTAAACTTACCGCGGCTTGTTGGTAGCGGTACGATCGGTAGAGATTTCGGGTATCAGATGGGGTAGAAAGTACGCGCGGACATTGGAAAGGTAAGGATTGGTACGGTCCGAAGAATGATCTTGCGAAAAATTTTATCGCGTGCATTACATAACAGCGGCTAAATTTAACGAATTCAAGCTGATTCCGAGTCAATAATACGAGAGCGACGAAAGCTTTCGTAAAATCGCGGCATAAGGTATGCGATTGATTGTTCGAGGAGAAAATTTTTTCTCCTTAGGTTTATTTTTTCTGCAGCTGTTTCTGCCGGATGAAATGATTGACTTCATCGGCGAGAAGTTTTGCCAGACTTATTTGATATAGCCGATACTGAGGCACCGCAGGGTGCGATGTATTCTTAGGTTTATTACATTAAAACTTCTTTGGTCGAAATAAGAAGGAGTGTCGTGTTAATTTAATTATACTTATACGTATAATACTCGTTTACGCGATGGTAAAGACTCGAGTGGGTGGGCGAAACGAGAAGAAGAAACAAAGAATTGGGAAAAACTTCCGCCTTAGAATATTCTCGGATTCCTAATTTCGCTCTAATCTCGGCTTTCGTAAAATCTGGTTAGATTTCCTGGTATCCGCAGACGCCGCTCGGCTAGTGATTCAATAAATAGCCGGTCAATAGTGCGCATTTAAACTCCTAAATATAGCTACCTCACCTTGACTTCGGCGGAGAAACACGTTTGCTCGAGGTAATCACGCCACTTTGATATGTATATTCAACGTCCAATTTCCACGCCATGATGTTTCACGTGCTGATTCTGCAGCGTGCAAAATTACGGGGTCATTACGAGTTCGTCGAAATTTTCTTTCACTCTTTCGCGATTTACCAAAAAGAAAAAAAAAAAAATGGAAGGAGGAAGCATTTATCAAATGATTCAACTTCCGAGGTACCGTGTATTACGACTGGTTTAAAGATTCGCATAATTCATTAATAACTTTATATACACAAGTGAAATTAATCGACAGTATTTTTATTTGAAATTTTAACGTCACGTTCATCGGCGAGATCAGTAATGACTGAAAATTTGGACTTAGTATGATATAAGATATGGAATTTTTCATTAATTTTATCGTATTGGAAATGTGAACCGTGATGATAGGTTAAAGTTTTTTTTTTTTTTTTTTCGGCTCAATTATTATCAGCCGGGTTAAACGCGGCGACTCGCATGACGCAGCATTTGTGTATTTTTCCAATCAACTGAACACACCTGCGTTTTTACAATCGGGCCGTAAAATCGCTTCGGGATACGAATTTTGCGGGAGTAAATTTGTTTTTTCCCTCTTTTCCAAATATTTTTTGTTCTATTTTTTCGCGGTTGAGAGTTACTATTCTGCCAGCCAACAAACGCTCCCATTTCTAATTATACATGCAAAAACCAATAAGGTCGATTCGATTTCTTGATCCTTTGATCATTTTCCCAACCTCTCGTTTCCCCTGTTTGTTCTGGTGGATTAAAAAAAGTCAGGGCGCGGTTGTGCTTCGCCCATATTGTTCGTTTATCTGTTTGTATTTTCTAAGGGCGGGGCTGCACGCGTAATTGTCCGATACGTGCAGTTAATGCACATCGTCCGGTGCAACGCGGCTTTGAATAGCTAGCTACCAATTCGTGCACGCTCGCATTGTACCTTTTCGTTCGTTCAATCACAACACCTAACCCCGGGAAAATAGAGCGAGCGTAACTTCCAGGTGTCAAAAGTCAGATAACATTCTACAACATTGATATTAGCATTTACAAAACCGAGTGTTCAGCGGAAGCTTGAAGCTCGACTTCGAGCGCAAAAATTTCCAACACAATTTTCAGAAATTTCGAAAACCTGTTTATATACCTATTTATGAAAAGAAAATTTTCCACCTCTCGTGGTGTAAAAATGTTCAGCTGTAATCCAGCTTTCAACAGGTATAATTTGAAGTCGGCTCTGTCCCGACAGGTTGTGGTTCAACTTTCACATTTCACCCCCGAACCGTGCGTCGATATTCATCAAACGTATAAATTCACTGGATTACCAAAGTTTGGATTTTGATTTATGGATGCTGACGTGACGCGGCCGCAGCCAAAGTTGAAAGCTTGTTTCGATCAATCCTCCAGTCGTAGCTACGGCTGAAATATCACCGTTTCAACCCCACTTCGCGATCGCACGCTTATGTTTATAATTATTCAGAAATGGCTAGCTTACGCGTAAGTACCGTGCTATAATTGTTGTTGTGCATTAGAGCTTTTCAATATTTCCGCAATCTCAAATTGGAGAAATTTCGTCTTACAGGAATGAATCTCGAGGCGACCAAAGAAAATCATCTGCACACATTAAGCTACAATGAAATATGTACGAAAAGTATAGACAGACTGTACGTTATACAAGCAGGTGTTATTATGTTATTTCGACTAAGCACCAGCTGTGATTCCTCTCCGTAAGCAGAGATGTGTTAATTTCGACGGTGATCAAAGATTCTGCATCATTGTCATCGCAGTATCGATCGCGCTTCATCTCTACAAAAATAGATCAAAGGATAAACAGAGCACTCCGACTACAGAGCTTCTTAGTCGAGAGGAATTCAAAACATCGAACAGTTAGAACCAACTTCCGGTCAATGACAGCGAGGGTCGTCACCGCGTCGACGGTTTTTTTTTATTTCTTCTTTTTGCAGTATAACCTATGTTTCTGCGTGGACAAGCACTTGCGAGACAAGGCGAGGATTGTTTTATTTGAATCACTTGGCGCTGCCCGAACTCAACTCGGTTCTTCAATCTTTTTATACCCTCCACGTCCATCATGTTTCAATAATTCATAGACCCTCTGAAAGAACAACGGACAAAAAAAAAACAAATAAAATAGAAACTACGACCCATCACGGCTTCGTGGTTTTTTTTTTTCTTTTTGTTTTTGTTTTTTCTTTTTTGCTTTATAGACCACTCGATATTCATCTTGTGGATTCACTCGTGTTATTATAGCTCGAAATAGCGCGATACCAATATAAACGGGACGTCGATCATCAGCTATCGCGAAAATTATCACCAAGTTTTGGAGCACGCGTTTGTGTGAAAAAAACAACACTAAATTATGATCGCAGTTTATATATAGTTTTGATCCTCGTGGCACTTAGGGATCGATTAGTCGATACTCAGATTGAGTTTTTTGGGTCGTTTTAAAAGCGGATCGGAATTGACCTGATGTGATAAACCGAGTAAGTTTTGGTCCAAGAATAGGGATTTGAATTGCTTGAATTGAGACCCAAACCCCATCACGTATTACGCATGCATCATGCTATGTATATAGGGAAATACTAGGCGACAAAACCACGTAGAGCTTATGGATATAAAGGGGTAGTGGAAACTCGTGCTTTTGAGGTTTCAGCTCGTTCCCCAAGTTCATCGAGGGGGCGGGTGTATCCCTCTGGGATTGAGGAACGACTTGGAACTTGAATAGCTCGCGTGTTCTCACCGTCCTCGGACAATTTTCATAAAGACAACTTTGCCGCGCTGTTCCTCGAGTTGTTCGGAATCGCTGAATTTGCCAACTTTCGTCTTTGTGACATGATAGTGGCCGAGATGCTACCGTACAATAGCCAAGATTAAGAGTTAAAGAGTTTGTAATTGATCGTTTCGGAGGACTCCCAAAGCTCGAATGAAATTCTTCTAGAATCAGCTTACATTGTGTAACGTTATACATGTATAATATATTTTCCATATTCTGATTAACTTTTTAAAATCCCATTTCAGGCTCTGTGTGTAATTTGTTTCTTTTTTTCTTTTCTTTTACTTTAACATCGTGCATTCATTCCTTGCAATGTACAATTATTTTTTTTACTTTTCAACGGATTTTAATTTACTTCTTTTCTCTTTCGTCTTTCAGTAATCTATTACTTCGTGTGATTCTTTGACGTATTCCAACGCTGCTTTAAATATGGTAATGTTTTTTATTATTATTTCTATTCGCTTTATACTTGTTCACTATTACGTTCATTATTATTATTATTATTATTATTATTATTATTATTATTATTATTATTATTTAAAACCAACTTGCCAGCATTCCATCCACTTTACATATGATGTGATTAACTACATATTGCGAAGCAACGTCTTTCCAATGATATGCTTGATATAAATTTTACGCCTAGAAAAACTTGAGAAGCGATAGTCTTTGCTTTGATTTGTTGAAGCATCTTCATCCCCGAGCTTTTCACATACGCATTTTTGGTTAAATGGATCCGAGGAATTACATGTAAGCTTTAAAACTGCCATGACTAACTTATGTACACGAGCATATTTCTCTGCACATACATTAGGTATAGCTAACCTACTTGACTGCCTCGGAAGCTATTAGCCTGTTAAAAATATTTGGTTCTGCTAACATGTAATCAGACGTGTACGATATGAGGATCATATTGTTTAACGTTTTACCGCCTGCCATCGAATCCTCCGATTTTTTACTTCCTGGCAAGCAGCCAACCATGCAGAGTGCCGATCCACTTTTACTTTTCTCGACAGGCAATTTCCTACCGGAAATTCAAGACCAGCATCCCTCGCGAAGTAAAGAAACAGATCAACCTTCGAGTTGAAGGCCAGTTCATGGAGCCATTGTAGTACCTTACGTATATGTACATTTTCTGCAAACTTATCCGGTATAAGTCAATTCTTCTTAATCGTCAATTAAGAATCAAACTTATTGTTGGCCTGATAGTGAAAATTAGCGGATTGTAAAAAGCAGCAAACGACTCATTCCTCAAACAAATTCTACCTGTCACGATCATTCATACATTACAATTATGCGTAAATGGTTCTGCAACACTTATTGTACTAACAATAAATTTCAACTATTAATAGCTACCTTCTATCGTATACTTCTCTGTATTTACTCACTGTTATTCCAATGCTTCTTCCACCTCGTTAGATACCGAGCAACACGACGGCCGGAAGCACGGTCCAGGAGGAGGAACTCAAACGCATCCTGTGGGAACGAAAAATGGAATGCATGGACAGGCTGAGATCCAACGCAACAGCACCGCCTGGTGAGTGCATTGTTTCTTTCTTTTCATGACGTCAGGGAGATGAAGTCAAACTTGCGGTTCCGAATTTTTTATAAATCATTTACATTAACTTCTAAGGTCGCAGGAACGGTTGTCGCACTGCATAACAGTTTTTAACTTACGCAAAATCCGTGAGTTTTTTACGAGCCTCTGCAAATTGACAAAGCAGCAATTTACAAAGTTTATATTTTTCTCCGAATTTTTCTGGCAACATATGTACACAAAATGAGAAAGAAGAAGCAGTGAGGAGACCTTTGGGAACCGAAATATTGTGACTCTGCAAGACCAACTCAAGAAAGACGTGAACTTATAATAAACTGCAAATTGGAAGAGACTCTGCGAACTCCCGAGGGAAACTTTACTTCAAACCGAAATTTCTACACCTTGTGCAGATTTTTTTGAAACAGTGTGACTTGGCCAGAAAGTCATTGGGAAGTTCTCATGAATTTTACAAGTGGTATTTCGGAGTTTTTTTTGTGTTCATTACCTTTCCTTTTTGTATTTCGCATTTTCTCTGCCTTGATACGAAATCTTCTTCTAAGCGTCAAAATAACGCTGGTATGAAAGGTGAAAGAATTACTTTGAAAGCTTTCATGGACAGCTATAAAAACTTCCAACACTTTTTTTGTTGAATTTCTATTCAACCAATTTTCAATGTAAATTAATATCTTACCGTACTGATTAAAATACAATTTTTTCTTTCATAAATGGTAAGAACCGTGTGGTTAACGTGAATGGGAAAATATTTGCTTTATTGATTGTCGTTTTCGGTGGACACGGCGTCAAGAATACTAGCGTAAAATTTTTTCAGAGTTATTCTGCCTCACTCGTCGAAGACAAGAAGAACATATTTCAATTCGATATCAAACCCTAGAGGGGACTTACGCTTGATGGAATTTTTGTTAAACCCCTGACGACAACAGATGTCCCGTAACAATTTTCCGCCTTCTATCAATACTGCGTTTCCCTTCCTCAATAAATTTTCCGCACTTGGCATAAGGCGCCGTATCTCGCAAATACCAACAGTAACAAATGGAGAGTTTGTAACTCTTTTAAGCCACGCATTAAACCATTTTTTTCGAGGTTGGTAAAGTAGGGTGCGGTCGAAATAATCGACGAATCACGATCAACGTCAGTCGCTTGCAGATGTAAATCGCGAGTATAACAGCCGCCATTATACTCGCATAAATATCCAGCAAAACCAGCTGCCACCAGCTCAACTTTACCGCTGGTGAACGCAATGCATCGCCGCCGTTTTTGAGGATGTACTCGATCCAGAAGATCGCCGTGTCTAATGGGCTTCTCGGTCGGTCCAGAAACCTTCTCGCTAGCAAGACGATGTTATTTCTATAATATAAATACCAATTATTATCGACGAGTTAAGGGGTTGAATGCAGATGGTGATAGGATGGCTAACGGGGTGATGGACATTTGAAACGAATTTGGGGGTGTCGAAAATTTTTACTCACTTATATTTTTCATCGCCAACGATTTCTGTAACGGCTGCGGCGAATTTATCCGCCGTGAAATCCCTAAAGTCTATCGATATCGCCACCCCCTTTTCAACGCAATTTTTTACGTTTCGTTGCGGCTCTGGGAATATCGGAAGGCCGATAAACGGTACT
This sequence comes from Diprion similis, assembly GCF_021155765.1. Taxonomy (NCBI): domain Eukaryota; kingdom Metazoa; phylum Arthropoda; class Insecta; order Hymenoptera; family Diprionidae; genus Diprion; species Diprion similis. The sequence goes on from NC_060108.1 coordinate 23,566,431, forward strand.
GCGAACATCACCGCTTCGTGAATCTCCAGTGATCCACCCTGCATCACGTACGCTCGTATGTTGCCGTGCTCTGAAAAAGTGAAATTTAACCCTCAATATCCATTCAAGGTGTCGAGAAATCTGCCAAAGGGTTTCGCCAGAATTTCCACTCCGATGAGCTTAATACCGATCATCATTTCGATAGCGCGATACATCTTTTATCCCTAACTCTGGTTGAGCACTGAATAAATCTTGACTCACTTAAAACCTGCCTCTGTGAAACCACCTCCATCGCAAGTACGTTCGTGGGAAGTCCGGGTGGCAAAGCTTCCGGAGCTGCTCCTTTGAGCAGCACTCGAATCGGATCAATCTTGGCGATTGCTGAGTACAATTCGGCGACGATGTCTTTTGGGAAATTATCAATAGTCAACAAGGAGCCAAAAGAAATGTAGATAAAGCCGTCCGAGCTGCTGTCCATCCACGCCTTCAATTCCTGAAATTAATCGAACACAAGTTTCACTTTGTAAACCCAGTGTCTCGAAGCCACAATTAGGCAGGGCCTCGTTAACGCCAAATAACGCCCTGCCACTTTCGATTGGGTTACCGTGTTATCTCAAGAGGTCTAAACCGACCCACGTTAAACCTGATACTGTGATTTCAACACAAGCTCATTAGCGAGAAGTCGGATAACTTGTGTTCCAACGAAAATACTTCGGCCTTGATAGATGTCGATGTAAACGTACGTCTAGCTTATTGTTAGTCTGATTCTTGTAGAATGACGCAGAATATCGCCTAACGGTATCGTCGAGTTTGTGGTTCATGAGAAATGGGCGTAAGCCTTCAGAGGGGAACAAAAGAAGAAACCATATCATCTTGGAACGTGCAAGAAATTTTTTCAAACCTATAATTCTAAGTCGAATGATGAAACACCAGTGCCCTCAGGCCAACGCGGTTGTGATAAAAGTTTCAACTGTATAATAGATCTAAATATATCACCGCAGATGGTTTTTGTTTGACTTTGGTAGGCACACGCGGTTAGACGAACAGTTGTGCAAATGTGATGTTTTTGCACTTCAGTCTCGTATAATATCTGTACACCCTTTATCTGTTTTTCTATCTTTCCGCTCACCTCTGGTAATTCCATTCCATCATCCCGCACGTGCAACCCTCCGATTTCAACGACGGCTGAAGTAAAAGGCCTAACTCCGTTGAGGGAGTGATGCGAGTTGACCAAAAGCAGGGACAAATCTCTCTCCAGTTCTCTGATGTCCGGCATATCCGCGCCGAAATGTTTCTTAACAATGTTGTTCTGCACCTCCGTTGTCCGCCTTACTCGATAGTTGGTCCACCATGTGTGCAGCGTGTTTTTGAACCTTTGCCAGAAGTTCATGTAAAGAGTGGAGCCGTCGATGTGCTCGGACACAAATGCCGTGTTCGCCGGATTCCCCAAGGACTCGCTTACGTAAGGTGGCAACGCTGACATAGAAACAGCCACCACAGGGACCTTGAAGTGTCTTCCAAACGCGAAATAGCAATTCGCGTAGAGTAACTGTAAGGAAACCATATAGTCACTGCAGTTGAGTAGGGGAAAAAAGTACCATAACAAAATTTGAGAAATGAACAAATCTGACCGATATAAACACTGCAATAATATTCTTGCTATATCCCTTTGAATTGGATCACTTTCGAACTGTAGAATTTTGTGATTTCACTTGTAAGCAGTGAAGAAAAAAAACGAGATCACAGTTTTTCCGTCATTTATTGTTTATGGTAGTCCAGAGAGACAATTAACTCACCTCCGTAATGACGAGGTCATATGGTGGATCGGTTTGCGGCTCTTCTATGAGCTTTTTGAACTCAGGAAGAGCGAGTAATTCGCAGGCCTTATTTCCGTACAGTTCACCGTAATATTCGACCGGCTTATTGGCCAAGCTTTCTAGAGTGTCAGCTGTTAGGTTTATGGTAAACTTGGGACCTTTTCCTGTGAGTTGAATAATGTTCACGTAATTTGGATGAGGCTTTATAAGGGGATAATGACTGATGACATCGAGTTTGTGTCCCTGCTCTACAAGAGTCCACAAAATTTCTTGAAAGAAGAAAAATTGGTTCGGAATCTCTAGAGGAAATATTGCAAGTATACGAGCACTGTCAACGTGGCGCGTAAAGTAAACGTTGCATAATAACAATGCGAGGAAAACGGACATTCTCCTCATTTTTTTATTTACAAATTCACTGATTCTCTTTGTTTACGTCTTCGTATACCATCAAAATGATTCGCGACGGCTACGCTAAGAACACGGTATGATCTTGAGACGATCTTGTAACGGCGACACTTTTTTTATCACTGGCATTCAACGCTGACGGTGTGATACTACCAGCGGCAATTGGGAACGCAAGTGTTTCGATACCTTAAACAAATAGAAAAATGTTACAAGTCTGGGCTACTAGATTCTTGTAGAGCCAGCTTATGACTTTTCAGCCTTGTAACCAATGGCCCGGTTACCAAGGCCTGCGGAAACGGAAGATTCATCATATCCCTCGTCGTCTGATTCAGAGAATTGTTGCCACGTTGGCATTTCTCGTTGCTGTACACGCGACAGAACAGTTGTATCGGTGACTGTAAAAATTGCAAACGCACCGCCAGATTTTTTTCAGTGATTCTTGGAGGTTTTTATTTCGGTAAACCAGACATGAAAATATTCTACAGCCCCAAATATATCAAACCTATACTCATTACGCAGCCCTGTTGTACTGCCCACCATCAATTGACTAATACAAATGACGTATGAATACTAGAATCGTTTTGGTACGTTCAATTTTTCTTTTTCGTCACAGGCACTGTTTTGCTCGAGCGTATAACTCGGCGAATTAGGGCTGAAATGAAAAGCTTGGCTACATATATAGTGACTAGAGCTGCAACGAATATACTGCCATAAACATCCAGCAACGCCAGCTGCCACCAGGTCAATTGAACCGCTGGTGATCGCAGGGAATCCCCTCCGTAGGTGATGATGTACTCGATCCAATAAATGGCCAGTTCTCGGGGATCCATCGGTCGGTCCATAAATTGCGCTGATAATCTCATCATGTTATTTCTACGGATTAATAATGAAGAAAAAAAAGATTAGTGGTAAAATTTAAGAGGGGAAAGTTTTTTGTTATCCTTCAAAAAATTTCTAACGCACTTGTATTTCGGATCATGAATGATTTCGTTTATAGCTGATACGAATTTGTCCGCTGTGAATTCTCTGTAATTCAAAGATACTGCAACCCCTCTTTCGACACAATTTCTAATATTTCGTGGCTGGTCTGCGAATATTGGTATGCCGACGATTGGGACGACGAAAACAGTCGCTTCTTGGATTCCCCCCAATCCACCGTGCGTCACGAATCCCCGTATGTTTCTGTGTCCTGAATGGAAATATCATCATTATCAAACGTTCCGGTTCTCTCATCACAAGGCCTGCAACTTACTCAAAATTTCAATTTGGGGCAGCCACTTCAGCGTCATCACATTCTGCGGTAGGCCAGGTGGCAACTCTTCTGGATTCGTCGATTTCATCACTACCCGTATGGGTGCAATTTTCGAAAAACCTGAGTACAATTCAGCCAGAAACTCCTTCGGGAGCGACTCGATTTTCAGTAAGGTTCCAAAAGAGAAGTAGATAAATCCGCTCGTCGCGTTATCCAACCAGTTTTGCAAATCCTGTAATTTGCCGATCAAGTCTGAATGAAAAATCTTTCAAATGTTCTGCAACCATTATAGGCAGCTAACAATAAGCCTGACGCATGTCGAAGTTCACACAATTTACATTAACTTATCGATCCAATGAGTCTCATTAATGTAGTGTACGAGTTTGCTATCCCGTAAGTTGAAAAGGTTCATTGGTTTCGATATGGTATAGACTTTGGAGTACATGCAATCAAGAGCTGGTCTTTATTCAATGACTATCTAATGCAAGTAAACGACAGCTAACACGTAATGCCTTTTATGAAATGCCACTTACCGCGGGTAACTCGACATTTTCAAAGCGGAGATGGATTCCACCAACTTCCAAAATGGCTGGCGTCATGGGTCGAATTCCATTTAAGGTATGGTGAGAGTTTACCAGAAGAAGGGATAGATCTCGCTCCAGCTCTCGAACACCCGGCATATCTGACCCGAAATACTTCTTTACCACGTCATTCTGTACCTCGGTTATGCTTCTGATTCGGCGGATTTTATTGAACGTAAACAACGTATTTCTCAGTCGCTGCCAAAAGTTCATATGAATTATTGACCCATCTTCGTACTCGGGCACGATGGCTGGATTCAGCGGGTTGCCCAACGGTTCGTTGGAGTAGTGCAGCGTTGGTGCCGACGTCATCGCTACTACGGGGACATTCAGGTGTCTCCCGAAAGCGAAAAAGCAACTCGAGAAGAAAAGCTGTAGGGAAACCGTGATTAGTTTTGTGCAGTGGTGGGTACATGTGACGCGTGAGTTGAAGATATTAAACCAGGTGTAAGGTATTTGGAAATAACAAAATGATGGAAGCCCTTGAAGTGACTATGAAATCACAATTTAATCTCTCTGAAGTGGTCGGTCGGTTTGAAAACGTTAGAAATGTGAAAAAGGCAAGAAATGAAATAATTTTTTTCGGCGTCAGTGTTATACTGACTTTTTGAAAATCTGTATTGTAATCGGTTAACATCTAGTTTAGAAGCAAAAAAATAATTTCATGTCATGAATAAACTTCACCTCTGCAATTACAAGATCATAGGGTGGATCCTGTGGTGGATTTTTGATCAATTCCTGAATCTCGGGATTTCCAAGAATATGGCAAATGTCATTTCCGGCTTTCTCAGCACCATATTCTTCAACGGCGATGTCGCCAACACGGCTGACTGTCTCGAAGTCCAGGGTGTTAACCATGACTTCCATTTTTCCATTCAAATCAATAATGTCTCGATAGTTATCGAAAGGATACTTCAAAGGGAAATGACTAACTACGTCAATCTGGTGTCCCCTATTTGCAAGGTCCATCAGCACTCCTCGATACATAGAAAAGTGACTCGGGGCAGGCACAGGGAACATCGCCAGAATTCGCGCTCCATTTCCATTCCGTACAAAGCAAAGGGTGCTTAGTAATATTAATGAAAAATTTATGAGCTTCATGACTTCGCTTGGGACACACAAAATGCCACTTATTGTGTACGTACGTTCTGAAGAGATACTGTGAAATATGTACTATACCACACACCACTCACTGATATGCGGACGAGTTCAGATCGAAGTGAAGAACAACACCCGACCACGCAATGTTTTTTACTTCAATTTCTTACCGTCTACGGAGCAGCTGCTGGTTGAAAAACAAGTATTTTTGTATTTTCATTGGACGACATTTTCGAACAAACAAAACACACGGTCTCAAATTATGTATGCTGTCATAATTATTCGTTTGCTACTTTTGCAAAACAAGCTTCTTTGTTGATATTGCGATCCCCTAACTCTAACCGTATCACGCTATTCAGATCTGTGGAGATATTTTTTATCCTTTACCAATATCGGGAAATGCGACCAGCTAATTCAACTTCTTCAAATCTAACCGTATCCTGAATAACTAACAATCTGTGTGAGGTCTGAATGCAAGTGACTTTGTAAAATCACCAAACAGTCGCAATTATTTATGAACTTATCGATTCGAGAACACAATGGATACTATAAAAACATACTGCAATGTCTAAAAACGCCTGCATAAACACCTTTATTTATGTCACCTTACACCTTTCCTATCAAGTCAAGGTTACAGGGGTTAGACGTAAGGTCATCAGTTAATTACTCGATAACTGGCTGGCCGCTAGTGACTAAAAGAATAAGTATCGCCAATTCTTAACGCGTCACTCCGCAGTATGTTTCCCGTGCAACTCCGTGATTTTGTCTACCCACATCGATAGGTATCTTGTCATTGATTAACCGCTGAGACTTCGCAGGATTATTTTGAGTTCCCTTTCCTTTTTAGTCTAGTGTCTCTGACAGAGAATAGCTACGGCATCATTCAAGTATTGCGTAACACTATTTTTGAACTTTTCCACCCCCCCCCCCCCCCCCCCAAAGTGTTACGTTACGCAACTAATTGCTAAGATTATGACGAGACGCAAAAAATTGCCAAAAATTTCAGATTAAGATACCGTGGACACACTTAAACTGTTTGGCAATGTGGATACATGCTTTATAAATTCGAACGACCTTCCGAGTTAAAAATGCAGAAAAAAAAAATTGCTACGTAATTTTTCATGATACCCTCACCCTGCCCCGTAATAAATAGTTGTGGTTTGACCACCACTACCACTCCCCCCCCCCCCCCCCTGCGGGCGTTACGTAATACTCGAATGACTCCTATGTCTGCATACGACTACATGCACATAATTGTTAATATAGCATGCCAGTAGACGGTTGGATTTCCTTGAATGGTAAACCAAGAAAGTGAACGAGACAATTGTTATTCAAACAGACTGGCTTTTGTCTATATATGTATTCAGCTGTTTAGAATGAGTAATAACAAATATGCAACGTTAAAAAGTTATCAATGCCTGTTCTCGTACAAACAGAATTACTTTGGTATCTGGAAGACGATTTGGGGTACACTCTTCTCCTTTTGCTGACCTCTGCGACGGATGAAGTCAATTATTTTGATCTTTGTTTAGTAGATGCAGAAGGAATTGATCAGCAAAGTGCACTTCTGACTTATTGCTGACTTTGAAGTGTTGAAGGTGCTGTCGGTATTTTTTGATTTTGAGTGACCTGACAATCTCTTATCGCTTCGAAACACGAGTTATGCAAGAAAAGAAATTAATCCTAAATTTGATTGTTCATTTCCATCACTTTTCCCACATTAGAATTGTTTCCTTCACAATTTATGGTCGGAATCCAATTATTGGCCGCGGAAATGTTAACTTTTGCCTTGTGGCATTACGTTTCGCTTTAGCTTTTTGATTTGTTCTGTTATTTTTGTATGTAATTATGATTTTAGAATGAACAACTTTCTTCATACTCTTACAGTGGAAGTCTGAAGAATTTTCATTCGCAAATAGTCGAAGCAAGAAATTGGGAGCTTGGGAAATCAGAAAATACCATTGAAAATAATGAAAAGAGCTGATCCAAAGACCAACGTGATTTCACAGTTTTTCGGCTGTGAAACTGGATAACGTTGACGTAGGATCTCGATAAACTGATTCCAAGGTATTTCGAAATCAGCCAAAATCTAACTAGGAAAATTGTAAAGGATGACGTTCGTCACAGTTTCAAAATTAAAAACTTTTCGTCGCAGAATAGATTCGTAAAAGCCTTATCGGAATTAGGGAATCCAACATAGACGTGGAGAACATCGTAGAAACGACGGCTGAGAAAATAAATAAAAATTTCCTCATGTTTTAGCCGGCACGTCCGAATCATCTATTGATTGTGACTGAGATCGTGATTTTTGTTAAAAGTTCGAAACAAAACGTCACAGATTGTAACATCTGACATGAAGATACGCTGAGGTACTTCGATGGAAACCGGCATCTGAATTACTCCGTTGCTATAGGCAACCAACTGTACACGAACGTTTAAGTGGAAGACTCTCGGTGAAAACCGTTGTATCGATGAGCCGAAAAGCAAACTAAAAACAGAAGTTGGTAGTTTTTACTAATCGACACTCAAAGGACTTTAATCACGCCTACTATTTTTTTAAAACATTTATATAACAAAAGTATATTTTAAAAGATTTTAATAGCACTGTGAATAAGTTTATTTTATTGCAGGTTAAGAGTTAAAATGAAAATTCTGAAATCACGAAATAGAAATTTTTAGTAAGGTTTGCGTCTTAGGAAAACAAGAGGTATAGTGGAATTAGTTCGCGGTTGCTTGTTTTTCATAAAAACCGCGGCGTGATGATTTGCTTCGTGTAGCAACTCGGGTAACTCGCCCGGGGCTTCCTTGGTGTCTAATTAATCTTTGTCTGATCACTAAGAATCGTTAATTTGCAATGAATTATCGCGATATCGCAATCTTTCAACAAATTTTGTAATTTAACGATTTTCATTGATTTCATAAATGTATTTTAAAGTATTCTAATAAATTAACGAACAATTTTGTAAAATGAAATTTAAAGGCTCGTTTTTATGAAATAATATCTTTTATTGATAGTTGATCAAGCCTATGCGAACAAATTCGCGACATTGACACATTCAAGATCGTGAGATTTATTTAAACCGTCGCAGACTAGTTTTCAAAACAGCTAAGAAGATCTTCTTAGCTAGTTGTTGTTGACACGTCAATAACTACGGCACTTATTACGTGTTATCCTGATTCACTGCTAACTAATTATTTCGGTCACACGTTATTTAGTCATATTCCCTAGTCTTTCGTTGAATTATTCTTTTCTTCATTAGTTCGTCTTCTTCGGCGTTGGAAATTTTTTTTCTGCATAAACAATGTGGCGTAAAACCGTCAAGAGAATTAGTTTAGCTAAGTACAGCACTATTAAAAATGCTGTGAGAATGCATCCGTAAACGTCCAGCAAGGCCACCTGCCACCACGTCAATTTTAACGCTGGCGATCGCAATGAGTCTTCACCGTGTTTGAGGATGTACTCGATCCAGTAAACTGCAGTGTCCTGGAGGCTTAACGGTCGATCCAAAAACTTCTTGGATAAAGCAACCATGTTCTGTCTGTATAAGAAGAAAATACGATAAACTTTTCCACTAGACTTTATGCGTCAGTAGGAATTATTGATTAAAAAGACAATGAATATGTTATGCAGACTTATAAACTAGTGAAAAACTCGAAATTCTTCGGTATATCAAATATTTGAATGATGAAAAATTTTCATAGTCTGGGGTAGATTGTGTAATTTTCGAACTCACTTGTACTGTGGGTTGTAGACCGTGGCATTTACAGCCTCGACAAACTTTTCTGCCGTAAAACTCTTGTAATCTAACATTACAGCGATTTTACGTTCCACGCAATTTCTTATATTAGCTGGCTGGTCCGCAAAAATCGGGATGCCGATAACCGGAACTGCAAAGGTCAGAGTTTCCTGGATACTCAACGCACCACCGTGCGTAACAAATGCCCTTATATTTTTGTGTTCTGAAATAAAAATTCGTATCATACACTAGGTAAAAATATTTCGAACCGTGGTACATAAAAACCGTTTTCCCTCTTCACGTGTTGCGTTACCAACATCACCAATTACATAATGTTCTACTCACTTAATACTTTAATCTGCGGAATCCATTTCATGATCAGCACATTATCCGGTAGATTAGGTGGCAGCTCTTCAGGTGCAATTATTTTCATCAACACGCGAATAGGCGCTATTTCGGCCAGGCCTGCGTACAGCTCTGCAAGCGTAGTCTTGGGAAAGGACTCGATTTTGATCATTGATCCGAAGGTGAAGTAGATAAAACCATCTGTGCTATCATCCAACCACTTGCCCAAGTCCTGTTGACCATTAAACGTACTCGTTATCGGTTAAAACGTTAGACCTAAAGTTCGACTTGCATCGATACCTCGTCACGTCAAGTTCATACTCCTGACTCCTTAACTCTTTTTAAGATTTTCTTCCGTGCTTACCGTGGGTAGTACAGTATCGTCATCTTTTACATGTATTCCACCAATGTCAACTACAGCTGGGGTCGAAGGTCGAATTCCGTTCAATATGTGATGTACGTTGACCAAAATTAGAGCCACGTCTTGCTCAAGTTCTCTAACGCCTGGCATATGCGGACCAAAGTACTTCTTTACGATGTCACTTTGCACCTCTGCTGTATCATAATTGAACTCGTGGTTTCTCCATAGCGTGACAAGCGTATTCTTAAAACGCTGCCAGAAATTCATGTGCAGAATCGAGCCGTCATCGATCTCCGACACGAATGCTGTATTCTCAGGATTTCCGATCGGCGCGTTGCAGAATGTCAGTAATGATCTGGTGGAAAGAGTAACCAACGGGACTTTCAAGTGTCGTCCAAAGGCATACCAGCAGCTACCGTAGAATGACTACAGAAAAAATTGACTTCATTAGAACGAGTTCTCGAAATTTCTGATATTATCGATATTAAGGTGCTTATAAAGACCCATTGTAGGTACACCTCGAAAACGCGGGAAAGCAAAACTCCTATACCGCTCAAGCAATCAGAGTGAAACTTGGGCAATTAATGCCTCATTTTGGCAAAAAGTGGAGCGGCTTTTGACTTTTTCAAAATTTGGAAAAGAATTTTACAGAATGGTTACCACCCACAGAAATTGGCCAAATTTTCACAGTTGCACTGAATGGATCGACCTATCCGGTATGATGCCACTCGGCGGTGATGAAACACACATTTTGAGCCCTGTTCCATGAGATTTGATGGTGAAATGACGAAATGGCAGCTGATCTGGTTTTCGATTGTGAAGAACACCGAAATCTCATTTTAACGACATTTGTTACCGACATCACGCGCATGCCGATAATGTATCCGTGTAATGTCGGTAAAAAATTACCGGCATGCATGAAAGGTCGGTAACAAATGTCGCCAAAATGAGATTTCGGTGTACTTCGTAATCGAAAATCAGATCAGCTGCCATTTCGTCATTTCACCATCAAATCTCATGAGAGTGGGCTCAAAATGTGTGTTTCATCACCGCCGAGTGGCATCATACCGGATAGTTCGATCCATTCAGTGAAACTGTAAAAATTTGGCCAATTTCTGTGGGTGGTAACCATTCTGTAAAATTCTTTTCCAAATTTTGAAAAAGTCAAAAGCCGCTCCACTTTTTGCCAAAATGAGGCATTAATTGCCCAAGTTTCACTCTGATTGCTTGAGCGGTATAGGAGTTTTGCTTCCCCGCGGTTTCGAGGTGTACGACGCTTCTTTATAAGCACCTTTAGGGTTCGTCGCTTACCTCCGTAATAACAAGATCATAGGGCGGATCTGTCGGTGGACTTTTTATCAGTTTCTGCAGTTGAGGGTGTCCCAATGATTGGCAGGGCAAGTTTCCACCTAGTTCAATCATGATATCTTTCATACTCCACTGACCATGGATTAAGTCGTATGTCAGACCTACTTCAGCTGGGGTTTCATTAATATCTCCGATAGTTATGTCCGTGTAATTCGGGTATGGTCTCTTCTGGGGAAAATAACTGTACACGTCAACTTGGTGCCCAGCATCGGCGAGACTTTTCATTACAGCTTCGAACATGATAAAGTGACTCTTTGAATCTAAAGGGACCACTGCCAATATTCTAGCACTATTGATATATCTAGGTGAACTCACGAGACAGAATACTACCGCGAACAAACTGCACAGGTACTTCATTTTTATTATTTACAAATGAGATTACCTACAAGTAAGTTTTTCAATGGACAATGCAAATAAATTTAAGAATTAAAATCGTCTGAAAGCACTGCGAATTGAAGTCGAGAATTTCTCGCTGACTACTACTTCTAGATAGACATTGAGAACTTTATGATTTCACGAATCTATTGATGATTAAACTTCAAGTGCCGCAACGTGACTGAAATTGGGATAATGCGGTCATATTCTACAAGCACCACAGCGTCTACTTGAACAAAACATTATCTCTAGGACTGTTAAAGTTTTGCTCACTACTTTTCATCGGATCTTATATTGGCTACTATTTATGAAGCACTGTTTTTGACAGTAGCTTTTCACGTGAACACGATGATACTGCTTATGCGGTAGCTCGTGTGCAATTTCATCCGTTTGCATTCCGTCAAAGTTGCTAACCTTGACTGAATTCATTTCTGATATTTGCAAGCGATAAGGAATTTATAGCACATTGGATGGTGACTAAAAAGTAACAGAAGTGGGAGAGAACACGACAGCAGCGCATGAGGTAACGCATCTTTCGTATGCCACAGTGAAAAGATTACTTTGTTTTTTCTCCGCAGTCGTTCCTTTTAGTTCCTTTGTAAGGTGGCTTTGGTCAATCTTTTTGTTCGTATGTCTTCTTCTTTCGTTGACTCTCTTTCTATTGACGTATTGATTTAGGTTTTGTCAAACCAACCCATTTTCCTATACATCGGGTAGAACATTGTCTACATTCCTGTCGGCAGTGTCCTCAGTGTTTCTTTAAGGAATTGAATTGCTAAAGCACAAACGAGCAAGCAAAGAAAAAAAAACAAACACACAAAAAAATCACGCAGCACGTAGCATCGGGACGATTTGTAACCGCCAAAACCACACTCGTGTTTGTAATAGGTTTGTTTCAGTCAAGTATGTTGGTGATTAACCAGGTCGTCCGGGGCAGAACTGCTAACTGATTGTGAGAGCTGGGAAATAAAACTTTCGTCCAGTTCCGAACAGTAAAACATCATGATCATTCTTCATCAAAACATCAACATTTCTTTTCAAAAACATCACTTTATTGATATTATAATACTTTTATAATTGACTGCGAGTGAGGTAAAATTCTGCTCTGTTTCAGTAATGTCAGAGCTATCTGTTATTGAAAATACTAATAGTGAGCATCAAATTCATATTCGGTCTTGATAAGACGTGGATTGAGGTTATCGCCCAGAAGCAATTCGTTAATAGTGCAAAGCCTTGATCAGAATACCTGATACCAATACCTGATGTAGTCTAAAATATGACTGATTCTCATCAGTTTCAATTTACTCGTTCAGGTTGTCCGTACGTATTTCGTTTAATCGCAAGTAGTCAAAGTAAGACAACTTATCAGCAAGTTTTTTTTTACTTTACACGTAGAGATTTTATCGTGAAATCAAACCACTTCTTCACGTCATTCGTTCCGCTGCTGTTATTGAATCTCTCGCAACATTTTGATACACTTATAGTACAGATAAAATATTGCATTGTCTTACGCGCAAGCCAGCTTATTTGATAGGTTTAAAAGATATTTATAAACTTGTTACTAGATCATGACGATCACTTATTCAATTTCTAATATGGATAGCGAACACTAGAATCAGATTTAAAACTACAGAATTAATACAAAAAATTTAAATTTCGCTCTGAACTAATGTATATCTAAAACCTGAATTCAGTCTATGACTTGCATCGAGCAAGTTTAATGTTCGATAAATTATTGCCTATTAAAAATTGAACAAACCAGAATTTCACGATGAACAATTGAATTCTATTTTCCAAAATCATAAGCAGCAGGTTTAAATTTTGTTTCAATTTGTAATTCTTCCTTGATCGTCCTAATTAAATTTCTGGTTATCAGTTAACAATTTGAAATAGGTCACATCTGCACATCCTATTCCAAGTTCAATTCCTCTTCTTAGTTGGCGGCGTGGTCCTATTTCTGTATAAGAACCGACGACAGATAGCCGACAGGATCAGCTTGGCTGTGTAAAATAAGACGAATAGTGCAGCTAGTACGCTTCCGTAAACATCAAGCAGAGTCACCTGCCACCACGTCAATTTGACTGCTGGGGACCTTAAAGCATCACCCCCATGCTTCAAAATGTACTCGATCCAGTATATAGTTGTTTCTCTCGCGTTCATGGGTCGATCCAAGAACCGTTCAGACAACATCATCATATTTTGCCTGTAATCGAATAAGAAAACCGAAGTATCTATGAATAAGGAAACTGGGATCAACTTATAACTATTCGTAAGAGTTTCCATCTAATCATTACGATGATGCATGAAAAGACATTTTGTTTTCCAGACTGGCGATTTGATTTACGACCAAGAATTAAAAAGTTTGGAAACAATATTCTTGATCGCTGTTCTTCGCCAAGATGGCTTAACGATATGTGGAGAATGTCGATGGGTGATAGTGATCGATGGGTGCCCTTCGTGGGTATGAATAAAAACATCTCCTTCCGTCTTACTTGTAGCTTGGATCGTGAGCGACCGCATTAACACTCGCCACGATTTTATCTGCCGTTAGATCTGTGTGATCCAACATGATCGCGGCACCTTTATCCGCGCAATTTTTTATGTTCACTGGCTGATCGCGGAACAGAGGAACACCAATTAAGGGTACGCCATATGTCACGGCTTCCTGGACTCCCATCAAACCGCCGTGAGTGACGAAAGCCTTGATATTCATATGTCCTGGAAGTATCACATGCCGTTAAAAGCTAGTAAATTATACCTGCTTACTGACCATCAATCGTACTAACTTAGAACTTGTACTTGTGGCACCCAATTCGATGTCAATACATTAGAGGGGAGACCAGGCGGTAAAGATTTCGCGTTCGCCACCTTCATCAGCACCCGAATGGGAGCGATTTTTTTGAACGCTGTATAGATTTCCAGAAGAGTTTTCTCCGGGAAAGATTCAATCGTAACCATGGAGCCGAAGGATACGTAGATACAGCCCTTTTCACTTTCGTCTAGCCACTTCTTCAACTCCTGTAATAGATAACAGATCGCATGATTTTTAATAACTTTATTAGGGATCTCGAGATTTTCCTAATCATATAATAGCCAGGTTTAAAAGGGTTCGTTAATGTTTGGAAGTAGAAGGTTGGCCGGTATTTTTGAATTCTTATAGTAAAATTTAGATAATGCCTGATACTTTATCCATGCTTTAAAGCTTCACAAGTTTAATCTTCATATTATAAAGTGTGATATTTCAGTTTCTTATTGATAAGTAACGTACAGAGTAAGAGATTAGATATCATACCTTGATAAAGTATGGAAATCTAGTTTTTTGAACGCGTAACTGTATCTAACTGTTATACATCTCTTAGCCGAAATATATTCAGACGTATTGATTTAAAAAGAAGTTTTGATTTCATCAATTTTATTAGACGATCTTCGTACCTTGGGCAACTCCGTACTGTCGTTTTTTACATGAAGTCCTCCTACTTCGACAACCGCCGGGGTCATTGGTCTGATGCCATTCACGCTGTAATGGGAGTTGACCAGTAGCAAGGCCAGCTCTCGTTCTAGTTGTCTGATGCCAGGCATGTCGAGGTGAAAGTACTTGCGTACGGCCTCATCTTGACTCTCTGTAAAGTACCTACTTTGCAAGATTTTCATCCACGTCACGATGGTATTCTTCAGTCTTTGCCAAAACTTCATATGAGATACGGAACCATCTTCGATTTCGGGGACGTAGGCAGTGTTCAGAGGATTTCCTATAGGCTCGTTGGTATACGGAAGCAATGGGGACGAGGTCAGTCCTACGACTGGAACGTTGAGGTGTCTTCCGAAGGCGAGGTAACAGTTGGCATAAAACAACTGTAATCAACCGGTTTGGCCAAATCGTAAATTAAGCCACGAAAAAAAAAAACGATTCAGTTTTATAGCAGGTTCAATATATATATATGCAATGTAATGCATGATTCTAACCTCGACTATCACCAAATCGTAGGGAGGATCATCGGGAGGGTTGTTGATAAGTTTTTGCAGAGGAGGTAGCTTCAGATTATCGCAAACATCGTTGCCCGTGAGTTCGATGAAGGCTTTTTCCGAGGAGCCGGAAATTTCTAGTACGAGGTCGTAGTTCATGTTGTTCACAATCACTGGAACCCACTCTCCTATACTCAAGTCCGTATAATTGGGGTACGGTTTCTTTAGAGGAAAAGTGCTCAGGACGTCGACCCTGTGCCCTCGATCTGCAAGGCTCTTCATAACGACTTCGAACATGGCAAAATGGCTTTTGCCATTCAAAGGAAACATGCCAAGAATTCGAGCACCATTGGCTCCTGGCACTTCGGTGATGATGTGAAGAAACAACACCAGCATACAACACTTTGACCACATTTTGAAACGCTGCAACTCTCAATAGCACGAAACACTAACTGTTCACTGGATAACATTCAATCCATAAATAAAGGCGCTGACCGATAATTGTTATTACAACTGTGCTTTGATGTCTTTTGCTTGGACGATGTAGCGTCATGCAGAAACGTATCTTCTACAGCTACTGTTGAATGGTGACATAACACAGCTTGAGGTGTGTTCGGTGATGAAATTTATTCACCTTAACCAGTATTTTCTTTCGTAGGTGCTGCGAACTCGAATGAAACAAAAAAAGACACATTGAACTCTATTCTTATGTGCCCACCAAGTATGTCACTGTGGAATGACTTGACAATATCGATAGACTAAACAGTGAGTTCCGAATCAGCAATCTATTATTTCGGAGACGGTTGTTTACTGCTTGGTTACACTGTTTTTCCTTCACAAGAGATAAGGGTGATCAGTTTTTGCACTCAATTTCTTATCCAACTAGTAGTACATGTTTATTTAATATTTATAATGTTTTTGCACTCTATAACATTCACTTGTGCACAATCAATCAGAGTAATTTAAAATCCCTCATTCATGTCCGCCGTCTTCAATTCCAATGCTCATACTAAAAACAAAAACATGTCAACTCTAATGGTTTGCCACATACTGTTAGCATGTGTGTGAGTGATTCGATGTGACAATAGGTTGGCTGACATGAGAACCACTGCGACTGTACGTATGACTGTTATGCAATGCTTTGGAAGTGATACCGCTAAGTTTTTCAGAGATCGATGGTGTAGACGCATACCTTCACGTACGAATAATTTTTGTATAGGTAAGATTATGGACAGTATTCATTGGAATATCTTTCCAAATGAAAAAGGCAAAATACACAAAAATCATAAGATTTATGTATAAGTGAAATCATAAGCTACTTAAAAAGTTTGAACAATTTATTTGAAACTTTGCAGTTCTGATGAAATTTTTCAATTATCGAATAATGGCGCTGTGCCTGATAGTAAATTATCTTGCCAGTTAGATACGGTACTAAAAAGAGAGAAAAAAACATACGTATTTTCGAGAGATAACTCTTACTTCACGTGATATTTTATATAAAATCAAATTAATACGTTCGCTTCGACAGATGTCTTTATCGGCTTCGTCCCTCAGAATTGTATCAAGCGTTTAATACATACCTTCAAGCGTACGTATAACGAACTCGGACTCTTTACAGAATCACCGAAAAAGCTAGCTTTTTTGACACTTGAAATTTTGGTCCATTAAAATATTTTTACTTGCCATGAAAACTTGTATTTATTTAAATATTCGAACAATTATAGAGAAGAAAGTCAAATGCTCTTGTAACATTTTTTTACTGAACGAGAATTGTGAGAAAAAAAAAATTATGTATAGGATTTTGTTAATTGTCCAAAATTTGAAGGATATATATTTAGTTGAAATTTCGATGTTTCTCACTTTGTCGATTTTTCGACAATAATATAAATATAAAAAAACTGCATAACAAATCCGGAAAATCTCATCTCACGTTTAATTATGTCGTAAATATTTGAGTATTTGATAACGATTAGTGCATGATTATTATACGTTCAGCCTATTATTCGCAGTGCACTGTAAACGTTTATTCGATTCGATTTTAAACTACTGTTAAACAAGAAATAATAACCGTTTACTCGTTTTGTAACTCAGAAGAAGATAATCGACACGTTTCAGAAATGTGTTTTATACAATTTTAAACATCGTTGCTTCGGTAATTTTCAACATTGAAGAAGTAGTTACGAAGTACAATCAAAACTCCGTTTTACAGAAACGTTTAAAAGTGCTGGTCGAAATTACTTTTTCGACAAATTTAGTGCACGTGACTTGTACGTTTATACACTAATTACTTTCAAGCACCTTCGCTGTACCAGTTTACAACTTTGAATAAGAGTAATTGTACATCGTAATCGGACATAATGTTGTCGATGCGCATCATCATTATGCGTCTGACATATATTTAACGCGGGTGACTCCCATGTTTATTTATAACCTTACTCGATTAGCTATTAACAATGGACTACTTGTGGTTTGAATGATAAAAAATAATTGCATCCTGAAGATGATTAACACGTTTAAGAAACCTGTATTACACGTCGTCGTTGAGTACTCAAGGGCGTAACCGAGTCGATTTCGATGTGGTCATAAATTTCTTCAAGGATTGAGGTTCACGTATCTGAAACGCAAAAAGGAGCTCATCAGCCCCATTCTATATGCAATTCTAAACAAAATACCAAAACTCATTTTTATTGGATGCAGAAATAAAGAAATCGCATGAAGTCAACGAATTTATTCATGCCGTTTCTTTGTTTATGCCTAGAATGAAAATGTATTCAAATATTTTGTTCAGAATTGCATATAGAACGGGGCCATTGAGCCCCTTTTCTCGATTGAGATACGTGGACTTAAATCATCAGAGATATATACGACAACGTCGAAATCGACTCGGGCGCTGCCTTAAAGTGCAGAAACAAACATATATCAAATGCGATCAAATTCGTTATAATCTGCAAATATTCATGGAATATAGAAGACACGTAAGTATAGAAATCTTCCAATTCTAACAGTTTGTTGTAGCTTTTCGTTTATCAACTGAAGTTCTTTGCTCTTGGTATTCGGATCTGTAATGAAGAAGATGATTAGAAAGTAATATCGTATTGAGATAAGAACGTATTATACATGTGATACAGACATATAAGTATATGTCACCTACTTAGTAATCACGTGACGCTGAATCTGAAGTCGGTCGCCAGTCATGCTAACATTAGTAAATACAAGACACTAAGGTCGAACAAAACAAAAAAATAATAATCAAAGGTGTTGTCAACATTCTTATATAGAAATTAATGTACAAAGTCGTTATTAATAAACGATTTTTGTTAATGTATAAACTGTGTTGACCACCTACCTTGAACTCTAACATTTATAAAATGGTCATTAAATTGAAAATGAACTTTGAATCACCGTGTGCAAGGTAGACATTCCTAAGTACAGCCAACCGCCTTTTATAAACAATTTCTTCGCATTTTTCGCCCTCGTCTTCCACCATTTCCAAACGTTTGTTCCACCATTTTGCGTTGGTTACACGTAAAGGTACATCAGATGCAACTGTTGAATAGTTACCTGGCGAGGATCACTCATAACTCCAACTCACTATTGCCCTCGGGCTATAATAGTTAAGAATAAGTGGATACCTAGGATGAGTTACTCGGATTAACTATTCCCGAAGGATTACGGTTTCACCGCTGACCAGAGCACGTCTGTATACTGGAGTTATTTCCAGGCGACTGCGACTGTGGGTAGGGTGTAAAATAGAAAAAGAAAACTTCTATCATCCGCTGCCTGGTCTTTTGTCTGTATGTGTGCATGTATGTAAGTGTGTACTAGTGTATATGTACCTAGGCCTGTGCTGCAAGGGAATCTATGCTCTATGCGTCTATTGGGTTGCCTATTTGCCGGCGCAAGATCGTTGGCGTCAAAACTCTTCACCGAACACTCCTGATATGTATATCAAACAAAACAGCCGGGCGTGTACTTCTTTTTTGGATAAAAACGGTACATTGTTCTGGACTCCACATGCTTGAAAGTTCAAATGCGCTATTGCAAGGAGCCATTAAGTAATTTTTATGAAACACGGCACACAAATCAAGTTCCGGAGTTCGGGTGATTAGAGAAATTAACGGCAAAGTGTGTGTACAAGTCTCATTGTGAGAGCAGCTAGGCAGTCTAGTAGTGTAGTGGCCTTTGGCTAAGCTACCGTAAATGTTGGCTACCACTCCCGATAGCATCGTTCATTTTTCGAAGTAACAAAAAATTTTCAAATTTTTCTGCGATCTTTATTGGTCAACTGACAAATGGGGTTCTTAGGCTTTTAATAATTAGTGGGCATCGGTATCACGTGATCGATATGATACTGTTTGAAAAATTTTAGAACTGTCGGTTGTCGTTATGAGTAGTAATTAATAAGAGCAGTGTATTAATTGTTTATATTCAATTACCTTCAAGATAAACACGGTTCAGCACTATTGGATTTGAGTTGGGTTATTTTCTAGCAAATACAGCAACGATTTATAGGGGATAATTTATCAGCATTAACCCTTACGCGGCACACCGAGGTCAAAATAATCCCACGGCACAGTTAGTCAGTCAATATTCAGTTCAAGATATTAAAAATTCAGTGGCCTGCGATTTTTCGAGTGGGATGATCTATTTTTCGGTATTTTGTGGTTTCGTGAGTTTTTTTTTTTTTTTATATTCAAAATTTCATCTTGCTAAAAATGACTGATTTTTTTGAAGTATAATAACTAAAGAGAACCCCAGATTTTTTAAACATTATCTGAATCGATATCTCCGTTTCTACGCAATGATTTTTGACGTATGGTCTCCAACAGCCCTGGTTTGATGTCACTACTATAATATACTGAATTTGTCTGCGGGGTAAGAGTTAAATTGTCACCACGTATAAGCTACTCATTCGACTTGACCAGGTTTGAATGAGATTGACACAAAAATTTATAACAAAATAAATCAAAATTTTGCGATTTTTTTCAGAAATCAGTTAGTTTTCTTAGCTAATGGTGAAATTTTACCCATTCCAAAAGCCCGCCTAACAATCGAAGAAAAAATAATCTTGAAAGCGTAAAGAACGATCAGAAGCGCAGCAACTACGCTGCCGTAAACATCAACCAGAGCTACTTGCCACCACGTCAAATTAACGGCTGGTGATCGTAAGGAATCTGCACCATGTTTCAAAATATACTCAATCCAAAAAACAGCCGTGTCGTGCGGTGACCTTAGTCGGTCCAGAAATTGCTTCGATGCTGCATCCATATTCTTCCTACAAAGTTGGAAAGAAGAAACTTAATGTGTGAGTTGCTAAGAAATAAAAACGTCAAATGAACATGAATGTCTGATTAAAACTTCGTGACTGCGAAGAAATTGTTTTTAAAACAATGTTATTATTTTATCAAGAAACAGAAACTGGCTGCAGAATTAATAAAGTCCTCAAACTCACTTGTACTTGGGGTCCTGTGTCACAGTCTTTATGGCTGCAACAACCTTATCTGCCTTCAAATCTCTGTAATCCAAACGTACGGCGATTTCTCTATCAACGCAAATGTCTATGTTACCCATTTGATCGCCGAATAGAGGAATGCCAATCAATGGCACACCGTAGGCCACTGCTTCTTGAAGTCCCATCAAACCACCGTGTGTTATAAAACCTCTTATATTTTTATGCTCTGAAACAGAAATTTACTGTCACCAATCCTGGATGCGTTTATTATTCAGAAGCAACAACTTCGGTCAGATTACGTATTTCGATAAGTGCCATGATTTTTCGTGCAATTTTTACCCCTATTTAACGCCACTCACTCAAAACTTGCACTTGTGGAATCCACTGCAGATGAAGTACATTATCGGGACATCCCGGTGGTAATTTATCAGGGTTCGCCACTTTTAATAGAACACGAAGTGGTGCAACCTTGGCAAATGCTGCGTATATCTCGAGCACGTCAGCACTCGGAAATGATTCGAACTGAACCATTGATCCGAAAGAGAAGTAGATGAAGCCATCGCTACTGTCGTCCAACCATTTCTTCAGATGCTATAATTAAATGATAAATTTCCTCGTCATAAAAAAAAAACTAGGCTTTAGGCCGGCAGATTTAGTCCGCAACAAGGATCAGTCATGAAATGCCATCCGAATGAATCTGATCACTTTGTACAGTTGAATGGTATTTACCGCTGGTATCGTTGAGTGTTCATCATGAATATGCAGACCTGGGACCTCTACAATAGCCGGGGTCAAAGGTCTGATGCCGTGAAAAATGGGGTGGGTGTTGACCAGGAGTAAGGACATGTCCCCTTCCAGCTCTTCGACGTTAGGCATATCTGGTCCGAAGTATTTTTTGACCATATTGTTTTGCTCCCTGCTATAATGTCTGACTAGTAAATTCGCAAATGTGGTGACCAATGTGTTCTTGAGTCGCTGCCAGAAGTTCATGTGAGACGCCGGGCGATCCGAGATCTCGGATACGATGGCTGAGTTCAGGGGATTGCCAAGGGGTGCGTTGGCATGAGGCGCTATCGTTGCGGAGGACAAACCGATCACTGGAACTTTCAAATGTCTTCCAAAGGCAAAGTAGCAGCTTGCGAAGAACAACTGCGGGTGAAAGAATTTCAGTGAATTGGATTTACGCGTTTAACTTTGTAATGATTCACTTATATCGAATATATAGTTGAAATTATCAAATAATATAGCTCACCTCTGTAAGGACTAAATCGTAGGGTGGATCAGTAGGAGGATTCTTTATTAAATTCTGCATCTCGGGTTTTCCAAGTGATTCACAAATATCGTTCCCAGCCAATTTAACCACGGTTTGCATTGAGGCACTGTCTATACTCTGCATTAATTCATATGTCATACTATTGAGTACTACTAGACCTGTACCTCCTAAATTGATTATGTCAGTGTAATTTGGAGGTGCATTCTCCAGAGGGAAATGGCTGACGACATCAACCTGGTGACCAGCGTTAGCAAGACTCTTTAAGACCTCTTTAAACATTGCAAAATGACTTTTTCCTTGCAAAGGGAACATTCCCAATATTCTGGCTCCTTTGGCGTATTGTCCAAAGCAGATTATGCAGGATAATAAAACGAGCAACAGGTACGTCGCCTTCATTTTGACTTGCATTCACTACGTTTCACTGTCACTTTTACTGATCCACTGACTACACGCAAGTACGTCTCGTGAGATACTCGTTCCATTAGACTTGGCTGATAAATATCATGCGACTAATGCCGTGGCGCGATAACTCTTATCTTTTTCACAGAACCCAATTTAGTTATTTTGTTTACTCTAGTTTTTAGAACTTTAGTATGAGTTATGAAAGTCATGTATTTTGTCGCTGTCCCTTTACTATCTTGAGAATTGTTTGCGGTGGAGAACTTACCATTCAACTCAAGATATTCGCATACGAGTCATTTTTCACTCAGCATCTGGTACACGACTAAATATTCTCATTTTCATTTAAGCAGATGCATGACGACTTATTCTCGTCATTACTTTCATGCCTTACGCCACGTGATTTCTGGCAATTAGAATTCTGCGAGCGTGACATCACACGTTATAGTCACATTTGCTCGCGTATTATCCTCGAACAAATCTACTAGCTTCACAGGTTCCCGAGAAGTAATCACAACTGCTAACAGACCGGAGTTCTAGTCGAACATAAACCAACAAAAATTTCAATAGAAACAGCGCATGCAAGCGATTTTTTTGTGTGATGAAATCAACTTCATAAATTATACAATTATCTTAGAAAATGCAAGAGTTCGCGTTAACGATACTTCAATAGTAAACACTTTGTGGTGGATAATTATTAGTCAGATTGTGACGCGTTCATTTCAACATCTACGTATTTACACGTATCTGCATAAGCTAATTAAATGATGCCTGCAGCTACGTGGTTCTGGGTGATTCCATATCTCTGTAGCTATATATTTCCCGAAGAAACAATATCGGTTAAAAGGTAAATCAGGACAAATAATAATGGGTTCTAAAGTAGATAATAACTAATGGTGAACCAAAAGGTACTCTTGTAATTACGTACGTAACGAAACAGTGAAGTACATTTCATCGTGGAATATCCGTATATCACGTGTGCTCATCACTTGCCATGCTAAATTAGAGTATCAAGTGCATACAGCCATTATATTTACTTATAGACGGTTCACAGAGAAATGTACATCTCAGTTTCCTGCATCCGTTTATACATATTATTGTCATATTATTATATATAAGGTACAGAGGAACTGCTGAGTATGATGTTGAGTAAACTCTCCCGCAGCTGTGTAACAGTCGTTGTTGTCTCTAACGATTTACTATCTGTGTGACTGAATAGCATTCGTTGAGGAGCACACAAGTTCCCTATTCGACATAATCTGCAACGAGTGATGATCGTGTACCAATGTCACAAGTAATGTGAGAAAAGATCCGAATGATATTTTAGCTTCAATTCGTTTTCTTCGACAGTGGTAATGATGCACTTGGTCGAAAAACGCGACCAAGAATTGTTGAAAAAATAAACTTGATGATGTAGAGAATGAGCAAAAGTGGAGCAAGCACGACACCGTAGACGTCCAGTAACTCTACTTGCCACCACGTCAACTTAGTGGCTGGCGATCGCAAAGAATCTGCTCCGTGTTTCAGGATATACTCGATCCAGAAAACTGCTGTGTCGTGTGGAGACTTCGGTCTATCCAGGAATTGCTTCGACACTGCAATCATGTTCTTTCTAGAAAGGCATATAGAAAAAACTCAATATGTGAATGGCTAAGAATTAAGAAACGAAAGGAATTTAAATATTTGGTTAGAATCTTGTAACAAAAGAGAAGTAGCAGATATTCGTCATGAATTGAAATGGTTTTGGCGAAAAACGGAAACTGGCAAAAGTATAAAAGAATTTGAACTCACTTATACTTAGGATCTTGGGTAACAGTCTTAATGGCTGCAACAATCTTATCTGCCTTTAAATTTCTGTAATCCAAACGTACGGCGATTCCTCTCTCCACGCAAATGTTTATGTTACCCATTTGATCGCCGAATAGAGGAATGCCGATCAATGGCACACCGTAGGCCACTGCTTCTTGAAGTCCCATCAAACCGCCGTGCGTTACGAAGCCCCGTATATTTTTGTGCTCTAAAAACAGAAATTTTTATCAACATTTCCCTATGAATTTATTATTCACAAAAAAAGAAACAGTGGTCAAATCATGAGTTACAGTGAGCAGTATAAAATTCTTACTAATACTGTTATCTCAATTTTTTTACTCACTCAAAACTTGTACTTGTGGAACCCAATGCAAAGGCAACACGTTGTTGGGCCATCCACGTGGTAGTTTTTTGGGATCCGATACTTTCAAGAGAATCCGAAGTGGTGCAACCTTGGCAAATGCCGCGTATATCTCAGCCAGATCCGCACTCGGAAATGATTCAAACATCACCAACGAGCCGAACGAGAAGTAGATGAAACCGTCGCTGCTGTCGCTCAACCATTTCCTTAAATACTGTAATTCATTATTCATTGATTTATTTCCTTACTATCTCATGGGGTAAGACTCTAAGTCAATAAGTTTTTGAAAATACCCTTAATATTGCGACGACTTGTGCAATTCTGTATTATTCTCTGAAGCAAGTTAAGCAATAACAGGGCAGATCTAGGTACCAATTTCTATCGAACTAACCTACTGGTAGGCATATTTTATCTGCTTCAAGGAAGCTTACCGCAGGTATTGTCGAGTTGTCATCATGAATATGCAGACCTGGGACCTCTACAACAGCCGGAGTCAACGGTCGAATGCCATGAAAAATGGGGTGGGTGTTGATCAGGAGTAAGGACATGTCCCCTTCCAGCTTTTCGACGTCAGGCATGCCTGGCCCGAAGTACTTTTTGACGATATCGTTCTGTACTTTCATGTAATATCTAGATTGTATATTCATGTACACGGTGGTCAAAGTGTTCGTGAGTCGCTGCCAGAAGTTCATGTAAGACGCCGGACGATCGGAGATCTCGGATACAATGGCTGTGTTCAGGGGGTTGCCAAGTGGTGCGTTGGCCTGAGGCACTATCGTTGAAGAGGATAGACCAATTACCGGAACATTCAGATGCCTTCCGAAGGCAAAGTAGCAGCTCGCGTAGAACAACTGCAAGTGAATAACTTACAGGAAATCAGATTCATGCATTCAAGCTTGTGATGATTTGCTTCAATCGAGAACAGTTAAAGTCATCAACAAACATGGCTTACCTCTGTAATGACTAAATCATACGGTGGATCACTTGGCGGGTTTCTTATCAAATTTTGAACCTTGGATTGTCCAAGGCCTTCACAAATATCGTTTCCAGTCAATTGAACTAGACCTTGCAAGTCCGCACCACCAAAGGCTTTCACCAACTCATATGACATGTTATTGACGATTGTAGGACCAATGCTTTCTAAAGTGATCATATCCTTGTAAGTTGGCGGTACATTCCTCTGAGGAAAATGACTAACCATGTCGACCTGGTGCCCAGCCTTGGCAAGACTTTTCATCACTTCTTTGAACATTGCGAAATGGCTCTTTCCTGGCAAGGGAAACACTCCCAGTATTCTAGCTCCCTCGACATTTCGTGCGAAAAAGATTGCGTAGAATAGAATCAGCAACAGATGTGTCGGCTTCATTATTGCTTCTGCCTTCAAGTACACCGATACTTGTAATCGGTTTATTGTTGGAATCCAATCAAAGCTTCCGACAAGTACACATGCATATAATTGACGTGATATTCGGATAATATCAAACCCTTACTAGGACTCACCGTCTGTGCAACGCGAAAGTAATCGTAACGACGCCCAGCATTTCACTAACCCAAATACGTAACCCTCTTGGTTCCTATCAGCAATTGCAAGATACGCATGTCACGATCCGTATCGCCAACTGAATAGATCGTCGTCACTAATTCCGAGTCAGGGGCTTATCGCGGCTCGCTATCAGACACTCGAGTAGTTTTATCGTTGTGAATACTGTATAAGGAATCGATGATCCCAATGAAGGTTTCCAGGTTTCCACAGCACGTGGCTTTTGGAAATCAGGATTACGGAAACACGATTTGTGACATCGTAGTCATTTTTGCTCCTCTCAAACAAATCCATTAGCTCTAATCCTGGAGGGTTAACCGACTACCCGAGGATCTGGCCAAACATAATCCGAATCAAATTTACCCGGAAATAGTAAACGCCATCGCGACTTTTCTGTAATATAACCAGACTGACGATAGAAATAGTAATGAGCTTCGTTGAGTGATAGGCTTGATTAGGAATGCATCAGTGAGTCGTGGTCCTTGATTACACCTCAGGATATATGCTGTGCGTGGATATAAAGCCAGTATTTGAAGGTTAGTCGCTGGTTGCTTCGTCTCGGGGATTAGAGCGATGAATAGCACCAGATTGAGATGCTTACAGTGAAAAGCACCCTCTCTTGTTGTAACTTAGGGTGTATAGTCTTGTCTAGAAAACGTAATGAGATTCTACCGTCAATTAAGCACCTGGGCGAATTGATCCTGTGTAGATAAATGATTCTACAAGACATTAATCACAGCTGTTACCGCATCAAAGCTGGTATTTATACGGATGCTTACTAAACTGCTGATACAGAGACATGGAATGTACCTAAATACTGAAATTTAGAATCAATGTTAACAGTAAATAACAAAAAATACTGAGTATAATTTTTAAATTTTGTATTATAAGTACAATAACTGGTATTAAAAATTCTTATCAAAAATATACACGGGCGGAATTTTTTTCTCCATTACGTAAATGATCCAGATTATTGTTAATCTGATAACAATCAAAATTATAGCACAAATACTCACAGCAAGCTAATCTCAAGTGAACAATATTACTTAACAGATATGCTACGGAGCCAATACAAATTGCAATTCAGATTGCTATACATAGGTATGCACCAATTCAGAGTGTAATCTGTTTCGTGAAATATTGTGCAAGTGCTACGTGACTTGGAAACAAGGAAGAAAAAAAACTTGATCTAGACTGACATGAATCTATTGCCGAGTTAGATACGCATTGGAACCTGACGAGGTCTGTTCAAACGCTATCGTAACAATATAGGTGTCGGGTGATATCACGGTTCGCCATTTTGAATTACAATGGCTCGCAGTCGATCCATTTACTCTGTATTGTTAAAGGGCTCAAAATGGCAGTAAATGGATTCCATAACGTATGCATAGGTTGGTTTTCGGTCAATCGATATAGAATTATTGGAGAAAATACAAGTGTCATCAACACGTTTGTAAACACGTGACACTTTGACACTGTACGTTAATCAATCATGACTATATGTCACTATCTACCTCATTTCGTTTTTTTAGAACGTGGCACGTTTCCTTTATCAGTCCGCAGAACAATTGTTAAAAGTTTACTAATTATGACAGTCAACAAATATACAGCGAGGCCGATAATCAAGAGCAAAGCTCCGTAAACGTCGAGTAGTTCAATTTGCCACCAAGTTAATTCCATTGCGGGAGATTTGAGATTTGTCCCACCGTGTCTGACCACATACTCAACCCAGAAAGTGGCTGTTTCCATCGCGGTCATTGGGCGGTCTCGAAATTCTGCAGATAATCTCTTTGCTGTTTTCCTGAAACGTTATTGCGAATCTTATTATTACTAAATTAACTAGGTGAGAATCAGTAGCCCATGAATTTTAAACGCGATTAGGCCTCGAACAGTATTCTGATGATTTGAATTGCGTTTAGTTACGGTAACGCGAATAAACATATAACTCACAAATATGTCGGGTCATTGAGCACAGTACTAAAGGCAGCGTCCAGGTTTTCCTCGGTCAGCTTTCTATGATCCAGACTGACTGCGATTTTTTTCTCTGCGTAAAGCTGGATGTTCTGTGTTTGATCTCCGAAAAGAGGTATTCCTATCATTGGAACTCCGGAATAGATTGCTTCTTGAGTTCCCATAAGACCGCCGTGAGTAACGAATACCTTTATGTTTTTGTGCCCTAGATGTATCGATAATTGGTCAGTTAAATTATTCAAATCTTAGGCTTGGTTGCTGAATATGGTGAGAATTCATATCGGCATAAGTTTTGAGAAATGCGGTTCACAGTTTTCTCCCACTATCGATATTCACACCGCTTGAACACTTACGGAGCGCAGCTAATTGCGAAATCCACGGACGAGTCATAACGTTGCTTGGAAGCCCAGGCGGCAATTCATTTGGTTTTGATATTTTCATTAGAACGCGTCGCGGCGCCAACTTTGCCAATGATGCGTAAAGTGCGATCAGCGATTTCGTAGGATACGACTCTATCTTCACCATGGATCCAAAAGAGATATAAACGAAACCGTCTTTGCTTTCGTCCAACCACTGTTGCACGTCCTGTTAAAAGGAAAAGAGTTTCTGAACGGTTCTCCAAGGAGATCGATTCGTAATTGTTTAAATAAAGTAATTGAATGTAGTAACGCAAACTAAAACTTACATTGGGCAACGGATCTGGGGTTTCTGCAATGTGAAGTCCTCCGACTTCAACTGCGGCCATAGTAAACGGCCTCACCCCATTAAGGGTGTAGTGCGAATTGACTAAAAGCAACGATACATTCCTCGTGGCTTCGTCCAGATTGGGCGCGTGGATCCCAATGTACTTTTTTATCTGTTCATTTTGTTTATCACTGTAATACTGGAATTCGAATTTTGCCTTCAGCAACGTCAGAGCGTTCTGGAATCGTTGCCAAAAATTCATATGAACGTCTAAGCCTGACAATGTATGAGGAACGTAAGCTGGATTGTCCGGATTTGCCACAGCATCATTCACCCACGGCCATATCGCGCTTGTAACGACTGCCACAACAGGAACTTTGAAATGTTGCCCCAAAGCTGCGTAACAGTTAGCACCGAATAGCTGGAAAGAATAAGAGATTCACAAATCAATAATTATGGCGAAAAGAATACAGAGATAACAAATCCATTGGATCGATACATCGATAGAACGCAATATTCATTGTAATTAGAAGAGATAATTAGGATGCTTGTAGTTCCAGCGAAATCTTCAGGCAAACTAAATCACAGATTTTCTATGAGTCTGATGTTGACCACAGAGCGACGCTAAAATGCTATCAGAATACAAAAAAAATTGACCGATCGTTTGAAAGCTTAAGAGATTTGGCTTGAAATTTGTATAAAGTTCATAAATCGACGCGAAATTTTGCGGCGAGATTTCAATAAATACAGACTATTCGTGGACTGCAGTCCTGTGATACGGATTTTTACTTACCTCTACGATGACTAAATCGTAAGGAGAATCCTTCTCTTGATTTTTGATGAGCTTCTGGAACTCCGGAAGTGCCATTAGGTCACACAAATCATTACCGTATGCAGTGGCGATTAAGGGAACAATGGGCTTGTCCAACAGGTTTGATAAAGCAAAATCGTAGGTCAGATTGTTGTGTAGACCAGCAACGAACCCTTCCAAATTTATGATCTCATTGTAGTTGGGGAAAGGTTTCTTTAGTGGAAACGGGCTCACAACGTCCACCACGTGGCCCCGTTTTGCCAATCCTTTCATCAGCTGCTCACACATTAAATAGTGACTCTTTGCTAGAAGCGGAAATACACCCAGAATTCGGTATGCTTCGTCGGGCGATATGGTTACCATAATAACGAATAAAATTATGAAACCAAACAGCCTCATTTTGTGTCCTCTATTTTCCTCTGCCGGTATAAAGTAGCCCTTACAAATTGTTAATTGCACAATTGCCACTACTTGGTCCTTTAAGCAGGCCGTGAATGATCGTAATTTTAGTAGCCAAAATCACTGCAGTTGGAGATCAAGCTAACGCTGACGAAATGCTCACATCGGTAGTCGTTCGGATAATGAATAGCATTAATTTTAAGATACCATGATTTCGCCGACCTCGGCCGTGATAAACTTCCGTTTCAATATGCTCACAAGTGACTTCTTACCCTACTGGCTCCTTTTTATTCCCCCACCCGAGGGTTACTCAGCACTATGGCTTTTTTAGATAAGCCGAAGGCATTGTTTATATCCGAACTTGTCCGAGCTTTATTTACGGCTCGTCTTAACGTTGATTGTGCTCCAATAGTTTTTTATCAAACCGTCAAAGATTCAGGTAGAATGATATTCAATACGTATGGTAAATTTTTCATTTGCTTCGTAATAATGGTTATTTTTAAAAAGTGCTTATTGTATCGTTATTTCTATTAGATTCATGATTTTTTAATTAGTAAGATCTCGATGATGTAAATTACATTGAATTTGATTGCCCTCTGTTGTTTTGAATTTCGACAGTTCGAATCAGTATTAAGATAAACTTTTGACATTACGTCCATCGCTTTATCGCCCGATGACGTCAAGATATAGGCTCACAGTCACAGGACAGTCAATTTATATACATTTTATATATGTAACTGTATTCTTATACTAGTTAATTAAATACGTCTATCATCAAGTTTTATAGATACGTGCAGTGGTGAACAGTAGAGCTTAGTTAAAAATATGAAATACTGTAATTTCTCAATGCGTGAAACGCACAGCAGATGATCAAATGTGATACGATCTCGAGTGAAGCGAAACCGTATCATCATCTGATCAAAAATCAAAAATCCACGGATATTGATACGTGTCACTGTTGATGCATTTGCTGTAGAAGTGTGATGTGCAAAAGGAGGTTGTTGTAGAAATCATTTGAGTATATCGATTCATTGTTAAAAATTATCTGAACTACGTTTAACCTGAACTACGTTTGCGAATTATTTCACTTTCTTAGATTGTTTCACACTGTTTATATTACTCCCAGTAACTATTACTATTAGGGTAGTAATTATAACTTTAACCAAGTACACGCTGAAAGCAACGGACAGAAACAGAGCCCCATAAATATCCAGCAGTGAAATTTGCCACCAAGTTAAATCCATCGCTGGTGACTTGAGATTTGTTCCACCGTGTCTAATAACATACTCAATCCAGAAAGTAGCCGTGTCCATTGCGCTCATTGGGCGATCTCGAAATTCAATAGAGAATTTCTTCGCCGCTTGCCTAAAGTTTTATGAAAAAAATTACTTGCATCAAAGATAGTCTAAACTTAAGCTGTACGTCGATTGATTTTGACCATACCATCATCATATTCATGCTTACATGTATGTGGACAGATTACTTACAAGTACGAAGGATCGCCTAGCACGGTTCTAAAAGCTGTGTCTAATTTTTCCTCTGTTAGTTGATCAGGTTCCAGAGCTACTGCTATCTTTTTCTGAACATACAGCTTAATGTTCTGCATTTGATCTCCAAAAAGAGGAATTCCTATCATTGGAACTCCGCAGTAGATCGCTTCTTGAGTTCCCATAAGACCTCCGTGAGTCACGAATGCACGCACATGTTTGTGTTCTACGGGTAGCAGACATAAACAGGCAATAAATAATTATAGCTTGGTGGCCTAATAGTAGCCATGAGCAAAAACGCATGTCACGCTTGACAACTACTTGAATCGTACGGCAACTAACAATCTATTGGACATGAATATACTGAAAATCGATACTTACTGAGGACTGGTACTTGAGGAACCCAAGAGAGAGTTAGAACGTTGCTTGGTAGACCAGGTGGCAATTCTTGTGGTTTTGCTATTTTTATCAATACGCGAACTGGTGCCAACTTGTGCAATGAATTGTACAAGGCAGCGAGAGTTTCCTTTGGAAAAGACTCTATTTTTATCATGGATCCAAAAGACATGTACACGAAACCGTCTCTGCTATCGTCCAACCATTTTTGCAGATCCTGTCGGAGAAAAAAATTCAATTATTACCGGAAACGTCGATGCAGTTCATTAACAGCCGGCAGTAGGTGAAATGATGTACAGAACTCACCTTGGGCAGTGCGTCTACTTCCTGCGGAATATGAAGTCCTCCGACTTCGACAACAGCCGTTGTGTACGGTCTGATTCCGTGCAAACTGTAGTGAGAGTTGGCAAGGATCAGTGACACGTTCCGTTCAGCTTCTCTGAGACTTATTGCATTAGGGCCAAGATACTTTTGTATTTTATCATCCTGATAAGCGCTGTAGCTGTTGAATTCCCATTTTGCTATCCACAAGCTCAGAGCGTTTTGTACTCTTTGGAAAAAGTTCATCCGACCATTATTGTCGGAAAAAACATTTGGTACGTAGGCTGGATTGTCAGGATTTGCAACGATGTCGTTTGCCCACGGTAATAATACAGAAGACGAGAGACCCACGATGGGGACATTGAAATGTTGACCCAGAGCCAAGTAGCAAGAGGCACCAAATATCTGAAAAGTCATTCTAAGATTACATTCTGTAAAAAAAAAATTTTTTCCACGTTCCAGTCATTTGATTTCTCGTGACCCGTGAACGTGACCGCGTTGAAAACAGTGGATTTTGTTGGCGTTAAATCCAACTACGAGACAATCGACTTTTTGAAACAACATCCTATCATCTGATGAGAGGCACTTGGATAAGCAAAAACAGTACAATACTAGATTTTCAGATTATACTAGACTCACCTCCGTGATTACAAGGTCATAAGAAGAATCTTTCGGAGGATTTTTTATCAGCTCTCTAAAACGTGGATGACCCATTAGATCGCATAGATCCCCGCCAAACTGGGTTGCGAGCAGAGGAACCACTGCGGAGTTAACCAGAGTTGATTTTACAAAATCATAGGTCATATTGTTTAGCACTGCAGGTATGGTTCCGGACAGATCAACGACGTCACTGTAGTTCGGAAAGGGTTTTTTCAGTGGAAAATGACTGACAACATCCACTTGGTGACCACGTTTTGCTAGTCCTTTCATCAATTGTTCGAACATAACAAAATGGCTCTTTCCATTCAGCGGAAAAACGCCCAAAATTCGGTACGCTTCATTGGATGATATAGTCGAAATGATTACCAGCAAAATGTTGAAGCCAAACATCTTCATGGCGAATTTTTTTATTCCCTCAAGGCCTTTCAACACTTGTTGAATACAAATCTTAAAACCACTTGATAACTATTTTTTAATTCTTAATAACTCCTTGAAGTTCAATATAAATCTAACAAACGTGAGTCTGCCGATTTGCTGCCAACATTTTGGAAGTAAATAGTTTATATGATGAGACACGCTAATTTCGAATCTTCTTAGAAGACAGGAAGATCGGCTAGTTCAGTTCGCGAGCATTCTGGCACTAACGACGATAAGTTGCTTCGCGCATAAATGCACGGTCACTTACTATAGTTGTATGTTAGCAATAACACATGATCTATTTTTTTTTTAACAATTATATATCAAGTGTCTTACACTTAGGAATGGCAATATAATTATGAGTTTTACTTCTGAGTAAGTCATGTGTCTCACACACTCACCAACCAGGCTTATATAGAAGTTCCTGGTCCTCAACATTACCAAACTTACGTCAATGGTTAATTATTATCTGTATCTTGCATTCATTCATTACGTGTATGAGATGGAATGAAATACTGCTGATCTCACATCATACACTCATATTCCACGAGGAAAGTCTCCAGCGACAACAGAAGACATCGAGGCAGATAAAACTTGACCTCAAACCATGTAATAGTTGAGGCTATCTGAAACTGGTAGCTTCGTAATGTTCTTGACGATTCTTCCAGAATGCCGGTTAATCTCGCAATTCACTCCTTTATTACTAGCCTAGAGTCTTGTCGAAATTCGATTGCTTAAATGTTACATAAAATTTTAAATTTCATACGAGTAGATGTTGAGCGGAAGGTTTCGCTGGCAAAACAACATCTTAGGAGAGTGACATGCAAAATATGTATTGCACAATCGAATAATGAAGAACGTCGTGCTGCGTGACTGTCCGTAAAGATTTTCTCGACAAGTTTGTTTCGTGATTCGTCACCCAACAACAGGCGTAGGGTATATTCAGCCATTCTTACTAAAAAAAAATCGAGCCTATAATTTCACGAGATGAGTTGAGGTAGATAAGAAACCGTCACAAATACACTATTACACTAGAACATCATTTTATAAAATAATATGAAGGTTATTTTTTACTAAGATCTTCACGCTACGAGTCTGAAAATAAAGGAGCAAAAGTAAAAAGATAACCTTTGCAGAAAAATGGATTACGAGCGATGAAAATCAAACATAAGACACCCTGTTCTTCGTTCACTTTAACGAGTTGTTTTCATTTTGTTTTTACAAACTTTCCCAGTTCAATCTATTTCACGTCTGCAGTAGAATTTACATCAGGCGAGTACCGTTCACACACTACTGCGCGAATGCCCTGTTTTGCAAATAAAATTATCGTCAACTGGACGATCGTCGTATTATTATTTCCAGCTCTCGATCTGCCTCGATGATGAACGTAATCCACTAAATTCCAACAATTCGTTCAAAATTTGACTACTTTTCATTCATGAAGATCAGCTTGATGCGATCATGCATTCAGTTCGTCCGGATTTTGAAAAGTTTCGAGGAACCGTGATTGCTTGCACAGATAAGTGAATCGGTTAAACGATGAACCGTTTGTCAAATATAATTCCAATACCCTGATAAAATACTTCGTTCATTATTCATTCTTTTTGGTCCTTAGCTTAATTTCCGCATCACTTCCGAAAACCACTCTTTCTGCTTTCTTCACAATAACTTTGAGCAAGTACAACGCGAGAACAGCGGCCAGCAGCAGAGCCCCATAAACATCGAACAACGCGATTTGCCACCAACTTAAGTCCATAGCAGGTGACCTGAGGCTCGCCCCTCCATTCCTTATTATATATTCCACCCAAAACATCGCTGTGTCAACAGCACTCAGTGGTCGATCTCGAAATTTGGCAGACATTTCCTTCGCTGCTTTCCTGAAAAATTAAAGTCAGACGGTTTTCATCGTGTCACATCAGGCTCGTAAGAAAAAAAAGATTTTTTTTATTCCTCGACAAATCTAGACTTTAGCGATATAACTCACATGTACGATGGATCGTGTAACACAGCATTAAAAGCGGCATCTAGATTCTCTTCAGTCAGCTCATCCCGGCTCACAGACACTGCCATATTTTTTTGGGCGTATAGTTCGATGTTCTGAGGTTGATCGCCGAACATAGGTACCCCGATCATGGGTACCCCACAATAGATGGCTTCCATGGTTCCCATGAGGCCACCATGGGTCATGAACGCTCGAATATTCTTGTGTTCTAGATAAAACAACGACGTAAGATGAACGGTGTATTCATTCGATAGAATTATAGATTACATTTGCCTTCAACGTCGAACTCTTCACTCGATATTTCAATAATACTTCGAATCTGTTCAAGTATATTCCGTAAATGAATTCTAAATTGTATTCACAGTATAAGTAAATATATACGATGCATGGAGAGAGATGATCAATCAGAGATGAAATAAAACTCGAACATCTCTTGAAAGAAAGCTAAACACTAGCCATAATCGCACAGGTTCACTGCTGTCTAACGGGTGGAAAAAAAAACATCACTACTGCAGCCCTCATATTTCATTTGAGAAAACCAAGTTTCTGGTGGGTTTTAACCTGGTACAGAAGTGGGAGGCGTAATTGCGTTGAAAACTTACGTAGAACAGCCATTTGAGAAACCCATGGAAGAGTGAGAACGTTGCTCGGTAAGCCTGGTACTAATTCCGTCGCGTTTACCACCTTAACTACGACCCGAATCGGGGCAAGCTTCGCTAACGAAGAATATATGGCGACCAAGTTTTCCCTGGGAAAGGTTTCCAGCTTGAGCATAGAGCCGAAAGTTATAAGAACAAAGCCGTCCGTGCTGTCGTCTAACCACTTTTTTAAGTCCTGCGAAATGAATAAAAAGATTCACTATTAATTTCCACGTAGTTGCGAGTATCCGTTAAACTGCATCACCTCACTCTTAGTTCATTCAAAATCACTTACCTTTTGCAACGGCGTTCCGTTTTCTCTAATGTGTAATCCGCCGACTTCGACAACGGCTGGAGTGAATGGCCTGATTCCGTTGAGACTGTAATGCGAATTGACCAAAACCAAGGACACATCCCTCCGGACCTCATCGAGACTCGGAGCTTGCGGACCAAAATGTTTTTTGATCTTGTCGTTTTGATAAGCGGTATAACGAGTGTAGCTCAGCTTTGCCTTCCAAAGGGTCAGAGTGTTCTGAAGCCGTTGCCAAAAGTTCAACTGGCCACTGAGCCCTGAGAAAACGTGGGGGATGTAAGCTGGGTCTTCCGGATTTGCTACCATGTCATTCACCCACGGCCATATTGGGCTTGTGACAACTGCCACAACGGGAACCCTCAGATGTTGTCCTAAGGCCAGATAGCAAACCGCCCCGAATGTCTGCACAAAGTATAACTCGGTTATATCCTCCGCTAGCCCCTCTGGGGATAGATTTCATCTTCATCACTTGAAAATAAATTATGCGAACATAACGGTACGTTGTTAACCAGTCTACAAGTTATGCGTTGGTTCTGGAATGCCCTAAGCCTCACTGTGGTGAGCATAAAACTAAAGTACCAGCTTACGTCGGCTGTTAGCTAACTGTGTGATCAAATTTCCAAATACTAAACCTACACCTAAAATTCTGTTGAATGATATTTCATAAATACACGGCGTGTAATTAAGGTATTTACAATATCTTTCAATGACGGAGACTAGCTAATAGATCGAGCATGACAGGAGTCTTCAAAACTGCTTTCGAACGACTGCGTTGGAAAACTGATTTTAAAAGATGATATTTATAATGGCCCACCCGTAGTCTGTTCCATTAAAGAGGGCCTACAGTGAAATTTGGATAATGAGGAGTTTTTGATTTTTGAAACGAGTAAAAAAGATTTGATCAAAAATTTCTCCCAACAAAACTTAGATTATGGCAGTATGCGTCCTAAAAAAAAAATTTCAATCATGCCATCGTACATTCCACAACACATTTGAAATACCTATATTATATTTTTCATTCCAAACTTAATGGATGAAGGCACTTTCGTTGAACCATTTAAAGGAAATTTTTGTAGATATTATCAATTTTATATTCTACCCAACCCTGCGAGCGATAATATTTTTTCCTTTCAAGCAGTGAATACCATCTTGGACTTTAGTTATATATTTAATTTGCTATCGTTGGAACAGATGAACAAAACAGGACAGATTGGATATGAAAAATGTCTATTTCTGTCATCGTCTTCTATCGATTTCTCAGGTATTTACTCACCTCAATGATAACAGCATCATACGGAGGATCTTGCGGAGGATTTTTAATAAGTTGTTTAAATTTTGGAAGATCCATTAAGTCGCACAAATCGCCACCAAACTTTGTTGCTATCGAGTGAATCAAAGTATCTTCAGCCAGCTCTTCAGTGCCAAATTTGTAAGTCATATTATTCTTCAAGAAAGGCATGGTGCCAGCCAAACTTACAACATCATTATAGTTCGGGCGTGGCTCCTTCAATGGGTAATGGCTGATAACGTCAACTTGGTGACCATGCGATGCCAATTCTTCCGCGATTCGACCCGACATCGCAAAGTGGCTAACTGAGTTGAATGGGAATACAGCTAATATTCTGTAAGCTTGATGGGGTGAAGCGATCGATAAAACCACCAGCAGCGTAAAAAAGCTTGATAATCGTAGCATGATGAGACTCTCCATACTTTGCTTTTCTCCTCGACCAACGATCACGAAGCTTCGGACTGTATATGTTCTAAAATATACCAGTCACACAATTAATTAAGAAAGTCTTTCTGTTAAACAGAACCGACTCATCTGAACAAGAGTTTTCCACTGAAGCGTTCCGCTTCTTGACTAGCGTTTATAAATCGTGGACCCACGAGGCACGAACACTGTCTCTATTCTTAAACGATCAGTTGATCTCGTTGCGGCTCTTATGCCGACATGTGCGGATTGGAATATATAAGCCTGACTTATCACCGCGTTCATACTGATAATATAGTATCTGCAAAATATTTTTCTACACTTATATTACATCTGCGGAATGTTCCACTAGATGTGACGAAAGCAAAGTTGAAATAATCTGAACACCATCAGAGTTCAATATATCTGGTTTTTTTTTTTTTTTTTTTTTTGTTTTTGTTTTATAACCTAAAGGGAACACGCCAAATTAGAATTCAACGCATTAGCACCCACGCTCAGTTGCACTGCAGAATTCTATCCTATTTAAAATTAAAACATATGCGCTAGTGTATACGGGGCATTCCAAGTGAAATCGAGGAATCGTTCGCCTCATATCGTCAGATCCTGGCATAAATTTTTTTTCGCATTGATTACACAAGTGGTTCGTTTTTGTACAGCCGCAGCCCACTTTCCAATTACGATAGATATTACTTATTTTTTATCCAGAATCTGTGGAAAAAATTGCAGAGTTTTAAAAATCGTTTTTTTTTCAGTTATACCTTTTTTACACAAAAACGATCGTCGCGGCACCTGAGGGAATAGCTAGAAAATTCTCAAAAAAATTAGACATTTTTTGAAGTGGAATCAATGCGAAAAAAAGTTATGCAAGAATCAGATGACATAAGGCAAATGACTCCTCGATTTCACTTGGAATGCCCCATATGTATTCATATTGTCTGGATTATATAAATGCAATTCTCGGGGCACTCAATTACGATAAATTAGCTCCGGCCGCAGAAAGAGAGGGCATCTAGTCTTACTACAGCCCTCTCTCTCTCTCTCTCTCTCTCTCCCACTGACTCGAGACACTTTTTTAGCGAAGACAAACTTTTATAATCAAGGCTTATTATCAAATTAATGTTTTTTGTCTTATCTAATATGATTCGCGCAATTTTTGTAACCAAAATATGATTTTTTTGTGACAATTACATTCGTAAAATATTCGCACGATTTTTGTACACTGAGAGCAATTTTTAGCTGCGTTTACTATACGCTGTTGAACTATTAATATTTTTTACCGTAATCAAAAAATACAGTTATAGCTACAGAATGAAGATTAGTTTTATGGCTGTCAGCAAAAAATCTAGTAATATGCGTAACTCGCCTTCTGGATTATGGATATTTCTAATAATTTACACATTTTCTTGTAACTATTGTGGTAATTTATTATTGGTACGGCAATAATTTGATTTCTAAGCCCAATTTAATCGAAACAAAGTACTAATCTAGACAAAGAGAAAATTCTCTATTAACAACTGAATAGATGTTTATTCTTGTTCTATTTTTTTACAAAATTTACTCCAAGATGAGTTTCGTTTAATTTATATCTTATTTAGTGCTAATTGCCTTAATTCAACCAATACAATTTATTGATAATAAAAGATATCTCCCAGAGTTCATCCTTTTTCTACTTTCCTTTTAACCTTTCTCTCATTAGATCGTGAATAAAATTTTCCTACTTCTCTCGCTTTCAGTTCATTCTCCTGATTGAATAGTTCTAAGAACCAATTGTCCACTTCACTGTCTACAATTTGGGGAATTAGTTTCTTTCTGTAATCTTCGAATACCTTGCAACTTATTATCAAGTGAAACATTATGAAATTTCTCTTCGTTTTTGAAGTTGCTTTGCTGATAATAAGTCGCTATTCTAAAGTTATAAATGTTATACAGCCTTATCTGAGATAATCCGTATCTTCTTAAGATACAACTTAATGACTAGGTTTAAGTAATTTGCTTTATTCGCCTCAGTAAAAATCATTGGGCAAACTGCTAGCGACGTTAACTTAGTTAACTTTTTGAGATCCTCTTTTTTTATTCTCCAAATATTCGCTCAAGATGTTTTCTTTCCCCCGATTTGATTTTCTCGATATCTCCTTGGTTAAATCAATTTACCCTGTTTATTTTTACTAAACATTTATCGCAAAATTAGATGACCCAGTTATTTTTCTCTTTCTTCTTATCATACTCTACAAGTTACATTAGCCTTCCTAAATAATTTCTTGGCAATCTATCCTCAGTCATCTCAAGGATTCCTTCAATGAAATTCAACCCCAACTTTAGTATTTTAATGTTCATTCACCCTATCACTATTTCTAATCAGTATTTACAGTAGTTTCCTATGAAACGTATTCTCCACATTTTCTAATTGCTATATATTAGTGCTGTGCGATTAATCGATTAATTGAGTTTCTCGATTAATCGACGGTTTGGCAGTATAATCACAATAAATCGTTGCTTGTATCGCATTTTCTTTTAATCCCAACAACATTTAAACCACTAATATATCGATAACCATTTCACCAAAATTTTCCATAAACTATAACAAACGAAATTTTTGCTCATTGTAGGATAAAATTCTGCGGCACAAATGATTCTAATTTCCGGAGTTTGCTTAACACTACAAAGTAACACCAAATATTGATCTCCAATGCTGTTCAAGTTAATTAAATTTCACTTTTATCGCATCCTATGGGACACCCTGTATATTATCAAATTATAAATAACGCCGCTGTTCTCTTTTTATCGACTGAATTCTAGAAATATGCATAACGAATATATAAATATTGACGCAATCCGATCGAAATTAGGTGACGTTCAGAATCAAACAAGTACTTTCGAAACGTGCTTCTCTCTTCTCGATTGTTGGTCAGTGATGATTATTTTATTTAGAAACGTGTTGACATTGCCGTATTTGTTTACTTGGATTTGTTTACGCACCCTTAATGGGAGAACGTACCACCGATCAACGCAATGCAATGACCATGCGGAGAACCTGAGTATAATTTGTTTGTTAAACCTCGGAACCCGATCGGTCGATACCAATTGCCATGCACTCGCAGTAACACTATAGCCGGTCGTCATTTTGAGTTTTTAACCCTCAAAAAATAACCGGTTCACATAGAAATTGTCGAAAGAATTGATCAACGAAAATAAAATAGTACAAAATAAAGACAGAAGAAGAATAGCACAGTAATATGAAGAAATAAATGAAACGAGGAAAGTGGTGACCGTATCCTAGCCCAAATCAACTACTCGGTTAGTACCTAGTAACAAAAGGCTAATTATCCTATGCAATAGACAATTTTCACAGTTTGCTAGATAATGAAAGTTGAAGTTTTAATTATTGGGAATGAATTTATCTAATAATAATATTTCAAAGAATGTACAGAAAACGCGAGTTGCGCAGTCTGATCAGACACAAAAACAAATTAGCTAGTGAATTGTTTTCTCGTTTCCTTGTCCAGAGCGGTCGGTGAATTATTTTAGTTATTTTTGGGTCGCGAGTCGTTACAGCTCGCATTTGTTGTAGTTATTTGTGGCATACTTGCTATGCCTACTGGCTTGAATTTTTTTAAATCAGTGATTTTCTGACTTTTTCTCACCCTATTTACTCTATTCAATCTAACCTACATGAGTTTGCTTACCCTATAGACGTCTAGAAAGTTTGTATGCATTTTCCCAAGTCAGTTTTCGGCTGCATTGCTGTTGAGCAATCGATATTCTATTTATTAGATTTTTTTCATTCTAGCATCGTAAAAATACTTCT
Source organism: Diprion similis (assembly GCF_021155765.1). NCBI lineage: Eukaryota > Metazoa > Arthropoda > Insecta > Hymenoptera > Diprionidae > Diprion > Diprion similis. The sequence continues at coordinate 23,608,161 of NC_060108.1, forward strand.
GTAATCCGACGCATATAAGATGCATTCCAGAATTAACCGAATTCTTAATTTCCAAAAAGTCACGTCACGTTCGTCGAAGCTATGAATTCCGACTGACAATAAAGTAAAATGAAAAATAATTCAGATATTTTAAAGACACTTGGATTGTCGGCGATCTACTAAATCACACAAGTCATCACATTACACAAAAATTATATGAGCTTCATCGGTAACGCAGTCTATAATCTTAACATATAATTAAGCTTTCTACGGTGTGCTTTTCGTATAATTTGCAACTCGTTGAGTAATACAAGCTTATTTCTCCTACCAAACTATATTTTTGGAAATAATGGAATTACAACAGCATATCAACCACCTTCACGAACACATACATGAATCGTAATTTGGTTTATTCAGATTATTTAAAACTAGTTTTATTTGTGTCGTGGTAATTACAGTGACAAATTCATCCTGGTACCGAAATATGCACATCATATTTCGTTCCGTAGAAAAGTTAATTTTGTACACCCAGGAGATAAGTGTATTTAGAAATGAATTCATTTGAAAATTCATTTGGTCGAAAGAAATTTCGTCGGTTAGTTAATGGATTTCAACGAAACCAGTTGAAATTAGCTCGCGGTCGTGGGAAGCAAAATATTATGTGAGAGATTCCTGTTTAAATGAAATTTTCCGGAGTGCATTTGACAGAACATTACGTAATTCGAAACAGCACGATTCAAGTTTATCGCAGACAATTGATCACATCCAAATCCATGCAAATAGAAACTAATTGTAAGCTGTGTAAAAGTGGATATTTCATTTAACTTTCTTATCTTGCGATGTGACCTTGCGTTTTACATCACCGAGATAAAATAAGTTCTTCATTTTTTTCACTATAACCACAATTAAATACAGAGCTAATGTTATTGAAGAAAGTATGAACCCGTAAACATCGATCAATTCAATTTGCCACCAGGTTAAATCCATTGCTGCCGACCTGAGGTTCGTCCCTCCGTGCCTGACCACGTGTTCTATCCAGAAAATCGCTGTATCCAAGGGACTCATCGGCCGGTCTCGAAATTGTGCCGAAATTCTCTTTACTGAATTCCTAGGAAAGTTGTCAGGATTATTAGTCATAATTAAAGCCGATCAAAGGTTCAATTAACTGACGACTCACATGTAAGACGGATCATTAAGCACCGCGTTAAAGGCAGCGTCCAAGTTCTCTTCGGTTATTTCCTCGTTATTTATGTACACTGCTATACCCATCTTCACGTAAGAATCGATATTTTGAATTTGGTCCCCAAAAAGAGGTATGCCGATCATAGGGATTCCGTAGTAAATCGCCTCTTGCGTTCCCATCAAGCCACCGTGTGTCACAAATGCCCGCGCATTTTTGTGCTCTAAATATGAATGTAAAGCATCAAGTAAGTATTTTCAAAGCTCTACTGTGTATACTGTATAACAACTTGTGATGTTTGGCATCGAATATCAATTAGTGAGTAAAAAAACTGGCTTTCCAGTTCTTAAAATGATCGAACAATTGTAGGGTCATCAGAAAATTCCGAATTTTTTTTGGATCCAATGCGTCATCCAGACCGCAGTGAAAAGTGCATCAAGTGTTGGTAAGTTTGTCACAAACAATCCGAAACCGCTCCAATGGCAGTGGTGAAAAAAAAAACCTACGTAGAACAGCCAATTGGGGAATCCATGAGAGAGTGAGAACGTTGGCTGATAAGCCAGGTGGTAGTTCTTCCGGTTTTGCGATTTTCATTAGCACTCTAACGGGTGCCAACTTAGCAAACGATGCGTACAGGTTAGCGAGAATTTCCTTCGGTAGGGATTCTATTTTTATCATGGATCCAAAAGATACGTAGACGAAGCCATCGCTGCTGTCATCTAAAAACTTCCGGAGTAGATCCTGTACAAGATATCAGTTTAAGTATATTCTTACTGGTACGATGAATGAAAAAATTTAAAATAGTCCGAACGACGATCCTAGCGAATACTTGCGTTCGTAAACGTCGCTTCCTTTTCGTCAATGTGAATTCCGCCAACTTCGACAACAGCCGTAGTGAATGGTCTTACGCCGTTGACGCTGTAGTGGGAATTCACCAAAATCAACGAGACGTTCCTCTCAGCTTCTCTGACAGTCGGTGCATGTGGACCGATGTACTTTTTTATAGCCTCATTTTGCCCTTCACTAACTCGATTGAATTCCCATTTGGTAAAAATATTAAACAGCGTGTTCTGGGTTCGCTGCCAAAAGTTCATCTTCTCATGGAAATCCAAAAATGAGTTGGGTATGTAGGCTGTATTGTCAGGATTGGCGACTATATCGTTTGCCCATGGTAGCATAGCGGCTGTGACTATGCCCACTACGGGAACCTTGAGGTGTTGACCAATTGCCAAGTAACAGTTGGCACCGAATATCTGCAAAGACAGTTCCATTTTGTAAAAATGACTGAAAAATGTCGGCTGGATATTTATATGTAGGTATGTTTTTTTTTTTTTATTGTCTTGTCACTTTCTGAACCGTAATCTACAAACTATAATTAGCTGTCTACTGATATCTTCAATGGTAGTACTCTTCGAATAAGTCTTATCTAATAACTATTGGAAACATTTTTATCAAACATTTGACAATGTCTAATCACTTTTCAAGCAGTAGGTTGTACAAACTACTACATTTTATTCGTTGCAGTCTTGAAATATTCTCCGACCTGTAAAAAGCAATTGAATCGTAGTATAAAATAATGGCGATAAGCTTAGCTTAGGTGGATTTCATTGAATCGGGCAAGAGTGCGGCCGCCGTTCAATCGTTGTGAAAAAAAATATGATAAATAGCTGCGAGTCTATTGTCATACAAATTTGACGTTGCTAACAATAAATGCATATCAAGTAGCTCGAGTTCGCTTTACAGTTAAGAGATGTAAATGTCGACATTGCAAAATGGTATTGAAAAACGGTCAAACAGTCGACTCACAATCAGTTGAACATTGACACCACGCCCAAGGCATTTGTTGTGATAATTTGCTGTACAAACAATATTTTTAGCAAAACTGAAAACTCAGCAGTTTCAGTATTTTATTTTGTGTATAGCAGACTACATTGAAGAAACGTAAACTAACGAATGCAATCGGAAAGTCAATTGAATTTAGACTTGACACTTGACTCACTTCAGTGATCAGCAAGTCGTATGCGGGATTCGTCGGTGGATTCTTGATAAGTTTGTTCAATTCTGGATGATCCATTAATTTGCACAATTCAATCCCAAATACAGAAGCAAAGAAAACAGCCCCTGAAGGCATTTTTCCGTCTTTTTTGCCGATTTTCACATCCATGTTGTTCACCAAGTTGGACCGTGTGCCCGCAAGGCTTACGACATCGGTGTAATTAGGAAAAGGTTTCTTCAGCGGGAAATGGCTCACTACATCCACTTGGTGACCACGTTCTGCGAGCCCTTTCATCACCCGTTCAAACATGACAAAATGGCTCATTCCGTTGAATGGAAATATGCCCAAAATTCGATAGGCGTCGCCGAGCGATACGAAAAAAAGGAGACAACCCAATAACGGTCTCATCTTGTCTACCTCACGAGGTTTACTGTTATGTATAAAAGGTAAACTAAACTTTGGTCACTTCTTCAAGGTTCATTCGACATACGACGATCTCTTTCACTACAAACTGAAATTCATAAACACTTGTAACGGACGGCAATTCACTCACGCAGACTCCATATCAAGATGAAAGTTCAAGTGGTCATATCTTCACCGATGATTCGACTGGCTCCGGTGGCACAAGAGTGCAAACTGAACTGAGCAATTGACAGTGTCTCGTAACTTTGTAAAGGTCTTATCATAAATGCAGTCGCTCTCTAGCAAGATTGGAGGGGAGTATACATACATATAACGCACGATATCTACCTGAAAACTGAAACCGTACTTACAATTAGCCTACTTGACATTTCAGACTTGCCTCGCAAAAAGCGGCTGAAATGCAAGAACAGGCTTGGACGACTGTTTGATGAAATTTCAAACCTGCGGGGTGCTGCGTATCAGCCTATTATACAAATGGCATACGAATTCTCTAGATAATCATGGTCAGTTACATTCACTGTTTTCATACTGCCGAATTGTTGCTCAGCTTCATTTCAGAAGCTACAATTATCAGTCGAGTTACTATTTGGCATTTGTTATGACTGTTTATTTGAAAACGTCTACCGACATCATGATACAATTGAAACGATAGCATTATTATTCTACTGAGGTTTTTGTTGCAGCAATCGTAAATGACTGGTTGACACCATAAAAAAAATGTGGTAGCATCAAGTTCAATATATTTGCAAATGTATGAGCTGTATGTCTCGCAATATTTACCGAGGATAATCAACTGAGGAAACCATGGACGAGTTATAACATTGCTTTGTAGAGGGAACAGTAATTCTTCCCAATTTGCAAATAAGAGAAGCACTGAAAACAGTAATAATTCTGTTAGGAAGTAATCTATAATATTCATCCTGGATCCAAAGGAAATTAAGACGAAACCATTTACACTATCATCCATCCATATCTACAGATTCTGAAACATAAGTATAGCTTGTTAAAAGGTCACTTTGAAACAATGTTAAAATGAAAAACTTCATCAAATACCTACGTTTAGTATTTTTGCTTCATTCTCGTTTATGTGAAGACGTTAGACTTCCACAACAGCTGTGGCAAATGGCCTGGCACCGTTTAGGCTGTTGTATGAGTTAGCATAACAGTTTTAAAATCGAGGTGACGTTAGCCTTAGCCTCCCTAATCGTCGGTGCGTGAATTGTTTAATCGGATTTTCACTGTAAAAAATGATTATCTAACCTAGTCTTTTCTCTTTTCCAAAAATTCATTTTTGCACCAAGATCTGACATCACATCTCGTATATATACGCTGGGTTGTCAGCTTTCGCAATAATATCGTTTACTATCTTTGCGATTGGTATCTATGGATAGAGTCGACATTATACCAACTAGTCTAACGTTCAAGTGTTGATCCAAGGTCGAATAAGCGTTAGCTAAAAACATTTGACAAAATCATTTACAACTGATACTACTTGTCCTAAGATGAATTGAGAATTTCGAGGTTTTTCTCTACTTATTCGTTTTGTTTCTAATGACGATTAGAGAGTATCATTCGAGTGGTCATTCACCTCGATTATTGCCAACTCGTAGGGAAGATTGTCGAGAGGATTCTGGATGATATCTTTTAAACTCGTATACATCAACTGACATAATTGCATTTTGTGCACAATTTTGCAAAAACAAAACTCGTCGCTTTACGTTTATTTTATGCATATAGTATTCTTAAAATATACACAAATTTCAACACTCCTTATAAAAACCCTCATTACAGAACTCCACAAATGCCCAAATGCCCTTGCATTCGTGTGTTCTGAAATAAATACCCAGCTTACGATAGGTGATCACGTGAAGTGAATGTGCGACATTCTGTCTACATCAATTTTCATTAAATTTCAGCCCAATTTCTAGCATGTACTTGATGTGGATGACGTGTGATTCATTCAAGATAAATACTGATATTCAAATATTGACAGTGTTACCACGTATGTAAACACTCACTGAGGACAGCCAACTGGGGAATCCATGAACGCGTCAGAACATTACTCGGCACGTTTGACGGTTATTCCTCCGAGTTTGCAACTCTCATTAAAACACGAATTGGCCTTAACTTTTCCACTGAGGCATATAAAACAGGTAGAAAATCTTCAGAAAATGATTCTATCTTTATCATGGATCAGCAGTAATGAAGGACGAACGGTATACGACCGAGATAAAGCAAGATGCAAGGAAACAATAACTAATAATTGCAACCTTACAAATAATGGATGGGTTTCTTGAGCTGCGAATAATTGAGGAGTGTAACTATTTTATCAAGATAACAGGGCAACAAGAACCTCGTTGTGTGGCGACTTCTACATAAATCGACACCAGAATTTAGTCCAACATGGATCAGGTTTTTTTCAAGGATAATTGGCGTGGTATTTTTATTCCTCGCTCCTGCTATCAATTATGAAGACAAGACAAAATATCTATTGGATTAAGGAATTATAAAAGTTTCCTTCGCGGTAACAATTGTTTCAAGGAGTCGTTCAAATCAAGTATGGCTTCCTTAGAAGAAAAAAAGCTCTATTTTCATCTGGGATCCAAAAGACAAGTAGACAAAACCATTTGTACCTTCATCCAACTACTACTGGAGAAAGCAGACAATCCAATATTCCCTGAAATATTTATTGCAGTTTTTTTTCGCTGATCAATTCGTTGCATTTTAATAAGTTGCTGACTGTTGGCACTACAAGTCCAACCAACGAATGTAATGAACAATAAAATCGCAGAATTAATTAGAGCATTATAAAAAGGAAGAAATATTTTTTATTTACACTAAAGAAAAACACTTGAGACTTGGGTTAAAAATAGCATAAAATGAGTATAAAATTACGATTTTCTGGAATTAAAACTTGCATATTTTACACTTTCAGCATAGCACAATACTCACATAATACTTGATTACGATTAGATTTACGTATCGAGTCATTTCAATTTTTTAGAAATTATTTTTCTAGCGGCAATACGCGTGTGAAATGCTTTTATCAATCTTTTAAAAGCCACGCGTATTAAATATAGAGCAACAACAACGGAAAGAAGCAAAAATCCAAAAACGTCAAGCAATGCATTTTGCCACCACGTTAAATCCATTGCTGGTGACTTGAGATTCGTTCCTCCGTACTTGATTACATATTCTATACCATAAGTTGCCGTATCTATAGGACTCCTCGGACGATCTCGGAACTGTAGTGATATTCTCTTGGCTGCATTCCTGCAATTGATTTCGTTATTAAGACGATGATAAGCCTCGTATTTCAAAACACTATCTTGTTTCAAAAAGCTGTTGTTTCACGTGACTGACACTATCGCTGATTTGTCAAGAATACATAGAAAATAATTCCTCCTGTTTGAAAAGCTTTAAAAAGTTTTTGTTACTAAATTGAGCCACTCTTGAGCTCTATCAACCAGTAACCCATGTAATGAGATTTTTGCTAGTCGTGAGTAGCTTACCTGTAAGATGGATCGTGTAATACTGCATTAAATGCAGCATCTAACGTTTCCTCGCTAATTCTTTCATAATCTACAGCCACAGCAAACTTCAACTGAGTGCAATATCTAATATGTTGACCCTGATCCCTGAAAAGAGGAATTCCCAACAAAGGTACGCCATAGTAAACCGCCTCTTGAATTCCGAGTAGACCACCATGTGTCACGAACGCTCGTATGTTTTTGTGTTCTGGAAACGAGTGTACGACACAAAATTAAAAGTTGAGAAATAAATTGTGAACGATACGCTCGTAAATTGGTACCGCTATGATAAATTAGTCAAACAAATGTTGACCACTCACTAAGTACGCCTAATTGAGGAATCCATGGAAGAGTCAAAACATTGCTTGGTAAACCAGGTGGTAATTCGTTAGGGTTGGCTATTTTCATCAACACACACACTGGCGTAAGTTTTTTCAAAGAGGCGTACAAGATGGCGAGAGTTTCTTCGGGAAATGACTCTATTTTCATCATTGATCCAAAAGATACGTACACAAAACCGTCGTCACACTGATCTAACCACTGCCGTAGTTCCTGCACAGAGAAGTTAATAGAATATCGAACGTTATCGCATAATAATGGTCACTAATGAACCCCTTTCTCACACCGCACTATGACGGTACTGGAAGTGATTATGAATATCATTATTATTACTATTATTATCGTCAGGCATTTACCAATTTAATTGAACTTAATGCTTGCGAAGTGGACCTACAACGATTACTTACGTCGGGGATTACCGCGTGTTTCTCGTTGATATGAAGTCCTCCGACTTCTACGACGGCTGCGGTAAATGGCCGTACACCGTTCACGCTGTAATGCGAATTGACGAGAATCAACGAAACGTTCCTTTCAGCCTCCCTAACACTTGGCGCCTGAGGACCCATGTACTCTTTTATGATGTCATTCTGCTCCTCGCTGACTTGATTGAATTCCCATTTTGCAAACAGAAGACTGAGAGTATTCTTGGTCCTCTCCCAAAAATTCATTTTATTGCTTAGAGGTAACAGCAAATTGGGTATGTACGCTGGATTATCAGGGTTTGCTACGATGTCATTCGCCCATGGATACATGAGACTTGTGATCACACCTACCACGGGGACACCTAAATGCTGACCCATAGCCAAGTAACAGTTAGCACCATATATCTGCAAAAATCATTCATAATTAGTAACTCGTAATCAACTGATTATTGCCTTTGTTAATTGGTATCGATACGCGTTGACGAATCCTGAGGTTGAGAACTACACAAGATCGATATTTTATCCTATTGATACGCTATTTCAAATTAAATAACCAACATGTTATACTCACTTCGGTGATGACTAGGTCGTAGGCAGGATTTTGAGGAGGATTATTGATGAGATCCTTGATCTTCGGAAGCGCCATCAACTTACATAATTCCGTACCATACTCAGATGCCGTGATATAAGAGTCAGAACCGCTTGCATAGAGTGTTTGGACTTCTTTCAGTGTCAAGTTATTGACGAGGTCAGGAACGGTGCCAAACAGATTCGCGATGACGTTATACTTGGGAAAAGGTTTCGCCGGTGAAAAATGGCCCACCACATCCACTTGATGACCACGTTCTACGAGTTCTGTCATCAATCTTTCGAAAACGATATGATGACTCTCAAAATTATACGGTAATATACTCAAAATTCTGTACGCTTCACCAGAAAATGCAAATGAAACAAGAACCAATAAAGTTACAAATCTAAGCTTCTTCATATTGGACTCCACTTTAGACTTTTGCATGTGGGAATAAAAATTTCTCAAAATATCTTCGATAGTTGGTCACCTCGTATCAGGGATATGCCGATGCCCCTGCAAACTGAATGAAAATGGAAGCGAATAACTTTTTCAATTCCGGAAATTTTCGACGACGGTTTTATTGATATTTCAACTCACCTTACACAATGTCACCACCAACATGAGGATAAACTTCATCAGTATATGCATCTGCACTCAACTTCTCGCCCCGTATGCGTTCAACTGTGTTTCGACAGCTGCGTCTTTGTAATATTTGCGAAATGAGATATACCGTTTTGTTTTGTCAGGACCCAGAAGAAGAAATGCTTTTTATAGACATTCCGAGTTCATATTTTTAACAATAAGAATCATGTGCCAGTTTTACTTTGTTGGTCCCAGGTGTAATATATTATTTCATATGACAACTGTACATAAATGCAGTTTACTCTGATAACTGTTTCATGAACGTAGATCAGCTCTGAGGGCTTTGTTCTTGAAAATTGCAACTGACGTTATAACAATGCATATTTCCTATATAAAACTTGTCGTTACAATGCTAATTGCTCAGTCGATAAAAGTTTAAAACAGTTACACAATACAATACATGCTCGTATAACTTCACGAAGTAGGACTTTACTTGGTAGACGTCAAATATTGCTTGTAAAGTAAATTTTTAAGTATAAATGTACTCGCAAAACCTTATCTCTGCATAACTTGAGTCTTGAATGCTTCCAATTTCCATTCGCATTCAGTTACGTGACAAGGAATCTGGTTGAAAAAGTTTATACGAGGCATGCTTTCATGAGGGTCATAAAAAAACTCCTGCAAGTGTCACAAAGTTGGTAAAAGTCACTGAATCTTTTTTCTCATCACAATATCCTCCATTAGGCTGATACTTCGCGTTCCATTGGACTCTGATGTCTTGAAAAAGTCAAGAGCACTTACCGAGTACATCTAATTGGGAAATCCACAATCGACCCAAATAGATCACACGTATAAATAAAGTCTAAATGTAATGTAATATAATGTTTATTTAGTTAATGGTAGGACAAAGTCCTCTAACAACCATAAAGAAAAAATACAATGAATACAGTAAATACAAAGTGTTCGACAGAGTTGAAAACATAAAATTTCAAATAAAATTGAAAACATAAATTTAAAAAAAAAAGGAAATAAGAGAATGTAGCAGTAATACGTAAATTCTCAGCACGAAATTGAAGAATAATAATCAAGATAAATCACAATTTGAATAGTATAGTATTGAAATACAGCAATATAATAAACAAACAGTCATAACGACGATTTTGGCATGCTGCTACTCCAACAAATGATTACAGCAAAGCTTTTTTTAAAGTCGGGGAAAGTCGAGGCTGTTAGAATTTTTGTCTGATAACAGAATAGCGTAATATATGCAGCGCAAAAAGTAAACCCGAGACGAGGCCAAGTGATGTGTACTCCAAGTGGTCATCTTGAAACAAAGCTTTCACAGTTGTTCAACGAAACTGCTAGCTTTTTATCGAGTCCAAGTTTTACACTTGTATGCGCCGTTGCGCAATATTCGAAAATCGGTAACACTAAGCTAACTACCAGCTGACGCTTCAAAGTAATATTTAAGTCATTAGCTGTACAATTGAATAATTAACGCATTTTACGGAAGTTATAAGTATTTCAGACCAAATTCCGATAAAAAAAAAAAATGTGTCTAGAACCGCTTTCGATCCGGGAGCTCAAATTGCCTGAGAGCTGGGGATTACGTGACCGGATAAAAAACTGCAAATGAAGGTCGAGAACGGAAGTGGCATGTCTCAGGCCTAATCGTTTCCCGTTTGCGGATACTCGGTACATACACCTGCTGTCTGCGCGTTGATACGAATTTTTGATGCCGTTGTTTATGCCTTCACCCGTATTGCTATTTGGGATTAAATGGAATTATTGGTTTCCAAATGAATCCCAAAAACGAATATATTTCCAATATTTTTTATACAATATTCGTGAAATGTGTTGAACGTGGAATCACAAAGGCTAATAGCAAACCAGAGAGCGATATCATTGACATTGACCTGGTGTGATATCAAGACCAATTTAACGACTTACAAAAGCAGAACAAGGCCACATGAGATGAGATATACCATACTGCCTTCAAATAATCTTCCGGACAGAAAACAATTTTACTTTTATTCGCCTATCAAGCTATTTACGTAACGAATATTGTACATCAGCTTGATATCCTCACGATAAAAGAGTTTGAAAAAAAAATTATTCGTAATCCGATACGAAATGAAATTCGTATAGTGAAGCAATAAGTAACACTTCGGAATATCTCATCGGCAAACAAGTACTTATTGTGCTATATAGGAATTGTCTTCTTGCACCGAATTATTATCCAAATTTTTCACTCCGCTTCACTGACTTTGACAACCTGCACTATTTTCTCGCATAATTAATTTCATCAAACTATGACTGATACTTTCCTTTCTCTTTCTACCTTACTGTCTTGATAAAAGCAAATGTAAACAATAAATGAATAAACAATGAAAAAAATTAGAGAGTACTAGTCATTACAATAAAATAAAGACTTTAAAACTATTAAACTTGGCCATCCTGTACGGAGCAATTAATTCTCTAAAACAACTGGCGGTATTTATTCTCATTCAGAAAATACACAATTCCACCCTCGGCTTAGAATCGACTTTACGAGTACCTTGAAGAATTTAATATATTATTCATTTACTTATTTTTCTTTTTATCTTATGAAAATTGTTGCCTAACGATATATGACATTATCCGGGTGCGTCTTTATCAGGAATTTTATAAGGGAGGTATATTAAGAAAGGAAAAGAGGGGGGTGAAAAAATTTAAAAGAAAGCAGAGAATTAAAGTGTATATAGCATCACCCTCGTCTACAGAACAGTAATAAACCGTCGTATGAATCGTAAATGGGAAGTATTACGTTTATTCCTCGCAAGGATGCATGCGAATAAACCGCGTTCCCTGTCCTATGAACCCTCGTTTAAAGTGGTCCTAGCTCTGAATAAGTACCTACATTACACACACATACCTTTATATAATGCTCTATCACGAGAAATGGCTGAAGGCTTCTCACTATCTCTGAGGATTTATAGTTTCTTTTAACGTCCGCTTACATGGGATGTGCTCCGTCGAGCGAGTGACGCAAAGCCTCCAATCAGCCGTCAATTCCTATCGCACGGATGCTATGTACTATGAAAATAACCTCAATTTTATCGAACATGAAAATCGGTGAAAAAACTACGGGATGACGTAAAAAGAAAAAAAAAAAAAAAAAAAAAAAAATTGATACATATTCAATTTCCAGGGAATTTTTCTTGTCCATCAAAAAAAAAGTAGGTATATTACTTTCTCGTACGAGCTTTGTGACCTGTAAAGGGTCGAAGGGGTGGTTACAGGCTGTGATTTCATTCGCACTGCACAGATCGAAGATTGAAAAGTTAATGGAGTCAATTAAGATTCGACGCCGATAGCAAATCAAATTACTAACTGCACCGACCAGTGCAGTTAACATCAACGTTAGCCTTGTTTTTCAACTGGGGTACAGAGCCATTAAAAAATACATGAAAGGGGGGAAAAACAGAGAAGAAGAAAAAAATGGATGGTAAAATTTCCTGCTGATGAAGCCTCGTCGTCGTTAAGATTCGTTAATACTTGTTTAATGAAGTGTGGATCCCTTCCTTTCTTGGCTGTCTTTGTTTTGTTTTTTTTTTGCTCTTTCCTAGTTTATCATTCACATATCTCTTTATAATTGTCATCAATTTACCACCCTAAGTTTTAACCTCGTGCAATATAACAAGAGACATTATTAATTTTTATCTTTATTCTCCAACTGACCGGTTTCCGAAAATAAAATTTTTTCCCTTAGAAGACATGGAAGGTTCCTCGACGGGAACAGTTTGATAATTATACATATTTCTTTGGATACAACAAACATGTTAATTTAACATCTACATCGAAACGCAGGAAAACGAGTAACTGTCAAAAATTTGCAAATGCCTTGACTTGCATGCATATGATAGGTGTTTGCATACACTAACGTATTGATCGATTGGTGGGTACATATTTTCCATCACGAACGTTCTGTATTTACCTGCTACTGTACAAACTGTTGTGTGCCAACAACAAAAATTATTCAACAACGTTATACGCATGAGTTGGGTTGAAATTAGTTTCCGAACTCAAAGGGATGTTTATCCAATACTAAGCTAATGGCGAAAAAACAAAAACGGTAAAAATTTAAACAATGCCATTTATTCTAATTTAGTCTTTCAATAATCACGAATCCGAGAAACGAGCAACCTAATTATTTTCCACGAAAGAGTAATTTAGCGTTTGTAAAAGCAATGGAAATACGCTTTGACAAACCAGCGGTTCCACAATTTACAGATTGCAATTTGATAGTGAACATTTCAATGTCTGCCTTGCAGAGTCGCGGCAATTTATCAAATGCTCTGGTGACTAACGCGGCCGAAATATTTTCGAAACAATTTCCAGCCGCCATATAATTTGGAAAATTTTGTTAGTGGTCCTACAGATTTGAAAGCAATCCGGAATACTTGTCAAACTAATATCAATTAGTTACCGTGTATAAACTTCGCAGGCAGTAGAGCTAGCTAGCCGAAAGTTAGTCATCAGACACATATAAACTTGCGATACGCGCTGTACAGCGACCGTTCGGGTATTTGTTGTATAATAATTCAACTAGACATGTAACATCATAGTTTACAAAGTACCGCCACGTTCCAGTGAAAGTATAATTCCGGCCCCCCGCACTTACTAGAGAGTTTCAACTATCTGAAGACAGTGCGAAATTTTTACAAATCGTTTAAAACTAATTTTGCGTTAACACTAATGTAAATATTTTCAATAAGACATAGAATTTTGCTGTGAAAATCGCTGGGGCTGCATTTTAACTCGAATCCTTTGTTTTTCAAACACAATTTTGTACACTTTTTCTTCCGAATTCGATCGTAAGGTTAGATTCGTTTCGCTAAATTCTCAGGGCTGCAGATTGCAATTTCTCTTTCAGGATTAAGAGTTTCAAAGGAATTGAATAACGAAAACATTACCGTTTAAATATACGCATAAAGACAAACAATAATATTGCTCGAGTGTCATGAAAAATGGACGCGCGTCGAGATAAAAAATACAATACGATAATATTTCATAACGGTTGTATGTGTTATATTGTACAATGATACATTTGAAAATATCGGAAAAACTTATCACATATTTGAAGTGTTATTTAATTTCTGGTAAAAAAAAAGTTATATTAATAATAATAACATGTATCTTTATACTTATCATCTAAGTTTAATTCGTGGTGATAATAAATATACGGATGACGTAAATCAGTTTTCAACGAAAAATACAAATATAATGAAAATGTAAGGAAACTCAACACTGGGCATTATTCCTTAATTTTCTCCAGTTTAATAACGCACCGGCATGCTATAGTTGCTGGCGATAACATCAGAAATTAGTAAATTACACGATACGCCGCGTCAAGTCGGAAGTGAAATAAAATAAAAATATTTAATGACATAAGTAAGTCGATAAGAGACAGGCGAGAACGAAAAAACTTTTCGTATACTTTGAATTTTGTAAAAAGAAAGAGAGAGTAAAAGGCATACGCCGAAATCAAAAACCCAGAAATTAAAAATTCCGACGCAAATATTTTTCTCTAATTACTGACAATAAATAATGCCAATTTTATAAAAGAATACCGCTTTCGTAAAAATATTTTCAAAAATGATTATTCACATGAATGTACTTCGACGTGTTTGAACAGAACGAGAGAATCGCTTTCGCTGTAATTTCTCAGCTGCAATTTCATCGTACGACAGAAATTCAAATAACGTCGCACCGTAGTTTAATGGACAAAAGTTTCCGTCGGTCTTTGCCGGACATTGATTATATCGCTGCAGGTTTGTAGCCTAGGAAATTAGAACAGACACGTGACGTTCACGCAGAACACAATGCGAACTTAGAACTTGACAGTTTATCGCATCCTCTTCCTCGCCTCCGATGCAATGAGCAGAACAAATTCGTTTCAATTAACGCGGCTGCGACAAAGTTTCTCTTCGCGATTCCCGGCGGCTGTTTCAGCTTTCAGTAAAGTGAAGTTTTTCTCTCACATTCCCTGATCACGATCAAAATTCAATTCCTTCTCTGTCGATCTGTCGGTACAACAATATTTCTTTTTTGGATCACCGCTCGTCTGCAGGGCTTTAATCAAAATATTCATCTACGGTAGCAGGAATCTCAATAAAAGGATGGATGATGATTGTGTTCACCGATCGAAGAAAGTATAATCGCTGACTGAAAGGCCTGCAAGTTTTATACCTTCACTCGCAAATGCCAACATCAGGCCTCACATGAGATAGGTTCCAGCGCATAGACCAATATTTGAATGCCTCCCAAGCATAAGGGAGGCACTCAACGCACAAAAGGGAAGCGCTCGGAGCTTCGTAGTGAGATGGGAATCGTTTTTCGAACGATATGAATAGGTGCCTATACGATATTATGAGCCAGACTGCGAGCTCGGTCGTTCGGTATTTTTATATTTAAATAAAAAGTAAACGCTGCATTTCTTGCTCGGATATACGGTATTTCTTACACGATGTACCGCGTACCATCTTCCATGGAATCAATCCGTAAGGGTGAACTTCGTAAAAACCGGATGGGGATAACGGCTTGTTATTTTTTGACTGGAAAGAGATGATGAAAAAAAAATAGAAAAATATCTCATACATTCACTCAAAGCTCAATATATACTCGTCTGGATAATGTTGTGGCTTGGGGAAGAAAACGTTTCATCTTCTGCTCGTTATATAAGGTATAACTGACGATAGGTGCCTACATCGATCTATCAAACTCTCAAAATAGTTCGCTGAGTTTCGATTTTCCATGAAAAAGCTCTCCGGGCAAGCGTATCCCATCATCCTAGAGTGAATTAATTTTTCACTTTTATCGTAACTTTGCGATACCCACTTTCCAGTGTACGGAGTACCAAAGTTACTCCGTATCTGTCAGTTGCCACTCACCCTGTCTTCGGTGAACACAAGAAAGAAAAAAAAATAATAAAAAAGAAAGTAAAAATTGGAATGGCACCCAACATTTAATAGAAATCAACATTCCGTTTGGCGGTAGTTTGCATAAAATTTTACTCACTCTCATTCCGACCACGAGCTTGCGATTAAATTTCATCTTCAGACATTAAATTCATACCTACCGACGACACACGCGAACTTTTGACGATGTTTACGCCTGACGGCGGACCGCAGCTCTGACGTTATGTATCGCAAGCTGCGGATTTTCAGGCGTTCTACGATCGTAACTCTTTTGAATTTGACAGAATGGTTCTGCCGATATTTTGTCGCTTCGTTTTTGGCCCCATACGGTGTCATGGAAATCGATGGTAACGACTATGCGGCACAACCGGTAAACCTATGAGTCAATTTACCTTAATATATTGGGATATACGGGTATATTACTACGGCGAAGACATATAGACAGAGTCCGAACCTCAATGTGGGGAATTACGTACTTTGCCGGGGGTGGCTTTATAGTTTGGCAGTCAGTTCGTAGGCAGTATTAAAATTAAATTCATTTTGATTTCCAGTTAGATTTAAAATTCAACCTACACTTCAATTAATACCTTTATTCACCCGCATCTGCATACAGCTACATTACGTTGCAAACTCCACATGAATGCATATTCTCTTCGTCGAGTCATCTTCTTCCTGATCCATTTTTGCCCGATATAATACATATGATTTACCAATATATGTATATATTTATGTATGTATGTATTCGTTGCGTGAGGAAAAATTTCAAATCAGAATAATTAGTTCGTTCGAATGAAACGCGGCTTTTTCAACCCCCTAATTCACTACTCTCTGTAATAATCGAACCACCTTTTGCACACACTTTTTTTTACCCACTTTCACGATGGAAAAGAAAATTACCCTCGGTTTTTTGCAACGATTATTACACGGCCAATAATTCGGTAGGTTTTGCCTCGCCGTTAGTCACTGATGACAGAAACAAGATAAAATTATCGCGATTCGTTCTTATAAGAAATAAAATTAATAACCGGATAACGGAATGGCTTTGGAAGGATCAAGCGATATGCGTGGACGAATTATTACCTCAGCTGTCATAGTGGTTATTTATTGCCTGTGGGAAGAATTGTTCGAGTTTAAGCTCAATGCAAACAGTCCGAGGATAATGAGAAAAAGGAGGCATTTATTTAGCCGAGTAATTTAACTTTCAGTGGTACATCGACGTAAATAACTTTCGAAGAATATTACAGGGCCACAGAACCAAGTGCCTGTGAATAAACCGTTTGGCCAGGTTATAAAGTTGGAATTTTTTACACGCGAACTTCGTTATTCCAAGTCCTACTACTAGGTAGTATTATTTTCATTGTTTCCCAAAAATTCAATTCAATAAAAATACTAAAGATTCAGAATGCTTTTAGTGCTTAATCGTTGCAGTAACGAGGAGAATCGTTTATAACGTTAATTAATTAAAAGAATATCTGCGTAAAGAAAATAAGGGATGAAAATTAATGAAAGAAAAACGGTGACAAAAAATTGTGAGGGATAATTATTAGCCGTAAAAAAACGCGAGTAGACCTAACTACTGTTCAAGCACTTTGTCATGCTACCCCCGAACGCGTTTCTCACTTTTTAATCGTCGCGCGTCGCTGCTGATTCGTTAAATACGGAAGGCGAGTTTTAACGCGGATATTCAGTTACAAGGAGACAGTTTTTACCTGGTTTTGTAGAACCGACCGTGAGAAATGGGATCCGATTTTAATTACGTTAAAAAGTTTCGTAGTTTATTCTGAAAAAATTCCAATTTTGGGAGTATTCTCCTTCGTTTTTTAACGTACTAAAATCAAATTTTTTTTCTTTCGGTTTTCAAACGAGAATCTGAAAGATTGACAATGTAACTAAGGGTAGGAAATGTAAGGGCTGAGTTGTGCCACGGTAACTTTTCCTATCACATATACAGTACATACCTATCCCATGATAGTAATCTAACTCAATAAAAGGGAAATGAAAGGGCCGAATCACTATCTGAGAGAAAACGAATTCACCTAATTAAAACGAACCGTCATTGAGACGGCGAAACAGCCATATGACAAATATTTAAATACAGTGATATTTTTTAATGTACTAAAACATATCGCAGTATGAAGAAAATCGGCGATGTAAAAATGTGGAATTCCAGTGCTTTTCTTGGACGTAAATTTCCTATAAGATAACAGATAGAAAGCGAGAGAAGTAAAAGGAGCGTGTAAGTTTACTGAAAGTGGATACTACCCTCCAAAAGAAGGCTATTTTTATCAACAATCTTTAAACCGAACACTCGACACCGCGTTTATTATCAAGTGGGGGCTCCGAGGGTGTGCGGCATTGAAGAACAGACAGGTGTCCAGTTTCTAAAGTGATCTCACCCCTGTGAATAGGGGTAAGATTTAGGCAGCGCTATAGCGACGAAATTACGGGAGTTACGCCTCGCGGAGTTTATGTATATATCCCTAAACCCGCCAGCTATAATATACCAAATCAGGATTTAGGCTGTTCTCACGTTGAAAGTTTCGGATTTCAAGGGTCATGTTTTCTCTCGGAATATATTACAGGTACATAGGTGAGAAAAAATCGTAAAATTAGGTAGCTGTTTAGACAACTTTTCTCTGGGTTATTAATTTGCGGAAAATCTTGGGGTACTTTTGTTCTAAAAAGACTAGTCTTCTTCATAAACTGTAGTGTAATGAATTGGAGGAAAAACGAAAAATCCAAGGTTCAACCAGCTATGTTATTCGGTCTATTAAACCAAGAATAAAATTATCCTTCACGTTTGAATGTTAACGAAAGATAATTTAACAACTCTTGTTTAATAGGTGCACCGATGTATTCGGTTATGAATATACACAAATTTAGTTTGAATCCAGGTTAACAATGGAGAGTGAAATTAAAAACGAGGGTCGCTAAAGCTGTTTATGTACGAAATTTCATGCGGAAAGTTCAAATTCATCACGTCAATGAAACTGCGATTGTAAATTGTGCTCACCTGGATATTATTGTCCTCCAGTTTGTTTTACAAAAAGCTTTTACAGCGCTGAAATTGGTACGTTCTGAACGGTTAATTATATTCTAATTGCCATTATAATTGGAGTTCAGTTGTAGCTAATGAGAACCGCTAACAGGCAATTTTGTTCTCCTTACTTTCAAGTTCCGCGACATCGAACTGAGCCGTTAAAATTTTCTTCAATCTCTGGGCACATCGCAAAAGCGGAGCGACACGTTACTGACTGAAAGAGAATCGTCGAAAGTAAGAAATTAAGCCTACGAATTTCTGGGAAATAATCTATCGAAATGAATTTTCGAGCTTTATTAAAACAGGGTTTATGGAAAAACAATTTCACCAGCAGTAACGGAAACGGCATCTGCAACTAATGAATATTCATTTGTACGAGAGGAACGATATAACCGCAGAACAGAGAGAAATGCATGAGAAAAATGAGAATGAGATACTGTAACGTGGAGATGAGAGGACGAATGAAAAAACTAATACAAAATGGTACAAAAAATTCTTCAATGTTTCGTCACATGGCGCAAGGAGGGAATATTTACCTGGTGAGTTTAAAAAAGAAAAGTTGACGAAAATTCGTGGTTCACAGCTGCCTGACTGCCAAATGATTTCATCAGATAAAAACCGGTGAGTTTTGATTACCGAGGCAAACTGGGGCGAGAATAATTTCCTAAACGACGGAGGGAAACAGCGCGGTGTTGTAAAGGACACTCGGTTATTGGATAACTTGTTGATATAGGTTGGCGAAATAACAACTCTTCTTCCTTCGAATGTCTCCACGTCAACAAATTTGTCCCATTTATTATCACATATTATACATATACATACGTGTAGTGTAGCTTTTGTTGGCTCGAATTCCGTCACAACTATTCTTCTCCTTCTTTAATTGGTTGTAG
The DNA here is from genome assembly GCF_021155765.1 of Diprion similis. Taxonomy (NCBI): domain Eukaryota; kingdom Metazoa; phylum Arthropoda; class Insecta; order Hymenoptera; family Diprionidae; genus Diprion; species Diprion similis. The sequence continues at coordinate 23,628,072 of NC_060108.1, forward strand.
AATTATAAAAATGGCCACAACTATGTACGATAATTGTCCATAAAATTTGTAGCTTGCCAAAGAGAATGTTGAACCTTAAAATAGAATGAAAAATACCGGAGCTACAATATCGATTTCTAATTACATCGAAACTTCCACGTTTCACTCCTTTTTCCCCTATTTTTCAATGTTCACCGTCTTCTGTATCCCCGAGAGATTCCAATATTAACATAACAACCCTTTAAAGACGGGGAGAAATTTCTAACGAAGCAATTTTAACGAGACCGTTTCGTCAAAGAGATTTTTCAGTAGCTGAATTCGATTCTGACGTGAGAATTTTGAAGTTTAAAATTGTCGGACCAACTTCATCGCATCGTTATACTGAAAGCGCCATTTTGAGTTTTCAAATTCCAAAGTCGTAATCGAATTTTGTAACCCCGAAAAAAATCAAAAAAAGTTACTTCTTCAGACTTTCTTCGTTTCAAGTCAGGTTAATATAATAATTTTATCAAGCCTCTCAGTCCCAGGGCGGCAGGAAATATATAAACAAGGTTAAAAAATTTCTTTAATTATGGTGCATATTTAAATCACGCAATGTTCATCATACTTCGGTGTATTATCATATTCTTTGATTCAAACAGAAGTAGTCTCGAATCGATTCTCATGCAACTGATCCATTTTATTTTCCAGAACCTTATTGCCCGGCGGTTTTCGACGGCTGGTCTTGTTGGCCGAATACTCCGGCTGGTACGATAGCGTTTCAGCCTTGCCCTGTTTTCGTCACAGGATTCGATGCGGGACGTAAGTAAAATTTCAGATTCACAATACGCAGGCTTGAACGCATGCGAAGATCTATCTTTAACCCTGATTTTGGAAAAAATTTGACAAAAAGTTTCTCAACACTCTTCAAAATTCAACCTAACAAAAGTTTTTTGTCCTTATATTTTTTATTATGTGAAAGAAAAAATTTTTCTTCATTGTTTATCCGTCACCGTTTAAAAAAGTATCAACGAAACGAAACAAACAGTTTATCAAACCCTCGTTAAAATCCAACTGTTACTCTAGGGTTGCTCCTTTTACGTACTCCAGTATAACACAATTATTTTCATTCTCATCGCGTCACCTTTCGCTGGCAATTCGTTTCTCTATTATAGCTGCTTCCATTTATTTTAATGAGCAACTCGACTCAGGACGATATTTCTTCTCGTGCGATTCGCTTTCTACTGTCAGAACAATCCACCGCGTCTCGTTAGACCGGAATGAAATAACCCTGTCAGAAAGAACGGATTCCTCATACCACGTCATCTTCGATAGAAAAACATGAATTCAAAACAGAAAATAGAAAGTCTACACGAGTCTTTCGTTGAGCTCCAATTACTCATTCCCAAGTAACTAGAGTTATCCAATTTCTAGCACCGGAACAAATATCGTTTAATAATTAATTAACTATAATTTTTGAAAAGTAATTTTAATATTTCACTTAGATACGTATACTTATCTCGAGTATTATCTTACTGTAAAATAATTACAGAAATCAGTCATAGACTGAAACCAAGTATGGTTCAGATAGGATCCACGTGTACGAACTTCATTAAGAACTAAACTTTATCAAGCTCTATAATGATTAGAGAAAACGTGATACTTACCTCCGGCACATCTATTTTCCGTGTACACGTGTTGCTTCGATAGCTGAATGATCCAAGATCCAAGGGTTGGAACTTCGTCCCTTAAATAATCCGCATTATACCTACCCACAGATGAGACTCGGTTAGCTAGAGATGCCATAATATTGTTTCACCAGCTCGTCGACTCACGACGCGAATACTTACACGCATTACCGTTCTACGAGTATGCTTCTTGAGGTAGAGCTTCCAGGTGACAAAAGCGGCCCGAAATTTCGGTAGCAATGTACACTCTTGAAGCAGCGGTCTTTACTTCGGTTACCCGAAGGAAGTTCCGTCGAGCTCACTATCAGAGCTAACAATGAGAGGAAATGCCAGCTGTGTAACGAGTAGTTGCGCCAGCTTCCTCTGAATTGAATTGATAAGCAAATGAGAGAATTGTAGAAGAGGTACCGAGCTGACAGACGCCATCGATCTTCGCGAGTCTTGAAAATTGGGTATCGCGTCTCCTTTCAATTATTACGGTCGTACCTTGGATTTTATTCGACCGGGTCACGTTTCTTTGAATTTCCCGATATGACGTGAATCATAAGTAACCGATATTGCCTCTATTCGCCAAATTCCTCAGAATCTCCTCCGATGAAAAAAAAATCTTAAACTATACAATATAATTATTAGAATAGTACTGTTTCACGTAAGGTAGGAAGTGTGTTGCAAAACTAGCGATTCAAATATGAAGGACAGAAATAAAACACAAAAGCAATAAAATTTTTCTAGTAATATGAGTAAACCTTTTCTTTAAACAGCTCGTGAGTCGTCGGAGTCAGATGTAGTTCACCTTCTACTAGTAGATTTTTTTAATTCAGCAGTTCCTACTTTATACCACTTGCACCTGCGTTGCTGCAAATTTCAAAGTTTTAACGCAACCTTGTCCGAAAATATTCTGAAAATTTGGGTCCCATCGATCATGCAGTTAACAACATTATCGTGTAAATATCTTGATTTTGTCAAAACCGGGGTAGACCTGGCTTCCCCGGTCTGGCGGGTCCACAACTTCTAACAAAGTTTCGGCTCAATTTATAATCCAGCGTACCAGAAGGGCCTAGAATTTGAAGCTCAGTCTCTTTCCATGAGTGAAAAGGTTTGACACTGTTTCATATTCAAAACTGGCCGTATCCAACGATATTCGAATCGAGGAGAAGGGTATTTTAAATTGAAAACCATAGGATGCACTCTCAATCCAATTTTCATTTCATCAATACCATCCATTTCTCTACGTAATCTGAATACTTAGTAAAACTCTTGGAGATAGGATACTTACCTAGCACGTGCATCTTCCATGGCCCATATTCGTCACCCAATATATACTGGTTTGAAATTTCGTCCTTAGGTAATCCATATTCCATTTGATATCATTATAACGTGTTTGACCATACATGAGGATTATCTTAAACCGTCCAAATCTCGTAACTCGGTAACAATGAGAATTCCCAAAAAAAACCCTTGGCATAAAATCTTGGCTGAGGATATAAAGTAAAATTGTGAAAGATACAGATCAACGGTATAACGCGACGTGTTATACCGCAAAATATACATAAACTTCTATTTATCCTAAATTTCTTCGTTAATTCATTAAATTTCTTTTTGGAAATCGGGAAAGAAACTAAAACAACATATAATTACACTAACAATATAAGTTCATGATAATTAGTGAAGGAGAGAGAATGCAGGATGTAAACAGTAGAAATTATTTCGTACGAAAATCGTTTCATTTTACTGAATATTAAACGTAATACAGTAAAAATATAGAAAATATACGTAGGTAAAAATAGATATTGGTTCTCGTAGACCATGCAGTATTCGACGCGAGAAGGATCTAAAACAAAACAAATTTGGATACTAAAATAGAAAAAAAAAAAAAAAAAAAAATGGCAATATATTTCATATTGAGATAAATTCTTGAACGAATTGCAGAAAACCAGTCGCAGTGGAAAGAATGTATAGTCAGTTCTCGAGTTTCATAGATACAAAACAATCCTCGTCAAACATATATGTGTAATACTACTATAACCATCTAATATATATATTGTTAAGTGCAAAAGTTAAGTAAAAACAAAAAATAATGATAGACTAAAATCTTTATGCTTTTGTGGAAAAAAAATTTCGAAAAACTATAGTTTTCCGGGTAAAAATTCAGTTTGATCATTGGCTCGATACCACAACTTTTTTAATTATTCGAACATCCCGCGATAGACGAAATAATTGAGATTGACCAAAGATTCGTTTAGAATTCCCGAGATACCGGGGTGACGAAATTCTCGTAGGGCGTGTATGACGGCCTTCAGACGTTCATCGAGCTTTTTCGGCGTAGTGTGGGATAAAAAATTTGCAGCAATAAGAGCGCATTGAATCCCTCCTCTCTGGACAAACGCTTCGATGATAGCCATCATCTTTTCTTCGCTGCTTTCAGTGTTGTTGAATTTTCGCGACGTTATAAAAGATGACAATTTATTCGATAAAGGAATAATGTATTCTGGAGACAAAATCTCGACAATTTCTGGAATCTTCTGCGCTATCTTAGTACCAAAATCTACCGAAGTCTCTGAACTGTTGTACTCGATCGAAAAAACAATATCCAAGTAAGAAGCAGCATCTTCATATGGTTTCAGAACAGAATTAAAAATTTCCAACAAACTCTCAAAGATTTTTACATCATATCCCTTATCGGTTGTTCTACCCAGAAAACTGCAGAAAAAATTGTAAATCATATAGTTGATTGGGTAGAATTTGAAAGATTTAGGATATGTTTTGTTCCAATACTGTTTTACAGTTTGTCGAAAAAAATCTCCAAAGAATTTAAACCTCAACTCGTTATAATCTTTCGACGCAAGAAGATAACTGCCTATAGTGAAGCTTAGTCCGGTATGAAAAATATTTAGATTATAATCAAAAACAAACAAATATTGTCTTATCAAATTTTGGGAAAAGTCTTCGGGAAGAATTTTAGTAATGGAACGATCTATATTTCCAACCAATTGGCACGCCAAATCTACGTATGTCTCTGGAACGTCGCTCTTCTTTTCAACCGATTTCATTGTGCTGAGGACGGTAGTAATGTATTCCTCAAGATACTGGTTAGGCACTTTAGACAAGTCCGGAAGCTTTGAGAAAACTTCCAGGTCGTCGTTTACGTTCAACGTTGCCGTGCACGTCTTCAACATACTCCAAGTACGAGGATCTGGCTGCTTGCAGAAGACGTTGTGAATTTTGTGGAATACCACCGCTCTGACAGACGGATGACTTTTGTCATCCCAGAGGTCAGTAAGGAAGGGGAATATTTCATCAAAAGATGCGACCAAGTACATCAGTCTGATCCCATGTTTCATTACAGAGACCCGACGTTTCGTCAAAATCGTTGCGAATGGTATTACTTTGTCGATTGGTACTCGACAGCATACACTCACTAGTGATCGTATTGCTATTTGTAGATAATCTCCCACGCAGAATTGTCCAATTAAATCGAGAGGAACCGGCGGATTTACTTTCCGTAAGTTTGAAGTGATGGCGCAAACTATTTTGTAAGTCGATTTTGCGTCGGGGTCATCCACATCCATTTTATAATCGGTAGGTAGGTAAGGTTCAACTATTTTCGCGAAAGTTTCACCATCGGAGAGTAATGCTAATGCTGCTATCGAGTCGTCACATTTTATTGGATCATCGTATGATTTCAGAGATTCACCAAAGATATTTATGGGTAAACTTTGATACCACTGACTTCTTTTTACAAAAAATGGTAGCCACTTTGTACTACTACATACTTTTTGGGCGCTGTCCAAACACTCCCGCCAGTTTTCTAAAACTCGTTCATGGTGTTTTAGTAACACGTCACAAGTGATCCTCATATCGAACATCCAAAAGTTAGGGAGACCACGAATCCAGTCGTTGTACAAATCGGGTTCATTTTCCTTGACCAATAACAAGATATTCTGCGTTGAACCAACGTTCTCACTGTTCTTGTCGGTAAGCACACCATCTTCAATTCTTTTTAAAATCCACGGATAATCTTTGATCGAAAATTTTTTCAGCTTTCCATTCGATTCTTTAATATGATTGTTATATTTCCAGAGCGCGGATGCCAGACTATCAACAATGCTGAAACCCCAATCCATCCAAATTTTATCGTCGAATGGATATAGCTTCGGTATAGTTTTTATTATTAAGTCCAAAAAGTGCTTCTCCAGCAGAGGATATTTCTCGAGGATATTCCAATTTTGATAGCGATTCTTCATTTTCGTGTCAATTAAAATCCGTATGTAATCGTCGACAGAAAGTTGATTTAACGCGCAGTAACGAAGGGCCGATTGTAGTAATCGTTCCAAGGTGGACGATTCTTGTGAAAAATCATCTTGCATCTCTGCTAACTTGATATATTTATTCAAAACTTCCCAATGCTGCGATTGTAGTTCTGCTAAATCAAACCATTTTAGAAACTTCTTTACACAACCGTAGAAGGTATACTTTTGATCATTCCTGTGTTTATCATATATGTAATTCACCACACTTAAAAACGCATCCTTGTCGTCGTTCACTCTGCAAGTGTAAATTAGCTGAAACAACAGTTGCCGACGATTGTAGATATCCGAACATTTGATTATTTCTTTTTTTATCATAGGGATTGATTCACCCGTGGGTAGGTAACATCTCCAAGAGTACTCGGTATTGTAAAGATGCCAATCCTTGTCCTCCTCGAGCTTCAATCTTGCCATATGAATTCTGTCGGCCGGAGGCAAGAATTTCATGACGTAACAAGTGACCAACTTCTGGCAGCTGAGTAAATCTTTTCCGTAAACGCTTCTAAAGGCATCGAGAATCAGAGATACCTTGTCTTGTTCCGGTTTGTAATATTTAAGAATCGAGATGACATCACTGTAGCAGAAATTGTCCATATCCGGAGGAAATACGTTTTTGAACATCTTGACAAAATCGTCAGAAGACAATTTCTGGCTAATTATTTTCAGAGATACTATTTTCAAGTACCGTTTTGGCTGTTCAACGAGTAAATTCAACCGCGTTTTAACGAATATGCTAGTCGCCTTTTTCCCAAGTTTTACATTCAGGTTTTCAAACATATTAAAAATCTCGATAAAATCGTCGAGACGTTTATTCGCAATTTCGGGTAAGAAATTTTTATAGTCTCCGATATTGATATTGCGAAGATTCCTCGTGTCATTATCATCCGGCTTGCATAGTTTCAGATAATTTATCACTAGATCTGGATACTTTCGGTAAAGCGTCTCCGCAGCCTTAAACGGGAGCACAATATTCTTCTCAATTATCATTTTCCACGTGAACTTTTCCTCGCAAGCTGCGAGCAACGGAACGGCCTGGCTAACGCCATACTGTTCGGCGACGGTTACGAAGAATTCGGCCGCTACCTTAGTATTCTTCAAATGAATTCCGAAACTTCTTATTACCCTCAAGCGAGCATAGAACGAAATCTGCGGAAACACGTTCTCTAGGAAGTAGGGCGCGTTTATGACGGTCCTGTTGGATCCGTCGAAAAACCATGTGGCCTGAATGGCTCGAGCGACGACGACGATGTCCTCGCTTTTCAAAGCCTCGATTATCCCCTCGTAGGATCGCTGAAGCTTCGCAACCTCGACGCGAACCAACGGCTTCAACGGCTCCGGAACATCTGGATCCGGGGTTCCAGGATCCCCTGAGGAATTTGCGGAGTGCTTGAATCCCGCTAACTTCCTTGCAATGATATTGATCGTCCGTTGTTTTTCACTGGGAGTCTCACCGGCGATGGCCTGAATGGCCACGAGATAGGGTGCTTCTATTTCCATAATTGGACAGTGTAACTCTTGCACAACTCGATGCTCCGAATTCCTCGCCAATTTCCACAAAGTTCACAAAAGCCAAGAATCACTGCACGGTTGTTCTAACCGCAAAGTATCGAATGAGCTGCTTACCAGTCCCAGATTGCAGTGTACTGCGAAACGTCAAGTGACCCCGAGTATCGCCCAAGAATTTCCATCCGTGATAAGGCGCGTTGGTAAATAAAACTGCAGTCAACGGTGATCAATGCTTCGAGGAATAATGGAAGAAACGTAAACAAAATATCGCTGCCAGCACGGCCGACGAGTCGCACGAGCTGTGTTGTTCCTGCCACGCCGACTGTCGTCATACACTGCGCAAGAGCCAAGCCGCTTCAACTGGCAGCGAACGATTACGTTTTTCAACAAATATTACGTGTCCTTGACGCTCCGGCATCGATGCCTTGAAACAAGCTGCCCGGTGACTCCCACAAGCATGCTGCATGTATTTTCGTGAACACGTCACGCGATGCATACCACTACATACTTGGTGATCATAAAGTTTCGCCCCGAACTAACGCGAGATGGTGCTGCGGATGAATAGTATACCGATGCTAGTTGTACTGGAAAATGAATGTCCTGTTTTACCGACAGTGCTGCCTCGACTTGTAACCACGAACGCATTTCAGTATTCTCAGCATAAGAATGTACTGTATATATATATATATATATACGTATTTGTGCATGATTTGTGGGAAGTGAAAATCGAAATAACAAAATGAATGGTGTTTAATATATGTTATTTTAAACGAACTTGTAAATGACGATGACAATAATTGGACACTTGTACAGCTTCTAAACAAAAGACCGTGGACGCCGCCATTTGTACTACTGGCTCTGCCCTACCCACTGAAATTATATTTCAGTGGCACTACCTCGCTTGCTGAGAAATTGGACAGCTGGAAGTCAGTAATTCCCTAGGACCAATGTCAGAAAAATTCTTTGATAATAGCGTTTGATAATAGCGTTTGATAATAGCGTTTTCGGACGATGGTAGTGATGGGAGAAAATAATAACGGGAATCAATTCTGAAAACCGATTAATTATATCTATCACTCCGATTCGGGGTATTGATATATCGGATGAAAATAGCATAGATTCTGAATAACCGGTAAAGAATCCAAAAAAAGAGAAAAAAAATTATGTAATTAAAAAAATGAATATTACGTACTATAGCCAGAATTTTTTTTGGCCGTTCAGTAATAGTGTATTAATTATTGACAGCATTAGTACTGTTATTCAGCGTAGGAACTGTTATTGGCAGCAAATCAACAGTATTTTGAAGTTTTCTATCACTTTTTCTACGTAATCCGATAATAGGAATAGCAAATGACTTTCTCTTCTATATTATGAGAGACACTTGTTATTTATATTACAATGTTTCAGCTCAATATGAAGAATAAACTGGACATAAAATTAAATTTCTGTAGGAAATTCTTCTTAAATGGCTCACATTATCATAATTAATCGATTGATATGAAAAAAAGAATCAAATCAATAATAATCGAATTTTTGAAAAATTGAATAATAATCGATTTATTCAACGTCAAAGAGATCGATTCTTTAAGATCGTCAAATAATTTCGCGCCATTAGTCGGTGGTAATGAGCTGAAGAAATATTTTTCTGCGGGTGGAAAAACAAATGTTACGTGGTATTAAAAAAAAAAAATGTATGCATCGTAACAAGCATTTCATTGTCTCGGTATAAGAAAACGGTTGTACCATCAAAATACTCATTTCGCTATCCGTGCGACATCATTCTTTCTGCAACCAGTAATCTTTGTTCTAAGTCGACAAAATACACTGCGGACAGCTCAACTTTCCAGTTTTATCGTTTCCCTTTTGTCAAGGTGTGAGCCATCTGGGGAATCCCCGTCTTCGGTGTTCGTAAAAACTTTTCCCCCCAAATCATCTGCCACGTACAGTTTAAACTGCTGCATCATCGTAACTCCCGTATGTTAAAATAGAATCTTAAATCGCTTTTTCGTTTTCTGTTGGATATTCTTGCAAAAAACAACCTTGGATAATTGTTTGCAATCTTGAGCAATCCCTTTGATTTGAATGCAGTATGTTTAAAAATGTTTTCAATCAAAGTTACGAACTTTTTATGGTCTAACATATTTTCGAAAAATAAGATTTGAGGTCACATGGACTTGCGCATCTTAACTCATTCGGAAGCTTCTTAGTACAGTTTCGACGTATTTTTATACTGCACGTTTGTTTTTCAATTCGTAATTTGAAGTAGAATAACAAAGTTCGAGTGATAAATCGAATTGAGTGTCACTCTAGTGATAACACCAGCGGATATTTTATTATCTTACGATAGATCGTAATGCTGCACAAAATCAGTCCAAGCCACAATTAAGTTTAACTTTGCACTTATTTTTAAGTTCTAATTGAAAAATATTACCACAACTTTTCCAATCCAATACATATTATTTTGTATCATTGCAGCAGAAATATATATCAGTAAAATCGCGAGGCAAGGGCAAAGATGATTCGTTGCGAGGAAACCTTTTTTCGTTGCGAGAAAACCATGCAGTTCAAAACAGTTTCACGCAAACATCTCAATCCCGTTCCAACTCAAGTGAATCAGACTTCCGCGGTAAAACAAGCTTAGAATTCCTGTCGAAGTTTGGGGTAGATTTCGGGCATCCGCATGTCGGAAACACTTCGTACTTCATCTCCAGGGAGTGGGAAGTAACTTTCTGTAGATAAACAGGATATTATAGAATATTAAAGATGTTAAGACTGAATACAGAAACGATATTAATGGACCCTCATACCTCATTTTATTAAGAATTCTCTAAAATGAATGTAGAATTTTTGTTTCCATAAGAATTACTTTTACCAGTATTCAGTAAGGTAAACCTTTCCATCTTTTTTCATTCCAGTAAACCCATCGTATCCGTACAATCATACACCGGACCTACCATATGTACTTGTCTTTACTTTGTTTAGTCCAGTCAAACCAACTTCTAATTGTTTACAATAAATAATACTTGTATGTATTTGTATTTACTATATCCGAAGTGTGCTGGACCGGGCGATTTGCGCTATAAAATCACGTTCAATTTTGGTATTTCACGAGATAATTGTGATGTCATAATTTGTTAGGTAGTTTGTTCCAGATTAATTGTTCAGCAGCATCAGGGTTCAGAGCTGACTTGAGCTCTTCGTTGATATCCAAGTAATGCAATTCGTTGACTTTCTGTACAGGCTTCCAACTAGTTTTCACTAATTCGGTTTCGGCTGGTACGGGAATTCTGCAGAATCGACAAATAGTCTTGTTATACTTAACTCGGCACGAAAGTCGAGGATAAATTTAATCAAGAAACGCTCTCAATCGGCATTATACTTGAGAATATACTCAAATCATGTTAGCCAATTGCAGCATATCTCACAGTCGTCGAAAAGTATGAATTGTAGAAGCTATTTTTTCAAGCATTATTGAAAATTCCGCATCGAGATGAAAACGAAAATCCGACAAAATCAACTCACCCGGTCTTGGCAAAGTCCGTCCACATTTGTGTTAACCTTTCGATAAGCAGTCGTTCCTTCGATTCTGCCGGCGGTGGTTCAATACCAAGATTGCTTAGTCCGTGGGGATAAAACAAGTAGGACATTTCGTCCCCGTGACAAGCGCCTGCATAAATTAATGTTGCATGAAACATTTTCGTTCCTCTTCAAATCATAATCTCGCCTAAGATCTTGCTAGTGTTCCGTGAACAAACAGCACTCGTAACTCACCAGGAATGTGCGACACATTCAGAAGCGTTTTCAACGGTGAAAAACCATTGTCGAATGAAAATCTGTACAGGTAAGTCGGCTGCTCGTTCCTCCTGACTTGTATTTTTACCAAGTCATGGACCCCGTTCACAAACTGCATATCACCGCAGAACTTGACGAAATTCATCTCGCTTTTTTTCGGTTGAATTGGTTCGTCGCCAAAATAAGCCTGCTTTAAATACGCGGGTGTTAATTTCATATCTCGCTTCATGGCTGCCAAAACTTGGGGATGTATGATCCAGCTGAAATCGGCGTTCATATTTGCACTGGTGTTTTCGTTCAACGCTGAAAAAAATCACACTCTAAAAAAGGGTAACATGAACCAAGATTTTCAAAACTTGAAACGTAGGTAGTAAGATGGCGCGTTTGCTTATGACTCTCTTGCCCAGTTTCAATTCGATTTATACCGATAATCCCCCTGCAATGAACTGACTAGGTGGCACAGGTTTTTTTGTAATACTTTGCCGACCAGGCAGAATTGAGTAATTCAATTACCATCAGCACACAAAATTCCTTCGCGGTCTGTGTAACCCAGAATGAGAGGAACTTTAACAACTGCCTTGTCAGGAGACGATACGAAGTCGGGAAGAAATGGTTCCTCGGCAACATCCTCGTCTACGTTAGGTCCAAACAACAATACCATCTGAGCACGCTCCTGTAAACACGACACGGTTCGTTATGTCCTCGTTCATATTTACCAGCATCCTAAAGAAAATTCTGCTCCGCCCGCTAATTGTCGCCAACGAATTCTGGAACGTCTGTACCTGTTTCGTCTGAATCTTTGTCTGCGCCTCGATCAGCTTTTCACAGTCCACCGTCTTCAGAAAATCGACGGTTTCTCGTTCTCCCGGAAATGGTTTCCCCAGGTACTCCAGCAATCTGATAGCAAAATTTTTTGGACTCTGGAGGATGCTGGCCCACGGGGAAAAAACAGTCCCACTCTGAGCAATAGCTTTGTGGAATAATCCTGAAACCATATTTAATTCAGTTGAAAATTCAAGGGGTTTTAATGCAGATTATTAGATTTCACCTCTTTAGCGATAAGAGCATATATCAGCACCTTGTGCCAGCGGAGAGATAGCCAGATAATGAACGGCAGCAGCTCCCGCACTTTCGCCAAAGATCGTCACGTTATTTTTGTCTCCCCCAAAAGCCTCGACGTGTTCTTGCACCCACTGTAACGCCAACACTTGATCCTTCAGTCCTTGATTTCCAGGCGCGACTTTGTGCTCCAAGTTGAGAAATCCTGCAAGATTTCATGAAAATCTTGAGTATACTAATGGCGTTTTCTTAAATGATGCTTTTCCAAATGATTTCTATGTACCAGACTTTCCTCCACTGCAATTCAATTACGAAGATAATCGTCGGAGGCAAAGTGACAATGAGCAGAGTTAGAATAATCCGTAGGTCTGACAACTGAACGTGCTCAATTCAACGACAGCGATAGGAGATGGGAGATTAAAGCGAAGATGGCAATTCATCAACCCGGTAAAATCAACACTGCTTGACAGTGTACAATCAGTAAACATCTGCATCCCAAGTAATGTATTGAATAGACCTACGTTAAGATATTCCACGAAAGTAAGTGAATGGGAATAAAAGTAAGTAAGACTTCCATGGTGAAAAAATATCCATATCTCAAGCATACATATAAAAGTAATTATAAGCAATGAATGTGGTTTCAATTCACCAAGAACGCCGAGTCGGTAGTTAACAGTTACTACGATCACGTTCTTCTTGATTATATAATCTGGCCCGTAAAGAAACTTGTCCCCTGAACCGTTTATGAAGCCGCCTCCGTGTATCCACACCATGACCGGTAGACCTTGTTGTGGTCTCTCCTCGTTTGAAGGCACGTAGACGTTTAGATAGAGGCAATCGTCGCTGCCAATAATTTTTCTGGTGATAAAATCGTACTGCGCACACGGGGCCCCGTACTTTGCAGCGTCCCTGATTCCGGACCATGGTTTTGAAGGGACTGGGTCCTAGCAGAGTTAATTACATAGTCAGTGAGGACAAGGTTGATTGGGCCGTCATTAATAGTAACGCTGTGAGCTCTGAAACGCGACGAATGATAAACTGTCCGGTGATAGTTGCCTAGATGCGTAAAGATTATATGCTATAAAGTATAATTGACAATTGGTTGAAATCTTTCGGTTTTTGAACCATCCAATTTTTCCCCTCGCGCGCAATTTTCTCTTTCAATGCGCCTCGATTCTCATAAAGCTTAAGCTGAATGCTCGCAGTGCTTGTTGACTCGCACGCAGATAAAGAGTAAGTAGCTCTCTGTTCTGTAACATTTCCGGGGCAATATCAAAGTGTGATAATCGGAACTCACGAGTTACATAAGAATTTGCAAGTACAGGTTGATTACACGGGTCATCGAAAAAATAAAAATAATTTTTTTTTTTTTAGTTTCTATTGAGATAAATAAATTTTACACATTTTTACTAATTACACAATTTTACACATTTGTAATTTACTACTAATTATTATTTTTCAATAAAAGTGATTCAAATGCAAAACTGAATTTTGTTTAATCGTTACTTACAATAAATATCTTAAAAAAACAGGTAATTTTTCTTAAAATCCAAAAAATATCGTTCTAGTTTCTACAAAAACAAACTCTATCTAACAAAACTATTTTTCAATCTATTAATTAGTTACGTCGAGAAAATCAAAATTCATCACGTTGTTATTCGTTACGTTTCATATTTCAAATCTTATCGCAAACGTATCTGTTACCCATTATCATCACCGTGTAAAATTCAAGTGTCACGAAGCAAGAGTAACCGAGAAACCGCTTGGGTCACGTGGTGCAGCCACGTGGCAAGATCAACCAGCTGATCACAGATGGCTCACAATCAAACGCATCAGCCACGATTAGGCCTGCTTACAACGCCGTTAAGTTGAACCCGTTCTGTTCGTACGGCATCCCCTTAAGCCTCGTGAAACGTTTCTCAAATCTCTTGAATACTCACGGAAAACCTGAGTCTCCCGATGGGGGGCTCGGCGTAAGGAACCCCCTTGAATGCCAAGTAACTACCACCGTCAACATTCCTTTCGACTATACCTCGAAGACTACCAAGTCCACGCAACTTCACTACGTGACTACTCATAGCGGTTTACGGAGATGGACTGCCGACTAGCTCAAGTTATCGGTGCTCGACTCGCCTTCCTTGAGAAATACGACCAGTCATCGTGCTTCTACTCAATTTTATCAAATCAGTATTTTTTCTTTTTTTTTTCCTTAAAGACCGTAATTATCGCGTCATTGTCCAAGGACAAAATGAGATTAAACACTCTTTTTAATATTTAGTCAAATTAACAGTGAACGTGTGTTTTAATACTAATCAAGTATATATAACTTAATAAATTTGAGTAAAAAGCCACTCGCAAAAATTATCTATTATTCAATTACCTACGTTGTGTGAAAAAACTATACTCAGGTAGTTACTCGAAGCAAAAAAAATTTTCACTTGATATAACATATATTGTCTTGGCAATATTTAATTTTGTTCGGTGTAAATAAGAGTTTTCACAACTCTGATATAACGCTAGTGTCACATATTACAAATATGTTATTCCTTGCTAGAATTATAATGTTATTGGTATAAAATGTTAAGTGAATTCTAAGATGTGAAAATAAAAGTAACCCGAATTGATGGGTAGAATGAGAGTTTAGTTTCGTAAGAAAAATTAACTTGACTTAATAACTATCTTAAATATTACTAAAACAGGATATATCGCACCAAGTTAATGGATAATGGCACAACACCCGCGGTCATCAAACAAAGCTATGTAAAAAGCTAAATATCATCCGTTACAGTCTGCAAGCCGCCTTTATCTTGTTTATGTTAATGATCGTCGGTTTTTGCATGCCCTCGGCGAGTCTACCAGATGGAAATCAGCTCCGAAGTCTCCAAGGGTCTTTGCGTAGCCGATACGGCGTCGTAAAGGGGATGTAACGATACTGAGGTTGGAGGACCCGGGTTGCCGGAGAAAAAAAGCCTCATCTGTATGACGGTCGAACCGATGTTTGTCGAGGGTAGTTTTTAGCCCGGTATCCTGGACCAGATTTCAGCCGGCCTTGAGTTTCTCAACCAGAGAAATATTCATCAAGGATCGCCGCTCGATCGTTAAGGATGCATTTTACTGGGTGAGGGTGAAAACTTGAAAGGGTGAATATTTCGAATAGCTGATTTAGGGAAATTTGAAACATGTGAAACTAAAATAACGAAATATTTCGAACAATTTATGTTTAGTTTTTTTATTTTCGCATGTTTAAAATTTCGATATAGTACCTGCCATACTTTAATAATAGCCTGTTGCTTTTGCAAAAATACGTATACCTAGCCGATGTTGACCGGTTCGCGAAATGCAACGAACTCCTTGACTAACCACTATGGATGCTAATTTCGCAAGAGTAGGTACGAGTTATACAGCGAAACGCAAAAACGACAGAATCAACACCGCGGTGTGGAACTATTCGTGTTACCAAGCGGTACAACATTAACCCTGTACCAACAGTACCGAGGGCGTCTCTCCATGCATGCGATACCTTGATTATGGAAATCCGCGCAAACAGGGCAAATACAATCAATGCATCCGCCATACTGTGAGACTCAAGTTTTTAAACCCCTGAGATAAAATACCTTGGCAAGAGATTTCTCAAAACCGAGAATCTACTTGTCAATTTTTTGAGCCCACTTCTGAAGCGAGGAAAGAATTTTACTGCAACACACTGTCGCAGATTCTTGCTCAACATATTGCAGCAAAGCTTTGTTTTTCACAGCTTTTTTCAAAAATTTATTAATATCCGTGTACCTGAACATAAACTTAAGCCACATTAAACGATGCGGCTAGTATTTTGTCACACAAAAATATTTTCTCGTATCCATATTATGTACTATACATGGAAGAACATTAGTAGCATATACGTCAATCAATGTGAAATATAGCAAATATACGATTTTGATTTTTGCCTTTCGGTCGATGATCTACAGTCGTATAAGTATTATATATATATATATATATATATATATATATGGGCGGCAATTTCCACCAGCATTCATCATTTTGACAGGATGTTTCGCGCAGGTAATAAAACGAGCGAGCGTTTCAACATTCTGGGGATAACCAGCGCTGGGAACATTGCGATATCATGATCTTCGCGAGATGAAACGCTGATAAAAATCCTCCGGCGAAACGACGGATTCGTGTAATCTAAGTACTGTATATGGATGTACAAAACGTGTTGGCTGTTGTTGTTGTTATTATTATTATTTCATATGTGTATAACCGTGACGTTACCAAATGTATTTTCATTACTTCAACAACAATCTATCATTCTCGCTTCAACCCTCTGCAGACTACGCATGATGACGTTTGTATGTATATATACGTGAGGGTATGAACACCCAGCTTGTCAACAAATTAATCTCAACGAGAGTAATCCAACGACCATGAAAAGGAGCAAACAGAAGATGCGAGCAAAAGGCAAGTGATATTCTCATTACAATCTACTTAAATCGTATCCAGTTTTATAGTGCAGTAAAATTCTTATTCGGATCACTGCACTTCGAGTCATGCACTAGCCTGCATAGTTGATATGCATGGCTGATTGTGTGTAGAATTGGAACTGTTAAGAATGACCGAAAATAAACGATTTTCCATTAAGTCGATCATTTTTCCTCACAACCAGTTTTTGTTTTTTAATCCCATGAACGACGCAATACAATATTAATTTATATGATTAAAGTATCAATTATTATCATTGTCTCACTTACTAAGTGCCTACTTAACATAATAAGTAAAAGATGAATGAACATTTCACCTAAAATTGAAAAATAATTTGAATGATACTATAAATTATCAAAAATCTTTCCCACTAATAAAACTAACTGGTAAAATTTACGAAATTTTGGTTTCATCTGCACCGTTTAAAAAAAAATACAAAATACTCGATTAATTAATTAATTTCTACCGATTCAGTCGTGGCGCGTTCGATTATTTTTTCGGACTCGATTAATCGATGCATTGATCATTTTTAGCTTTGGTGGCCATTGCTAATTGGAAGAGTACATTGAGACATAGCGGCGGGGGGGAGGGGGGGGGGGTACGTAACGGCAGTCACTCTAAAAGCCACTTAAGTCCTTATTACCTTGATGTCAAATATTTGAGGGAGAGAATTTTTGCGACGCGTCGCTGATGACGAGACGCATTCTGAAAACGCGCGTTCAACCCATACACGCCATACCTGTTACGCAAATTTGCAGAGTCTCACCTTATGTCTGGACGCTGTCGGAGGACTTATGACAGATCTGAGAGAACTTGACTTGACTATATATCAATCTACCCACGTCCCATGCCGATGTCTTGTCCCACATGTTCAGGAACGTATCTAGTGTTCCTGGTCTTTTCATTAGGCTCCAAGACTTTTCGTACTCTTTGAGAATTCAAAATAATAAGAAGTTTTCAACCCCCCTTTATAATTGACCCGTCAATCTCATCCGTTGCATGGTATTTAAGATCGATGTTCTAATTCCCGAAGACTTGAGGGTAAGTAATTACGATGGTTTCGCGAACTTTTCACATTCATTAAACAGCGTCGGATCGAACGAACAAGTTTCGTTGAAAAACACATTTCTCAAAGTATTTCAGCGAGTCAGAATCACGCGAAAGACCGCAAGGGTGAAAATATATAATTGTAAAACGAAAAGTGTAAAGACAGTTCACAATACGTATCGGTCGTCACGATCACCATGAATCATGGTTTCTTCGCGATTGAAATCTGGACGATGAAAAATGATCCTGCGCCCGCTTCCTCCGATCCCCCTTGGATTGAGACACCATTATTCAGTTCAAGTTTTTTGCCCAATCCCTGGATCCTTGCAGATGTAATATTTATACCCATAGTCATTTTAACTAGTGGAAGGTGGGGGAGATCTTTTTGTAAATCCGTGGCGAGTTGATAAATGATTTAGGCCGAGGAAACTTGAGCTTTTCAAATATTTCCGTCACAGCTTCCACTCCCCAGAAACGAGAAAACCTTATATATCAATAAAGTATACGTATATGTGTACGTATACATACACACACATATATATCTATATGAAAAATTCACACGAGATCTTAGCGACAAAAAAAAAAGAAAGTAAAGAATAAAGTCAAACGGTCTATCGGTAAACGATAATTTGACATGTTTTTTTGGAAAAACTATAATAAAATTTGAAACTTGAGCGCAGAAGCTTATCACATTATAATTTCATCCTCAAGTTGAAACTGCGGAATTTTACTCGCTGTCAAATTTCCTTCCCAGCTAGTGAGACGAAAATTCATTGCTCTTATTGTCGCACACGTATAATACTCTCACAGAAGCCATGAAGCTTATAGCACCAGGCAGCGAATGCTTCGCTGTAAAGTAGGCGTGTATCGACCCCACAATGGAACATTTATACCTATCGTAGTAAAATATACTGACAAGGAACAAAACGGTGCAGGTACGATGTAGCTAACGGAAATGAATTGAAGCAATTTTGAACCGAGGCGGGCTATTCCGGCGACTTCGCCGTTGCGCGTGTCGTTTCTGAAACGTTTTGCGACAAAGTCTCGGGATTCTCGAGCACTATTTTTCGTATCGCCTGTCTCATTTTGTGCTGTTTTTCTACACTACCGAAAACGAAGTTCGTTCGTGCTCTCTGCACCTCGCCGGGGCAACGTATAGGTTGTTGCCTCAGGGGTTTACTGCAGAAATCGGCAAAACTCACTCAGGAGAAATCTCGTTGGTATGAGGCTTTGAAAATCGTGTTATCCCTCCGAAGATTGCCAATTCGTTTATGCTGGGATCAATCCTCTGTAATGGATCGGAACGAATATATTTCTTTTTTCTTTCTTCTTGTTTTTCTTGTCTTGTATAGAAGAAGAAGAAGAAGAAATTTTCTTACTAGTTTACCGAAGTCTGTAGCAAGAAAAAAACTAGCATGCCTAAAGCGATAAAAGCCTAGTGTCAAATGCACCCGCGAAGCGAACTCACGGATTACCTCAAGTTAACTCTGCTAATGGAAAACTAACTTTCACCACATTTTTAACTCGCTGAGCCTCCCTTCCCCCGATTCTTCGAATCATGGGAAAGTTTTAAAAGTAGATTTTACGTAAAAACTAGTCATCAAATTTCATATGTAACAAGAATAATTCGTACACAACACAGTACGAATCACATTTTGCATATATAAATTTGAAGAGTGATAACGACAAGAAAAACCAATATTTTCATGAGCTATAAAAACACCGACAGAACACGACAATAATGAAGATACGAGTACGAGAAATTAAAAAAAAAGCCTTCCCTTTACACAAACAAAGCAATCGACAAAATCGACCTCAAACAGAATAACTTTTTAGCTCGTAGCTCGAGCCGAAAGAAAATTAGCCTTGACTTTAGCCGCAAAACCAAAGCAAAACCCAAGCCAATTTCCAGAAGGGTTAATTGTGATCCGGAACGAAAGTTCGAATTGGATACGTTCACTCATGCCGGAGAAAGGCAAAATTTAATCACAGTTTATCGGGATGCGTATGAGGTACAGGACGACCACCAACTTCGCAATGTCTCTATTAGCGGTAATAGAAGGGTTTCTGTAGCGCGATGGCCAACCAAGCCTGCTTATCCACCCCTCGGAGTGCTGCTGCAGTGCCATTTCCACTAATGAAAAGAGTTTTCCTTATTTTCCTGCCAAGTATCGCATTTTTCCGATATTCCAAACGAGATTCCTATATACTATCCCGAGCCGGTAACCGCTCGTAACGATATTTTCCAGAGCTTATGATCCTCGGTTCAGATGTCGGATAAAAAACACAAGCCTGTTATACGCTTTCAGGCATCATATTTATCCGAACATTTCTTATTTCATTTTATCAAGCGTAAGACGATCAACGATTACTCATATTGCCGATCTACTGGCATCCCCTTTTCGCATTTTCTCACCCCCCTGCATTACCCTGTCTATTATTGATACGATTTAGCAGCTTCCAGTGAAATTTTCTTCGCTATTTAACCATCGGACTCTCCAACTTTATTCGCGAATTGAAATTACGAACACAGGACGCGCGGCTCGCATTATCAACAATTTCTACAAACATATATTTACAAATAATTATATATATACATTATCGAATTTGCGCGGTGGTCAGTTTCGTTGGTGAATATACTCACGTTCCGAGGATTTGTGGAAACGAGAGCCGAAATTATATTCGATAGTGATAATTCTGTCGATATATCTGCAGTCAATCGAACAGCTCCATGGCCGTAGGTGTTTCAAACCGATCCAATTTTCTGTCTGCACGTACAGATGATACGCATTCTGCAATTTCAACCATCTACCGTCTGGAGAAAAACGTCGTAGAATCTTTGGCGTATTCTTTTTGAATGTAATAAAAACTTGTCAAGTATTGCTGTTCAATTGATATGACCGAGAGATGAAAATAAATCGAAGTAACTGAAGATATCAAGGTTTTTACTTTCGTATTTTCCGCAAGAAGCGTGACTTTCCTTCGAGCAAATTTAACCGTTGAATGTGACTTTTCGTAAATCCTGGCGCTTACGTGATTTCAGTATAATGGACTAGTCAACGGATGCACAATAAAAGAGAGCGTTATTGGAAATTTCTTCGAGATACCGCTTCAAATTTAATTCAAAGACATACTCCGGGCCGTATTAAATGTAAAAATATCTTGCCTCGAGATTCTACGTCCATAATACATGTGTCAGAATATTTATCGAAAATTTATTGAAGTCACGCTCTTTGTACGAATTTCGGCACAAGGATCCTGAAAGAAAACTGTGAGGCACGTACGAAATTCTACCCTGGAGAATTTTTCCACTTCAAATATTTTCATTTTATCTTGCGTATAAATTTTATCCTTCAATTTATTCAAGTAAGTTTCGGTATGATTTTTTCGATAAAAATTTATTGACTACTTTATATTGTAACGCGTTCTTTAAATAGAAAAAGGAAGAAAAAACCACTCGCCAAATTACGTAATATACAAAAAAAAAAAACTGTAATTAAATCAACATGTCAGCTCGAAAATATAAATCTTGAAATGCTTCAAGCTTTTTCTTTGTTCACATAAACAAAGCTTGGTTATAAATACCTATAATAGCATTTTTTGTTGGTATTATTTTCGTTAAATAAGTTTTTGCGAACAGCGGCGTACTTATATTAATGTCGTAAGTCAAGGTTTCGCTGGCGTGCCTATTTGATACGTGACTCTGTTACGTAAACTGCTTGAGGAAAGAAAAGGTATCGCACACCTATCGCAGTTTCGTAAAACTTTGCGGCAAGTATAATTCTCTAACTTGAATACAAACTGAAATCGCAAGTTGGAACTATCTTTTTTTGATTTAGTGCCTCATTCTTCATGGTGAAAGAAAAAAAATGACAAAATTACTTGGCAGATTAAATTCGTCGAAAACTAAGCGTTATTCGAATTTCAAAGTCACGGAGTTACGAGGATCAATGAATAAAATGTTTTAGTAGCTGCGTCGCTATATTATCGACGGATAATCCAACCAACATATACATTTATATTCTAAGTCTCGGTATATTATTACAGCCGTTCAGGCTTAATTCGACATGAAATGAAATCGTAAGTAATATTACCGAGTGCGTGTATGAAATTTATAAAGCATTCAATATTTATTATCTAATAATATTCTACAGTCAAAAGCCGAATAGATTTTTATCTCCGTCTTATACTCTAATTAACAATTTATGTATTGCTCGATGAATTCTAATACAATAATCAATTTTTTCAAATGCCAAAATATACATTTTTTACCCCTAAAAAGAATCGAAAATACACGCAAGTAATACCGTCGAAAACACATTTCCTCTTCTTCGGAATGGCGCCATTAGTAAGTATTGAAAAATATTTACTGAATTCACCGATCTTTCCCCCTCGAACAATTAATCTAGATGATGAACCAGAGTGAAAATAATAAACCATAACGTTAAACTGAACTGAAACATGAAATCATTCTTCTTTAACTATTCTTTCGATCGCTGAGTCTCAACTCTCGACGCTATAATTTCAAGCCTCTTCTCTTAAGCTCAGTTTCGTATTGATAAAATTGGCAAAGACGCGTCTCTGAAAATAAAAAAGCCTCTCCAGATCCTGTAGTAATTTTCACCGTAATAGAAGAGCGTCAAAGAACCATTGAAAATATATTCAACCATTAATTTTATGGGTATATAGGGAACAAGCTGGTATATAACCAAAATTCCAGTATCTATTTTGTAACGCATATGGCCGAGTGAGAAAAAATTTTCCCCTTAAACAAAGAATTATAACGCTTTGGTGAACTTGAAGACCATACCTATAGGTATAACTGTAACAATATCTATGTTTGGAAGAATTATATTCAAATATTAATTCCATAGTTGTGACATTAAGCCGCGCTTTGACCCTCTTCACTTTGATCCATGTGCTATTAAAAGACACGAGTCGAAATTAAATCTCCGTGAAATATCTATGGCGATGCGATTTGAAGTAAAAGTTCACGCAGGGTTGAATCAGAGCTTTGAAAAGCTATCCGCTTATCCACTTTTCCCGTGCACCTTTTCAAGCCGAATAAAAAGGACGAGCGATATACAAAAGAAAACTTGAAGAGATACTCACGTGCTTAGAGAGCGAGTGAGGAGCTCGGTTAAAAGGGTGAAACAACTGTCTAAAAACTTTTATTCATCCCCGGCACTTTTGAGCGCATAAATCTCAACCAAAGTAGAAAAAATTCAAGCCAACATCCCTTGCAAATTTTGTGTTAAAGTAAAAACCGTATGATGAATTAAGGGAAGATACGATACTGAACAGGTCAATAAACGCTGCTCTTTTTCTATAAATACGCAATTTTTTTCTCGCTGATAATTCATTTCTTAATCAGGTTTGTAATTTAGATTTATTTGTACAACGACAGAGAATGAAATTATATCCAATCGTGTTGATTATCCATGAACCCCAACGAATAGCACTCAGACTGTCAATTTTTAAGAATAAAACTTACACGTACGTTTAAAATATCTGCATCGTTGTACAGAACTTTGTCATTCTCATTTCTTAGCTAATTGATTTTACTGTATCCTTGTATTGTTACTATCAATATGACCTATTATACGTGCCTGTTAAAATGCCGGTTAATAATTGTCATATGAATAATAATCTATTGCGCAACGAGTATAATCAAGGAAATCTCGAGAAGTTAGTTTGGAAACTAATTTGTCGTGACGTCATTATTTCATTTCGCTTCAGGCATGTTCACGACGTGAAGATTCAGCGATAAGGCGAGAAATGACAAAGCTATAAAGCCCTTTATTCGACCTCGGGGTCCCAGCTCTTATTGTTAGCCGCAACAGCACGAATGACACGGCAGAATTACCGAGTAATTAATTATCAGTGACAAACAAGAGCACGAAGCACGTATAGAGAATTAGAAACACAACACTGCAGTAGAGAGTGCACTGCACCAAACCCGTCGTTACAGAAGTCGCCAGCCATTAAAAGTTCGAGTTTTGAAATCCGAAGCCTTGAGTCCCATGCGGGATGCGGGATTGGGGGGGGGGGGGGGGGGGGGACAGCGTAATTAAAGCTCAAGTCTTCCTCTGCAATTACACATCCGTTTTATCCCGCGTCGAGATTAGTCAAGACTATAAATATGTATAAAAAAAATATATTGTGATTTGTGCAATAAGTATATATGTTATTACGTTATATTATACTTTATACGTAGGAGATTTTCACTTTATAACTTTCGTATGTTCGTATACATATACATATATGTGAAGCGTAGAAAACGTGAGCAAAGTTTTGTGATTTTCAGTGGGAAAAACCGGCTGCAACCGAAGAACGAGCGAGGCTGATTCAACCGCGGCTTTAAATAAACGATTTTTAGAGTGAATTGGTACAGTAGCTCAGGGTATTCCTATCCAGACCGTTGAGATCACTCCGAGTTTTCTAGAAACTTGATATCTTCGCTCGACGTAAGCTACCAATCGATTATCGAGTCTAGCCTAGAGTAAAATGTGTATGTCTTGTACTACATTCGCAGTTAAGTAGGTAGGTAGGTAGATGTATATGTATAAGAGGGTGGGAGGAGAGTATACGATCAGTTACAGAGAGAGAGAAAGAGAGAGAGAGAGACATCGCGAGGCGTGAACATCATTGCATATATGGATGAGGGTATGAAATTGCTTCAAGGGATTTGCGAAGAATAATTATTGGAATTTCTGATATACGTTGCGAGAAAGCCCTGCTTATCATAAAACCCAGGATTGAGGGTGGCTGTGAGGGGAGGAGAAGTTGATGGAATATAAAGCTCGAAGAAGTAGAGTTATAAGTACCGAGTTCTGGAAAACGAATATCTTCACGAGGATACGATAACCGCAATGTCATATCCATGACTAATTGCAGCGTGAAACTGTGATAAAGAGCTAAAATTTAGCTACAGCCCCGTAATAGGGAATTTTTCGTTTCAATTCAAACGATATTCAGAACTCTGTAATAATAATAATAATAATAACAATAATCGTGGACCATTTCGCAGATAATATCATCGAGTGGAAGAAGAGCAAAGAAATGAAATGGAGTAAAGTGAGCAAGAGGTGAAAAAAAAAAAGAATTCACAAACGATTGCACCCGTCCCTGTTTTTGATTTTCCTTTTAAAATAAAAAGAATAAAAAAAAATACAAGGGATCGCGTGAAGCGACTGCCGTTCCTACGGAATTTAAAAGCTCTTGAGGTGGCCCTCGGAAATATTCCGTGGATTTCGCGTTGGGCAGCAAGTGTGAAAAAGGTTGAAAGACGACTGCAGGGTGAAGAAATCAGGGGGGGCGCCTCTTGACAAAGTTTTCCATTCTAAAAAATGGGTGAGTTTTAATACTGTAAAATATGAATCCATTACGAAACCCCGTAGCGCGATAAACTGCGAGTTGACTTTATTATGATGGACGAGGAGGTTATTACTTCGTTCTCCTTTTGTACCTCGCTTTGGCTTATTATGCTTAGGTACACAAAATCTTGACGTTACCGAGTAGAAAATGATTGGAGTAAAGAGAAGTAGAAATACGGGATGACTGTAGGTGAAATCGGGGAAGAAGATGAAACGAATCCCGTTGGACTCTTTGGTTTTATTGGCACTTTCCGATGGTCCAGGTGCCGTTGATAGCTCCGATCGATTTACGGGCAAATAGGTCGATACCACCTGCGGACGTGCCCCGCTTCTTGGATAACCAGCATAGCTCGGAATGGACCATCAACGACCGTTAGTTCAGCTCTTTCGATCTGATCAAGAAAGTTTATCTCCTCTGTATTCATCCCGTAAAAGGCAACAATGCACAGTTATACGATTTACGGACGAAAATGTCTATATATACATATATATATATATGTCTATGTGTACAGTCAAAAGTGAGATGCAGTTCAAACATTGACAATTATTCTGTAAATATTCTCTACTTAACTAATCAGGAGATTTTTTTTTCGTATACTTATGTCGATCCGTTAATGTTTCAGATTTCGATAAAATTTGCTAATTGAAATTAACGTTTCATCAGACGCGCACAGTCCAGTGAAAGAATTGAACACGCGAGCAAAAATTATAGCTTCAAAACTTGAAGAGTAAAACTGGAATTGATTGATTTGAATTTGTCATTCAAATGATGAAAAATTGAGTAACGAAAATCCAAATTACCGGATTGAGAAGATATCTTTTTTCAACTCAATTAATGCAATTTCATTAATTTTAACAACGGCTTCTTCTGATCCTTTCTTCCGTTTTTATTTCTCTTCGACGAATTTTTTTGGAAATTTGTTCCTTTCTCACCCTTTTTGAAACCGATTCATTCATTTCAAGACAAGTGTAAATTAATAGCAAAGCTATTCACTGGTAGACCGAAATGTATACTGTAAATGAACGCTCGAACAAATTCGATTCGACCGCACATAAATTTTGGATTTCTCGTTGAAACAATTTTGGGGAATTCGGAACACCCTCGAGCTGATCAGGCCGAAGAGGGTACAACGTGGTCGCTTTGACCACCTTCGACGACTCTCTAGAGTCCTTCTATCAATGGACGGTTAATTGATCGTTTGAAATCTGTTCATGTGAAACCTGCTCTTGGCTGTCTAAAACAATATGATAGACAGCGAGTATCGGAAGATTGAATGGCTGGACATTAAAGTGCCCGTCAACTCTTCTTTGTTTTGTACATACAGCATTTCTCAGTAATTTTCTGGCAAAAACTGTTAAATTACAAAAATAAGTATTCTGCATTTATCGTAATTTGAAAAACTTGAAACTCGGATAAATGATGAGTGTATGTCCAAGATCGAGAGTAAAATTCCAACTACAGTTTGAAATTCTATACTTGTTAACGTGTAACGTCGTCTTTCGTCAAAGTTTTAAAAAACGTGATTTTACCCAAACTGAAAAGAGGGAATCTCAAAGGGTTGAAAGGCATGTCGAGGAAATTTCTCTTCCTAGTATTTTTTGTAAGGAAGTTTCGTAACCGCGGGTAATCACCTTGAGGTAAAACCTCACAAGACCTAATCTTTCCGACACTCATAAAGACCAATCAAAGTATAAAACCAAACTGTTGCTTGAATTTTGAACATGATCTCTGCGGCCTAAGCAAATGAATTAGAACAAGACTGCGTGTCGAGTGTATAATATAAACGTCGTCGTAAAACCGTATACATACATACATATACATATCACACCTACAGAACTTTATGATTTAGTTTTGAAAGTTACTTTTCCTGCAGAATTCAATATAAGTTTTGCAGTTTGAAAAGTCCCTCTGGAGAGATTAAACCTCGTCAAAAATAACTCGTTTCATGACGAGTTTAGCCCCGGTCTAAAATATTTCGAAAAAAATAAAACTACCCGGTCTGACATTTTTCTGACGCGATGTAAACTACCGCAGTAGTAGAGTTACTCGAGTACTTTCCAAATGCATACCATAACCATGAGTGCAATACAGTTTCAAAACTAAGACCGCTCAGCTTAACTGTGAGACTTCACGCATCACCGAACTTTATTTATATTCACTCTTACAAAAAGCCTCGGGCTGTTTCCAAGGAGCTTACTGCTTACCATCCGAGGCTTTTTCACGCGGTTTCTCTACTTGTACTTTGGGGAATACGTAGAAAGAACCGCTGATCGGGGTAGCAGTTACACAATCGAACGTTTACAGTTGGCTGCTCATCCTTAATCTCAGCTTTATTATCTCGTCGATATACTTATGGTCAAGCACATCATTCCCTCCACAAACACGTATCGTGAACATGGAAAAGTATAATTTTCACGTAAACGTGTTAAATGAATTATTCAATAAAGATAATTTAACCGATATTCGATAGTTATTGTAGGAAGACATGCGAATACTGAAGTAGGAGTTCACCCTTATTGTTATGTTGTTAATAAAAGATGGATCCCAATAATAATTAATATGTAATGTTTAATAAATAGTGATCAATTGACGGTAAATTATTTGAAAATTGAGTAAAATTTTTATGAGCGAAAGAAATTTGTCAAAAAATTTCAGGCTGTATAATAAAAGTCTTTTTTTCAGAGTGCAAAAATTTTCTCGGATTCACACATACGCAACAGCGGCTAATTTTATTTCATCAAGACTCGAAGAATCCGTGAATTAGAAATCAGACCAACTATCAATAATTTCCTGTGACCAATCGTCCGAAGCGAGTTTCGTAAAACCAGAAGCCTTGAATATTTTCTCCATTTATCGAAATAAACTCGTGAATAATATCGTCGAGAGGTCGTAAATATTCGAGCTTACCTTGACACGTCCGTTATACATAGATATATGTATTAACCGAATGCATATAAAAATTTCGGTGCAACGTCGAGGTGGAACGGCGAGCTTGAAATATGAAGGGAACACGCGATTTCCGACGAGGGATGAATAACATTAAATTCCACTTAAGCCTCGTTTTTGAATATGCAAAGGTGGGTGCGTGTTCCATGAAATAAATACTCTCGCATTTCAGCTAATATTGTAAGAATAATTCTCAAGGTCCAGCGCTTATTTTCAAGGTAGAAATAAGGTAGATATTTGATAATAGAGTTTATCACTTTGTTTTCGCATTTTTTGCACGTTGTGTCCCTCGCGTGCAAGGTTAAATTTTTTCCAGCCATCCCCCAGCGACATTTTCATTACCGTATGTATGAGAAGGCTTTTAAAATAAGCTCAAAGTTAAAATTTCAAAATTTATGCAACGTCCTTTGTACCTCAAAGGTCAAACGCTCTATGAAACGACGATTGGCACACCGTTGTTAATCTCGAATTAGCCTTAAAAGCAGTCTCATTCTTTCATGATTTCCTTTGAGTACAATTGTGAATGTAAAACCTTAATTCTCACTTAGCGGCTTTGAGTCGTCTTAAAAACTCAATTTAAAGGTGACAAGTGCGAACGTAAGTACGATATCGAAAGTCTTATTTCATTAATTTACTTTCTAATTTTTTATCCCTAAGAATTGTTATAATATTAATAAGAAATCAAGATTCTTTCATACAATGAACATGAATTTGTCGCGTTACAAAAATATAACGTCTGCACAGACAAAAGCTGTGGAGCTTTCGGCCGACTTGCTGTGATTCGATATTGAACAAAGCAGTATTCAACAATAATGAATGGACGTTGTTATTTCCTGATCGAGAACAATACATACGTAAACGTTATTGAATAAACGTTTCCAAGGTATCGTCGGTTATATCTTGAATATGCAGCCACCCTACACGTGATCAGAATCGGAATACCGGTTTGGCAATAAGTTAAACATTCAAACATAAAACTCGACCGTTTCAGCAACGAAATGCCACGAAGAAGAAACGAGTGTACGACCCACGCAAGCACACACACACACGGATGTAACATAAGCAAAAGCTTGTAAAACTTGACCGATAAAACGAGGATCGAGGTAAAAAGACGAGCTCTGCAAGCTGCTGGAGACGTCAGCAACCCTGCGGATCTTGGATACCTACTACGGCTAAGTCCCCATGGCGTGAAATTTCAGATTTTTCTTCACGTTTTCCTTTTTCTTCACCGCAAAGAATCTAAGGACGCTTCGCTTTTCGCTGCAGGTCGTGCAATTGGGCTGCACTAAAATCAACATGGCTGCACTCGCTCATTCTTTCACAATTCTTGCAAATTATTGCTATACCGAAAAAATTATAGAATCAAATAAAGTCTCATGGATATGAGGGTTGAAGCGAGTGAAATGGACCCCCTTTGCAATCAAATGGGATTTTAAAAAAACTCGAAAACGCTGGAAACGTATTCGAAATTGGTCTAACGTTATTCCTCGCTTAAAAAGCCTTTTTCTCCCCCTCTCCCTAATATTATTGGGGCAAAAATATCTGCACAATATGATAGCCGTTTTAAAATTGATTTAATGTAAAAATGTCGTTTCAAATAAAACGAAAAAAAAGATATATTTAAAAATTACGAGTTAAATGTCGTTCACGCAATTCGGTACGTTTGGAAAGTTACAGAATAATAATATCATGTGTATAATAACAGATGAGACTGATTCGCAAATGTAAATATTAGATATGGAGTGAAAAAAGTTTGGAATGTCAAACCTACGCAATAAATTTTTCAGACTTATATACCCCGGGGATCCACGTAAAGTCTGTAAACGGCTAGAAGCTTATAAAGTTTGAAGAATTCCTAGGTATAAGCGCGTAAAGTAAAGACACGAGACTTTGGCAAAGCTCGTATTCCATCAGTAAGGAATTTCTTGCGCGAAAGGTTGAAAGAGAGAGAGAGAGAGAGAGAGAGAGAGAGAGAGAGAGAGAGAGAGAGAGAGAGAGAGAGAGAGAGGGAAAGTTTCCAACTATGCCGTGCAATTACGTAACACGGTGTAATAAAATATTAGCGTTCAAATAGTAACGTAAACGTACCAACGTATCTTCATCTGCAAGAATATTTTGTTCGGATTTCAGCAGTGAACTCAAACGTTTTATACAGTCAAGGAAAAATCTCCTTTCAACCATTCCCCATACGTGTATATGTATATATAGACAACGATATTCCAGTTCCATTTTTCCGCGAGGTTAAACTTTATGAGAAAATATTTTCACCCCGCAACACACGAGCATTGCACTTGCACCACCACCCTCTCTGAGCTCGATGCAAGAAAAATATTCGATTTTTCTTTATAAAGGTCTACCGATATCCACATACATATATGTATATATATAATAATATATATATATAATATAGACGTATGATAAATACATGTACACATACATTCGTATATAATACAGATAAACGTCGTCAGCGCTTCGATAGGAAACAGGGAGGGCAATAGTGCATTCCATTAAAATATTCCGCGAATAATTCGATGGAGCGGTAATCGAGTGGAAAATGTCTTTCTACATAACATATTAATATTTATTTCATATAAGACGGCGTAAGTTATTTCGTCGCAGTGTGAAAATCAGACGCGTAAAATATTTCCTCTCCGCATATTTTCCTCAAAATTCACGTTCAATTGTGGTCAAAGTCCTGACTCCCCCGGGAATTCTATCGGCGAATAAAGGACGTCGGGTTGAGCCTGGTTAAGCCAGGCGGCATGTGGTGCGGTGGAAAAAAAAAAAAAAAAGAAATAAAAAATAATTTCCTCCCAGTTACCGTGTAATCCATCAAAGCCATGCAACAAAGAATCATTCACTCGAGCACATTGATACGTCTACGCTATGAGTAAAATGGAACGTTTGCGTCTCTTATTGCCGCAGTGCGGAGTAACAGATCACTGAAATACCTTCGTATACTGTATATTCATAGAATAGTGTGTATGTATATGTGTGTGTGTGTGTGTGTGTGTGCGCGTATGTTTATTTATACCGAAGTTCGAATCGGCAAAATAGTATAGAATTGAAATTGACTTCTCTTAAGAGGCATCGAAAGAAAAGTTCATTCAATGCTAATGCGAATGGAAATAGTTCTGATTTATTTCGGATTCGTATATAAATATATATAGTTTACATTGAAACTCGGTTGAAATGTAAACTCGAATGGGGTTGGAAAATGTGAAAACTCCTGCAATTTCGAAGGATCGAAGCTTTCCGTGTGAAATCGAGGTGAATTTGACTGCGAGCAATGCAAATATACATATCCTATCCGGAGATTTTGCTCAACCGGAAATAATCGTCTAACCGCACAAAGAGAGAGGGTTGAACTCGGGTCGATTCGTGTAAAACGTTCCGACCTACCGCGATTTCGAGCTTGCAATACCGCAGCGGAAACGCACGGCTCGTTGAGCTTATATTGCATTACACGCACAATTTTACAATTATTCAAAAGATCCCGGCGTTAAAAGGCTCGCTAAATTATTTATAAAGGACCCGCGAATAACACGACGAAATTCAGGGGTAAGTATGCATGTAACGACGGACTGCAGAAGTGGAGATGGGGTTGCGGAAAAGGCACCTGCAGGTATAGAAACGGCCTTGTTTAGGACGGCGGTTAACGTGCGGCCGTTAAGACGCGACAGGCATATATATGTATCCGCGGGAAATCGTTTTCGTAGATATTAGACTTCCGCTCTCTAATTGGCCGGGTGTAGTAATACTTCCGTTTTATTTAATCCTCACACCACAACCTGCCGTGCAGAAACTGTGCCTGGAACAGAATTCGAGTTATCATCAGGCGTGCGGGTGTAAAATTTCGAAATTTCACTTCGATTATTACAACGAGGCGTATATCGTTGAAGAAAGTGTCCACCTTTGATTTTTCCCAACGTTTCAAGACATCCACCATATATCCTTTGAAAAGTGAAAACGACTTTCATGCCTATCGAAATTCAACAAGTTGGAATTGTGATTGGTGAAAATCGTGTGAAAAAGGCGTGCAAAAAAGATTCAAGTGGATGATACAGGTCGATCCGAAACAGGTTTCACACGACGAATGGACGGTTAAATATATACCTATATTAAAAAATTTTACTATATATATTAGGGTGGCGCAAAAAAACCGACTATTTTTTCTTTTTGAGTCTTGTGTGACAAAATGTTAGTTTTTCATGTTTTGAGAGCCCACTCGAAAGGACAGTTCAAAAAAGAATTTTTTAGAGGTCGCTCCACATTTTTAAAACGTCAAAAATCGATTTTTTTTTTCTCGTTACGGTATAATTTTATAGACAAAAAAAAAATCCGAAAGCTTCGGTTCAAAACTTGAATTTTGAAAGGTCGCTCATAATTTTTTTTCAATCTTTTGGTGCATTTCTTTAGATCTTTTCTAGCGACCTTTTAATATTCATATTAAAATTTCATAAATTTTTCTTCTTTAATTTAGTAAGAAAGAATCGACAACAATACACCACGATACGAATTGAAAATCAAACAAAATACTGAAAATATAATTTTTTAATTTAATTTTTTGTCGATTTTTGACATTTTTAAAAATTTGGAGCGACCTCTTAAAATTTTGTTTTTCAGCTGTCCTTTGTAGTGGGCTCTTAAAACATCAAAAACTAACATTTTGTCACACAAGACTCAAAAAGAAAAAAAATATTCGGTTTTCTTTGCGCCACCCTAATATATATGATCAAATATATTTCGCGCGATGCATGCAAACCGTGCGAACCGAGTTGGTAGGTAAGTACACCCACCGCAATCAATACTCATTGCTAATTCCTACGGTAAATTGCACCTTGTAACACAACTACCAACGCAGTTTCAACAACGCGCTTTCGTGTCAAATAGGTGCAGGACACAAGAACTGCCGTCATTTTCACATCCGTCCAATGTGACGGTAATTGTACAGAAATTCGTTTTACATCCACGCGAGCATAAGATGTAACAAAAAACGCATTTCATCAACTGCTCGATAAAAACTAGCAACTTTCGCAAATTCCGCGACGACGACTTGCCAATAGAAATTATACTCTAAATTTTCTGTAATCGTATTTTCATTTTGGTATAGTAGAACAAATCGTCTCTTTCCGGTTTGAGTTGTACGAAACGCGATGGCGGAATAAGAGAAGGCGTCGAACAAATGTTGGCGTTCCATTACACGACCAAACAAATTGTAGCGATTACTGATTATATGGATACAGATAGGCAGGCGGTGCAGCAGACGAAAGAGGCGCATGTTTCAACCGAAAAGCAGGAGAGCTTCGAAGAGATGTATTAGGTGGAACCGTTCTGGGCTGTTGCGCTAATCGTCAACAACACGGGATGCCATTACCTCCCCCGAATTGATAACCAAAGAATTCGTACGAAAGAATTCCGCGATCATTAATTCTCGCGGTAACTGCGTCAGCTATTTCTTCGAGATTTCATGGATTATCAGTAGTCACACAAAATTTTTACAACAAATTTATAATCTAGGAAAAGTCATTATATAAATAGTTTAGTATATAATATAGATATATGTAACGTATATTCTGACAAAATACAAAATAAGTTGATAAATATTGAGGGATTTCACAAGCAGAAATTACTACATCGAAGACGAACGAAACTTTGACTAGATCCTTTAATCTCGCCTTAGCATCTCGATTGACCCTCAATAACCTTTCGTATCTTCCTCTGAGCCGGGAGTCTAACTCTAGACAGACGGATAGCCTTCAAATTGCCTCCGATAAGCCTGGAAAGTGAACAGAATTCCAAGCACTATCCTTATTGGTACAGATCAGAACGCGAGCAGACTCTGGACCCTTCAGGCCACTTTACTCAACCCATTTTCGTTACAATGTATTGGACACCATGACCATGCATTGGCCATTCCACCCTCAACTCAACTGCCTTCCACCAGGCTTGATCCACTTTACCGATTACATTACGTCCTTTTTGTTGCATCAAATTTTTTTCTACAGAAGAAAAAAAAAATTTCACCACAACAATTACACACGATACACGTCGGTATTTCTCTTCTACAATTCAATTTCCCAGACAAGCTTACAGGTATTTATATTCTGGCATTTAAAAATAAACCAGCCAAGCTAAGAGGGAACAAAGAAATCGAGAGAAATTTTTTCAACACTTTTCCCATCAAAGTATCAATCTGCGATAATGGGGTGGCAGCCTGTCTCTAGACAATGTCTCGAAGCTTATACCTATATATAATGAACAACATCGCTATGGTGCACTGTAACCGTTGGACAGATTGTTATTAATTCTCCCCCAGCTGCATTGTGGTCCGTGACGCAGTCTGTCCTCCTCCCTGCACTCCTTGCCGCGTTTCCTCCGTTGCACAATACGCTTCCTTCGTCTGGTGGTGAGGGTTAATGGACACCGAGACCTCGTCTTCTACGGCGCTTCTGCGAGCCCCGGGTAAATGACGCGCCGCTTGTTCGCCGCTGCACAACGTCGATACCGTCCACTGACAGTGAGAGGACGAACAGCTTTGATCGAATGCCCCGATATTACCCCATACACCCCATTAACTACCTGCAGCCTGTGTAAAAATCGGTAAATTGTTCACAAAGACCGATCAATGCCGATGGTAATTCATTTTGTATGTTGGGGAAAATTTTTTTTATTATCGTTGAGTGAATTTAACGAAATTCATATCTTTTTCAACTAAATGCCCGGTTCATCAAAAACGTAAATCCTTATTTAAATTGTTCCGAAAATTTTTTGGAAAGAAAAGTTTCAAACAGAAACGAATATATAGTAGGCATGTAAGTAAAAAAAATTTTCGGAATGTGAAACTTTCTTGAAAATATTTTTGCATACCTCAAACGAACTTCTTTGCGAGTTTCCGGAAATTCTCATCAGACTTCCAATTGTGATGTGAATATTTTTTATTTTTGTTTAATTTTTATTTTACCCGAATTTGGGTGATTTTTATAAATTATGCACGTCGCGCGCCGTCCAATCTTCAAGCATCTATTTAATTTTTTCTCCCGTTTAATGTTTTACAGGTTTTGCGCACAAGGATTGCGAGGCGAATGGTACCTGGTTCAAGCATCCGGAATCCCATCAAATATGGAGCAATTATACAACCTGCGTGAACATGGAAGATCTCAGTGTGAGTACAATGATCTTCGGTCGTTTTATAATTAAACTTTTGACAGCATGAGAAAAGTAACGTAGTGTAAAAAATAAAGTTTGGCTAACACAATATCGGGATTGGGGATTTAGTATCGTGAGTAATGGAATCCCGTGTAATTAACACGTATTTTACGAAATGTTCACGGGATAAAAATACGGTTTAATCTTTCGTGAAAGAATTCGGTTTCTATTCACGCATACACACGCACACACACACAAAATTCCAAAGCTTTGTGGTGAAATATTCCACCCTCTGATTGCCCAGACAGCGGGGCAGATCTCTCTCGTTCCCTAAAATATGCAAACTCTTTCTGAAGCACTCGTGCAGTCGGTCCACCACTTTCCGCTGTTCATTAGTTTGATGTTTAACGCTAGCTCTCCTCGTATCGCGATTTGTGATTTCCATACTGCAGCTGCGCAGTTGCATGAGGGGGGGTTGTAAAAAAAAGTAATCGAAAAACTTGGCCAAATAGTAATATTTCGTTCCGCAAAATTCGCTCGTCCTCCTCTGCTGCATGCCCGTGTAATCCTTATCAAATAACTGCATATGACATCTCTGCAACAGTCTCCTCTCCATCTTCTCCTTATTCCTTCTTCCTTAAATCCCTTCGTTAAACAGCATATCCCGGATAACAGGAGGAAATTGGCTCATTGCCGTGAGAGAAACGACATCTCTTGACTTGACTTGACTTGACTAAAAATCTCCTCCCCATTGCACGTCTCTCTACTATGTAAAAAGTTAAGTAGATATACGAGGATGAGTATAACGCAATCCTGTCGTAAGCCTGCATCGCATCTCGACGACGAGGAGACGACAACATCAGCATGCGTGGAAAACACGACGCAACAACGTCAACCTGCCTGCAGACAAGGGCGAAATATTTATACATACTTGCTTACATAATTCATTAAGTGGGGGTTATTTGCAAAAGGAATTTTTTCATCTCCGGGAAAAACCTCAAGATCGAATGTTGTCAACGAAAACACTCATATTTCACTGAGGCTTTGTATATATATATTACGCGGAATTCAATTGATCAGAATTTCAAAAGTGAAAAGGTATCTGGGATTCAAAATTTTAATACACCAACTTCAGTGGCCTCTTTTTCTTACAGAATTGGTGCTTAAGTTTTTTCCCTGTATTTTCATCACAACAACAAATAAAATGAGACTTATTCAAGCAATACATTTTGTGTATATAATGTACTTGAAAATATTCATTTGATATATCTGCTTTGAGATTAAATTGTTGCATTGTACTCGAATTAGGACGACATGATACTGTATATAACGGATCCAAACATTCCCGTCGTTTTTAATTTCGATTTTGTTTACTTGAAAAATAAAGCTCTCCCTATCCAGCATGCAATTACAAAGGACCTCTAAGCGTAAAGTCTTTTCACCGTTTAAACCTGAACTGCTTTCAGATTATGCAAGCTGTTTGGGTACATATATCAAAGAGAAGGTGAAAACCGGATACCAGTGCAAAGAATGCTGAATATCGGATCAGGGACTTTTCAGTTTATTTGATTTTTTTTTCTCTTTTCACTCACCGGTCGTGTTTTAAAAATTCGTAGATGCAATGCTTCTCTGAGCGTTGGATTGTTCAGAAAAATCGCCGTTTAGAATACAATGTTTGTTTTCGAATTATCATTTGTTTCGATTTACCGATATTCTCTTGATTTAATTAAATTTTCTTTTTGTTTTGTTACAGTGGCAGCAGCACCTGAACACTATCTACGAAACCGGTTACACGATATCACTAGTCGCTCTTCTCTTGTCCCTGGCAATACTTACTTACTTCCGGTAAATTGAGGACTTCACAAATTTCACCAGTTTATGTCTTGATCTTCTACAGTGGCAAGATAGGGGAAATTCAATTTCACTTGAAACGTTGCAGGTCGTTGAGATGCGCAAGAATTACGTTGCACATGAATCTCTTCGCATCGTTCGCCGTTAACAATGCACTATGGTTGATTTGGTACGGCACCGTCGTCGCCAACACACCGACTCTTTTTGAAAATGGGGTAAAGTGTAATCGTTTAATCGTTTAATCGCATATATATATGCCAACCTGAATATACTATAACCAGTATTATTGCTCTTCAATTCTCCGACGATTATTTGTTTATCGAATAAAACTGAAATTGAACTCATACAGCACGTTCCTCCCTCCTCAGATCGGCTGCAGATTCCTCCACGTGATACTTCATTATTTCCTATTGACGAATTACGCATGGATGCTGTGCGAGGGATTCTACTTGCACACCCTACTCGTAAGCGCGTTCACAAGCGAGCATAAACTGGTCAAGTGGCTGATGGGATTGGGATGGCCCTTACCAGCCATCATCGTTGTTACCTACGCAATCCTGAGAGGCACCAGTGATGACCTTGAGGACAGCTCACAGTTAGTACCTCATACACTTCTTTAAATTTCTTTCTCTCTCTCTCTCTTTATATATATATTATCATTTCCTCAATGTACTTTTTCTCTGTAATGCAAATACGGTCCTCCGCGTCCGAATTGCACGAATGAAAACTCTCAGTGAAAATAAAAATGGCCGCCGTGACTCCACCTGCGATTTTGTAACAGGAATATATTCAGTTTCGGCGTAAAAAACATATCCAACGCCATTTTTCACCAAATGTAAATAATGGCAAGAGTAAATTTCAGTTACGATTTCAGTTTCTACAACAGCTTGAAAGTAGTAAATTCGAATTGGAAGAATTCGACGCGATGCATTGATCACGTGATTTTCGCACAGCTTCTGTACCGACAGAGCGTACTTATTGTATTCAGCAAAATCCCAGTTATGCAGTACGTACTGTATATATATCGGTACACATGCATCGATCACAGCGAATAGTCGAGTGCATAGACACAGCTAGCGGTTTTGGTTTGACAGACCAACATCGGGGTATTACGTGTGCAGAGAGCATCTCCGCCCGGCGTGCAAGCACACGATGTTGGTATATACCGCAGTTTAATTGATACACAATGCTGCAGCGACAGCAGCATCAGCATCAGCATCAGCAGCAGCAGCAATAGCATCGCGTTTCAAGATCGAATTTCGAAAGGACGAAATCACCGCGTCGGTGATAAGCAAAGCAAACTGTTTGAACGTTAAATTCGCGCGCATCTACCTAGGAAGCATAACGTTATCGATGCAAACCGCAGCAGAAGCGATCCCGTCAAGAGTTTTACCCTATAGCGATAACCAGCTTAATACCTTGACCTCACGATGCATGTCCTGCACTTTATAGCCACGGTTCGCCATTAAGTACATTGCGCATTAAAGCTGCTCCCACGTATATAGTTTTCAGTAAAGATTATTCATCACTCGAGACAGCTTCTGGCGTTAAAAACTGATAAGAAAGCTCTGCCACCGCGCCGTATAATAGATGAGACTTGATGGAATACCTTCAATCCTACATCGAATATTTTTCTATATACAATTTATAAATATCAAGATTCGCTGCGTGATAAATTATGTGCAGAATCTTATCCTTTTTGCCTTGTTGTTCGGTCTGGTTGGTAACCTCTCAGGATCTTCATCAATCAGAGGTTGACGCGGCGATAACAGATGTGGGCGGGTGATAAAAATACCGGGGGAGGGGGGAGGAAAACAGAATGAAATAAAGTTGGACTGGGGTAGAAAACTCGTTGAACGGAAAAGTGGTTGCCAATTTCTAAATAAGCGAAAATTCGGTTCGATATGGGCGTCCATATCTACGTGGCGTAGACTTTATTATTGTAGATGCGTGTACTTATAACGCACGGAAGATCGCATCGTCGACCTGAAACCTCGACGGAGACGATCTTTCTCGTAATAAATGGATGATTGGAACCTTAACAACCCTCGAAGTAAAAGGTGGTTGAGAAAAATAGTCGCATCCCACGAGGGCATCCGGTTTAAATCCCTATAATAAGGTATATAGGTATGTGCATATACGTAATACGTTCCCCGCTTGAACCTTTATTCGTATGGAACAGTACGCTTCTCGAGAAACATTTAAAACTTTTACTTTCAATTTCTCATCCAATTTAAATTCCGTTTTACACCCGCCGGATATAGTTGTAGCCAGGTATTAGGGGTGTGTGTGTATGTATTATATATACGTTCCCACATGAAATCCGCACTTTTTATCAGATTCAAACATCTTACGGGACTCTGTTAGGGAAATATATTCGTTTTAATGCTTTTTCAATTTTCCAGTAGGTATAATATATTCGATAATTTATGTCGATTCAACGCCTGAGCGTGTATATAGTCTTGACCGTCGACGAATATAAAGTTTGTTTGAGAAAAGTGGGCAAAAATATAACCCTTTAATTCTGTATTTAAATTTCGATTATAGTTAAAAATAAAAACTAAATCCAATTTTCA
Organism: Diprion similis; assembly: GCF_021155765.1. NCBI lineage: Eukaryota > Metazoa > Arthropoda > Insecta > Hymenoptera > Diprionidae > Diprion > Diprion similis. Next base: position 23,667,807 of record NC_060108.1, read on the forward strand.
TTAAATTACAAATTACGGACTTTCCCAACGTTGCGTCATCTAAACTCATCGTACACTACGTATTTTATTTGAATATATATTTATAAGAGAACTTTCAAAATCAACAAATCATCCACCTCGGCTACTTTTGCGAATATTAATTTTCTTGATCGTGTTACGACTACCTGACGTTTTCCGCTAAAAGATCAAAGCGACGTCCGTATATGTACATTTCGTGTTTCGAGCTGAAATATCCTCTTTGTACCGTAGCTTGTGAATAATAATTAATTGTTTCGTTTCAGGTGCTGGATCAACGAGGGAAATTACGCGAATGTTCTCATCTATCCGGTCTGCGTTTCGACGCTGTTGAATCTTCTATTCCTTTGTAACATTGTCCGCGTCCTTTTGACGAAGTTGCGTGCCGGTCCTGCGATCGGAACAAGACCATCGAGATCAATGCTACAGGCTTTCAGGTATGTATCTATTTTCGTCATTGGTATAATAATAAAAACACAGGCTAAAATTCTAATAACATGTCATAATATTTTCCTGCGTTCATCTCTTTAAGGGCAACTCTACTTCTGGTTCCACTACTAGGGCTTCATTACTTGGTCATTCCGTTCCGCCCGCCGAAGGGCCATCCATGGGAACAAGCCTACGAAATCATCTCTGCCATTACCGCATCTTTTCAAGTAAGTTTGAATTATTGATTATTATGATTATCATCGATTTAGCCAAAATTCAAAAATTAAATACTTGAAAGATTTTAAGATAAAACTCGAATTCAAACCAATACCACCACTGTGCATGTAATCGACATTTGATTATCTCAAAGTTAGCTCGTAATAAAATAAAATAGAAGTAACTTATTGTAACTAAATGAAATGATGAATAATTTCTAGGGTCTCTGTGTCGCAATTCTGTTCTGCTTCTGCAACGGTGAGGTAAGTCCTGATTGACCTCGCTATATTACGTGTACATACAACGTTTCAACGTCAAGTTACCCAATTTCCATAAATCTGTATACGGCCAAAACACAACACAGCCGCGTAACCCATAGTGTATTGTAATATTGTAGCCACGATGCAAATGTATACGACACAACGTCAATATACATGTGAATTTTAGAATTCGTATTAGCATTATATTTATCTCTTTCTCTCTACGATATGCTCGACAGGTGATAACTCAGTTCAAACGGAAGTGGGAGGGAACAGCGTTCGTAAGAAAGAGGGCAAACTCATGTACAGCAACAACCGTCTCGGTAAGATATCTGCCATGACAATGAGTGATGGATAGAAAAATTCTCCCTATACCTATACCTCAGTACCAATACCTATAATGCATTTCCTGAATCAATACAGCAGGATCGTCTGTCCTGTAAATCTGCATGGAACTAACGTATAACGATACGAATAACGTGACGAATATCTCGAGCAACTCAAAATAACAGACGATTCTGCAACGTAGATCCTCATATTTATTACGACCACCCTATCATTCCACATCTGGTTTCTTAATATTGTACCAAACAATCCATACGTAGACTGTTGAAAAAAAAATCTGATTAACATTAACAATTTATTTGAGTTTAGTGTGGTGAATGTTAAAAACTAAAATATTATGTTTAAAGCATTAACAGAAATTCGATACTTAGTTTTTTACCATCAAGGCACGTTTTGCAAGTCCTTTTTACATGTACGAGAGAATAAATACCCATCAAATTAAACTGGATTAAACTCTTTATAGAAAAATTATAACAAATTCTTGTTTATTCGTCAAATTGACACGAGCATAAACGAAACGTAACCTCGAGTATTGAACCCGTACTAATTTCGTAAGGAAAAATTAACAAGAAACGGATCTTCGCGCATGAACATTCGCATGAAATTGATTCCAACAGTATACCTATGTAATTGTCACGTGAGTTTATATAATATGGAATTTGTATCGTCAATGGTGCAATGCGGACTAACTCAACTAAGCATTAACACATATGAAAATGGTTAAAAAAAAATTCACAAGGTTGTTGCAAGGCAAAAAAAAAAAAAAACGAAACAACCTCCAGGCATGATAATTTATATACATATACATATACTGGATCATTGCAAGCCAATCCACGTGGCCATGCACGTTTTCTAACTCGCTCGCACGTTTTCCATGAGACTGCACAAGCCTAATTAGTAATCTTTACACACGGTTTTTGCTGAATTACTACTATAAAATAATAAAATGGCGAATCAGTAAATGTGATTAACAAAACTGAGGTTTTTCCATCCCCGTGTTACCTCGACGTTTAAATCGGCAAAAATATATATATTGTACCGGTGATTAATTCGAAGCAGTGATAAATCGTCGTCCGTATTGTGCCAATGGCATCGCCCGAGTCGAATCCATTTTGGGGTGTTGACTGTTTCAGTTTGTCCGATCGACCGCAGGTCCGATGGCGGGAGAGGAGAAGGTGTGACTATCAGTCGGCGGCGGGGGTGGATCCGCAGGAGTCCGCGGGATCCAACACGGCCGCCGCGCGTCGAGGAAGTAGCAACCACCTCCAGGTTCTCATAAAACGCAACGACTCGGCGAACGACTTCAACCAATACCAGAGCCAGTGCTGATTACTACCTACAAACGGCTGACTAAGATCGAGAGAGATTTATAATTGTCGGTCTCTGGATCACTCCGGCTTAATTCTCAACCCCCCCCCCCCCAATCACCGTTATCGCTGAACCGTTTTGAAACCCCAATGTTGAGACGTGTTTATTGTTGACCAAATCACTTTGCCTCTGGCCGAATGTTATTGTTGTATAGTCACAATTGACAAAAATTCAATCACTCTTCGTTCAAGATGTGGGGTTTCGAACTCACGATTGCTCTTTAAATTTGAATCAGTCAAAATCCACTGATTCCCAGTTATAAGTATATACCACTGGAAAATATCCACACAAACTCAGTAAACGATTGACCGTGACATTTTTTAATTTTGCCAAGGATTTTTTCTACTGTAGTACGATCCCTGAAAAGCTTCAAAAAATTTTTTCAAATCGGAGATGCTGTATGAATTATAATAGATTTTCAACAGGTATGCAAATAGAAAAAGTACGATGAAAAAAATAGAAAAATTGTAAAACTAAAAATAGAAAAAAATGAGGTCCAACTATGAATCTTGCGTGAAAATTTTTCATTTCGGAAAGCAAATGTTTTTTCTTGTTTCATAAAACTCAATTTGAGTGTTTTTGCTATGGGTTTAAAAAATGATAAGGTAAAGACGAGTGATTTAAAAAATTTGAAAATATTCTTGGAAGCTTTTCAGGGGTCATGCTATCGTAGAAAAAAATCCTTGGTGACATTGAAAATTATCATGGTCAACCATTAACTGATTTGGCGGGGAAAGCTCCATATACACTGATGATTCGGTGAATTTTCACTGATATTTCACTGATTTTCAGTGTGTATACAATGATTTTTACCAGTGCTATACTTATAACTGATTCATATTTAGAGACTGTACAGCAGGTTTCGAAAGCTCAAATTCACGTATATGCGACAAGTCGATTACATATACATATATCTAATATTATATAGCCAGGTCGGAATTACAGAATTTGCATTTTGAGTTTCTGAGATCAGATATTGCGCCATTGGGGTATACATTTCTTATATACATACCTACATTTTGTTACACATTATGCGTAATTTTTTTCAAAATAACGAACTAGCATTTTATAAAAATCGAGTTGCATTTATATTGTTGATTTATAATTATATGTTATCATTATATATCTTGGTGTATCGGAAAAAAAAGTCACGCAATTCCCGAAAAAAATTAACTCATATTAATTCATATTTTCGAGTAAAAAAAATTTTCATCATATTTAAACGGTAATAACGCAGTCTAAAAACTGGGAGAAAACACAGTCTCCGATTCAAATAAAAATGGAGTATAATATGAGTGAATAAATTCAATTTAATTCTGGTGTAAGGTACTTATTAAGTGATATGTTGCTAATAATACTTTTGATTCTAATTAAGATGGATTATACGAATGATCAAAGGGTACAGTGACATTATAGGGAAGATCAAGGCGAAATGGAGCACTTAGGGAACGATCATAATTATAGTGATTCTATCGAAATTTTTCTATTCCTGAAATTTAATCACAACCAAAGAATTTTCCATTTTTTTTTTTTTTTTTTTTTTTTTTTAAGGAATGAGTGAGAACCTTTTACAAAAATGTCAACAAAATTCGACGTTTCACTTTTTTACCGATCTCCCCTATAATTTCGTGCTCAATTACGATTTCTTCTCGGCAGTACATAGTAAAAAAAAATAAATAAATAAAGCAAATGAAACTCGACTTTGAAAACGAACTGTACAAAGTAAATATAAATGTTACTCTCACCGGTATCTACACGTTCATCGACTGTAAAATACTGCATTAAAGGATCGAAGCATCATATTTTGGCTACACATTTCTGAAAAGTTAATACTTTTATATGATGGGCCGATACCTCAAATTTTTCTCGTCATATTTGGATGCTTGCAGGTTGACTGTTTAGTTTGCAGGCTTTGAACTTTCATTCACATTCATCATCATAAAGTTTGTTCTTCACAAAAGTAGCCACAAGTAGAGTAATAGCCAAAAAACTGTGTCGCATCTACCTAACACACTGTATCAAATCCAGCTGTGGAACGATTCACCATGTTAAAGATTCCGTACTCGTCATATCACTAAAAATGTAGAGATTATAAAAGAAAAGGAATTTTTATACAGAATGAAGTAAATTTATTATATATAAACTTGTATATCTTTCATATAATTAAATAATATGAAAAAAAAAAAAAAAAAAAAAAAAATGAAGAAAACCTAACAATAATGTTAAAAGAACAAATCAACGAAACTACACATGTTATGCATATATAGGAATATATCTGGTGTACTAATGAGGTGTATTGTTATAAAAATAAAGTAATAATTACCTGTAATTACTAAGAATAAAATGATAATTATTAATCGAAAATATCATGATCGTTGCAGAAAATAATGAATGAAAATGAAAACAAAGATGGCAGTCTACTTAAGAGCAGGAAATCTGCTTTGGCCTGGGTAGCCATTAGACCAAATATAGACCTGATTGGTTCATTATCGTGGTGTGATAATCACAACGTAGACATAAAATAAAATACACAAACAAAAGAACTAACTGTAAAATAATCAAATCAATGTTTTTAGCCTGTATAATTTTCTGTACAGCACAAAGTAATAAGTGTAAATAACTTTGTATACTTAAAATAAAAAAAAAAAAAACAGAAGGAATAAACTAAAAAATAAATACAACTGTCTGTAAACTAAACATGTGCACATATTATTCTGACATATAATATTGAATGTCAAGTAAGTGATTTGTCACTCAATATAGCTATACAAAATAAATGTGACCGTTATTCGCCAAAATAGAATGTTCATCTTTTACTATCCCGTTTCATTCGTCCACTAGACTTTATCGAATTGTCATTTTAGATGTCAAGTAATGCATTGTTATAGCACATGAACTTTTGTTTGACGAAGCTAGAACTTGATTTTCACAGAGCAGTTTTTTTTACTTGTGATGTCTCGCATACTTTGAATACAATCATGAGACATACAATTTGCTATTACTTATCACACTCGACCTTATTTCATAACAACTAATGAGTTTATTGAGGCAAAAATATTCAAATAGGTAGTAGAAAATAGTTTATTTCGTCCACTGATTCAAGGCCCCACGAATATTTTTTACAATTATTTTACAGAGAGTCGGTTACTGCCGATTTAATGATCATATACACAACAATAATTGAAAATACAACGTATCGTTTCATCGATACTATTCTCCATCAAGGCTGCCTGCAGCTTAATCTATAGATTGCAACAGCTGCTACTCATAATTGAAGACCTGGGATAATTTAAACGTTATTCCCTCATTAGAACGTATATTGAGGTGCATGCGCATATTTATTTACTAAAAGTAGGTATATAACGTAGGTGTTTTTATCCAGCTATATATAAAACTGCTTCGATTAAAACTTTTCTAATAAACATTTCAATCTAAATAAACCGTAAGGTATTGATATCGTAGTAATATCAGAGAAAAATTTTTTAACAGTGAGTTATTTTTTTCACACTTTTTCTACGATAACCATAATCAAAATTTCGTCTCAATGTTCATACGTGGCATATGATCAATGAAACTTGGAAATGAAAGCATAAATAAAAAAATAAAGTTAGTTTTATCTTCACCAAAGATAAATTAAGCTTGTATTATTATACATACCAGCCTTATCTTCCAAGCATAAATTATTTCTTGACATCAAGGCCAAAAGAGATTCGCCAATCTTGGAAGAGTCAGAGCCATTACTATGCTCGATAAAAGATTGACACTATGATTATCAAAGATTTGTCTACCACTAATATGCTTCACACCTCTCCCAGGGCGTTCGACAACTTTGCCAGTCTCATCTAAGCCTGCTCACGGAAAATGTAACGGAAAACGAAAATAAAGAAAATGTAACTCAAACTGAAATTTTTGTGTCGCTTAGTTTGCTTCCACTTTTTTTCATTATGTAACATCTGAATACTCACCCGAATATTGCAGAGTGGCTCCTAGAATAGAATCAAGTACGCTGCCTGCGAGACCAGCAAAACCACCAGCAATAATGATTGGCCATTGGGGCGCAGCCAGCTGCAACAGGACTGTGTCTACAGTGTATAATACTGCAACATAATTGAATAGTCCTACGACTAAGCCACCTGCTAGAGACATCAAAAGCCCAATCCAAGTAACGCCACCATTAGTACCTGTATTTGAAGATATTTCCATTAATAAAAGTAATAAGGTTCACGCCGAGTTGCAAGTAATAATTTTCGGAATTGAATGTTTTGCCTGTTAAATGATACTTCAGTTATATTTTGTTTAAACTAATGCAAGGAAACGTGTTTCGATGTATTTTAACTTAGAACAAACAATTTCTGAAGATAAATCGATTTAGAAGTGAATGAAACCTTTAGGAACTCTCTCCCTTGTGGTGATCAAAAATGGCTCCGAATCCCCAATCACAGTACCAAGTTCCGATGCCCACGTGTCACCATTGCAACAGGCAAACGCACCTGAAAAAAGAGTTTCTATTTCAAACGCATCCTTCTCTATGTGCAACTTACAATTTAAACACAGATGAGTCTTCACGAAATTGGTGAAATCTGTGAATCTTTTACAAAATAAATGAAAAATAAGCAATCTCTCAACTTGATGTGAGAATAATTTCAAGGCTACTTTAGTTTTCTCTCACTTTATTTAATGGTAAAGAAACTCTGTCATAAACTATGTGAAAAAACAAACATGACCAGGTTTCAGCAGACGGCTTAAACTTGAAAATGCTCTAAAAGCGATGTTTGATTATATTGGCTAAGATGAAACTGAAGTGAGTATAGGGCATTACATACCTAATATTCCAACCGATAGCCAGGAACTCCTATAGTCTTTTGAAAAATCAATTGGCCGTTCTCCACATCCAACGTCCAATAGATAGAGCAACGCTAGTTGCGTCGCCATTCCTCCGTTGCATAAAACTTGTATCCAATTTCTCTGACCACCTTCCTTAAATTCTTCCTCCAATTTTTTCTTTTTATTAGAACGAAACTTAGTGGCTTTCGAAGAAGTGCAAAAAAATGCTATCAAACAGGCGATGTGCGTATAACTTGTAATGCTGAGAATAAATCCTGTGAACAATCCTGCACAAAATACATAAAATAACTAAATAAAGGTTATAAACTTCTCAAAGACCATTCAATTCATCAAGGCTGGACGAGCAGATAAAATATTTCACCTAGAAAAGCTCCGCTGAAATCCAAACTCTTCCGTCTCAGACCCCAACCGGCAAAAAGTATTGGGATTACAACTGCAGTCAGCCATCTCCAAGGAGAAATGACAGAGTATCCTATCAAAAAAAAGGACAAAAATTAATTCATAATTTGTGTAAGCACTTAAAATTGTAACATTCCTAGCCATCAGTTATTGTGGGATGTTTTTGACGTTACAGTGAAGCATGTTGTACCACTACGAAAAAGAAGTTACAAAAAAAAGAAGATTAATTAGGTGACTTGAAATAGACAGAAATTCAAGTTCATACAGAAAAATGTCTTCGTGACTCGCAAATTAAAAAATCAAATATTTCAGATGGGAGAAAGTCATCTTTAATGATCGCTTGTGGAAAATATAATATAATAAAAAAAATAACAGACACGAATTAACTATGCAAAGTATTACCGTCGGTATGTTGGTCGGCATCTGGTGTAAAAAGTGAGTAAACTAAATTAACGATCCAGAATAGCATTGAAATTGGTATAGCAAAGGCGCATAGCAAAACTGGCACTAATACCCTCGTTTTCCCATCGTTATTTTTCTGGATTGATACCATTTTGACGAGAAATTATCATAATTCAAGGAGCAGCCTCCTCCTCGATTTATGTTTAATTTATAATTTTGTTTTACCGCTAACTTAAACTGTGAATCTAATAATAATTCTGTCACCGTTTGGCCAAGATTAGGTTAACGATTTCAAATTCACAGCAGCCAAACTTATGACCAGAGTAATGAACGACGTCTGCAATAGTGGACGAGATAATTAAGCCGAAGCGATATAAAAGTGCGCGTCTGAAAAATGGCTTTGTAATACCGACGCTGATTTGTACAAATTACTTCACAAATTACTTTTTTTTTTAAACCATTAGTTATTGACCTTATAGGCCATGTCCTATTGACATCGCAGGAGATTAACCTGTTAATTAACGTCATTGACACTATTTCAACGTAGAGATTCCGCGTTTGTCGGCATGACAGCCAGTGTTGCCAACGCTTAATAAAAAGCTTGATTTTTAATCACGCGAAGTGCACGAATATGCCCGAGATGCGAACACTGCGAACTGAATGATGACGTCATAACCGAACGGCCGAGTTCGCAAACTTCATAATTCATTTATCCTACTGCAATTGGCGGAATGTGGTACAGAACATTTTTATCCAGAAGCTAGCCTATACTATTTTCTTCATTTTTGTTTTTTCCCCCGCGTATGGCTGGATTTTCGTGGTCGTCGGATTGACGCAGCAGCGCCACGCCATCAACGGTTAAAAAAACGCTCATGAAACAGGTGCCGATGGTACCGACGCAACATCGAAATGCCGCGTGTCAAACCTAAGGGGTTGAGTCAGTGGTTCTCAGTTGCGTTTTCAAATTTTCCTTTTTACCCATTTTCATTCGTGTCTTTTTCCCGCCGACGGCGTGACGCTGTGGCGTCACATTGCTATCGCGTCAATATACGACGGGGTAAAAGTGCAAGCCCCCACGATTTCGTGGCACCCATAGAACGAGAAATAGGTTTTTAGAAACAATTTTAGGCCTAACTGCAGCTCAGTTGATAATACAGAACGTGGTTACCATGGCGCGAAGTGACACTGTACTGCTCGTAACGAAATAAATCATAAATAGGTATATTAACAAATGATGCTGTTGCAGCAAGAATAATTGAGAACAAAATTGACTGCAAAATTTTCATCGATTAATTATCACATATAGTACCACGCTTCTCTATACATGCATATACATGACGAATAAACCAATCGCATCATTCTTACACAATAATACTCAAACGCGTAAACTAATGCTGGTAACAGAAGTTACGTCGCAAATACTTGAGATGCATCGAAAATACGAACTAGAGTAATCACAAATCAATTTCTCCTACAATCCTTGTCATTCTCAGTAGACCCTTGATAAGCCCTACAAAAATCGAACTGGAATGTGTCATGAAGAATTGCTTATCGGGGAAATATTTCACCTCAAAAAAGATACTCTGCCAAAAAGCCTCAGGTGAGATATTTCTCCGATCAGCAATTTCACACATCTCAAATCGATTTTATCAGGAATTCAAGGCTTTATTGACGATTGTGGAAATCCAGTACCAGTAATCGCTTCAAATGTTGGTAAAAAAGTTTCATCGGAAATACAAGAGATTTGATAAGCTGAGAGTGTCAAAAAGTTTGATTAGCTGAAACAGACAAAAGGTAAATCAACTGAAACAGTAAAAAGATTTAATTAGTTGGAATAAACAAAAAGCTTGAATAGCTGAAACAGTGAGAAAAATTTGATTAGCTAAAATAGACAAAAGGTTAAGTGAGCTGAAACAGACAAACGTTTGGTTAACTGAAACAGACAAAGGATTTCATTAGCTGAAACAGACAAACGATTTGATTAGCTAAAATAGACGAAAATACGATTATCATAACGACAAAGGTGCGTGCTCCGACAAAAACAATGTCGTTCGAGTAAAGACTGAACATTTTTCGTTATTCTTGAAAAAAAAATTAGTCCGTTGCCCTGAAATAAAAAAAAAACACAATTACTAAAAAAAATACTTTCATACACCTCAGATATATTCTATAAATACTTACGACAAGATTCTTCACCATCACTGTACACTCCGCGATTTTTATCCCCGTGAATTGACCGCCGGCTTGCACATGCCGCGCTTTCTCTCAGAACCCAAAGGTATCAAGTCAACGCGCAAAGGCACGGTCAATTTGACCTTGAAAACTCAATTGTTTGTAACAAGATTGATTGAAAAGCCGGAGACTTAACACATCGAGCGTGATTTAATTTTTCATATGCCGTTTACGAAATCATCAAGCAAAAGGGGGCGACCGATCGATTCGCATTATCAGGGTGGCGACAATTACGCACAAATATAATTCCTTGACTATTCGTTTCACACGAATAATTAGAAATCGAACGATACGATTTCCGAAAGTTATAGCTTAACTGAATTTACGAAGCATAGCTGAAGAGTGAAAAAGATTTATAAAAAAAAGCCCGATTTTTCCTATGGTCCGTCACACTTCCCTGACTTTACCCAATATATGAAATTCCCCAACTATTCCCGACCATCCCAGTCAGTCGCCACCCTGATTATCAATCATCGCGCAAATGACGCGTCTGATTCCCGCGATTAATCTACGCGCAAAACGGCGCGGCCGATTAATCCTTCAAAAAATTTTAAATATCTAGGACTTTTCGCAAAATTCTGTAGAAAACCAATCCGCATCTGCGTCTTTTTGAATCCGACACATTGTGATGCGAATTGTTGTTCCGAGATGCGAGTCAAAGTCCGGGAGGAAGGTTGGAGGGCATGCATTATTGTGTGGCGTGACGGTCGGCGATCCTCTTCGACGCGAAGTCTTCAAGCTCAGCATCTCTCCCCATCTAGCGTGCCACGGAACGCGATAGATGGTCCAGAGATGCGTTTTGCCCATTCAGACGATCACAGAGATCAATTGAATGAAATAATGATAGACAATGACTAAATAATTGAATTCAATAACGACTGGAAAATGATAGCAAAGTGACAAGAAATGGGAAATTGAACCTCGTTAAAATTTGAAAGCTTACTAATAAATAGTTCGGAGATTCTTATATTCAGTCTTTCACGTGTTTCTGGATGAAAATCACTGTGATCATTTGACGCTGTGGATTACAAAAGTTAATAACATCGCGGTTCATCGCGACCTTCCTACCCTCGCCTGAATCCCAACGGAACCACCCAACGGAAATGTTGAAAAGAGATTCACACGCACATCCGCATCAAACCACGCGACGGATCCCACAACGACCACCTACCTACCCGATTACCTATATTCGCTCTAGACGATTCTCCATCTTTTCCAACACACATCATTCCTCCTCATTTGCGCCGTGGTCACTGTGACTTACTTTTTCATTCATTACCTGTGGGGAGCAAAACGTTGTTGTACCATAGTCAGCGAGAGTATTGTTTTAGTGGTTGCTGGCAGACTATCGGTGCATCAACCTTTTGTAAGATGGATTAAAAACATCCTGTATGCTTATCAGCATTTTTCTAAGCGAGCTAAGTCTGTAGTTGTTTGATAGTTAGTGAGCATTAAAAAATTGAAAATGATTCAAGATATATCATGCAAGTTAATTACGTTACGTTCTGCTAGACTTTGAAACGTTATCAAATAAACAATCGTTGGAATATGTTTAAACCTCAGGTTTATCCACCACTTAAACGACATCATTGTAATTATATAATCTGTAGCTAAACACAATCTGTTTCCGCGAATGTTGAGTAAGTGATGGTAACCTGTCGCGATGCTCATTCCACTTTCAGCAACGTGCAAAATTTCTAACTTTGAGTAACTGTGGTAAAATAGGTCAACTCCAATAAGAAAGAAAAAAAAGAAAATGAATCGACTGAAAGTCAAGCATCGTCGAGATCGCGAATGAGCCTATCCATGCAGCTAAGAAATCGAAGATTTGTGCAACAATTTTTACCGCCACGCCACGTGACAAAGGAGTCCCAGGGAATTAATACCCATAACCTAAACACGTGCAAACTCACCAACGTTGCTGAGTAATGGAGAAGTTACTCGGATGTCTCTGCTTAACTCTGAAAAAACGAAAGAGGAAGCTCGAATTAATTTAGCAGAGTGGATTTTCTATTATTGCTATTGTCTACTTCCATATTTGTTTACCGCATATGACGCAATGACAAAAATTAGGTTTTAAAGGCAGCACGTTAAATTATCAAACAATAATTGAAATAAGTTTTCTTACCTCCTCCGGGTTGCTCCACACTTTACATGTATGTGTAGTACTCGTGGCTTCTCAGGTTGTATGGTGGCAACACACTTTTCTTCAGTTTTGTTCACTGCATAGCGGCTGGTTTGATTTTTAGTTTGTTGTCAGAGGTCGATTGATTAGATTACGTCATTTAGATCATCGCTAAATGTATAATGCTGAAATGTAGTGTACCCCTGTAAACAGGTAAGAAATAACATTTTATTAGAACTTGTCTTTCAAAATCAATACACAAGTCATTGAAAATTTACTGTTATTTTTGTAAACTACAATAAATAATAAAATAAATATAACTCACAAGTTTCTCAAGTTGAAAAGGTCAGCTTCTGCATTTTGATTTCCACCATGCATTACCGAGGGCACTTAATGCGGATACTCGCGAAACTCGATGATTCTTGCAGTAAATTGAGAAACGATTAGTAACGTCGTGATCTTTTAACTTTCGTTAAATGGCATTAAAGGATTACGAAATAGAGCATCCCTCTATCGATTGATCCCCAGAAAGAAATTCGGAAACAGATGGAATCGCTCACAGTTTTTTGTTATATAGAAACAAGGCCAAAATCAACCACGCAATAACATTTTCATTATACTAACGTGCGTCGACGTGAGAGACGCGATCCGCGAACCGAAATCCGATACACAACTCACATGAAGGTCACGTTCTGCACCGTCCGTTTATTCAGAATGACAGAAAAAACAACAACGGAAGATTATCGGGGCATTTTGTTGTCACAAAGAGCTTGTGACTAAGCAGAGTAATAATTACACCCGATTCCAAGCCCATTCACACTTTTCGTGTTGTAGTTAGCTGCCTAAACTGATCAATTAAACTTGCTAATAATGCAACTATGCACTTACCGGAAATCAGCCGCACAAACAATAACAAACGACACGCGACGCAGAGGGTCGAGAATCGAAATCGCTACGAGCTGAAGTTGCACAAACGAATGAAAATTTGATACACGAAACACACCTTCGATGTCCCCTGATGTTTTTGTTTCAGTAACCCCGTTCTTTTAATATGGGCCATACACTGCCGTTCATATATTATTCACAGTGACTTACGTGGGAATACACTGATCAAATAACGTTACACAGCCTTTTTTTTAACCTTAAGTTATCGTTTTTCGGCCAAGTTCCGAATAGTCAAAGCGTGTACAACAAGCGATCTGAATTCTCGACTCGCGGCTCACGTCACTTCACTACGGCTGCTCGGAAGCGACTGACACCGCGCCGCGCTCGAAAGCAATTCTTAACCGGTCGGAATAAACGCCATGCGAGCTGCAAACGGCGGTTAAATCTTCGAAAAATTGCCGTTGCACACGGCATTAGGTGTTAATTGAAATTTTCTGGCGACTTCCAGCCGAATAAAATACCTTGACCGAAGATATAATGAATCATTCTAATTAGTGGAAAAAGAGTCCTGCGAAAACGATTCTGAGAAAAAAAGTTTAGGTCCTGAAAACTGCTAATAATAATAGAAGGTCAACCTTTGGATTTTTGCGCAGTCCACTTCTTCATTTTCTTCAATTTTTTACTTTTTTTAATTCTTCGAATGATAATGTAACTGAGATCCACTGACCTAAACGAGTGGGTTTCGACGCGCGGCATTTCGTCGTTGCGTCGGTACCACAGTCGGTATGCATTTTCACGAGCGTCTTTTCACCGTAGATGGTGTGGCGCTGGTGCTTCAATTCGTCGTCGCGTCAATTTAACGCCCGTGAAAATCCAGACTATTTCTGGTAAATGATTGAAATTCAAGGAACTGGCTGGAAATTTAATGGCTGTACAAAATCAGAAATGAAGAATGATGAATTAAAAATTCAACTAAGCTTCAAATCAAATTGAATATTACTATTGTTTAGAAGCCATTCGTATACACTATTATATAGGTAGTTTATAAGTAGTTACATTTAGTTAGCATACATTCTAGATCACTTTCATTCATACCACAATAAAATATCCTGATAGAAACTTCAATTTTTAAAATGAAATAATGCGGCCAAATGAAAAACTGCTAAAATCCGAGTCTGAAAAATATCTTTATTTATTTAATATTTATTTGTTTTCGTTCGTGTGAGGAAATAAAAAATCTGCAATGGCAAAGACGATACATGATAACGTAGGGTCATTCTTTATATGCACAAAATTATGCTTTATGTACAAATTTAGTTATCCTGTAGTACATGCATATGTATAAGAGTTATGTATAAAAGTTCAGTGCCATATAACTTTTACAAAAATTTTCCAAAACTTTAATTGCACAATTATAATTGTAATATGAGTGTACGTAAGTAGAGACCCTTGTAAATATATATAACTATAAGACACTTTTTTTCTTTCTCGATAAAATATTATATATTTTAATTGTTATTTTCAACAAGGCCTTCAATAAATTAACAATTACGTAAAATGATGAATGACAGTATATGAACTTGTGACCACGTGTGAATATTTATTTGCAACTGTGAGAGTAATGCGTTTATTTGAATTATTTTCAAACTATGAAAGCTAGTTCAAAAATAAATTCAATTCCCAGTAAACACGTTTGTATGCGGTATACGTACATATGGACATGTACATAATAAACCTAAATGTATATGTTTCTTCTTAAAGAATGTACTCTTACAGTATAATAATATACATTGGTACACATATGCAGGTAAAGAAAGCAATAAGGCCGAAGAAATCTGAATTAATCTATGGCGAAGTAATATAAAATGATTGTGCTTTACAGCGGATATAAAAAATAGTTAAAATTTATCAATTAATAACAAAAAGATCTCTGTCTTCTGGTCACATCAAAGGCACTTCAACTCTAAAGTTTTATCTAAACACTTAAAAAACTAGAAATTAATATTTTGTTACAGATTTCTAAGTCTAATTCTAATTTTACAAAACAATTTGTTGACTACGCAGCTCTGTAGTAATCGGGAGTAAAATAATCGTTATAGGTGTGTGAAAACCATACTTCATTGTATAATTACTATAGTCTAAGAATTATGGCAGTATTGGTTTCGCTTCATAAAGTATAGCAACTTGATAAGTCAAATTAAATAAATAGCGCCAATAACTTACGTCATGAAATAAAATGACAGCGATCGATGATGAGCACTTCTAAGACTTCTTTTATGCCATGGGGGGTCGATGAAACTGGCACCTTCCACTCAAGAATTCCAATATACAGCAGTTAGCCTGGTCCACGAACTTCTCTGCTCTGCGTTAACATTCTATAAAACTTGCACCTATTGCATACTTCCGTGGTGGATGCCAAATGCGGAAAACGTAGGTGGCAGCGGTACTACAGAAGCAGTACAGCAACGGAGCAGAAATTCTGTTTGCCAGGCTAACTGCTGTGGGTTGGTTCCCAGTGTGTATGTCATGGGACCCCTTAGTCAATTTCTCTCCGCATTAATTATACAATCACGGTTATTTTTATCTGGGTGATTGTTCACTGGCATTAATTTCATGTGCTAACTGAGTCACGGTTTTCTAAAGCACATTTTGACAAAAGAAAGCCCAATTGACGGTACGCTAATAAGAGAGCAAGAGCACAAGCATGAGACGAGCAATGCTTCCGGGATTAAACTGTTACAATACCGTCAGAATTCTGTCTTTTCTTCTTCATGTTTGAGAACGATAATTCTACAAAACAGACTGGCACGTACTTCAATAATAATTGAATGAGAATTATGCATCTCAATTGCGAATTGTTGTTCATCACTTCAATTTTAACTGTCGAAGTAATGGAGTTTAATTTAGCGAGTCATTCGCAAATAAAATAACCGAATTTATAACAATGAAAGCTGAATGAAAAAAATCGTTCGTTTCAAAAGTAAAACAACCGATACATAATTATATGATAGGAGGTCTTTAACATTCAGATAGGAAGTAACTGGGTTTCTTGTGAATTCAATGAATTAATGTATCGGTTATTTGCTCTGTATTGATTAAAACTATCGTGAGATTTCGCGTAAGGAAGGATTCCACTATGCGTATATTTAAAATAACGATATGAAGAATCTTCCTTTTGATTTTCAACTCTTTTACTTTCCAACGTATGTGGGGTTTTTGAAGGTGGATGTTGCTTGCTTGTAAATTGGATTTTCACCCTGCAATTAATAAGAAAAGTCCATTATTAACAGCATGTTGGGTTAGAGCTGTTGGATATCAGAAATTGTTTACCGATTATTGGTAAAAAAATTTTAATCAGTACACACTTTCGATGTACCAGAATACCGTTCTTTCGTTAAAAACCGAAATATTAAAAAAAAAACGAAATCACCAAGAAAAATCAGATTTTCGATACCTAATATCAAGGTGTATAGGAGCTGCTGAGGAATATCTTGAGATATCCAATCCACCGAATGCACAAGAGCAAAATCCGATGATTGGGCAAAAAATGTTCCATATAGAATAACGCTAGTACTAATAATAAAGAACTATGATGCGCCTAATGATGTTATAACAACTGACAATGAAAAATGAGTTATTTGAGTACATATTATAAATTGAATTTTGCCTGGATGACGAGCTTAATGTCGAACACAATCAATTACGCTATTTATAACAGAAAATGAATATGCTTACCGTATCCCACTTAGCCATCATTCTTTCTGTTTCAAATCGCGCAAATTCCCTACGATCGTGAATGGTTGTTAGCAATTTCCAAAGTAACAAAAGAGCCAAGCCAATAAGCACAATCGCAGCGATGACTCCCAGAACAATTCCGAGCATGAAAACTTGCGTCGGGCATTCTCTTTTTTCTTGCGCTACGACAACTACTCGGTTTATCGTTTGGTTGAAGTAGTAGTAGTATTTCACTTTACAGTTATCTTCGTCTATATGATGACAGAATACTTCGTCCTCGGTAGTTACTAGTTCGACTGGCTCAGCTTTAAAGTCTACACAATTGTTTCTGCAATCTTCTTCTTTACTAAAATTGCCAGTTGAATACATTTGGCATTCAACGCAATTTCTAAACTCGATACAACGGTCAGGACAAGTTGGGCATTTTTCACAGAAGTCTCCCGAATGACGTGGATTTCCATCCTCACGACAGACACACTTTCCGCAAACGCAATCACCCTAAACATAAGAAAATATAACAACTTAAGAGAGTAAATCTGCTTGTAGTGACTACGGTTTGTACAAAGTTGAATTCACTTCATTATTTCGAAGCAAATTCAATTTCATATCGCATTTTTTCTTCTTCTAATTGTAAGTCTTACATGGCCTGAGCACAAAACGTCTTCAGTTGATCCCGGCGCTTTACAAGTCTCATTTGATGACGGGCAATTGCAATTCGTTCCAGTCCATTCGGCATCACACCTGCATAAACCACATTCACACGTTCCATGACCGGAGCACAACTGACCTTCGTGACGATCGCAATTGAAATTATCGCATTCGCAATATCGTCCAGAAATTACCTATAACAATTACACATAAAGGCTTTTAAACTATAATTCCGAATATTTATTACTCTAATAACATTTCACTCCGATACTGTGTAAATTTATACAATTTTCGCAAATCGTAGAGTAGTCTATCAGATATATATCTGATCACAGAACTTCTGATTAATTTTTTATCCAGTGCAATGAATTGAATAAAAATTTTTTTAATTAAAATTGCGGCTACTATTAAATATCATCATTAGACGTGACATTTTGAATGTATATAATTTAAGAAGTCGAAAACTTACTTCATCGGAGTTTGGTCTTTTCTTACAATCGCATACACCACAGGTACAAATACCTCTTCCAGAACAGTCAACTAACGATGTATTATCCGGCCTGCAGCTTTGATAATATTCGTCATGGCGTATCACAGACTGATCATTTTCAGAATGACGCGTACACTCGCATGTTTTACCAAAGTTCTGGTCGTAACAATCACAGACACCACATTTTAAAGTTCCCATTGAGTTGCACTCAGGTGAATTTTCCTGGTACATGTTGTGCGAAGCATGTTCACAGTCGCAATCACATATCATGTGAAGATTCACAGTCAAAGTTTCGTTGATACCGACCTGAAATATGAAGGAAGTATCAGCTTTTCAAACTATGGCTTCGAATTTGAATCTCTCAAACTTCTCTTAGCCATACTGCAGGTTTGACCTACTTACTGGATAAATGTTGAACTTTTGGTTCCATTCAGATCTGTTTTTAGGACAGCTGGTAACTTCAATTTTCGCCAAGAACTCCACTTTGGTACCAACTTTCAAACCATCACATTTTGATGTTTCTATTAGGGGGCCACCACCCAAACAACTCGAGTAGTATCTCACTTTTATGCTACTACTGGCTGTATCTTTCATTTCCACAGAACTAGAAATAGCCTCGTATTGTTCGCGGATCAAATCCACTACGTTACTCGAGTCGCCAGATAACTTGCCAGCAAATGAACCTTCGATATGCTTTGTAAGCCTTTTATACATCTGGAGTTGACCCTCAGTTACAGCCCAAATAATATTGATCGCATTCTCCTTTACTTTGAGATTGATCTGTGATATACTGGGGTAATCTTGTGATGTTGATTGAGTGTATAGCCCAGTGGTGTAGTCAAGATGACATAGCCCGTCATTAGGTTTTATGATGCCACCAAGCTTTCCATCCCCGGCATAATGAAATCCTGCATCAGTTGAAAATACTAAAAGTCTGCGAGCTTTGGAACGCCACCCTATCTCATCACGACACACAATCGCTTGCATTATAGCATCAAATCCTCCTTCAGGAGCATCCAAGTTACCAGACACTGATGCACGACGAACCAAGTCCTATAAGTGGCAAAGTAATGTTCAATTACCATACTAAATCAGGTTTTTCACCATTAATAGTCATTTCTAATGGAGCTATAGCTTGTAAATCAATTTAAGTGACTAATGCAAGATCATACATCAACCTGACCACAACTATGATAGACCAGATTGCTGAGAGAACTAATATCGTACGTCATCATAAAGAATGCGCATTTAATATTGAATATGTTATTCAATATTTGAGGTATTAATT
This sequence comes from Diprion similis, assembly GCF_021155765.1. Lineage (NCBI taxonomy): Eukaryota > Metazoa > Arthropoda > Insecta > Hymenoptera > Diprionidae > Diprion > Diprion similis. The sequence continues at coordinate 23,687,489 of NC_060108.1, forward strand.
AAACACACATCAGCACATTACCATGTAGTGCTGACATATTGCATAAACATGGTAGATACAAATTAGTATGAAGACGACTAGTAAAGTTTAGATGTACTTACAGAAAAAACACTAGTATTTTGTGACAAAGTCATGATGTGCTTGTAGCCATATGGTTTTGCACAACCAGGACATGGTTCCTCAAGGCTGAAACACAAAATTTACTGTAAACAACATCAAGGATCGTTGGTTCTATGTCTTTCCTAAAGTCTATAACTTTTCAATTCCCATAATATTTTTTGCAATGCACTTTTTAAACAAATTTATCATCTGACAAATAATTTGTTAATTTTTTCCCAAGACTATTCACGCATTCACCAACATTCAACAATTTTTCACACCTTGGATACAGTATGGATTTGAATAAAACTAACGATCTTACGGACATTACTTACGATCTGGGCACAACGTTGACGTAGGGCATAACTACTTTGTCGACAAAGCTACCAAATCCCAAACGGAAATTACTTGTTATTTTGGTCATACTTTGCACCAATAAATCTCCCAAATGTGACAACTTCTCTTTATCATCCTCCATAGACTTGCTCAAGTCCATGAGGTAGTAAAGATCAACTGGATAATCCTCGGCTTGAGAGTATGAAAAAGACATACTGTGCACCTCATCTATAGCGATAAAAAAAATACATAAAGTGATTATAGCATGTGAGAACAAAATTCACTGGTTAAAAATATTGTTAATAATTCGGGAAATGAAGCAGTTGTCAATTAGAAATAATTGGAACTTAAAAAATTTCACTCACTTATTCTCAAGGTCAAATCGACTTCTTGAGGCCAGATTTGAATCGCCTCTTGTCTCCTACTACTGCTGCTAGAACTCGAATGCTTAGAGCTAGAACTTGAGGAAGACGACGAGGAAGACGAAGAAGAGGAAGAACTGTGCTCCGATTCACTACCACTTGCCGCAGATGAATAACCACCCTTTGTTAATTCCGCGTGCCGAATCACATTATAAACATTATTTGGATACCACGTATATTCCTCTGGGCATGTGGAATATATTTTTGTGTTTATGTTTGGCAAAAAACACCTCATTTCTGAAAAATTCTGTAAACATAGGAATGCATATTTTACACATATTCACAGATATAATAATAGGGTAGCCCATTGGTTACACAAGAAAAAAATTCAACTTACAGGAGCAGCGCACCAAGCACAATGTGGAGTTTGTATACATTCGTGGCACGTTTGCTTGCTGATACAGGGATTCATTCCAGTGAGTCTTTCAGGTGGAGGATAGTCTGCTCTGACAGCAACAAAAACTGTCACTGCGACAAGGGCCAGGGCCCATTCTAAGCTGCCAAACATCCCTGTAGATCAACAGGTATTTGTTACATTCTGCATATTTTACTGCATCCTAACAAGTATGGATTCATATCTCAACAAATTTGGAACTGCTGTATTACATTGTTTATTGTTAGTGAAAAAGATTACCTTTATTCAATGCAATCGCAATATAAAAAACTGATATAAAAGTATTAAGTAAAGAAAATTTGGATCTAATGTTGCATCTGTTGGTTGTAACTAATTTGACGATTCTACTAAAATAAAAAGGTAACTTCATTGACACAATACTACACGATAGTACTGAACATTACTATGTGACAAATTATACTTTTCGATATCAATACTGAAGAATCACATTTTTTTTAATTATTCACAAGTGTGCGAATTCTTGAATAAAGTTGCGTGATAAAATTCGCAGAATATTAATTCTGAATAAACACATGGTATCTTCTGACATTCAGTTGCCCTACATATTCCTGATTAGCTATGTGTGGTTTCGCGGTAAGCCTTATAAGGATCTCGTATGGCAGTTCATAATTAACATGAAAAAGGATTATGTTGTCTACTTGGAATAATAACTGAAAGAAGTTGGTAGATATATGTGAAACTAAGAAAGAAAAAATACGCATTCTAATAAAGTGCAAATTACTTTGTACAGCACGAGGATAATGAAATTAATTAAAAATAAAAGTAGAACGAAAGTAAAATTAAATATGAAGTGAATTGCAGTGAATCAGCTAGACGGTAAATACAATGAGTGTTGAAAAAAACCCACCACAGTGAATGTACCAATAAAACGTCGTCTGTTTTATTTTGCAAAGTACCGGCACCATGCATTGAATAAAATGATGAAAATTGACAGGTTTAAGTAAAAATTAATATTACCAATTACTGTTATCATTGCAGCTAAACATAATACCACTGTGGCCAGTTACGATTCTTATTTCTACACCTTCACATTTAGCAACAGGAGTCTATTATTAAGCTGCTGAGTCAGATTTTCTCAGTAAGCCAAAGGTAAGACATCATACTTTTACTTGGAAATATTATATATTGTGATGATGGTATCTGATTGGTCATGTTCATACATGAATGAATATTGGCATGAAATCATCCGATATACATCATTCAATGTCAATAAATTTGATTAAAAATTGCTTTTTCTCATCACTGGATTACGAGAAGATGAGTGAAAATTTTCAAACATAACTGAATACCGAAATAACACATTATACTGCTACATTAAGGAACACAAGCAGAAAACGTGCATACTTATCTCAAGAGCCAAAGTACAAACAAGAAAGTAAGATAATAGATTTACTGTGTAGAACGAAAACGTTCCCTTAAAAATTTGTGTTTGCAACTTTTATAAACAGGTGCTATATCTAATATGTATAATAATTAATAATACGTTGACAACAGGCATAACAATGAATAAAATTTGTAGACAGGTGTAGAGATTATTCGGTACTAATGAAAACGTCAAATTTTATTTCAGTAATTGTTTAATTAGCTAGGCTACTTAAGTTTAAAAGGTGGATCCGTGCGGCTTACATGAGCGAGAAAAATTTATGACGGCAATCTTAAATCAAATATTTCTTAGAATTAATCGAAGGATTCATTTTTTTTCTTACTACTTCTCGTGACGCAGATTATTAACAAGAAGCGCTTTCGATTCGTATAACGTTGTCATAAATGGTATTTGTACTTGTGAAATGCACGAGAGTGAGGTGCGGCCGAAAACCAGTTATCCCACGCTATATTTGTCCCTTCGGAATAAGGTTTTTGCCCAGTAAACCGAAGGGTGATAACGGTGATATTTTTGGTACAAAGATTTGTTGCAGTTGCGGACCATTTAGGTTTGAGAACACGTCTCGATTACCCATCCATTAATGCCGTCATCTCTATATTTACAAGACACCGTAACTACTAACGTGAAAAAGGTTACGGAGATCAGAATCCGTGAACCGTAAATTTGATAAATGTATTTTTAACTCTATAAAGTTCGATGTGAAATTTGATATATATTTCTTACTTTCTGGATTTGAAGATGATTATCGGCTGTTCCTATAACATCACAAACTACGAAGAAATAATTTCACAACTTTGGATCACCATAAAAGGCAACCCCACAACCGCCACGGAAAAACGACTCAATACGAGCCGTTCGTTCGACGTCGGATAGACGACTGGTCACTAGAGTTGGACAAAATATCACAAGAGTTATTTCGAATTGAGCATATATGTGTATTGTTATATCGATGAACTCACATCCGCCCCGTATGCACCCGAGGAAGACCCGAGATTATCCGATCATTTACGATACCGCACTCGTTAAATAAGCGGGAAATTGAAATAAACTTATTCTATCGCGAATGCAGCTCTAATCATGATGTTCCAATAACGAATGTACTAATTCGGTACGCAACTACGAGACTATTTTTGCACCGAGCCTCACCGACTGTGACTGAACAGAAGTATGGATATTGTATAATATTTCTTCAACCTTATATTATACGTCAAATATCACGTATCTGCATCTCACGTACCACCGCATTTACCCGCGTTTCCGGTGGAAATTCAGCGACAAATATAGGCGACATATTAGTCATCGTTCAATGATGCTGATGAAAAAACCTTGAGACGTGTTACAGCTTTATATACATACGTATAATAAGGTTCATAGTATGCAAGTTGCAAATGTTACGCATTTGGGTTTTAATTATGGGCCTTCAGCGCAACCAGAAACCATATTTACAAATAATTTATATACCCAATTACTAAATTTAACGTGATGTATAGCAAAAAAGAAAAATGGAACTTCACGCAAACAGAATTGTGTAATACAAAGTTTATACTTAGTTTTCTAAATAATGGCAAACTTTCCCTATAAGGTCCTGAAATTTCACTGACTACATTACATAGGCACGCGTGTTACTCAGTCATTTTTCTTATCTACAATGCCGACCCACAGTTGATAATATTATTTATATACATGTAGGAGCTAGGACTACAATTAATTGATACCATAAACTAGCAAGTCTGTACCCGAACGTTGACTGAAGAATTCAGCAGTATTTGAAATCCGGAAATGGAATTGTATGAAAATACGTTGACCGCCATATTGATATTTTGACAGCCTGCGTTGACAGCTTTATTTGCGAGGGAAACGAGGCCTGTCAAGAAATCAAAATATCGTGTTAAAATCTTACAGCACATTTCTTGTACAAATATAGTTTCTACATGTATCATGAGTGACACACTTTCCTCTTATTCCGGCAGCTATGTCCAATACGCACGCCACTTCGATGAGGAAAAAACAGCGAAGCTTTACCGGAACATAAAGAAGGTTAGCTCTGGCAACTTGAACTGCACCGTCGTCCAAAAAAAAAACCCGCAAATTTTCAACTATCCTTTTCTTGGTTTTCCTCAGACGCTACAAGAGGTACAACAAATCGCCAACGAGGTAAATTGTAATTATAAAGAACTCGAAGAGAACATGAACCGTGCAGCGCGACTCATTACAGCAATCCAAATCTGTAAAAGGGGAGAGGCTGAAGTGACAACATTGACCGAAACAAATGACTAAAATTGTAATGAAAAGAATGTTATTGAAGTAATAAATAACCAACTTCCTATTTTTTATATCTGTGGTTTTTTTGTTTATTCTTATTCAATTTTCCCGGGTGAAATTGTAATATCTCGCTCCAAAAGGCAAGCGATGACTAATAAAAATAAAAATAAAAAAAATCCCTAGATTCGGTCTGCTACATCCTGCTGTCAAACCTGTCATCGTAATTACACACCACATTATACGTAGAGGTGTACGACTTATCGGAAATTAGTCTGAATAATACGCGAATACAGAAGAAAAATCAAAGCTGGAGGTGTGGTTTGTGATTATCTGGTAATCTATCGACTTTGGAATGACGAAATTCAATCGCAGAGGGTAAGTTGAGAGCTTTGAAAATCTATACCAACGTCAGCAAATTCGAAATATCGAATATTCTATTTTTATTCTTCACGAGACCAACCTCACACGCCGCTATATATTTACCGAATTTACTTACGCTGCTCAAGAGTATAATCAAAGTTTAATTATTCCAGAATCCAGAAGTTGTTTATCGTGTAAATGCGGCCGAAAATATGTCTTATCACCAGTACATCTTGAAAGTATGTTTTCTATTCGCAAAAACACGGTATAGGCTTTATGTAGATATTAGATTAGTATACATTTTTCACGTATACCTTATGTTTTCTCAGCAGTATTCATCAGTGGCCAATCAATTCAAGTGAGTAACTATATAGCTATGCCTTGATAAGATGCCAGCAGAGACGGACATGACGGCGCTTTCCTCTGATCAAGACGATGGGAAAAGTTCCACTATGCTAGATATGCCTGAAGCTATGAACGACAAAAATTTTCTACGTGAGGAGCGAAGTGTTAACGAGAACCCAGAGAATTTTGAAAACCGATTTTCAAGTGTTGACAACCACAACCCAGCCACCAGCACCGTTGACAACCACAACACAGCCACCAGTACCGTTGATGGCGTTGAAAGTGAGGAGACGAAACAGTCCGATAATTCGATTAGCAATGCTAAAAGTAAAAAACAAATTACGAGATCTTCGGCAAATGATTATAAACTTAGTCAGAAATTGTTGGTACCTGAACAGTCAGTTAACGACAAAGATCGCTCAGGTTGTACAGAAATGTCAAGAGATGGGTGGATATCAACCGATGATATTGAACTAACAGACAAATCCACAAACGTTTTAAATGAGAGTAATGTTTCATCATTAGGACATAAGGAGTTGATAAGACAGCAGTTTTTGTTTCAGGGCTGTGCTCAGAGCCTGCCAAGTGCAAGTTCACTAACTAATTCAGCAGAAGATGATACTAATGTAGTTTCAGAAATTTCTAATACTGATGTGCCTAGTATTTTTCATGATGTGAATACAGGAATTAGAAAATCTTTGAGTAAAAAGAAAATTATCTTGCAACCACAGCCATTTGGTACAGCTGAAAAAGACACGAGTGATGACAGCCAGTTAAATTTAATATCTAGTAAACCAAACTTAGCTAGTATCAGTGCGATAGAACAATGTAAACAGAATTCAACCCATCACAACGACAGTTTACACAAGAACCACAGCAATTCTCTCGAGTTATTAGTTAGAGAAACCTCTGACACTCAAAAACTACCTAGAGAATCAATGCACTTTGCAGAGGATCTCCATTCTCTTCCTCTAAAATTACCTGGAGAGTTTTCAAGCTTTACAGAAGAGTCCCAAGATCTTTGTCCAAAGATATCTGGGCATTTGGCAGACTGTATAGAAAATTCTGAATGTCCACGTGTGAAAATCCCTGGTGAGCCCATGCAGTTTGAAAATAAGGCACTTGAAGCTCCTGAAGCCATAAAAATACCTAAAGAAGTTTTGAGCTTCGTAGAAGAGACTCTAGATCCTTCACTAAAAATACCTGGGGAATCTGCAGACTTCATACAAAAGCCTGAATCTCCACCTGTGATAATACCTGGAGAGTCAATACTTTTTGAAAATGAGGCAATAGATTCTCTTATACCTGTAATCATACCTGGAGAATTTTCGAGTTTCAGGGAAGAATCACAAGAACCTCTTCCAAAAATTTCTTTCGAATCGGCAAACTTTATGAAACAGGCTGAATCTCCACCTCTGAAAATATGTGGCAAGTCAATGAGTTTTGAAAATGAGGCACTAAAATTTCCTGTACCTGTAAAAATACCTGGAGAAGATTTGAGCTTTATAGAAGAGACTCAAGATCCTTCATTAAAAATACCTGGGGAATCAGCAGACTTTATACAAAAGCCTGAATCTCCATCTGTGAAAATACCTGGTGAGTCTACGAGTTTTCAAGACAATTTGAAAGACTATCCGATGCCTGTAAAAATAAGTGGAGAACTGTTGTGCTCACAAGAAGATTCACAAGATCATCTGCCAGTCAAAATTCCAGGGGAATCGCCCACCCGACATATAGAACAGGAGTGTTCTTCATCTGTCCAAATAACCGGAGAATTATCAAGAAACACTAGAGAAGATGTATTAGAATCAGATAATAGTTTTGATTCCACTGACGGAGCTGCCTCTTTGCCTTTAAGAACTCCTGTGATTACTGCAACCAATGGGAAAAATTCGTTCGATATAGCCTCGAGTAACGATCAAAAGACAGCGATTACATCCATGAAGCCTTTCAGATTACCAAGCTTACCTAATTTGTTTGAAATACAGGGAGATTCTGCTACACTTTCCGAATCATTAAACACTGTTCAGCGACGTCTAGATGAAGCTCGGAATTTTGAGCTTGGTCAGCGGTCTTCAAACAGTAGTGATGGGAGTAATTCAGATACTGAATCGCAACAAGCTGCTGCATCTCACAATGGGACTAAAAAGGTATTACTTCTTTCTACAACTCTAAAAACTTATAATTATACAAAGTACCGCAAGTCTGTTTCATGAGTGGTTGCATCTTCCTATAATCATACCTAGTTTTTTTCTAACAAACAAAAGATGCAGTATTTAATTTTGCTATGAAAAGCTGTAGGTCGATTACTGTCATTTATATTATGTGCAGTTTAATGCTGCTTGGTAAAGTTATACTTCCCTGAAGCTATTTCTTTGCCAGAAAAATATTGAACGAAGAGTACATAACTATTCTTTCAGAGATCATATAAGCAAAATGGTGTTGTGTCAAACGACAGTGTGGAGTATTATCAGCTGTGGCGCAGTACTGGTGGTACCCAAGCACCAGAGTTTCTGTATGAAACCTTGTATCCCAATCCTCCACCACTACCTCCAAGATCAGTGCACAGACCACTGCACAGAACTCATGCATTACCAAGTGTGCCTCCTGAACTACCCAAAAGGCATCCTCAAAAACATCCAACACCCTTTCATCCCGAAGATTGTTTTGGTTTTGAAATTGTGGATGTTGATGAAGCCTCAGGATTAAAGGTACGTATTTATTGGTCAAATTAAAGCATTCTTTCTACTGAGTGTAAACGTCGTCTCTTGAACTTGTTTTTTTTCAAAGTCTCGCACAGCTGTAACAAAGAGTATAGCTCTGCTCAGCTCTCCAAGACCGCATAGGCCTCTGTCGAGGCCACTACCCGACTCGGCATTGCTCAATCAATCAGAATGCCCTCCAACGCCGACACATCGTCCAAGACCACTCCGTCCTTTACCTATCTGCGCAACTTCAAAAGCATCTGTTTCGTCAGAGGAGCCATTACCGACATGTAAGTGAAATTACTTTTTGTTTTCGATCTGGAAAGTCTGGAAAGAACCTAGAGTAAGTGTGAACATTTTATCGGTCTCGAAATTAGAGTAATGTCCGTATTTTGGCAGTATTTTCCTATAAAAATTTAAAGGACTTACATGTATTGTATAAAAATTTTCAGCGTGGGAAGCCAGAATTGATAGCCATGGCCGTGTGTTTTACATTGATCATGTGAATCGCACAACGACATGGCAACGCCCAGGGGTTGTCACTCGTAATACTGGTTGTGACATGCAGCGCCAGCAACTCGACAGAAGATATCAAAGTGTCCGTCGTACCATATCTCGACCTGATAATATTGATCAAGAGCCAGCGAATGCAAATCCTGGTACAGACAACTTGGAAACAACTGAACGACAGCCAGATCATCAAATTGAACGACGAGCAGAGCGGGTCAATACCAATGAAAGCGAACCATTTGACATAACAACAACACCGCCCATATTGTTCTTAACAAGACCTGACTTTTTCACCGTTTTACACACAAATTCTGATGCTATGGAATTATATAATCGAAATTCCAGCTTGAAACACATGATCAGTAAGATTCGAAGGGAGCCTGCAGCGTTCCCGAGATATGAACATAATCGAGACCTTGTTTCTCTGATAAATTTTTTTGCTGATCCGTTGAAAGAACTCCCCAGAGGGTACGAGTCTAAACTTGACAGAACTGGCAAAGTAAGTTGTGGAGAGAACATTTGTATGGTCTTTGCTTTCATCGCATATAAGACGTATTTATCATTCCAACAATCTGATATGAATTTTCAGAGATTCTTTATTAGTCATGCAAGAAAGGCGACGTCATTCATTGATCCTCGGTTACCAACTGAGCCTACACATCCAAGGTCTGTCATAGACGAGCCACCCGTGCCACCGCCACGACCGCAGCAATCAACAGTCCATACATCTCCCGACATTCCAATAGCTTACAATGATAAGGTAGTAGCTTTTCTGCGCCAGCCAAATATTATGGATATCCTGAAAGAAAGACACGCGGGTTTGGGGCAGAACATTGCCCTCAGAGAAAAAGTCAACACTGTTAGAGTTGAGGGAACCACAGCTCTGCAAAGATTGGGGCATGATGTACCGTTGGCATTGCTTCTAAGGTAACAAAAAAAAATTCGGTTATTGTAATTGTTCATTTTCATTCATTGGTCCAAACTATCACCTATACGCAAAAAAATTATCTACTGAATTCCACGAAATATCACGTTTTGTTTGTTTTGCATATCTAGCTTGTTCGAACATGAAATAATGTCATATGTACCTGGTAATATTGGTCGCTCTCCTCTGGGAAGTCCACATGCTTCACCAGGGTTAGCCAGAGCATCAGCTAGAGCTCCAGCACCTTATAGAAGAGACTTTGAAGCAAAGCTAAGGACCTTCTACAGAAAGTTAGAAAGCAAAGGATACGGCCAAGGGCCTGGTAAACTGAAGTAAGATTTGGCACATCAAGTTTGAATAAACTAGAATATACCTTGAATAAGTATCTGGTTATTTCTCGAAAACCAATTTGTTTTCGATTCGTGTTATTTATGTAAAACACCTTGTGTGCAAAGCTCTTCTTCTTTTCTGCTACTGATTTTGCCTATACGTATACCCGATAAATTTGTATCACTGAGTTGTGGGAAATTAATTTCAGGTTGCACATTAGACGAGAACACCTGCTGGAAGATGCCTTCACCCGGATAATGGCGGCATCTAAAAAGGACTTGCAAAAGGGTAAATTAGCAGTGACATTTGACCATGAGGAAGGTCTAGATTATGGAGGACCATCACGAGAATTTTTTTTCCATTTATCTCGAGAGTTATTTAACCCTTACTACGGGCTCTTTGAGTATTCAGCTAATGACACTTACACTGTTCAAGTATCTCCAATGTCTGCTTTTGTCGATAACTATCACGATTGGTTCAGATTTTCTGGACGAGTGTTGGGGCTTGCTTTGGTACATCAGTACTTACTTGATGCCTTTTTCACAAGGCCATTCTATAAGGCATTGCTTAGATTACCTGCAAGTTTGAGCGACTTGGAAAGCCTGGATCAGGAATTCCACCAAAGCCTAATGTGGATCAAGGAGCGTGATATAAGCATTGAACCTTTAGAACTAACATTCTCTGTTACGGAGGAGTTACTAGGTCGTGTGGCAGAGCGTGAATTGAAGCCAGGTGGCAAGAATATAATGGTTACAGAAAAGAATAAAAAAGAGTACTTAGAAAGGGTTGTGCGTTGGCGCTTGGAACGTGGCGTAGCTGAGCAAACTGAATCTCTTGTTCGCGGTTTTTATGAGGTAGTTGATCCTCGTTTGGTATCAGTATTTGATGCACGCGAATTAGAACTAGTCATAGCTGGAGCTGCTGAAATAGATTTAAATGATTGGCGAGCACATACTGAGTACAGAAGTGGATATCATGATGCGCATCCAGTTGTCGAGTGGTTCTGGAGCTGTATAAGTAGATTTTCAAACGAACAGCGATTACGATTACTACAGTTTGTTACTGGCACTTCAAGCATTCCATTTGAAGGTTTTGCTGCTCTCAGAGGTTCGACAGGACCCAGAAGATTCTGTATTGAGAAATGGGGAAAACCAAACAGCTTACCAAGGTGAATATTAATGCAAAACGATTTGATTACAGATATAATAAAGTGACCAAAAATAAATTCAAACAAACATGAAAATACGTGTAACTAAATCATTTTGAAGAGATGCTTCGACTTGTGGTAACCTCGATTTTATATCTAGTAATTCTCCATTTATTTCCAGAGCACATACCTGTTTCAACCGCTTGGACTTACCGCCTTACCCAACACCAGAAATTTTGTATGAAAAGTTGCTTCTTGCTGTTGAAGAAACCAATACGTTTGGAATCGAGTAAGCATCTCCTCGGAATATACAAAAATCGTTTTATTTACCTCTTGTTAAATTTTACGAATATAAAAGTAATGAAGCTAGGCTCTGTTGTAGCGAGAAGCAGGCATAAACAAAGTAAAACAGATGCAACTGTTACAAATCCATAACAATATTGAATCAGATGAAATGCTTAGACTGTTAGAAATGAAGTCTGTGATGGTATTGATAAACGCAGACAAAATTTTGTGCATTCTATCTTTACTATTTCTCTGAATCTGTGTGGACACTTAAAATCGGATAGACAAGAACGGCGACTAATAAGTATTGGAGAAATTCACTATTTTACCTTATTGTCAGCGATGCACTTCTTCTACGAGATTATTACTTTACAACAACTGACTCATTTGTTGATTACGTAGTGGTTCAAAATTCTGTATCTACTACAATCAGAGTAATCAGTGAACCAAAATGCAGTGTTTTGATTAGGCTCGTTGATTTGAAAGAGAAGAAATTTAATCTATAACTGTTTAAACCTTATCCAGACTTATTTCATCAATCTTTTCGTGGTATATGACCTCAAGGGTTGTATATTGGGGATATTATCATTTTTGCATTACACAAATTTTGAAGCGGCAATTGTATAGGTGCATAGTGTATAAGCAAAACTGTTGAAAACATTTATGATGAAATAGTCAATTTTACATAACACATAAATAGCTGTACTGTTTCTCCGTCAAACAGATGTGTACAACTTAGTTTTGGATAATCAGTATGCATGACTGTGATGCCTTTCAGATAAAACATATTCCAAATACTTGTATTAGTACAGAGCGATTAGCTGACTATCTGCAGCCAGAGATATTACACAATTAGATTAAGAGCACTTATTGGCATCATGGTTCGCTGAGCTAGATAAGCTAGCATGGTAAATAAGAGTTTTGGAGTTGAACATTTCGTATTTAGTACGATCTGCATTGGTATACTTTCATATACATGATGGTATCCTACATGCTCTCTCTGGACGTTCTTCCAGAAAGGTAGGGACACGAGGCCAAATTTCCAAACTCAAACGTGTTTTTACTTACAGATGAGTAGGAAAACGGATTGAACGGTTTAATCAGTTTTCTGATTTTGACGCAGAACACACACAATGAGTGCTCCGCCGTAGAGGGCATCTGTATTCCTGTCTCAATGTTCAAAAATAAGGTCTCATCTTGTAAAGAATTTGGTCAAGTCGAGCCTCTTGTCATTGCTTTCTTGGAATCTTCCGTAAACAGTGTTCATATCTTACTCGACAATGCTCACTGTGATCGTACTCGTAAATAATGTTCAATTTTATTGGAAATGTTCAAGCGCAGTCAAACTTCTTCAAGTTATAATATATAATGGCACACTTTTGTGATGCATTCAGTCTTAAAACTAGTCATCTACTACGTAGAAATTCTTCACAATCTAATCTATTATACTTATACATATAATAACCCATACGTTAATTATTATAGTAAATTATATTAGTATTAGTACGACTCTTATTATTATTATTATTAATATTATTATTATCATTTATCTATGAACATGTTGAAACATTTTTTCTGTCCTGTTACAAAAAACAAAAATAAACGAATGAAGAATGCCTTTTTGTCATGGTGCAATTGAATAAGACAACACTTTTTTCATCCAATGAATATCAATTATCCAAGTAAAATCAGTCAAAAAATCTTTGTATCTTAATGGTATGTATTTACCATTTTATTTTACTTGACAAATTTTTCTATCATACCTCTACTTCGTAAAATTGAAGATTGTGAGCCAATGACGTTCATGGTTCGCTGAGCGGATATGAGCACATCGATCATCATTGTAGATGCATATTTGTAGATTTATCTATCAAATGTGTGCTGAAGAGATTGTTGGGTATTATGAATGAGAAAGATTTTACCTCGACTACAGTTCACGCCATACTGAGGATATCAATGAATCAGCAGCTTAAATGCTTTCCTGAACCTAAAATTATGTTGTCTGACTAACATAGAAGTTTGCTTACCCAAACTCTATTTTTAGAATTCATACATTCTCATTTAACTCTGTAGCACTGTATTGTGTGTATGTATTGATGAAGAAAAATTACTGGTATCTACAGTAATGACTTGTTAAAAATTCTCATACGTGTGTTTCCTTCCTGAACGGAATACCAGGCCTATTCATTCTGCTTTGTGTTAGTTCCAAAATTACACTTGTCCTACAAAAGTTACGTAGCAATGGATACATTGTTATATAAATTAACATTTGCAATTCGGTTATACTCATGCATATGTACAGTTGTATGATTTTCTATGGTTTGACACGTTATTGGGATAAATACTTCAATTATTAATCTAGATTCAGATCCGGATACAGATACTCATAGGAAACAGACAATAATATTAAAACACATGTGGAATTATAAATATTTGTGACATCAATAAACTTTTGCAGATTAGTTAACCTAAGAGCTGAAAACATGGTTTCCATACATTGCTCAAGGGTGTCAAGTTAGAATTTAAATTCAAATAGAGGCACTGAATAGAGGTTTTTAAGTATCTAGATGACAGATAAAAGATGCAGATACTTTCCAAGAGTGCAAATTAGCGGAACATTGAGGTCACACAATTCCGGTAAAGGCGGTAGAGGACGATTGCTATTGGTGTAGGGGAGGTTTTTAACGGATCCATACTGTATTTATTATTCAACATGACGAAAAAGGATGATGTAAATAAATCCTTGCACCGGCACGCTTACGCAAATCTGTATAATTGCCATTGGCGTTACCTGCTGGCAGGATTCTTTCCTTTGATCTAAATTACGGCAACCTATCATACATATTACATTAGTTACAAAAACAAAAGACAAAATATGTACAACGCTTTGATGGTACGATAAGAAATAAGGAAACAAAGAGTATCGTGTAATTTTTTATTCAATGCATCAGCAATTCAATTGCATTTTACCACGTTTCAACGTGTCGTGCATATCGCATGTTGCACACGATATATCCAGTCTACAGGCTCAAAATTCGAACCGATAAACACGACAGGTCTATAATTTACAAAAATACGTATACGTATAAATGGAAGCTGCGTATAGGAAAAGACCTAAAACTTGGTAAAATCAATAATTTAGCTACGGTTGTGGGGCGAGGGCCCCGAACGAGGCGGGGCATGGGGATTGGGGATCGGGCAGGCAGGGGCGGCGGGGGCGACGTCGTCGGCCGTCGAGAAGAGGCAGGCAGGCAGGTCGCGCATGGCTGCCCGCGGCTCCGTCACGTCGGAGGCTCACTTCATTTTTCCTTACTTTTTCACGACGAGCGTTACTTCCTCGTAATTATTTGTCAGTACACTTATTCGGGCGTTAAACGGGTGCGGGTACACGCGTAGAGCCTGTCGCGACCTTACGACAGTCTAGCCAAGGTGTTGAAATCGTTTCGCGAAGTATTCCTTTCCTTATTTCTACGAAATCGTCACCAGCTACCCACATACATGTCGGCCATTTTGCTGAACACTGGCCGTGATCTGACAGCGGTGTCTTAATGCAGTTTCCGCAGTCATTACCCAACTTATGCGAGGTTTTGGAGCACCTAATTAAATTAACCAAGTGCAATTCTTACGGTGTAGAGTATTAATAATATAGACAACGATGGCCACCGATCAGCCGAGGGAGCGAGAAATCGCTGCCGAAGACAGCATTAAAGTTGTCTGCCGTTTTCGACCGCTCAATGACTCCGAAGAAAAGGCTGGGTCAAAATTTGTCGTCAAATTTCCATCCGGCGGAGAGGAGAACTGTATTTCGATTGGGGTACGTCTCACAAATATCATCGATATTTCACCTAATCAAAGTTAACTTGGAGCAGACGTTAACCTCAAAAAGTTATATTTCATCACCGTAATAATCTGACAGAACTCAGCTGACAGCTGTCTAAATGCATTATAATCTTAATAAAACAATACCTGTCGTCAAAGTATGCACTCAAGCAACAATAGCCAGTGTCTGAAAATCCTTTCTCACACCCCCAAGAATGACTATAAGCTTTGATTCTGCTCACAGATTTGAAGAGTCTCTTCTCTTTCAGCTTTGTAGTCTCATTGAACTGACCTCCTCCCCTGTTGGCCCATTTCTTTGTCATTGTGTCGACAATGTATCGAAAAATTCTAAGGATTAATATTCTGTTACATACACATGCTTGTAGGATATCGACGTCTACCTATAGGCATATGTCCATCTATATACATGTATATTGGTCAGGCGTGATTATGACTCCTTGACTAATTGATAATTAAACCTGCAATACACATATCTCTGACATGAGATCACATACTTGAGATAATGAAGAAAGCAGGCTCCTTCATTTTTTCATCTGATAGTCACTGTAGAGGAGTTAGGGCTCAGTCTTTGAATATGGCAAAGACCTTTTCCACAGGAGTTGGACTTAAACCGACAGACTAAATAAATCCATTATTGAAATCAACAGTAAATCTTAGCTGTGATGTAATAATGTTAGATGTTCAACTTAGCTGGACTCAGTTAATTGAAAAATGCCTCCAACCGTAACAGAAGCCTTATTTTTAATTCGCATGCTCAAATATAACGATGTTTAAGAAACATGACTGTGAAATTATTTTGCATTAACTGTGTCAGAGAACTTCTAAATCTGGAGATTAAAAGCTAATCTACTGCGACAAAGATAGAATATTTAAAGACAATTGACAATGTAATTTTTTATTTATAATGAAACACTAAGTCTTTTAAACCTTTGAAATTATGTGTTCTTCGGAGCAGTGTAAATACTAAATATTGCATAATGCTTCCTTCAGTTGTGATATGAAAAAGATTCATGAGTACCTTTGACCTCTGTATTTACTTGTGACAAAAATTTAACCGTTTAATAAGATAAATGGAATATTCACAGGGCAAAGTCTACCTTTTTGACAAAGTATTCAAACCAAATGCAACGCAAGAGAAAGTTTATAATGAGGCTGCAAAGTCCATTGTTTCTGATGTCCTGGCAGGATATAACGGGACAATTTTTGCTTATGGGCAAACATCATCAGGTAGGCAATCTAAAAATGATATTAGTTATTATATTTCAATGGAGAGTAATGTATATGGAACTAACTATATTTTGAAAATAGCTACAACATTTTGGAATTTCATATTGTACTTCCATAGATTGTCTGCGTTACAAAAAACTTGGGATTAAAAATTAATTTTAAGGAGTTGGTTTTTGAAAATAAGAGCATGTTTTCTTTATCATGATTAACTAAATTTTAGACATATCTAAAGGCGCGAAGTAACGATTTTTCTTGAAGATGCATCGTTACGTTACTAACTCCATACTCATGTCAAAGCTCTACGCTTTCATACTCATTACGTTCTTATTGTTAATTTTGTTATGATCATCTGTTCTTTTTGAGAAAACACAATTGTTGTACCGTATCGAAAGTCGTGCTTTCTATGTGTGCAGATGTATGAAATTTTTAATAATTTTTTAGGAAAAACCCACACAATGGAGGGAGTCATCGGTGA
Source organism: Diprion similis (assembly GCF_021155765.1). Taxonomy (NCBI): domain Eukaryota; kingdom Metazoa; phylum Arthropoda; class Insecta; order Hymenoptera; family Diprionidae; genus Diprion; species Diprion similis. Next base: position 23,704,556 of record NC_060108.1, read on the forward strand.
TCCAAACAAGCAGGGCATTATTCCTCGCATTGTTAATGATATATTCAATCATATTTATGCTATGGAAGAGAACCTTGAATTTCATATTAAAGTGTCATATTTTGAAATCTACATGGACAAGATTCGAGATCTTTTAGATGGTAATTTTGCGTTACATTATTATAACGTGAACTTGTCTTACATAAACAAAAATGGTTATGTCGTTTTATCCAATTTTCATTCCACACAAATGATTTGTGATATTTAAAATACTTTTCAGTTTCCAAGGTAAACCTTAGCGTTCATGAGGACAAAAATCGTGTACCTTTTGTGAAAGGAGCAACTGAAAGATTCGTTTCAAGTCCCGAAGAAGTATTTGAAGTTATTGAGGAGGGAAAATCGAATCGGCACATAGCTGTGACAAACATGAATGAGCACAGTTCCAGATCACATTCCGTTTTCCTAATAAACGTAAAGCAGGAGAACCTGGAAAATCAAAAAAAACTGTCTGGCAAATTGTATCTTGTCGATCTTGCTGGATCTGAAAAAGTATGATTCAAAATAGATTTTGCAATATGCATGATGTATATCTCTTGAATAATCACGACATTTTTCTGGTCAGGTTTCTAAAACTGGTGCTGAAGGTACCGTACTAGACGAGGCAAAGAACATTAACAAATCACTATCTGCTTTGGGTAATGTCATTTCGGCTCTTGCTGATGGCAACAAAACGCACATCCCTTACCGAGATTCGAAGTTGACAAGAATCTTGCAAGAATCTTTGGGAGGAAATGCCAGAACCACCATTATTATCTGCTGTTCCCCTGCCAGCTTTAACGAATCAGAAACCAAGTCTACGTTAGACTTTGGTAAGTAATAGAACTCACCCCTTTAGTTATAAATTCTTTCTACACTTGCTCATAATTCATATCATTTTCAGGTAAACGTGCAAAGACTATCAAGAATGTCGTTTGTGTCAATGAGGAACTGACTGCTGAAGAATGGAAACGACGATACGAACGTGAGAAGGAAAAAACAGCAAGGCTTAAGGGGAAAGTGGAGAAATTAGAAGCCGAACTGTCCAGATGGCGACAGGGTGAAACTGTGAAGATCGAAGAACAAGTCAGTCTTGTCGAAGGTCCTGATGTTACCACACCAGTTGCTCCAATTATTGAAAGTAAGAACATATATAGTACTATTTCTCTGCTTAATTTTGATGAATTTCCACTTCATTTTCCTGGTAACAGTGATATTAATATTCATTATTACAGCCAAGTTTGAATACACGTTGAGTAACAAAAATAAACACTTAGCAACATTATGGGTTCGATAGTGAATAGCCATCCTATAAATACATTATTATATACATATATCAGTTTTCTTGACTATTAGATTTTTTTCGTCTTTATAAACTTATCCATACTTATTTGATTACAAAGTATGCAGCTGCAGAAGTTTCTGACTGAAATTTTTTTACTCCATAAAATAGCCAAAATTGACGATGGTCCTGTGCCAGCAACTCCTGGTGGTGGTTTAATGGCTGGATCTTTATCTAATGAAGAGCGACAGAAGCTAGAGGAAGAGCGTGAAAGATTGTACCAGCAGTTAGATGACAAAGATGAAGAAATAAATCAGCATTCGCAGTATGTTGAGAAGCTAAAGGAGCAAATGGAAGAACAAGAAGAGCTAATTGCCTGCACCAGACGTGATTATGAGCAACTTCAGCAGGAAATGAACAGAATCCAACAAGAAAATGAAAGTGCCAAAGAAGAGGTGAAAGAAGTCCTACAAGCTCTTGAGGAATTAGCTGTTAATTACGACCAAAAATCCCAGGAGGTATGTATCGTATGTACATTATTATTATCAGCTGACAAAAATTTATAATGTATTTGTGTTGACTAGGTCGAAACTAAGAATAAAGAGCATGAAGCTTTGTCAGAAGAGCTTCTAGCTAAACAGGCAGCTTTGAACACAACTGCCTCGGAGTTACAACAACTGAGAGACATGTCGGTTCACCAACGTAAACGTATCACAGAGATGCTAGCCAATCTTCTAAAAGACTTGGGAGAAATTGGTGTAGCTATTGGTGGTGATGAAAATCTTAAGGTGAGTTAATATAAAGATATGCGCCCATTTCAAATATTCAGTTCTACTGGAACGCGATATATTTTTCCCATGATTTGTCGTCACCCAAATATAGCGCATGAGTTCATTGATGGATTATAAACTTATTCATTTATCACAGGGACAAATTTAGACTATGAGTTGGGAATAACTCCTAGAGAGTCTGTTCGAGCTAAGTTTTCAAATGATGTCATTTCTATGCTTTTATTCTCTACAAGAGTTATTTTTTCAATTGATTATTATTGTAACAATTTTTGTTTGGGAAAGTAATTTCAGGGAAAATGCGTATGGTTGTTCAAATCACGTCAAATATGATGAAATTATATAACTGTTCATACTTTATAGAAGCACCTTTTTTAGAATTGCAATTAATAATTCTGATATTTGAAAATTCTGGCCATAAACCAGTATTGTGATTCTAAATTCTGATCGGATCATTACATAATGACGATATCTTGATTTTGTGGTTGATTCTTCTGTAATGTCTTACTATATTTGAGCATGAATTTTTCAGGTAATATTCACAGCTGAGACCTCTACCTTGCGGCCATTGATATGTGACATTTTGATATAAATTTACATATTTAATTATAGGTTACTCCAGATAGCAATGGTAAACTAGAAGAAGAATTCACGGTAGCTAGAGTGTACATCAGCAAAATGAAATCCGAGGTTAAGAATTTAGTCCAACGTTGTCAAGGCCTTGAAAGTTTCCAAACCAATTGCAACAAAAAAGTAAGTTTTTGTGAAATTATTGAACATGTCATCCACATCTTATAATAACTAAATTCGGAACTTGATTTCATTCAGTAACAAGATTATATTTGAAATTTTTTCTGTGCTTTTTATCGCTTTGTAAAATTTTAAACACCAAATTGTGAATCTTTTAGGTTTCGGACTATGAAAAAGACTTGGGTGAGTGCCGACTACTGATATCTCAACATGAGGCTCGTATGCAGACACTTACGGAATCGATGAAAGAAGCTGATGCCCGTAAACGTGCCTTGGAAGAAGATGTTGATGCATTACGAGAAGAATGTGCTAAGCTCAAGGCTGCTGAACAGGTGCAAGCAGTTAGCAATAAAGAAAAGGCCGAAGAACAGGAAGCAGCTACTAAGATGAGAGTGGCTCTTGAAGAACAAATGGATCAACTTCGAGGGGCACATCAAAAACAAGTACAATATTCTATCACTACTTTCATCGCAAAATTTCGTCTAAAAGTTCGACATGCTTGTTTAGAAATAATAAATATTTTTATCTGCTTGCAGTAGCAATTGCTAATGCAATCTTCAATACATTTCCAGCAAATACTTACTTATGAATATGCATATATTTTAGGTTGCCGCACTGAGAGACGAGATATCGGACAAGCAACAGCTTATTGGAGAGTTGAAGGATCTGAACCAGAAGTTCACATTAGCTCATCAACAAATGCAAGCTGATTACGAAAGATTGAAACAAGAAGAAGCCGATAAATCCGTTAAATTGCAAGAGCTTGTGTTGATGAATGAGCGACGTGAACAGGTAGATTTCTTTCTCGCTCAAACATGTAAATTTGAAGGAATTCTGGATAGTTTGTACGGAATGTTCGATAATTTTTGTCTCCTTCGTGATCCATAGGCCAGGAAGGATCTGAAGGGCCTCGAGGAGACGGTGTCAAAAGAATTACAAACATTGCACAACTTGCGAAAATTGTTCGTTCAAGATTTACAAGCCAGAATCAAGAAGTCTCTGACTGTCGAAGATAACGAAGATGACGGAGGATCCCTTGCGCAAAAACAAAAAATATCTTTCCTTGAGAACAACTTGGACCAACTTACAAAGGTATTAATTCATATTGCTTTACATAAAATATTTAGGGTAGAAATAACTACTTTGAATGATTAATGTATGGAAAATTTATAACAGGTGCACAAACAATTGGTACGCGATAATGCTGATTTACGATGTGAGTTACCAAAACTGGAAAAACGGTTAAAAGCCACACTAGACCGAGTGAAGGCATTAGAAACTGCATTACGAGATGCCAAAGAAGGTGCTATGCGAGATCGCAAACGTTACCAGTATGAAGTTGACAGGATTAAGGAGGCTGTGCGGCAAAAGAACTTTGCTCGTCGAGGACCGAGCGCACAGATTGCTAAGCCAATTCGAGCTGGTCAGCACCACATGGGTACAGGGAACAACCCTGTCATTAGAACGGGAAATAGGGGTGAGATAAATTCCAATCAATGATATTCACTCCTTTTAAATAGAAAAGCAAACTTGCAAAACACCCAGTTTGTTGTGTCTCCGAGTCATTTCATATGAACAATGTCCAACTTATATGCAAAACTTGTAATTATTTCACACTCGATATAATCAATAACAATTCATCTTCCCTATGTTTCAGAAAATGAGCGTAAGACCGCTTCGATTCATGACGAAAAGAGAAGAATAACAGATGTGGGTATAATTTATAATACATAAGGTGCTAACAAAAGATAAGTCCATAGAGATGTACTGTATCTGGGGAAAGCGCCGTTGATTTTGTTCATTTCTTTGAATTGAAGCACATGCTGGATAGTGCTATCTAATACTATTGATGTATAATAATATAGTATGTCCTATTTCCAATTAATATGGGTACATATACCGACTCGATATTTTCTTTGAACATACGGCAGGGGACAAGAGTCGTAATTATCATATAATGCAATTAGATTGAAATGGTAGCTCACAAAACAATAAATTGCAGTTTCCATTTTTACCTCAATATCGCGAATTATATGTGTAAATCAGCAAACACTCACTTTCGTTCGAACAGCATTCGAGAAATCAATAGGTATTATTGTAATTTTCGCATCACCTTTAGATTTTTGCTTCTTACTGAAATTCTATAATGAGATATTTCTAATTTTCTCCATTTTCACTCTTCTATAGGAATATTTTTCAGGAATATTTGAACACATTATGTCACATTTTAAGTTTATACATTCGAATGTACACAATAGGACATACGATATATTGTGAGATTGTAGGAGAATGATTGCGACTTAAAATATTTATAATGCTAATAGTTTTTCCTATGATGGTTATATTATTTTCAGCGATTGTAAGTTTCTATCGATAAATGCAAACCTTGAATTATTTTGGATGGCTCACTTAGTGGGAACTAAGTGCAAATAGCCTTTCCTCTGTGATTTTACATTCACGGTTTGAATTTGTCCGAAGGAATTTCGATGCGCGTAGCAGTACTATTTCTTTCTAGACTTATTACCTATATTTTGTAGAGATATGAAAATTCAAGGCTTTTTTGTTTTGTCTATTTTTATTACGTATTTAAATTAATTTATTATCTATTATCTTTCTGTCCACGCTAGAGGCTCGCAAGATTTGATTACATACATACGCAATGTAGGAAACTGTAATATTAGACCAGTGCGAATGAATAACAATGATAATAATCATTTACTGATTTCAACCAAACCATATGATACATGTAAATGAACTAAAGAATCCATCCTTTGAGCCTTTATATTTATAATTTAACTTATGCTCATTTTGCACAGCTTTTTCCTTTTTGAACGAATATACATATATATTCTATACATGTACCTATATGAAATGGAGGAACGCGTTGCTTTGCGTAATCTACGATAATTTAAGTAGTAATTTAAAAAAAAGAAAATTTTAAAAATCTTCTTTTTATACATAATGGAGTAGTAACCCAGTTCCTAAATTTGGTTACAGGCATTAAGATGAATATAATTTACATAACGAAATAATAAACATTTCCTATTAGTAAAATTTAAATTATCTTTTCCATCAATATATTTCTTCATTTTCGGCGAACATGCTTTCAACGGATTACACATCATATGAATGTAAGAGGGTATTACATTTTTTCTTAGCTTTGAACTTCAGCGTTTTAACTCCGTAATATTTCAATTAATAACTTCTACAGTTACGTGAAACACATACTCGACGTATTTTTCGAAAAATGTGAAAAAACTACTTAATAAAATAATCTAAGGTGAAAAACAGTCAGAGTGTAACAATATGACTGCATTCTTGTTAGCAATCATCTTGTTATTTTACGACTGTAAATAATATTTAGATAGAAAACAAAAAAAAAAAACCAAAAAGAAAAACTTCTGAACAAAACTTAATCTAGGTCACTTGATGAAGTTCGCTATCACACAAATAGTTACATGAAATTACCTACCTGACCATTGATTGGAAAGTAATTTTCGGATATTTATTTCGAATAGTATTATTTTGATTATTCTGTTTCAGTTGAAACGAAAATTAAAAAATAAGGTTCTTTTGACACAAGGCAAACATGAGGCGAACGAAGCTAACATCGAAAGATGTCTGGTCGATGTGTCTGTACATAATCATACATCTGCTGAACTTACACAATTCTGAACTCGAAAATAATGTCTGAACAATGAATTTTAATCCGTAATATTCCCATGCGTACATGTATGTGTGCATAACTATTGCTGATCGTGCTTAATGTTAACGTTTCAAAGTCTGTTATATGCTACAAATATATTAGCGCATCTAGGTACCGATCTTTACTTTATATATAAATTATTTAAGATTTTTGTATCGTTCACAAGTTTTCTAATCCTTTATTCGAGTGAAGAAAAACATTAAAGAGAATGCAAGAGAAATTAAAGGAGGAGAGATGGAGAGAGAACAAAACGTAGAACTATTTTAGAGTTTCATGTTCAGTCAAAGTGGGCAATAACTGCTCCAAAAAATCGTTATACAGCATCGTTCTCATGCTTTGTGATATATTTTTTTATAGGGAAAATTTTAGGCTTTGAAATGTTGCATTTCATAAACCGTAGTCCCAGCATCTAATAAATAATTAGAATATAAACATATTATATGCTCCATGGTGACTACAATTATTGTCATAATAAAAAGGTTATTCAGAGGTTTGGAACTTTTTAACTAATTCGTTTTATCAAAACTTGGTGGGCACCAATGCTTGATCAAATCGAAACAACTGTTTTGGTATAATTTTCTTTCAAGAAGTTAGTGCTCATCAAACTTTGATGAAACAGAAAGCTGCAAACTTTTGTCGAAACCTTATGAAAATATATAGCTACGATTATTTTTCATAATACAGCAATACAAGTATAATTATAAATAATAAGTCATATACCTACATTGCAGTTGTATCGTGAAACGAAAAAAAAATTATGAAAAAATAAATTAATAAATTTGCACATTTAGTATAATGAGTCTGAAAACGGTGTTGAAGAATAGAACATCAAATAACTGAGAGATTGATTAACACGTTGAGTGACCCCGTCTGGTGAAAGAAAACATTAATTTCTCGAAATCCATATTGTACTCAAATGTCCAATTACGACTTTCCGTGGAAAAGTCTATATTTTGGATACACTGATTCATGAATGGTTAATGCTTGGTATTGAAATTTCAGTGGGGTTGAGTTGGATGTATTTCTTTCCAAATTATCATTTTCAAAAATACAAGCCATTGGTGAGTTTTACAGAGATATATTTTACCAACGAATTTACTACAAATGTTTTGAACAATTTCTATTTATGATTAATTGTACAGACAGGCTTACATGTATATGTCATACATGTATTATATTATATTCCTCGACCTTCAATACGCTAACCCAGACCTATTTACAATCAACCTTATCACAGGAATTTAACATTGTGTAGGTGCGTTCTGAAACAAAAAATTCATTATTTATCTTATATTGAATATGCAAGGTGTAGAAAGGCTATTGCTACGGCAAATGTTTCACTGTAATGGTTATTACCAGTGAATTATAAATTAATTTACGATGACTATATTTAAATAATTATTATCAGGTAAATTAATTACCAGAAATAATGATGCTTACATAAAAGAAAAAAAAAACAACATAAAAATAGAATCAAATGTGTTCTTATTTTTTTCCATGCACTTAATAGAACTTCATTATAATATGTATTTACTTCTGATTGGTTGTAATCACGCGAAACAAAGAAATAAAAACGGTGTTTTCTCTCTATGATGTAAACCGTGCTTGCCTACCAAATTGATAGAGGCTGTCTGTACTGTGTCTTTACAAATATATTAAGATTGGATACTAGTGTATGAAGAAAGTTTGAATTTGTTGTTTGAGTTTGTAGTAAAAATATTTCCAAAATCTCAATTTATATACAACATCTAAAAGTATTGCTACGCAAATTATCAAATATTCAAGCCATTTAATTTAATCAAAAAATCACACATCGTTATGGAGGCAATGAATTTCAAACCAGAAGGCTCTGTAATATCCATACATCCGCTATTCATTACAAAAAAAGACTCTTATCAAGCTCCAAGGATATCGGAAAGAATTTATCGGCCTGGTGTACTGGAAGGTAACTGGTTTGAAGACTCTACACCAGTAACACCGGTGGCAAAGGACCAATGGGCTAGTTTATGTGAAACTAGTTACCGACCATACAAGACTGAACTATTGACAAGACCCAAATTTGAAGCATGGGAGCAAAGAATATTAAATCAGGTATTTAACAAAAACATGACAATTGATTTCAAGTATTTTGTTACTAATGATAGAAAATTATTGCTAATAATTTCTTAGATATTTTTACTTTTCATCGCAAGTTACTTCGGGTACTAATCATTCGCAACATTGACATTGATACTGTTTGAAATCAGGGAGTCGGCGCTAGACTGTTGATCGACCACGACGGAACAAAGTATCATAATAATTGGACAACGACTAATGACTTAAGTTTCAAAATATTACCGCAAGGATTGGATGGGCCTTGGCATAGAAAATTTAATGCACGGTATATACATATAGATATATATACATGAAAAGTATACCATAATAGATTTTCAATGAAATTATAGAATTATCTGTAACACTTATTCATCCCACAGATGCAATGAATGGCTACCCAGTCAAGACTATGCTAAAGTCTATGGTAATATGACAGAATATGGACTGGCTGAATTCATGAGACATAAATGGCTTACTGAAAGTAATCCGCCACGCCCTTGGCGCACTAATTATCAAGACGATTTTCCTAATTATGAGCATACATCGTCTGTTCGGTAACTAGATATTTTGTTGCAGTGCTTTTGCTATTTAATACTAGCATATAGATAACTTAAAAACTTGTCGATAATCTTGTAAAGTTTTCTCAAGCCGAAAGCATCTTTGAATGAGCCAGACTTGAGACATTTAGGCTTCGATCTATCAGCTCCCCATCGATCTTGTCCAATAGCGTTCAAGATCCAGAGTTCTCTACCGCACCTTGAGAATGTGTTGATTAAAGAAAAGACAGTAGCCCAATGCTAGAAATTTCATTTGCTAATGATACTTTACTTCATTTGTTAAAAAAGACAAGAAAAACGAATATTACAAACGGACAGTACTTCATGTAGTATATTTGAATATTATACAACCGTGTGTATCTGTACTTATGTAAATTTTTTGATATAAAGTAATTTGATGATTTTATAGTATTCTGATTTGTTTAATACGATTTTAAGCTCAAGTTGGGTAAAATGTCTTGGAACGCATACGAACAGAATTTTTAATTTTCACATTACATACAGTAGTATAGTCGAGCTGTGGGTTTGTGTTGCGCTGTTATTGACTGAGTACAACGATGGATAATTCTAACAAAATGAGCAAGGCCGAATATAGTGATGGCATTCTGGATAGACATGCAGAACAATTGCCATGGGACACAATCTATTCATCAGATCGATGGAAAACCATATATAATACCAGTTATAACGGAAGTGCGTCAAGAAGAAATGAAAATGATATTGGAGTGAGTGAAAATATCACCATCAATTTATTTTGTGCTTGAAATTATAAAGTATTAGGGTCGTAATCCGAAAAAATTGTAGTAATACTTATGATGCTCTATAGAATCTTCATACAAACTTGAATGGTGAAATGAGAGGTTTAGTTAACAACTGTAAAAAAGCATGCGAACACGACTATGGAGAATCAGTTGATTCATTTAGTTCTCTAAAAGGGATCAATCTTCTAAGGTATATTGTATGAATATTAATCATTTCTATATGAGATGAAGGATACGTGCATTGGTTACACACCATGGTTGTCAATAATTACCAACTTCAGAAGATAAGCTGCACTTCGATTATTAATAACACCTATTACTATTATCATCACGTATTTTCAAAGATCCCAAGAAGGGATTCCCATCCAGCAAATAGCAAATAATAGTGGAAACTTCACCGGCTATGGCTCAGTTGACAGTGGAAAGTGTAAATGGTTTGTTCAAAGTGAGAATAGTCCCAGCTGGCAAACAACATACCAGAATCAATTTCCGATTCGAAATACAGAAGTTTCAGCGAAAATTGACATCATGTAAGACATTTACGAATAGCTTCTAATGCATACAGAACTTGTGACTCTTTGGCAGAAATCAGATGAGGATACATTTATTGTTATTTCTAAACGGTCGACTTTTTAACAGTAAATCACCAGCTCAGTATCACTTGGAACAAGTTTTTCGTCATATGCGAATGAAACGATCCAACATGTGAAAGTGCAGCAGCTTTTTAAGAAAATAAAATTGTCTCTCGCAAACGATGAGTGGAGTTCAGAAATTAAATCATTGCTTAAAAAAAAAGTCTGGGAAATTCATACCATTCCATTATTTTATTCACGTTTATTTTGAATGCATTCAACGGGTTTAACAAATAGAATTTTTCGTTTAACAAATACACCATAGGTAAAGTGTTCTGTACAAAATCGTGATTAAATTACGTATTGATGTATGTATGTATGTAAGACGTATCCACTTTGTACAATATATGAAATATTTTCGAAACTCTTTAACATTGAAATTTTTCAGATAGCACGGTACAAATTTACTTCACAGAGTTCACTCACTGTACGTGCTAACTGAAAAATTTTATTTCACTTACACTGGCAAAAAAGGTGTATGTAATATGTATAGTATATGAACAAAATTTGTTTACCGCAGTCTTATTGGTTCACAGTTTATTAAATCAACTATTTGGAAGCTCTGTGATAGTAACTGTTGAAAATATAAATAGAGAATAGTATATTGGTACTGGCAGTACTGTTATAATTGCAATTCTGCTGTCGATAATGATGGTGTTCCAGCGAAAAATCATGCCATTACCCATCAACAAATATTAAACGTAATTTCATAACGAAGGTCTAAATTGAAAATTCTATGAACAATTCATCTTGATTACCAGCAAACAATCTGTGAGCAATATTACTGAAATTTATGTGTAATTTTGCACCAGCATAATTGGTGGTCTTTACGGAATAGGGATTATACTACTACGTAATTATATCACAAATTGTAAAATTATAACACAAATGCGGCTTAAATAATTTCTTAACACAGCATAGTATAACGCTTTTATGCGTTAGTTTAAATGTTTTTTCCAGACTTCGTAAGCTTACTAAATATCAAAAACTTCTTTTACGTATTACAGTTTTTGTGAAGAGCATTGCAAAAATCAATAGGTATAATTTATAATATCAAAAGTCCTCTGAAAGTTGTAAAATTGAAAGTCTTATGTGTACCCCAATATACGAACGAAACAGTTAGCATTCTCCTGTTTCGCTAAAAGCTGCGTCATTGATTGAAATTGAGTCTGAACAGACACTTTTCATAATTATAAAAAAAAATTGAATCAACTCAACAACACTAGAGTCAAGTATAGTACGGCTGATAGCAGTCAAACAATCTCATTCAAGCAAGTAAATCTGACATAAATGTTAATTTAAAAAAAAAAAAAATCAAACAATGTAACTCGTTACTTTATATTAATTGTAATTAGAGATAGAAACTATTGCAACTTTTTTTTGTAATTCACTCAGATACTGAAATCTGGTGGGATTCCTCTACTTCGTTTAGGTAGTCCAAGGAATGGGTTGCTACCAGCCTGCTTCAGTGTTGTCCAATGTCAGCAAATTGCAATGACTGACAAACAGTTAAAATATATAAAGTGAGAGTTATGGCAAAAGTGACAAGTTTATCTGTGGAATATGCCCAATTATTTTGTTGAATTGAATATTTCTGCACAGGCTAAATATAACAAAGTAATTATACCCCAATTGAGAGCCTATTTTTAATAATGCTCAAGTGCGTTAACGTAGAAGTGTAGTGCACAATACTACCATATTAAATACTAAAGAACCGCACAGCAAGGCAGGTAACCAGACTGGACTTGTTAGAACAGTCGTGTGAATAGTTTGCATCGGTACGTCTTGGACATGGTTATTATTGTGTTTACTATGATTATTATTATTTCCATTTGTTGCAGAAGGGTAATTTTGAAAAAGGTTACTGGCTTGAAAATTTTGTGACAGGCCACTGTTCTGAATTAAGTTTTTATCTTGAGGTATTTTTGGAAACTGACAAAGGACGGGACTGTCAGGTCTTTGAAATGAAAATGCAGAGCCTTGACGGCAGCACGAAGTGATTGAATTGATGCTGTTATGCCTCGACATGTGGCAACATTGCGTCATGTCCGAGACAACAGAATATCGATCTAAATCATTGTAGATAGAAGGTTCTCTGGATGGGACAAAATTTGAGCCTGTTGAGCCAAATCCAGAACTTTGACTAGATGATCTAGATAGTGTTGTAGCGTTCATACCTGCCTGCCAATATCCACCGGCTACCCAAGACGTTTGTGTAACGGATTTGAGTTTTGGGGGACTTAGAACGAATTTTCTGTTTGATGATCTGTTCATTTTACTAAATAAATCAGGACTTGGAGAATCATAGACTTTAGTTTGAAATATTTTCGGAGTTTTAGATATTTGTTTGCGATCACTATTACTCAATGAGAGAGAACTCAGTGTGCTTAGACTTTCGTTTAGAGAATTTTTGTCGTCCAGGGATTTGATTGAAAAACCATTCCAATTTGATGTACTTGAATACTGCTGCGGATGATAAATTTGACTGGATGATGTTTTTCCCATGGGGTCGTGTCGGAACATCCTGTAAAAGGTTGATAAAAGTTTTTACTCAGAGGTAACAATCTGTAAAATGTAATATCATTTCAAGTGTGGTGATACTACAAACATATTCAATTAAGAATGATAAGAAACACAACGTACGCTGAGTTTTGCATAAGTGTAGTTGGTTTGATGGGCATTGGCGTTTCAACAGACACAGGTGTCATTAATAAGTTTGTAATATTAACAGGTGATCGGCACCTTTTAATATCTATATTTTCATTTTGAGTCAATTTTTCTTCGACGAATGGTGTCATCCTTGCAGCAGTTGTTCCGACATATGCCGATTGAATCTTTTTACTGTTAGGTGATTCTAGTTTCTTCAAAGTAATATTTGGCTTCACTGCAACGGTGAACAAACTAGATCTCAAATTCATAAGACCAATTATCACAGTTAATCCCATTATCTGTAAATTTAAATTTCAATGAATGATTTTTGATTGAACTCAAAAACTCAACGTCTTCTTCGTCAAGAAAATTTTTAGAATCCAATAGGCTGAGAAAATATACTCTATTTACGTAAAAAAATAAGGCATCTTTAATACATTGCAAATTATGAAGTGTTAAAGTTTGGATTTTCAAATAATGAAGAATTTAACAGAGTAAATCAAACAAATATTTGTATTGAGTTAGTTAATTAGTACTACAAAATCATCAAATCATGAAAAATCTATGAATCGGTTCAAACAGGAGGTGGTTTTACATGGATTATGCAGGATATAGTGAAATCAAAGATCAACTTACCACATGAAATTGCGTGATATATTCTACAGTAAAATATTCATTTTTTAAATGAATTTTCAGCAGTTTTAGTTCTGTGAATGGCATTAAAATGATAATAAAAATCCAAAAAAATGCTATCAGCGTATCCAAGCCTTGTTTGTTGGCAGGAGTTGTAATGCAAGCACCCAACTGTAGCAACAGTCCTGCTATTGGAACCGGCCAAAAGGTGGCGTCGAATAACATTGCTGAATTCAATATTGTTAAAAGAATTCGGAATACACGTTCCCATTTTCCTGCATTCTGAAAAGTGACGAAATCCGGAAATTAATAAATTCCAATTAATCAATATTTCAACACACAGAATTCGGTATTTTCTTACATTGATGATATGCTGAATAGGTTTATTCTTGAAAAATGCCATCTTATATTGTAAAAGCCACGATGCCTGTTTATTCAGAACACCTTCAACGACTTTGGAACACTTTTGGCATAACTTGTACTTTTCCTCCAATTCATGTTTTAATATCCCAAGTTCATGATCGTATTTTTTATTGGAAGAAGGTTCGAAATTTGCTAGATGTAACATTTTAATCTCTTCATTTCTGTTACATCTTGAACAAAGACTATTTTTTTTTGATGATTCCTTCCGAGTAGACAACTCGCAATATCTTACTGAGTTTTTCGTCAGACCTTTGTGTTGTTCGGTTATATCGTAATTGTAGTCACCGTTCTAGAAATATAAGAATTCAGCATGATATTTTAATGAGATGCAGGAAAAAGTTTCATGTAACACAGACTGCAAGTGGAAGTTCTACAAGTTCAATTCAAACGTTGCACAAAACAAACTGCCGAATGAAGAAAGATATAAAAATTTTAGACACGGGCACGATTTTACCTCTGTAAATCCATTGTACTGCTCACAGAATGGACATAGCCACCAATCTCTCTGTTGTCTACAAATTTTAGAATCATTGTTGCAAAACCAGCAGTTTACTTTAATGGGCCACCTGTTTCTGGAATGATGAAAGACATAAATAAATAAATTTCATTTATTGTGACAAGGTGTTTCATATCAATTATCAATAGTTATTAAGACAAGTTGAACCAGACTCACTTCAGCTTTTGGATGACGGTGAGGCAGGTGATAATCAGTGTAAAAAAAACACCAGCAAAAGACGTTAAATTAAGTACGAAATAATCATCTAAATACATTTTTATTGTATGTATTCAATACTGTTTATTTTATTTTTTTATTATTTGTAGATTCTATGGGTTCAATGTTGCAAACCCGAAATTTGACGCAGTTGTTTGGCGTTAGAAAAAAAAAACTGAAAAACCTCTAGATATGAGTAGACGAGTAAAATTAGTGCTAAGTATATCCCATATCTCCCGCCAAGAAGCTATCGCGTAACGTATCTCGCGATTTGGTGGCCGTTACAAATGCTATTTATATGCACGCATGAAACACATGGGATGAATTTTAGACAGCTGAAATATGCGGAATCTAATTTTTTAACACAAAGTCAGCAATCATATCGTTTAGATTATGATGTTTCACTTGCATTGATCAAAGAATTTTCTGTTCGCGGAAATAAGAGTCTTATGGCGGGCGCGTCTTACGTTATACGGTTCACGCATTCTTTTCATTAATGGCCTTATAACCTATCATGTAGCACTCGTTAATCTTTGATATCGGTGATAGTTAACTGATTTTCATACGTTGAAATTTTTTTACAACAATATGTTTGAACTTCAAAAGATTAGTAGAATACACTGTTACACTTTTACTTTCACGTTAAATCAACTTGTAAATTATCTCCCAACGGTGCTACGGCAACAATCTTTACTCTCACGTGTGTCGATGCCGATGATTTTTTTTTTTTTTTTTTTTTTACCATCCAACATGTAGCCCCTCTTTCGCAATACCCACAGTTATACTCCTTACAATATGATCACACCGATGTATTCTTGCGAGTATTCTAACCTTTCTTGCGTGAAAATCTAAATCTATCTCGCGATGAAAGGCACTTTACTTCGTGACAGGGGAGGGTTGAATTTTTCACGTACGCGTGTTACGAAACGACAACCAATATTTCAATCAAATTCTTGAATCTTGTACGGGTTTTGATGTTGAAACCGGCAGAGATGGCGTTTTGCTAGGTTTCATACTTCCGAAGCGGTAAATTGGAGCCACTGTACGTACGGCATTTTATTTCGGCGGCATGGTCGCACGACTGTCGGCAGAAATGGAGTTCTATGATTGGCCACAGACACGGTGTGGAATTGGCGTAAATTGGTATAGAAATATAGAATGTCGACGGAATTACTCCCTGATGAAAGTGCAAGGGTTTAGGAACGGCTTAGGTGCCGAATTGACGTTTCCTGTGCGTGACATGAGAGCCAAAGGTACTTCAGCGTCGCTGCATTGAAGATCGAAGGATAATACAAAATCCACAATGTAACAGTTTCTTCTAACTGTGGTTAATAGTTAATTAAGTAATGCTATGTGTTATATGTACTATATTCAATATATGCGTCAGTAAAGCGACTCGCATAAAAATGAACGTAAACATAAAGCGAATTTACGACTGAACCAAGAGAAAAGATAAATTTATAAACTGATATATGTATACCCTACTGACAATGAGAGATGCGGACCAAAGGTCTACTCTTCTTTCTCATTTGCATTGTCGGCAGTAGTATTCTTTTCGTCGCTCTCAGTAATCAGCGACCATCAATACAAACTCTAGTTACCGAAACACACAAACAACTACGAAGTTTTCAGGTAGGTAAAAATTGCATTAGTCTGCTATATTGTAATGAATGTCATTGTAAAGACTGACTGCAATTCAATCATTTGTTCCTTGTAATCAAACATGATTTTATCGATCCCAGGAAAACTTGAAAGATGTGGAAGAGAAAAGGCTGGTTACCGATTCAAAGTATCTTGCATTGCTTGGCCTGGACCATGAATTTAACACTACTCCGATTGTGCCCAGTCAAAACGTAACCATTGTTACACTGCTGCGTCCTGGAAACGAGCAGCAAATATATGGTTTCATTAAGAATGTTACCCACTTCTTGCCAAATTACAGTATCGTGATATACAGCGTTGGGCTGAATGATGATGTGTTACTGAATGTTAAGTCAACTTGTAACAGCAGCAAATGTAGCGTGGCTCAGTTTGACTTGAGCCCTTACCCTGCTCACACAGAAGATGATAGATTACACGTTTATAGGCCTTTGGTTATACAGGTGAAAATATTTTACTCTTAATTCCATAGACCTTTCATCATTTTCAGTGTTAATTAACTTATTCGTCTTCTTTCTAGACAGCCCTAAATACACTAGGGAATATATTTTACATGGATTCAAATGTGCGTTTGAATTCGTCCGAGATATCAGCGTATCTGTTTCCAAAATATGGGTTTCTTACATGGCCAACAAAACACGCAACAAGTTCCTTGACTCATCCAAAGATGTACGAGTATTTTCATACCTCTGTTGAAAGCTTCTTTTTCCTCCCGTTGATAAGGGCTTCGTACTTAGTTATTAGTAACACCAAAAAAATAAGGGAAAATGTAATGTTACCATGGGTACAGTGTGCTTTAACGAGGGACTGCATATGCCCCATAGGTCTGTATTATATAAATGATACTTTGTGATGCAAAATTTAATCTCTGATACCTCAACGCAATTAAACACGCTCTTTCTATCTTGCAGGTGCTCAATCAGCTGGCTGTAGATTCAATAAAAAGCCCCAGTACCGTTATTCCGGTTGCCATGCGTATGACACATCAGCATTGAACATAGTGCTTGGGCTTTATTTTAAATTTGATGATACTTGTTATGTCCATCGAAGTCAAAAGACTTTTTTCAACACAATCCAACCGGAAGAAGTGATGGAGGAATATTTAGCGATAGCAAGACAGAACAATGTTACAGAAAGTAATATCAGAAGCCTAATTTCTACAGAGCATTAACATGTTTTGCAATCCACATTATAATTCAACTTTCAACAAATATAGTACAACTCGTATGCAAATTCAACAAAAATTCTCTGCTTTTGTCCATTAGTATTAAACATTCTTAATGAAAACCAGCAGTGATCTCAAAATAAATATTGAGTTTTCTCCTATCATGTTCCATTCTTCAATTTCTCAAGACCATGTAAAGAAGTTTAGTATGAATCCCTAAATACAAGTTCTGAAAAAACCTCAGGATTAGTTTGATGGAAAAAAAACTACATTTTGGACTTCTTGGTAAAAAAAGTTATCTGGTTTACATATATTTTTACAAATATTCAGTTATACGGCACAATGGAAGAGTATTATAATTATAATTCGATTTTCATTATTTAGGGGAGTAACAATAAAACTGACATGCCCATATATTGCAACGTTTTATACTGTTTCTGAATGCCGAAATCAATCAAAATTTAATCATATTATACCTATGATATTTCTATATTTTGGGGGTGTGCAGGTCATTTTATACGTGCCTACGATATGGATTACTTATGAAGGTGTCCGTGTATCACGTAACCAATGCAAGAATTCTTAAGTACAAGGATTCATCTAATTCTTTTGTAAAACGTTGATTCGATTTAAAGTATTTTAAATTAGACACTTTATGTGTCTATACTGATGTTAGGAAGTGTGCTCTAATCAGTTAGGACGAATATATTATTATATGAATCAATAATCGAATAATTTGCACAATATAACTTCACAGCCTGTTTCGCAGAGTTAAATAGATGAAAAATGTGCACGATACTTATTCAGCCCTATCTGACTAGAGCGCACTTTCCAACAATAGAACGATTATTTTAAAAAAGTTGATCAATGTCAATCTAATTGACACGAAAGGAAGTTTATAAAAACATTTTTTTGGAATGTGAGTGGACAGACAAATCTGTTACGATATATTTAGGATATATATATATATATATATATATATATATATAAATATATATTCCATGTCAAATTAATCTGGGTCTGCCCGTTGATATCGCCGATTTACCTCGCGATTTTCTATACAATTGTTTTAACTCTCAAAGGCACTAATTTTTTTTCAAAATTTTTAGAATCGACTTAATTTAGCTACAATTTTTCGAAACGACCGTATTGATAGACACGTTGACTGAATATATTCTTCAGTCAACGATAGACACATTTTAAAAATCATGTCATTATCTTATTCAAACTTCAGAAGCACAATGTCAAATTCGTGATCAGTGACTAAAAAATCCTCAGCTACCATAGTACATGAAGATCAGCCGAGTTCTATGTTTGCCGAGTCAAGATCAGATGAGTGCTGAACCAATCAAAGCCAAAATCTAATTAGTTCTAAGTTTGAAAAAGTCGCATCAAATTCATTAAAATTCGATAACTCGTTCTTTAGATACCGCTGGACAGAAAAATTGATTACATATGTACATATATACACACACCGACGTCCATCCGAAAATAGTCGGAGGTGAGTATCTAGACTTTAAATCGTCAAGATGTAATAAAACTGAACTCTATATTTTCGGGGTGATTACAATATATTCCTTTTTTCTCGGAAAACAGAGAAATGGGAAGTTCAAAATTAGTGCCCTCGAAAGTTAAACTCAGGAGGATTTGGTATGGAATACCTCATATATATATATATATGAATATTATATTATATATGTATGTATAAATTATATAAAAATTCTATAGTAACAAATATAAATTCTGCTATGTTAACAAACTGTGCTGCGTGACGGTACTGTGCACAGACTAAAGACTGTCGTCTTGATCTTTCAAGATAATGTTTCATTTTAATGGGGAAGCTGTTATGCGAACTAATGACAGTAAGCACCAATAACAGTTTATTCTTAACCCCTGAATACCTCACGAATTTTTAAAAAGCATGGGCGACAGTCATGATGGTAATGAACTTCTATCACAGTTTTGATATTTTCGATAACAATGAATTTTTAGGATTCAAGTATTTCATTGAAATACTGAAATATATGTAGATCTTACCCGCTTCAACTCATATCAAAACTAATTTGAAACTGAGAAGCACATCGTGCTGATCGATGTACATAACACAGTCAGCTCCAGCTAGCAGTAAAAAGTTTTAGTAAAAACTATAATTTTGTATTTAAACATCAAGGAGATGAAAGATCTTGTACTGGGAAGTAAGTAGTTGCTTCCCACAATAAGGCACAATGTGTGTAAGTTCACAAGAATACCAAAGATTCCTGACGTACAATAATCAATCAAAGTCGAGACTTAGAAATTCTTTAGATTCCACCCAACTTAATGACTGCTAAATATGAAGAGAAGTTTTGATGGCTTTTCTGCATGAAACTGGTTGAATCAACTTTCTACTTTACATTCATTCATCACTCTTTTGACTGGATGCAGCACTAGACTGTAAATTAGATTTTAAATGCATTTTTTAAACCTCAATAACAATGATTAGAATACTGTGATCACAGGTATTAATAATAGTGATTATAATAGTAGCAATAACAATATTGCTATTGACTATTCAAATCGTGGTGGACTATTCGGTATCAGCCGAAGGCTTAAAATATCCAGGATTCAAGTAACATTTTTTTGTGAATCCGTAGATACAAATATTTGCAGTTTGGACTTCTTTGTCGGCAGCATGCATGTAGCTAAGTCTTTCGTCAGTCTGCAAATAATAAATAATTCATTAGAATGGAGTCTGTAGTTAAAGCAACTACTGACTCTCTGTTGCTGGCATGGGGGAATCATTGTCCACCATCAATGCACTTGGAGATAATACAAGTCAAGTTAAGAAAGGCGGTGTCAGTCAATTGCAAGTGTGGAAGAATTAGTATCCCTGTTGTCCATTGTCCAATATTTTAGTAACAGTTATCTGCATACTGCACGTAGTTTCACATGCATGACTATTGCTGCTTGGTAAATGCATTTTTTCCGGACATTAGTGTACCTCATACTTGGGGTACTAATTTGTGTCTCTTAGGATGGTCTTAAAATCGAACAGAGATAACTCGAAATGAAGAAATTCAGTAACACGTACTATTTGAAACAGCCTCAACAAGTCTGTATCATGGGCATGGTTCATCGTAACTTCACAAAAGGCCTGGATGAACCAGCTTCCATTTAGCGTGTCCCGGTGAGATGTAAAGCCAGGCAAAGTAGAAAAAGCCACAAGCATATCCGAATATTCTCGGGATCCCATTGGTTTTGCAGGTGGCGTTTCTGGTTTCATCTGATTAATATCTATTTCATGTCTGCTTGTGCCTACTTCGTCCGATTCCACCATGCGTTGCTCCTTTTCCCCCCTGAAAAATATTAATTGGGAGTCGTAGAAGATCATATTTCATTTACATGTAAGTAAAATGTATTTCACTATTCCTTGCACATTGATTGTATAAAATCTAAATATGATAGTATTATACCACCAACTAGTTAACTACGTATTATTCAAATAGAATCATTGGAAGTAAAATAAATACCTGCAAGTCTGAAAAATAAAAACTTTTGGCTTTTTGGTCATGTGTGGACACGACCGTGTGGTGAAAAAGTTAAAAACCTCAAATGCAGTAATGATTTTATTGTCTGTTCCACACACTACACTTTCTGAACGATTGTCTTCGACATGTTCATGACCGTGACTCATTATTATAAGAAACATTGAACTAACATGACGTAAGTCTGGTCTCTTGGAGAAGGCTGAAATTACTTCTAGCATTTCCTGCAATTTTATTATATCATTCGAAACATGAGTGGAAAAAAATAATGCAGTTAAGAATATAAGATTTCAGAGATAAAAAGAAGATACTCCTTCAAATGAATGTTCCCCCCCATAGCGCAATCAGAAACAACATCCCTTTCAGTAAGGTTTAGGATCGTAACGTTATAGTATGAGTTCACATTAAATTATCCTTGGCTAAGCATGAACTATTTTATTCAGGAATATTATCATTTAACTACATCTTACTACCCATTCTTATTACAGATATCAAATATGTAGCAATCTAATAGTATTGGCAGCTTACCTCTCGTGTCAAGTTTTGCCGAACTATAACTTTAAAACCCATTTGTTCAAACAATTCTTTTAAATTGTCTTCGTCGTGTTTGGCAGCAGCCCTTTCTTTCGCTCCTTCAGAGAACAATATATTATTGATAATCAAGACCAAGCCACGAGGGTTACTAAACATGGCATAATTAAAAATTATATCATTTTGTGCCTCCATTAATTTAGTCGATTTCTTCACACGAATTTTAAGAGGCTCTTTGACATACTGAAGCTTCGTAAAATAATCATCTTCCCTGTGCAAGTAAAGAAAATGTAAATTATTATTTACAATATCACAAGAGTAATGTTTTTCCTGATGAATTTCGTATACTCCACTCCTTGGTCCACGTTGCACTTACTCAAACAATTCATTTTGGATTACTTGGTTATTCAGAGGTTCAACAATATTTCCATTAATTTCTGGAATGTTTTCTTCGTTTTCGTTGTCAACTTGGTTTGGTTTTAATAAGTTTGCTAAATCATTGCGATTCACTTCTCGTAAACATTGAACGAAGCTGTCGAATGCTTTGGGACCACGTAACCGTATACTCAAATATATATCGCGATTATTATCGATGTCATCCAAGTGCTTCTAAGAATTAGAAATACACAAAAATAATTAATTTAACAAGTAGGCAAACTATAAACTGATTGTAACTGCGACACGTTATATAGGAGCGATTCTGTAGGTGAGTCATACAAGGAAAAAATAAAAACATATTTCAGTGCTTGCTCGCAGAAAATAAATGGCGTGATCAAAAACACAAAAGAGAGTTGGATGAGAAAAGAGTGAAGTAGATGTTACACAGAGCAAAATAACGAATACGATGTTCAAGAGCAAAATAGCAAACGTATCTTGTGTCTCATTCTTACCTGCCATTTCTGAATAACTTTATAGTTCTCGCCAAAAATTTTGTGTTTCAGTAGCAATGGAAATATTTCTCGCCAATCTATTTCTCGAACTAGTTTATCCGTATTTTCAATTAATTTTTTACGGTCTTCTTCGTCCATTGTGAAACGAAATTATTTTAACACAATTTCCACTGTGTAGTAGCTATACCTGCGATAATTTACGCCAATGTTAGAACGGGAGATTCTTCTTTGTTGGGTTGAACCGGTGAATGATAATCTGTTAATGAGATCATATTGCGACAACAATTCAGAGTACCCGCGTTCGTAGGTTATTGTAATCAAACGGCTTGACAACAATAGACGTTGATAATGATTAAATGCAATGAAATATACCTGTATATATCGATAGATATCTTTCCGTAACGTAACAGGTGTACGTAGGTGACACGTCCAGCTCCAAGTTCACTCACCGACGGTCATTGGTCATTGGCAACCTCGCATAATTCAGATCTAGTATTCCTTCCCCCCTTTGCAATTTCTCTCTTCTCGAAATCTCTGGCGGGAATGCACGGAATGCATCTAGAAAACTGGAGGTTAACGGAAGAATTAACAAGTCCGTCATGGCAGCTTCCGCCAACCGTGCTTAAAAAATGAGTCAAAGGTCAGATTGCTAAAAGATTGTAAAAGATTTAGATGGAAATTTGACTACTGTTGGCACACATGTCAGTGAGCCACCAACACCAAACTCGTTTGTAGCGCCTGTTCTTTCGTTGATAGCTTGCAGTCACTTGTAGTATAGTGGCGTGTGCTTATTGTGGATTTGACGAGTTGGCTCAATTTAATGTAAGCGCAATGTTAATGCACTAAGTTTCGTCGAGATTAAACCAGCATTTGAAACATTGCAAATCTTGTACGTTGTCAGTTCCGCATTTTCAATCATAATATTTTTTTTTTTCTTACCCTGTTAGGTTAGGTTAGGTTCGTTTTTACATCATTCACGATCTCGCCCAAAAACGCATTTCACATTTTACGATCTATGTATGTTGTACAGAACTGCGCAATTGCAAGAATAGTGCGCATTATGAGACGAGCTTTACAACCTCGATTTTCCCAGCCCTAATCTATATTTCTTCAAACTCTTTACCTAATAAGAATGTCAGAGTTTATGTAGTATAAATTAACTACATTTAAGAATTTCCTGACTCAACAAATATTTTTGTCCACAGAAAAAAGCATACTGATGCATCGGAATAAACAGGTTTCAATTTTTTAATCAAACTGAAGTATTTCTATTCGAAGCAATTTAGTCCTGAATTCTAGCACTGTAGTCTTTGATTCGTCATTCTGTGGTAGCTTTATTTCCTTATTTTTATTTATACATCTGTATTATTCTTGTTCATCCTATAAAGTTTTTATTGCACTGATTTATGTAACATCTCGTCACAATATATTGTCGCGATTTCTACATGGTACTGCAATTTTAGTTATATTATCAATTTGTTCACTTAGCACTAATTAGCATTAATTGTGTCTGCATCTCTTACTCAAATTGATTTATGCAATATTCAAGTGTTTAAGAAACATTTAGATTTATCAAGTTAGGTTTTTTCGCATTACTGTTTAAAAAGGTGATAATAATTATTTAAGTGATAGATACAGACATACATATAATAATGATTTGTGCTAAAAAGCAGTAATGGTATATTTATCTAGTACGTCATCCTTTATTAGCTAGTTTATTGTTCTGCTATTTTATTGTTTTCAGTTGTTCCTGCATGCTGTGTGCACTGCATCTGAAAATCCCATCTGCTTTGTGTATGCACTGTGTTACCCTTACTTTGCTGATTAATTCGTTCTCCGACGAAATATAAGCAAAAATGGCTGCTTATATCAATCGTACGATATCCATGATTGGAGGAGATGGTCAGCACCGATCGAACGACCTCAGAACTGATAATTCTCCTCTGCAGATCTTTGTCAAGGCTAAAAAGAAAATCAACGATATCTTCGTAGAGATAGATGACTACGTTCAAGATGCCGTCGGATTCATGCATTGTAAGTTTCAAATGATTCTTATAAAGTTTTAAGGTTCTTATCGATAGTTGTAGACTCAAAGCAATCATTCCACAGCCTTGCGAGATGATCGTGATATCGTTAATGCACAAGAAGCAGAAAGAATTGAATCCTACGTCAATAAAGTACATGCAATACGAGATGTGCTTAAACGAGATCACATGAAAGTTGCCTTCTTTGGAAGGTAAGCATAACATATTACTTTGGTCAAAGTTTGAATCTTACAATTAATTTTTTATCAAACATGGATTCTGTGATCATTAACGCTGAGGTAATTTACTCTTTAACAGAACCAGCAATGGGAAAAGTACAGTCATAAATGCAATGTTACGAGATAAAATATTGCCAAGTGGCATTGGACATACCACAAATTGTTTCCTTCAAGTCGAAGGGTCAGACAACGGTGAATCTTACCTGGTTACCGAGGGATCTACAGAAAAACAGCCCGTACAATCCGTGGGTCAGCTTGGACATGCATTGTGTAAAGAAAAATTATGCGAAAGTCATTTGGTACGAATTTTTTGGCCAAGAGAAAAATGTTTACTGTTACGAGACGATGTAGTATTTGTCGATAGTCCTGGTGTAGACGTAACACCCAATCTTGATGAGTGGATTGACAAGCATTGCCTGGATGCAGATGTCTTCGTTTTAGTTGCAAATGCAGAATCTACTCTTATGGTCACGGTAAGTTTCTGAATCATGTACTGTTGCAAAGACATCAATGCGGATTATCATTGTCATTTTTCTCTTTATGATTAGGAAAAAAATTTCTTCCATAAAGTCTCTATGAAGCTGTCTAAGCCGAATATTTTCATCCTCAACAATCGCTGGGACGCCTCTGCTTCTGAACCAGAATTCTTTGATCAGGTAACGATTTCAACTCCATTAATAATGGTGGTAAACCTAAATATGTTCCCCTTAATTTCCCTAATTCTTGTTACATCAAATTTGTTGAGATTTATGTCAAACAAAAACATGATAGACAGTAGATAAGGAAGTACAACATTATTTTTATTACTGATTTTTTTTCTAAATTAGTTTTAAATTACCAGGTCCCTAGGTAAATTTTCTTTTTCTTTCGGTTCATCCCAGTTTTAAAAGGAGTAATGTCTCATTTTTCCTTTAGCTGGTCAATGAACAAAGGGAGGTAAGCCTTTCATCAATATAAAACTGTAATCACTTGGTAGAAGCTTGCACAATGTTTAATTATTCGCTGACCACGGTCAGAAAGAGCATTTTCCCAAAGTATGGTTAATGCATTCAAAATACGTGCAATGATTCTCCGATACCCAGTCAGTGTTGTCTCTGAAATTTAATTGCTACTGGACCAGACATTTTCTATTTTTCTACTCGGTACATGTGAAAATGATTATGTTATTAAACTTGGGTCATGACTTTTTTTTATGAGACATGTTCATTTTTTGTTCCAACATTTTTCTATGCTATAAATGAGACTAATTTGATCACACCATTTGTATCTTTACATACTATAAGGATTTTTTAGTATTGTGTCCCCATAATTTCTTTTCATAGCTGCGATGCATACCTATATGATTTTTTCGTATGCCTGATAGTAATGATTGACAACTCAGTAAACAATGGCTATAATTCACAACAAATTACTACTTCAGATGTGATCAAATTAATTTCTATTTTATTTATCAAAAGAGTTCTACTCGGGTAGCCATTTACTTACACATTTTCAGAAACTTTCTTATCAGTACTTTTCCTTATCTTATTCATGTCACCATCTTAAACCTCAGATATTATTAATATTTATGTTGCCACCATGTTCAGATAATTGTTTTCTACAGGTCAGAGCACAACATCAAGAACGAGCTGTCGATTTCCTTTCAAAAGAACTAAAAGTTTATACACCCAAGGATGCTGAGGAAAGAGTTTTCTTTATATCAGCTAAAGAAACACTTCAAGCACGACTACAAGAACAGAGAGGCCAACCTGCTCATAGTACGTTTTGTAGTTATGACTATAAGTTGATCTGATTTAGTACAATTGCATATACCAAATAATCGGTGAAAAATCGCAGATGGAGCACTGGCGGATGGTTTCCAAAACCGTTATTTCGAATTTCAAGACTTTGAGCGTAAGTTTGAGGAATGCATTTCAAAATCAGCGGTGAAGACTAAATTTGAGCAACACTCCCAACGAGGAAAACATATTGCAATGTGAGTCATCACATTTTGACTATTTTCATTATTTTTCATAGAGAATTTGTTGAGCTACAAGAAAATGACAGTAAGTTACAGAGTATAGCCCTGAAGATGGAAAGAATACTGAACTCGGCATATAGCTTAAAATGACATTTCTTTCAGGGAAATTCGATCGACACTGGATGAGATCCTTGAACGAACACAAAAAATGCGTGCTTCACAGTTGACTGTGAAGAAAGAAGTACACGACAAATTGAACTTCACAGAACAACAGCTAATGTTGCTTACTCAGGAAATGAAAGACAAGATTCACCGTATGGTTGAAGACGTTGAACAAAGAGTTTCAAAAGCTTTGAGTGAAGAAATTAGGAGATTGGCTGTACTAGTAGATGAGTTTAGCGTTCCATTTCACCCAGAACCTTTAGTGCTAAATGTTTATAAGAGAGAACTTCACGGTCACGTTGAAAACGGATTAGGTTTGTCTTCATCTCCATTTTTACTTAAGCTTGATGATTTTCAGTATAAAGCGCCGTATAATATCGACTGACTTTCAAATATCATTTGTAATTGCAGGGTCAAATCTACGTGCAAGACTCAGCACAGCATTGGCATTGAATATCGAAAATTCTCAACGCGAGATGACTGAACGTATGGCTAGTTTACTACCAGAAAATAAGAAGCAGTTGTCGATTAATATTTTACCGAGACGAGAGCCATTTGAAATTTTATATCGCTTGAATTGTGACAATCTTTGCGCGGACTTTCACGAGGATTTAGAGTTTAGATTCTCTTGGGGAATTACTGCTTTGATCAATAGATTTGCAGGAAAACAAGGACACAAACTAGCGATTAGTAACCATGCTCAAGCAGTGAGTGAAAGACACTTTCTTCTACATATCGTATGAGCATATGTTGTGTCCCATTATATTGTTGAAAACATTTATTTTGATTTCAATAGATTCCTCAATCACTGATGTCTCCTACAGATAGTATAGATTCTGTGAAATTTGTAACAAGTCCAACTTGCATCCCCTCAAGAGGCGATGATTGGTCATTGGCGACTCGTGTTGCAATTGCCTCAATAACATCCCAGGGCACTATGGGAGGGTTACTTGTTGCTGGCTTTGTAAGTGTTGAGTGACAACGGCGGTTTTTGAACTATTTTTAAACGTAGTCCGTATTTCAAATTAAAATAATAAATGCTATTCCAGATGTTGAAAACAGTTGGGTGGAGGCTTATAGCTGTAACTGGTGCTGTCTATGGAGCATTGTATCTATACGAAAGGTTAACATGGACAAACAAAGCTAAAGAAAGAACATTCAAGCAGCAATATGTAAACCATGCTACTAAAAAGTTGAGATTAATTGTTGACTTAACATCCGCCAACTGTAGTCACCAAGTGCAACAGTAAGTTTCTTGTTTCACTTATTTATGTCAACTGGATAATTTCCAGGATGAACATCAATTTATAGTGTACTCAGCAAGCAATTTTTATTGATAGCAAGGAATTTTTTCAAGAAATACATATTCTAAAAACTTTTATTTTTTTGCTGCGCAGAGAGTTATCGAGTACATTCGCTCGTCTCTGTCATTTGGTGGATGAGGCAACGACTGAAATGGACGGGGAACTCAAAACGATTGCAACTACTCTTCGTACTCTGGAGGAAGCAGCGACTAATGCGAAGGTCCTCCGTAACAAAGCCAATTATCTAGCTAATGAACTTGATTTATTTGATGCAGCCTATTTAAAGTCATTGAATTGAAAAAAAGTTTGAACAAAACAATGAGGTTGCTACAGTATTCAATGACTTCCTCGATCTTAGAAATCTATCAATAAGTAGTAGGAAGTGTGAGTTTTTTATATATACCTAATTCAGTATGACAATTATACTCTCATATCTTGATACCTTTTTTAGAAGAATGATTAAATCAATGAATTTTGGTTTATTTAGAATTTTATACACAAACAAACGTATACGAAACTTCTTATACAACAATTCATACCTGCCAACGTCAACTTTTATTTGACACATATGTCTAACGTACGTTGCTAGATTTTCAATAGTTACTGCAATCGTATTGTCCATTACTAAGGTATTCAATCATGCACACGAAAAAAAAAAAAAAATTTAGGTATGTGTCATACTGAAGTCTGTATATACATAAATTCCTTGGAAGCTTGAATACCGTAAGTGGTAATGTTATATCTAGTCTCAAAACCTTTAAGGTCAACTAATCAATAGCAGCTTTTTCAATCACATTCTTGATCTAATCAAGTGTATAAAATTTTGATCCCAATTGTATGGGTACCATGAAATTGTGTTCAAGCTGATGATTTTCTCAGATCGTATGCATCTTAAACATTGAATTGAGCCTTCTTAAAATTTTAGATTAGGAAAACCTCAGTAGGTAGCACATTTTGAAAGTGTTTCCTCTATTTTTATGATTCTAGTGTAAGAATAGATGCAACAGCAAAGATCTTCAAAAAATGAGAATATACCTTGTGCATGAACAATGCACAGACTTTTTTTCTATTCCAAAACCTAAAAAGTATATGAACGCAATTGAGAGTACCTAGTTTAGTCTAATTCACCCCCTTATCAAGCTTCCATTTTGCAAAAGAAGTGAGTTTATGCTGTCTTTAGGTCTGATTTCGTACCCTTATTTGGACTGAGGCACTTTGTATGTTTAGAATTAAATAACTAAAGAAAATCATTAAAATTAGCGCAAGATTGTGATTGATATGTATGTTAATTTTTTTTCTTGATAATCATTCAAATTCTAGATCTATTGGAAAGAAAGAAATATACTTATACACTGAAAAATCATGATAGCAATCTATTACCAAAAATGAATATCATTGTCCTACACTTTGTTGAATTTAACAAATTAATTAAATTTTATTAGACCAGTGTTTACTGTATGTTAGAATCGTATTAATAAACAGTTGGTTATTGTATACCGGACTCCTATCAACCATACCATTGTCAACTCTGTATACATATGTTGGATTCCGAATATATATCCTGGACGTTCCCGATTTGTCAAGTGGTCAGAATCAAACCACCTAGATTCAAGAACAATACAAAAACTGTCGTCAATACTAATAAGTGTCAGCGACGTTATAAATTTGCATTGTTGCACGTTCTCAAAGTCTCGTATACCTACTTACAAATTACATTGATTAATCTGTCTCAAAATCCTGCATATTCTTCTTAAGGCTTATATTAGAAATAGTATTGAACGTAGTACAAATAAACTAAAACGAGTTCAAGGAGATCAAATTCTTAAACATGTACTTTTCTAAAAATTTTATTATTCAGTCAAAAGACTTCTCTGAGAACAGTTACTGAACATGTTTGCGAAAATTTTTAATTCATCACTCATCGAAGCTACGGCTTGGATTTGGATCGCCACGATTGATTGGCGAGTTATACAATAAGGTATGACAGGGCTTTATTAAATAAAAATTTAGAAGTTTAATACGCAGTACAACAATTAAGATAAAAGTTTGGTAAATGTAACAATGGTGAACAATAGGATGCATTGTTACTATGCAAGTCAAAAGTTGATCGGTGGTGGGGGGTTCCTTTCCGAAAAATTAAAAGTGGTGGGGGATAAAAATAGTAAAAGTGGAGGGGATGAACCGTAAAGTTGCCAAGACTGGAGGGGAAGCGGCGAGCAGCGAAAGAGGAGAAGTGATCGCACGCCGAGCACGGATCTACGTTGCGTTTATGTCGCATTTTCGCGAATATTTGCATATTATTCGCGCTCTCAGTGGGTGATCAGTGTTCAAATAGTTAATTAACATACGACAATGGCCTCAGACGAGGAAGTGGACGAAACCTACGCCGGTGAGTGTCGAAAAATGGTTAAGTTTGCCGGAATGTTATACACAGGCACGCAGGACGCGCGCTTTTCATATGATGGCTGCCATGTCAACTTGTCTTACGTGATTTTTAACTTTATTCAGAGCTAAATCGGCTCCTACATCTTTTTACCAGATGAATAACGACCAGGTCCAATTTTTCGTGTCAAAATCAACCTATTTTATTACCAAAATAATTATATTCAAAAAGTATCAAGCTAACCTTCCAAATTTTCAATTGTCAAAATTCTTCGATAATAGCTCGATTATTTTTGCATTTTCGACGTTAACAATATCAACGTACTTATTAGCTCTTACTTGTCTCTCAATATTCCAGATAAATATTTCTCTGATTACCAACCTTTGCAGATATCATCGGGGTGGTCTGTTTCAATACAAAGTTTACATTTCGCACTGCAAAATATATGTAAATCGAAAAATAAATATGGTACTTATATTTATGCATTGCTTCAATAATATTGCTTTCACATTTATCACACGGTTGAATCATCTACCGATCTTCGTAAATTTGTACAGGTTAAACTTATTGTAAATATATTTCAAAATGTTTTTCATTGCGTGTCGATAGGCTAACACTTGTGGGTCTTAATTAAATCGCATCAAATAACATTCGGAATTTACATACCGAGGTATCAAATTACAGTAGAATTTGAATGTAACTTTGAAAATACGCGAGTTCCTCGAATCCCGTACTGTACGGACATCGGCGTCGTATAATCACCCAACCGACCACAGTTTTCATACCTGCCTAAACTACCTGAGTAACTGTAAGAAAGAAGACCTAGTCGGTTGTAGAAGCGTAATTGTACAAAGGTCGAAAAGGTATACTAAATTTTCAGAATATTTCGTATCGCGTAAGCATTCTTCGTGCAAAAACGTGCACCTCATTTTACAATGTGTTTGATTTGCGAAGTAAGTTGTACCGATTCAATCTAATTTACTTGCGTCTCTTATTCATTTTACATTAAGTTTAAATTAGTACGAGTAATATTACTATCAATTCGTATACATTAACTGAAATGCTGTCCAAATGAATGTTAGGTATTTTAAGTAGGGGTTAAGAGATCTACCGGAGTATTTGCCCTTAATACAAAATGGCGGTCGCAAGTGTGTGTAACAAAGCAATTGCAACTCTAGATATTGCCAATATAATTTTTTCGTCACCAATTGTTTTTACCTGCAATGATAAAACTTCCCAAAACACTGCTAGCAACATCAAATTTTTACAATATACCATTTCTCAATGGCAAATGTTACCCAGAAAGCGTCAATTGCCGGCAATGTAAACAAGATCAACGCAGTCGATATGTGTGTGTGTGTGTGTGTGTGCGCGCGCGTGCGTGTGTGTGTGTTATATGTATATGCGTTTGCATACGTACGCGCGATTCCTTTCGTCGATCGTGCATACATGACCAAATACGCAGAGATTCATCGTAATTTCTACTCCTATTCGCAATGATCAATATTCACATTAACAAATAATTTTTTTCAAACTGAATATTTTATTCGAAACGAAATACAATATATATGATCATCCTGGATAAAGAGTATTTCTGTTCACCTCTTATTAAGCAATGAAACGGTTCTTATTATTGATTTCTTGAGGTATTAAAATATGAGGTGTCATTCGCAATATTCAACAATAAATTCTATGCTGTAGTATGAAAATATTAAAATCTCCTAAGTCGCATAGATTGGCTGTGGAAACGATGCATTCCAGTTTTTCACCACCTCCCCCCCTCCCCCATCAAGCTCCCTTCTCTTCACCCTCACCGCATCTATCTATCTCTGGCCCAATATCACACTAAGGTGGCAACCTTGATGAGATTGTGTATGCATGAGTCTGCCTATAGATAGCTTGCTGTACACAAACCTGTGTGTCATGTTTCATTTGATCACAAATCGATATAATTCGTTTAATGGATCTATATCAACTGAAGCCTTGATGAATATCTCAGATTATTCAGCAATATATCAGATATATAAATTATATGTATACACATATAGACAACTGAGTTTTTTTTCTTCCAGTAGGAGAGGAAGAAGCAGACGAAGCTGGAGTTGCTCTACCAAGTACTGGCCAACCAGTTGCCGAGGGGTCATCTGATGCTGAAGAGTCTCAGAGACTGGTAATGCATAGTCTGCCAATGAAATTTTACAATTCATGTTATAATATAACAAGCATTAACCATTGCTTTTATTTAAAAAAATTTTAAATATTTGATCAAATGTCTGTTATGTTGCTGCAAATTGATAGTTAAATTTTTCCGATCTAATTCAAGTAACTAACTTTTATACATCTTACATTTGCATAGGAGGAAGATGATGATTACGAACCAGAAGAACGAAAGAAGAAAAAAGGAAAGAAGCGAAAAGCTCGTAGTGAAGATAAGAAAGGAAAAAAGAAGAAGAAGAAGAAAAAATCTGACTCCGGAGACGTAAGTATTTCAGCATGAAATCTAATGATCCCAGATTACCAGTTCTAGCCATAAAGCGCCAGGAGAGCTCACTTACTTATCAAGTACTTTCATATCACTTCAGGAAAGTGATTTTGCTGCAGCTGAACCTACAGAAGCTGCAGGAGATGACAGTGACTATGCTGGAAATCGCAAGAGTCGAAAATCATCTTCACGGAAATCTTCCGGGCACAATACATCAGCCGTACAACCTCAAGAGCCCAACACGGGAATGCCAACGATAGAAGAAGTCTGTAGTACATTTGGGCTCACTGATGTACAAATAGATTATTCTGAAGCAGATTTTCAGAATCTTACGACTTATAAGCTTTTCCAGCAACATGTCCGGCCTCTTTTAGCCAAAGAAAACCCCAAGGTACTTTTTCCCTCATAATTACTTCCCAGAATGCATAATACTTTCATAAAGCGATGTTTTGAGATTTTAGATGCCATTTCAATAATTGTCAATTACTTTCAGGTGCCTATGTCTAAGCTGATGATGTTAGTAGCTGCAAAGTGGCGAGACTTTTCTGAATTGAATCCCAACACTCAGCCAGACGCCGATGCTCCACCTAGTAACATTGATGATGACAGCAGAAGCTCTAGAGTTAATCGTGGGACACTGATTCAAGATGTTGACGATGATGAAGATGAAGATGATGACAGTGATCGAAGAAGAAAATCTAGAGGTTCTCGTGCGAAAAAGGGGAAGAAGGCTTCTAAAGTTCCTACTCTCAAAATCAAGTTAGGAAAACGCAAGCGCGGCAGTTCGGTGAGGCATATACTTATAGTTATAATTTTATGCATCATTTTATGTCACCTCTACTCGACACAAAAATTAAACAATCTTACTAACGTTACAACAAATGTGGGTTCCAGGACGAAGAGGCAGAAGGTAGTGGCATTGGGTCGGACAGAGATTCGGATATGGAGTTTGAACAGATGCTCGCTGACGCAGAAGAACCTCCTGGAGCAGACGGCAGAAGTAAGGGGCCTGAAGAGAGTGGTCTGGAGGCTGTCCCAGTAGACCCGCCGATTAGAAGAAAAGCTAAAACTAAGATCGGCAACAAAACCAAAAAGAAGAAAAAGACGAAGACGACATCTAAATTTCCTGATGGCGAGGAAGGTCTCCAGGTAGTGTCAAGCTTCAAATGGCTTATGCGTTCATTGCAGTTTCAATCGCGCTTTAATATCATCATCATCGGACGCTGAGTTACTCGCTACTACTAAACTTGATGAAATTCAGTTCAAAGTCACGTCAGTCATTCATGCTCAAATCATTCAACGCATCCTTCATTTTTTTTTTGTGTAGTAATGGTACCTCTCAGAAATTTTTTTCATTATATTCCTTTAGTTAAAAATATCCAAATCGTTGCAATTGTTTGTTGAATTGTTCAGATTCCTGTGACTTTAAATATATTGATTAAAAAAAATCTATGTTGAAGGTATCTTAAAATCACCGTTATATTATGACTCGGTAAATAACTCTACACCACACGAAAAAACAAAACTATTGTGAATATTTTCATTTGAAATGATTTCAAAGTTCATCGAAATATCAACGAACGCATTTGCTTTGTTGCTTGACTCTGCCTTAGTAGTATTGTATGATAGGTTGCTTAGTTCTTGGAACGTGTCAGCATGAAAATTTTTATTCTGTTTATGTCAATTTAGTTTATTGTAACCACAAAATCACCGTAATCGGAAATTGAAAAATTCCAATTTCTAAAAGTAGGCAGTTCAAAAGCCTGAAATATGGAACATAATTGTACTAATTTACTGAGCATGTGGTGAACTGTATTATATTCTTTTCTTTCCTTTTTATTCTTATTATTCTATATACTTGCTGCATTTCAGATTATTTACCACTACCAGAAACCGTTGTTCTACTGCCACTATCAGAGCATTGGTTATTATCGACAAAGTTGAAAGTGTAATAACCTTGGAATTCTTTTCTTTCATGCAGACTGACCACCAAGATTACTGTGAGGTCTGTCAGCAAGGTGGTGAAATCATATTGTGCGATACCTGTCCCCGAGCGTATCATTTGGTGTGCCTCGAGCCAGAATTGGAAGAGACTCCTGAGGGCAAGTGGAGCTGCCCTCACTGCGAAGGCGAAGGTATTACAGGTACCTCCTTTAATTCCCTACCCCCCGCATCCTCTCCCGTTTTTAGGCGTGAGCTTATAACTTTGCTACACAAATTGATAATAATTTGCTCGTATTGCAAACTTGATTTTCTTTGATCATATAATATTTATGAGTCATGATCACGATGCTATAACTCAAGAGGCACATTTCAACATGTCATCAGATATGATAATTAAAAGTATACTTAATGTCTATCTGAAAGATATCTTTTTTTCCGACTCATGTCCAGTAAAATATCCCATTAGACATAAGTTTAAAAAAACTATATGTTTCAGGTGGACATTAGGAATACTCTTATGCCTTGTATTTGATAACATCTTGAAATGTGCCACTTTGGAAGGCTCTGTATTTGTTAAAAACTGAATATTGCGCAAATTAACTTTTGTTACTTTATCCGGCTTACAGATTTTATCTGGCTATTTACATATGTTGAAAATTCATCTGTTTCGTTGTGTAATCTAAATATTTCATGTCTAAGGAGGTGCGGCTGATGATGATGACGAACACATGGAGTTTTGTAGAGTGTGCAAGGATGGTGGCGAACTCTTATGCTGCGACAGCTGCACTAGTGCATACCATACGCATTGTCTGAATCCACCCCTTTCCGAAATACCAGATGGCGATTGGAAGTGTCCTAGATGTTCTTGCCCACCAGTCCACGGAAAAGGTATTCACAATCGGATGTGTTGAAATTCTTCGAGCCCAGGTCACTGATTTTTAAGAAATAGAAAATGTCAACTATATCCTACTTTTTATTACAGTGGCTAAAATCCTAACTTGGCGTTGGTCAGAGTGTCCTGAAACACCGTCAGAAGAGCCTTCCACGAGTAAAGCCGCTCCCAAACAGCGTAAAATGCGAGAGTTCTTTGTAAAATGGGCTGACATGTCCCATTGGCATTGTGACTGGATCACAGAATTACAACTGGACGTTTTTCATCCACTTATGTTTAGGTATTGAAAGCAAAGCAACGTGCTGATTTATCGGTCAACCATGAAATGTGAAGTCATTATTATAAACCTTTCTGATCCTTTATAAAACGTTTATAGAAATTACACACGTAAATATGACATGGATGAGCCACCAAAATTGGAAGAACCACTTGACGAAGGGGATTCTCGTGTAAAACGACTGCAGCAACAAGATGGAGCTACCAACAGAGATGAATATAACCTAGAGGAGCGATTCTATCGATATGGTGTAAGGCCAGAGTGGCTGGTAGTTCATCGAGTGATTAACCACAGAGTGCAACGAGATGGCAGAGCAACTTATCTAGTAAAATGGCGAGATCTTGGCTATGACCAAGCTACTTGGGAAGACGAGCACGCTGATATTCCTGGTCTGAAGCAGGCTGTTGAATATTACCTTGATTTGAGGGCTGCAAATTGCTGCGATGGAAGTACTTCTCGCAAAGGCAAAAAAGGTGAGATTACTACTACTTCCACCTGAGTTATCTACGTCAAATCATTATTTTAATGCCTGTTTTGTTCTACTTTCTCATCAGGCAAAGGCAAAAGGTCTAAAACCCGTGAGATAATTGATGATGAAGAGAGAACACCCAAAAGATATACTCCTCCGCCAGAAAAGCCGACAACTGACTTGAAAAAGAAATATGAACGTCAACCCGATTACTTGGATATAACTGGAATGCAGTTACATCCTTACCAATTAGAGGTGTGTATTGGCCAACTTCAATTACCGGAGCTAATTAATAGACAAGAAAGAAAATTTGATAATTTCTTTAAGAATCTCCGAACTACCAAGATTGTCATCATTTCACTATTTACTTCTCACTCTCTTGGTAGGTACGGGAATTGGCTGGATATATTTGATTAAATGCATTTCGATATTTTTAGGGTTTGAATTGGTTGAGGTATTCATGGGGCCAAGGAATAGACACAATATTGGCTGATGAAATGGGTCTGGGAAAAACAATTCAAACTATCACATTTTTATATTCACTTTACAAAGAAGGGCACTGCAAGGGCCCGTTTCTTGTGTCAGTCCCATTGTCCACCATCATAAATTGGGAGCGTGAATTTGAAACATGGGCGCCAGACTTTTATTGCGTTACTTATGTTGGTGAGTATTATTGTTCCGAATGGTCCAAAAAGTTTCATAATGGATTGCTTGACCAAAAATTTGCAATTCATTTTAGGTGACAAGGACAGTCGAATTGTCATACGTGAAAACGAATTGTCATTTGAAGAAGGAGCCGTGCGTGGTGGCCGAGCTTCAAAAATTCGCAGTTCACAAATAAAGTTCAATGTCTTATTGACCAGCTATGAACTAATCTCCATTGATTCAGCTTGTCTTGGATCTATTGATTGGGCAGTCTTAGTGGTAGACGAGGCCCACAGATTAAAGTCTAATCAATCAAAGTTCTTCAGATTACTAGCATCGTACAACATTGCTTACAAACTGCTACTGACTGGAACCCCATTACAAAATAATTTGGAAGAACTGTTTCATTTATTAAACTTCTTATGCCGAGATAAATTCAATGACTTAGCTGCTTTTCAAAATGAATTTGCTGACATATCTAAAGAGGAACAGGTCAAGAGATTACATGAGATGCTTGGTCCTCACATGCTTCGAAGATTGAAAGCTGATGTCCTTAAGGTTAGTTCATCTTTACATGACTAACAATTTAAAAAAAATAAATTAGGCACCAGTCTGCATAGGCTTATAATATTATACCTTGAATAAAATGAATTTTTCAGAATATGCCAAGCAAATCAGAGTTCATTGTCCGTGTTGAATTATCACCCATGCAGAAGAAGTATTACAAGTACATCTTAACGCGAAATTTCGAAGCGTTGAATCCTAAGGGCGGAGGACAACAAGTTTCTTTGCTAAATATCATGATGGATCTGAAAAAGTGCTGTAATCATCCTTACTTATTTCCTGCTGCATCTCAAGAGGCTCCGACTGGTCCAAATGGCAATTATGAATCATCAGCCTTAATCAAAGCTGCTGGAAAACTTGTTTTACTAAGCAAAATGCTTAAAAGATTGAGAGATGGTGGACACAGAGTACTGATTTTCTCTCAAATGACAAAAATGTTGGATATTCTTGAAGACTATTTAGAGGGAGAAGGATACAAGTATGAGAGGATTGATGGAAACATTACTGGTACTCAGAGACAAGAAGCCATCGACAGGTTCAACGCTCCGGGTAATTTATTTGGATATTTTATGCATAACCTCAGTTATCACTGTTTTTAATTGGGATTTGCGTTATTTTGGAGCATTATGACAATTGTTCAATGTTACCGTGTTTTCGTTTCTGTAGGGGCACAACAATTTGTATTTTTGCTATCCACACGAGCTGGTGGTCTTGGTATTAATTTAGCCACAGCTGATACTGTGATCATCTATGATTCTGATTGGAATCCGCATAATGATATTCAAGCATTCAGCAGAGCCCATAGAATTGGTCAGGCGAATAAAGTGATGATATACAGATTTGTGACCCGTAATTCTGTTGAAGAAAGAGTTACACAAGTAGCTAAACGTAAAATGATGCTCACTCACTTGGTTGTGCGACCTGGCATGGGTGGCAAGGGTGCCAATTTTAGTAAACAAGAATTGGATGATATTCTGCGCTTTGGTAAGTAAGATTGAAATCTCGTTCTAATTATTTCGTACAATGTTAAGTGAAGAGTCTTGGATTCTTTTCAGAGCTTGATGGTTATTCTTTCTTTACATTTAGGTACGGAAGAGTTGTTCAAAGAAGAAGAAGGTAAAGAAGATGAGGCTATTCATTATGATGACAAAGCTGTCGCTGAGCTGCTTGATAGGAGTAAAGAAGGAATTGAGCAGAAAGAGAACTGGGCAAATGAGTATTTGAGCTCCTTCAAGGTTGCATCATATGTAACCAAGGAAGGTGAAATCGAAGAAGAAGCTGACACTGAAATTATCAAACAAGAAGCTGAGAACACCGACCCAGCTTATTGGATTAAACTACTAAGACATCACTATGAGCAACAACAAGAAGACATTGCAAGGACACTTGGCAAAGGTATAATTTTCAGATAACATATTCGTACTTTGCGATTGCGACTATGGATTTTCAAATTAATGTCCTTACATCATTCCGATCCAGGCAAGCGTGTGAGAAAACAAGTAAATTACAATGACGGTGGGGTGACTGGCGACCAAGGTACAAGAGATGACCAACCATGGCAGGAGAATTTATCAGATTACAATAGCGACTTTAGTGCTCCTAGTGACGATGACAAGGAGGATGACGATTTTGATGAAAAAGGTGATGGAGATCTTTTGTCACGGAGAAGTAGACGTCGCTTGGAGAGACGTGATGAAAAAGATCGACCTCTACCACCGCTCTTGGCGCGAGTTAATGGAAACATTGAGGTTTGTTTTGCTAGATAATATTTCATCTATCTAAGTTTGAATTTAAAATTCATAGTTTGGTTTTATTGTTTGATCAAACTATCCTCGGTGATTTCAGAAGTGTGAGTTCCCATGAAAGTAATTCAGGGATATAAGACTTTTGTTTGTTTTAGGTTCTTGGTTTCAATGCCAGACAACGTAAAGCATTCCTTAATGCAATTATGAGGTATGGGATGCCACCACAGGATGCCTTCAATTCGCAGTGGTTAGTTGCACAACTAAAACTTTACTACATAATGATTTATATACAGTGAATAGTAAATAACAGCGACATAACATATCACATTTTGAACAAATTCATAAATCGAGAGCTAGAATTGTAGTCGGTACTGCATTTATCTGTAGGTTGGTGCGAGACCTGCGGGGCAAATCCGAGAAGAACTTCAAAGCATACGTCTCATTGTTTATGCGACATCTGTGCGAACCTGGAGCTGACAATGCAGAAACTTTTGCGGATGGAGTTCCAAGGGAAGGACTCAGCCGACAACATGTTCTAACCAGGATCGGTGTTAT
Organism: Diprion similis; assembly: GCF_021155765.1. Classification (NCBI taxonomy): domain Eukaryota; kingdom Metazoa; phylum Arthropoda; class Insecta; order Hymenoptera; family Diprionidae; genus Diprion; species Diprion similis. The sequence continues at coordinate 23,744,972 of NC_060108.1, forward strand.
GTCACTGATCCGAAAAAAGGTGGGTCTTTTTTTAATTGTTAATTAAGGCACTATGTGTGTCATTTTGAGCAATCATGGATAAGCTGCCATTGATCATTTACTTTCCAATAGTTTTGCTTACATAATAACGTTAATGTGAATGATTATGCAACTGTAATTGTTACCATAGGTTCAGGAATTTGAGCACATCAATGGTTATTATTCGATGCCAGAGATGATTCGTAAGCCTGTTGAGCCTGTTGAACCTGTAAAAGCAGAAGGAGCTGGAGATAGCGGAGCCACTGGTACAAGTAGTACTAGTGCGACACCTGCTACATCGAATGCCCCGAGCCCCAGTCCTGCTGCCACACCAACACCTGTGAATACTTCTATTGATCCTGTTGTTAAACCTACTGTGGATGCACTTGAGTCTAAAGATCCAAAGGAGGATACCAAGGATAAAGATAAGGAGGTAAGGAAATTGCGTCTGTGTTATTTCCCGCGGCTTGCGTATGTAAAATTATTAACAACGAAGATGTATCGAAATACTTTTCTGTGTTTGTAGACCACGGATATGCAAGAAATAAAAGAAGAGCAAAACGAGACTAAGGAAGATGATGAGCTCAACAAAGATAAAGAAAAGGAAAAAGAAAAAGAGGAGGTTAAAACAGAGGACGGAGAAGTCGAAAAATCTGACAAAGCTAAGGAAAAGACGGAAATTAGGTCAGAGGAGAAACCAGCACTCAAAATTGACGAAAAGTCTGAATATTCTGAAGTCAAACCGAAACCTGAATCTGAAGAAGATGTTGTAATTGTCAAAGATGATGACGAAGAGGGAGATAAAAAAGAGGTATGTTCCACCAAAACTAGGGTGTATTTCAAACCTTTGTTCCAAAATTCCTAAGTTGTGACTTTCAATTTATTCTTTCTCTACAGGACAAGGATAGTAAAGACAAAGAAACGAAAGATTCGGATTCGGAGACAACAAAACCAAAGCGCAAATTCATGTTTAATATTGCTGACGGTGGCTTCACCGAATTACATACTCTGTGGTTGAATGAAGAGAAAGCTGCAGTTCCAGGGCGTGAATACGAAATTTGGCATCGTCGACACGATTACTGGTTACTTGCTGGTATTGTGACCCACGGCTATGGCCGCTGGCAAGATATTCAGAATGATATCAGGTATATTTACAGTTCCAAATTGGTTTTCGTCATTTCAAGGTTTTTCCAATGTCAGCAAAATTTGAATATTAAACGTTTAATTTCTTAACACCTAGGTTTGCTATTATCAATGAACCATTCAAGATGGATGTAGGTAAAGGCAATTTCTTGGAAATAAAGAATAAATTTTTGGCACGACGTTTCAAGCTGTTAGAACAAGCTCTTGTCATAGAAGAACAGCTCAGAAGAGCAGCTTACCTGAATTTGACACAAGATCCCAACCACCCTGCAATGAGTCTCAATGCACGCTTTGCAGAGGTTGAATGTCTTGCTGAATCGCACCAACATTTGAGCAAGGAGAGCCTGGCTGGCAACAAGCCAGCCAACGCTGTTCTCCACAAGGTATTTCATTGTTTGAAATATTGTACAATTCTTGACCTTAATATACGATTATTAAATGTTTTTCTGTGACATCAACACGCGTTTTCTAATTATAGGTATTAAACCAGCTTGAAGAACTTTTGTCAGATATGAAATCTGATGTGAGCCGTTTGCCGGCAACATTGGCAAGAATTCCTCCGGTTGCACAGCGGCTTCAAATGTCAGAAAGATCCATCTTGAGTCGACTGGCGGCAACTGCACCAGGTGGAAACAGTAACCAGTCAGGTCAAGCAGCTCTTTTAGCTCAACAATTCCCTGCCGGATTTTCGGGCGGGCAGTTACCTGCCACATTTGCAGGTGCAGCAAATTTTGGAAACTTTAGGCCACAGTATTCGGTTCCTGGGCAACCGCCTCAAGGTTTTACAGGTATAAACTAGTGTTATACTACTTCACTTGTAACTCACATGTACTGAATTTTTTAAATAGAGTTACATCTTTCAAGTCAGTTCTTTTGTTGAATAAGTTTATTGTTTTTCAGCTTGAACACTTAGCCCAATTGATGGTGGCTCAATCCAGTGCATCTTATAAGATGTGGACAAAACTCCTGACTAAATCATTTGCGTTGTAATCATATTTTTCGTAAATCACAACTTTTAGCTAAATTTTCATTAGCTAAGGTAAGATCTAAGCACTTAACCTAATACTTAATAATAAATTCACTCCCCCTGTATTTATTATGTGTACATTTAACGTCAAACATTAACTATGCATCATGTTTTTTAATGACGTAAGATAATTGATAAAACGCATACATTAGATGCGTAGAAATTCAAAAGTGGAAGTACATATTTAGCTTTATTTGTAATTCAGCATCATTATGCCAAATTCAGTGGAATGTACTGACTTAAGAAATACCACGTTTAAAATCACTGGATGATTCATAAACATGCCAATGTATTTTAATATGAATGATTTCAACAAATTCAGTTTTACTTTTAAATATGATCATAGATTGTTATATTTCATTCGAAGGAATTCAAATTTTTGTATTATTTATTGCGAAATATCATAACAAACGACTTCCCTCAGATACAACAATACATTTTACAGTTATATTGATGCAAACAATTCTACATTTAATAATGGTTTATTAAAGTCACATCGCATGAATATGCTGTACAGCGTTGTTACATTAAAATATGAGAGGCATGAAACGCTACGCTTGAGAGAACTCTTGTTGTCTACCACATTACTGTAACGCAGGGGACGTTCATCCTTCAAAAAGGTAGTGCAAATTCTTGATTCCATTTGATAAATCTTGTTTTAAGCTTCATCTGCTATGGTAATTCGTCACTAGTACAATGTTTCTCAAGTGGAACTTCATAAGTCGACTAGATATATATGTACAAATTTCAGGGCTCGCCTTCGATTTTTTTTGTTTACTTGACTTATTTCATTTGGAACTTGAAATAAATCTGCAGATTGGAGTTGATTATTCAGGTTTCACTACTTGTTTTTTTTTTTTATCATATTTAGGTTTCATCAAATTTCCATCCATTTGGAAATACTCAATAGCAATATAAATAATTGTGAGCAATTGCAAGGCCAATCTTGTTCCCTGTGTTATTCCAGTAAGACATGTGATATAATATTACGCAATTAACGAATAACTGCATACAAACGAAAAGTGATTAATACTAGAGAAAATTTAAAAAGAAATTGCCCATCTATAAAATTGTAATCTTTTTTACTCTTTGAGGAGTAAAAAAAGAAGAATGAAAGAAAGAACAAAGGTTTCGTGACATTATTTCTTTTTTAAATACAATGAATCAGCTGAAGCGCCAAGTTTTGGCACATGTAGATTTTTAAGTGTAGTTGATGAGGTTCACGGAATCAGTTTAAGATAATAAGTGGATTAAATTTAGAAAGGAAAAAAAAAAAAAAAAAATTAGCTGTAAGGAAGACAGTCTGTTGTATGTAACATTCCTGTCACTGGAATAAATTAATGATAATTGTAAAATGAAGTTCTCAAATCAATTATCCCACATGTCTTAGTATTTATAAGAATATTTTACTGATCATTCTCACATTTAGTCACGATAAAAATAAGACTTTAATACAAATTCGTAAATTCAAAATTTGTAAAATTAGAGAAATGAAGCCTGGTTACAGTAAGCCTACCTGGCACAATGGTTGCTATCCAATGACTCCGAGACAAATAACTGATGTCTCTACATTAACCAGTAGATAAATAAGATAAAACGAGTGAAGGTAATATGTAAACACAATAGGTTTATTTTATGGATTACATTTATTGAAAGCACAAAAATATTAAATATGTTAAATTAGAGTTACAACTGATAGATGCGATATTGCTTGAATAAGGGAACAACTTCGATCGAAGAGTAAAAGCAAGTAAAGACATGAAACTGCTCGGTCAACCAGAGGACTCGTTGCTTTGTCGTTGCTGAACCATTTCTCTGACGTTATTTGCGTTATCCTTTAAGCTACGATCCAAAAACGCTTTATTGTTCTCTAGAGTTTTGATCTTCTCGTCGGCCGTTTTCATCCGTTTCTCAAGCCCTTCTTTTACGCTCGCGATATCGTCAAGCAGGAACATTCGACCCACGCTCTCGTAGGTTTTCGTGTTTGGAGGAAGTGAGGTTACCTCCTTAACCGTAAGCTCGGCATGCTGCTTCGTTCGTTTTAACGAATCAATTTGTACGTCTGCGAGCTTTAATTTTTGTGTCGTATCAATTATCTTCTGCTGTAGTTCGGAAAACGCTTTTTTCAGCTCCTGGTCTTGCGCTTTTGCCATTTTACTTTCGAATTACTAACCTCACGTTATGTCAAAAATCGCCAAATGCGCACACATCGAAGAATGGAAAATCGAGGGTCGCCTCGGTGGCCTATACGAATTGGTGTGATCACGGTGGATCACGGCACTGAAATCACGGAGTATCAATATGTATGTCTACGATCACGGGGCGTTGATGACACGGCCATTTTTTTAAATACATTTTTTGAGGAACAATAATGACAAATAACCATCATACCATTATTCAATTATTCTTACACCGTGACCAAAGAGGATGCATTATACCGCACTCGCCAAAAATTGACCTTAGTTCAATGACATTGACAGTAGTGTGATTACTATAAATGTGTTCGCCGTAAAATCATAAAGATCAGGGACAGAGAATTCATAAATCATTTATAACGTTTATATTGTAGCATAAATAGCGTGTGTCATAATGACGAATGAAGTGCGTATTTCATTGTATAAAAACAATCAATCAAATAATTCACTATCTTACTTCTGGCAGGCGTACCACGTGTTTATAAAATGTGTAATTCACAGAATCGGGTATTAGACTGACGTTTGATAAGAGTCATATAGTCCAACCTCAATTAGGGGATACCGCGTGAGGCAATCGAGACAATTATTGATAAAATTTGGAGCCCGCTGTTGTCAACATGACATCAAAAACGGTATTCGTTACGCAGGAGGGACCGGCAAATGCCTTAGCCCTAAATAAAGACAATACTCAAGTTGTGATCGCTGGACGCAATGGTAAGACAACCTTTTTCAAATCCTTTCTAAGTGACTAAGCTGTTTTATTATTTTTCCATACAATTTACTGTTTTATTAAACATTTATTATCGATTTTCTTTCTTAGTTTTCAAAATATTCACCCTACTTGAAGATAAGTTTGAAGAAGTCTGCAATCTGAGAGTTGGGAAGAATCTTAATCTGAATTTTTCGTGCAACGATGTCGCTTGGAATTTAATCGATGGTAAATAATACACAATACATTTAATTGTCCAGTACTACTTGGTTTGGAAAATCCTCTGTTTCCTTAATCATCGGTATCATTTCCTAATTAAGATGCTGAATTTTCATGTACATACCTCATGATTCACGCTATAAAAGAATGATTAATTGTCTTTCTTAGATCACATATTGGCAACTGCAGCCACTAACGGCGCTGTGGTGGTATGGAACCTGAATCGACCTTCTCGGTCAAAACAGGAACATGTGTTTATCGACCATAAAAGAACTGTAAATAAAGTGAGTTTTCACATGACTGAGCCAATGTGGTTAATATCTGGTTCTCAAGACGGAACTATGAAATGTTTCGATTTGAGAATTAAGGAGGCTACGAAAACATTTTACAGGTAGGGCAAGCCATATGGAAATGCTGTCCAAATTGCAGTTGCGAAGGTTTATACTGCAATGAAGTTAAGAGTCAATCTGTTTCTTGCCAATTTACTTGTAAAATCGCTTATTTGTTCACTTTTATAGCAACACAGAATCTGTGCGAGATGTGCAGTTTTCACCGCATCAACAATACACATTTGCGGCTGTTTCGGAAAATGGTCATGTTCAGCAATGGGACTTGAGGAAACCCGACCGATGCTTCCAGCATTTCACAGCACACAGTGGGCCAATTTTTGCTTGCGATTGGCACCCTGAAGCCTCGTGGCTAGCAACTGCTTCACGTGATAAAACAATTAAGGTATAGATACTTATGGGAATATAATACAGGGATTATTTTAGTGCTTATACAGAACAGAGATTAAAATTTTTTTACTTCAGGTGTGGGACATATCAGCTAAACCCACGTGTGAATATACAATCCATACAATTGCATCTGTGGGTAGAATAAAATGGCGACCTCAAAGAAAGTATCACATCGCAAGCTGCGCCTTGGTAGTAGATTGCAGCATTAATGTTTGGGATATCAGAAGACCTTATATACCGTTTGCTAGTTTTAATGAGCATAAAGATGTTCCAACTGGTGTTGCCTGGAGAGGAGATCCTCAGTACTTTTTTTCAACAAGCAGGGTAAGTATTTCTGGTGTCAGAATGAAGAAAGTATTCCAGAGCAAAAATTCACAAGTCTTGTATCCTAGGATTGTACATTATATCATCACGTGTTTAAAGATGCAACTAGACCAGCAAGCAAAGCAAATCCTCAAGGTATTGCACTCAACTGCAAGGGTGATGTGGCATATGCTTGCAAAATCAGTGTGAATGCACCAACTACTGTTAAACAGTTGACTAACATCATGAGGTACTTCTCGTGCTTGTCTTAATTGCCGCAACTAGTTGACATTTTTATTAACGCTACACTATTTTATCGTTCATAGGAAATCTCCAGCAAGTAATGACACCTTCTGTATGGCCTCTAGTATGATGCACAGATTCACGGAAACTGCACCGCGAGAACCTAAGTGGTTTAGGGAATGTGCTGAAGGATACTTACTCAGCGGTAGACTTAATGATATTTGTGATCATAATGCAGCAGTTGCCATTACAGCAGGCAGAAATGATGTGCGTATAACTAAAAAAATATGTCCCTCCACCATTCATACTTAGGTAATAGGTCAAAACATTATAAGTAAGCAGTAAACATTAGTTGAGCGCCATTCTATAGACGTAAATAAAAAATTTTCGTAGATAAGTACAGTATGGAGTATAACAAAAACACTGTATGCAAATCCGCTTGGAAATATGCTGAAATCGTCGCCAAATGTTTCAAAAGAAGATACCGTCAACACTCTGAATCTTGCACAAATCGCAATTGGACCAACAGTTGATCAGACAAATACAGGTATGGCCAAATTGCCGAGATTACCATATCAGGTAAAATACTGCAAATTTGTTAAACATGTATGTAGAACTTAATGCATGGAACAACTTATTGGGTTTTTTCAACCTACTTATTATTCTAGCATACTAATGTTAATAATACCACTATTCAGGTCATGAAAATGATGTGAAATCACTGCAAGGTGAAGCGCCTGGTGTAATTAGTGGTGGTGATGATGAGACTGAGACTGATGAGATGACTGAGAATCAAAATTTTATTGGCCCCATACTTCCCAGGTACTTTGCAGGTGTAACATTCTAGTGTTCAATTAATAGCTGTACAATTTTCATTCGGAATTTGTACTTTACCAATACGAATATTTTTTAAAGTCACAGGCGATACTTGGCTGGACACAAATGTCCACCAAAGGGTGATTTCTTCTTTGGAGACGGTGAACTAGAACCAATAACAATGGACTACACATCTGGTTACATACACAACCTCATGAATCATGAAAATGATTGGACATTGCCTAAAGAAGCATTCCCTTTGCGACACGAAATACAGGACAGATCCCCACCTCCTGAACAATTTTCCAATCATTCTCCAGATATGAATGACAATGACTCAGGATCAGTCACAGTGGAGGATCAACCTTGTGAACTAATAGTGACTGCGGTTCCCAAGCCATCATTTTGGGACCCGACACAACTAATTGAAGAAGCATTGAGACATCATGCAGCAATTTTGGATGTTCAAACATCAGCGTCGATATTAATTGCTCTTGGAGAACGAAGGAAGAGTTTGAACATCGAGGCAGCAACTCAAGAGCATTGGTTACTCGAATATATCGATATGTTAGGTAGATTCAAATTATGGGAAATTGCTACACAGGTAAGTGAAAAATTATAAAAATGTTTATAGAGACAATACGATGATTGAACAAACGTTCCATAGATCCATTGATCCATAGATTATACAGCTAGCCTGGATGCCGTCTGTGTCTCAATTGAATCAGCAATCAACAACAATACATGCGTGCTGCACAACGTGTACCAAACCTCTCCAGAGATCAGCTTGGCTCTGTGATCGATGTCACACTTCAAGACATGCTCTCTGTTCGGTTTGCCATCAAGTGAGTGTAACTTGTTATGGATTTTTATCAATCATAACATAGCTGCTTCATACATTAAGCAGTGTTTTAACTGCAATAGATATTCCAAATGATTCAAATAATACCTTTCAGGTTGTGCGGGGTGTGTATGCATGGTGTCAAGGTTGTGCTCATGGGGGACATGTAATTCATATGAATGAATGGTTCGAGAGTAATCGTCAATGCCCAACAGGCTGTGGCCACATTTGCGAGTTTACTTAGCTGCAAAATTTTTGCTTTCCATTGGCTACCAACTTATTGAAGACTGCTGTTGCTTTTTCTGCAGTGAAGGTATTACAGTACCTAATTTGGGAATGCAGTTAATTACTGAAAGGAGTGATAAGTAAAGAAATTATTATGAGGCAGGTACAGTGCAGAAACTCCGACCACGCTCATAAATCTTTTTAAACCGCACAATGTTATGTCGCATCAAAGTGACACCTTCTAGTCATTGACAATGATTATTCGACATTTACAGTTATTTACTATCAAAGTGCATCAGACGCTCATCTTTTTACTTTTTGTCCTGAAATTTAAGACTTATTTCACGACACTCAAGGTAATGATTTGGTAGATCATTACTTGTAATTTGAAGTAAGAGCCCTGCTGGTAGTGAAGACACATGAGTTGAACCTACGTTTTCGATTATGACCCATCGAAAAAGGGACTGCATGGAGAAAAGATATACCTAGAAATGAAATGGTTTTGGAAAATCTTAACAAAAGCTTTCCAGGTAATTTATACTACCACTAACATGTAGTGTTGTACTGAGTGTATTGAAACGTCAATAGAATCATTATTTTCAGAGATCAAAATTTTTAAGGTTACTCATTTTGTCGATAACCGATCTAAGTTATTCATGCATTAAAAATACAAAATTAGGATTGTTTTCTTATATGCAAATATTGTGTTTGATATGAATAATGTACATAATTTTGTCATAGTTTTAACTAATGTAAATATGTAAAGCAAATAGGCCAGTAGTAAAACCAAGCAGTAAGAGAAGATGAAGTACAAAACATAATGCTTGTACTTGCTTCATATTTTTATGTATAAAACTCGTACGAAACGTTTTATTTGATCTGTTATGTTGTAACTGAAGAAATTCAACATATATAGTGGGTAAATCGAGGATGAAGGACTTGCAATGATTTTAATGTGCTTTGAAATTACGTAACAGGATTCTTTCAATCATGTAGTCATATTAAAGGTACAGAATTATAAATTATATTACAATTTTTCACGACATTTATCGAGTAAGTAAATTGCAAATTGAGGTGTAATATAACATATTAAGAATTACGAAAAACATTCGTAAAATATCCAAAATTCGATATTTTTTGTTTTTGGCCAGGTGATAACTTTTGAGTCTGAGAATTTTTATACATACGTGTACATACTGTACAGTAATTGAATTCGAATATGCTGAAACTTACACAAATGAGTTGTCGTATTATTAGAATTCTCAGTAAGAACAGATGAATTGCACAAAAGAATTCAAAATTTATATTTACGAAGTGAAGCAACAATTTTCAACCACTGTTATTGTATACATAATTGTACAAGAATTTATACTAGGAGAGAACGTTAATTTGAGAGGAATTAGTTCTCTAAAATTGGATTTAACAGTAAATAAGATCTTTCACATACTATGAAATCAGGGAGCTAATATTATTAATCAGAAAACTTGACGTTATTACAGTGATACTCCAATATTTAATTTAACTAATTTAGAACATTGAAGAAAAGGCACATTTACCGGTTGAAAAAGTACAAAAGTATGAAAATAATGTTCAACGCCATTTATGTATTGCATTTAACATAAAAAAAAATTTACAGAGCTTATGTCACTGGGAAAATATAATACTTTTAATATTGTGTTTAGTTTATTGATCACAAGATTTCTGTCACTTGCGTTTAAATAATTAATTAAGAATGCATTTACTTTCCAAAAATGAAGAACTTTCCGAATTAATTGTTTTTGAATTAAGTCTATAAGTTTACAATACTTATTGCTACACGTTTATATTTATCATTAAAAATTTTGTCAGCATTGAACGGAAATCAATTGTATTGATTGTTTTTTTTTTTTTTTTTTTTTTTGTAATGATACGAAAAATTAAATTACGGTAATCATATAATATACAAGCATACTTGCATTACATATACAAATGAAATAATTTTCAACTTGTCAGTCGAGTATAATGACAGTGCAATGGGATCAGACGACAAGTAGGTATTACACATGTACAAAAATGATGCAAAAATATTTGCATGTTCAGATATGAGCAGTGGAAATTATGTGAGGTTTCTATAATTGCAAATTACTTTGTACCAAATTTATCAGAATAGAGGGCACAAGCATTGCACATTTCTTGTGCATATACATATAGGTGTACATTTAAATTAATTTTTACAATTGGGCATTTATCATGTATTGATGAAGACATTACAGCCACTGATGAGTGTATAAATTACAGCTGCGCGAATTGTATGACATATTCATTAGAAATGGCATAAGCAGATGTCAAGGCCGAATGATTATCATCCCATTCTGTAGAAATGTGAATATCTCCATGCTATGGAATAAAGGAGATATTTATTTTATCATATCTCGCTAAGAGATACCCAGCAGCGATTTCAAATTATGGTTGTTTTTTAATATGTTAAAGTAGTATGCAGCAACTTGGTTTCTTCTTCCGTTCACCCCCCTCACCCTGATTTTCTTGAGCCTTGCGTGCAGCTATTGCTCGCATTAAGTCAAAGAACACCTGCAATTATCATATTTTCAATTTTCTAAACTACTGAACAAAAATAGTGTTGTGCAGACAAGTTTTAAGTAATTTAAATGGTAAGAATTATTTGAAAGTCAGGTGATATTTCTGTGTGACAGATAAGTTGATAAATTTAAGAATTATATTACGTGGATCAAAGTTTGACACATCTAAATTAATAATATTATCACTTTGGATCAAAGTTAACTAGCTATGAAATTCAACTGTCTTACATTAAGAAGCGTTCTATTTGCAAAATCTGTACTTTTTGGACATTAATTTTAAACAAAGCTAAAGAAAAATAGAACAAAAGTAAACAAAATTCAGAAATCAGCTACAGACAATGAATAATAGACTATTACATTCACATCAGTACATAGAAATATACGTTGAGCTGAAATCAATAAATACGGAAGTAAGCAACATAGCATTACAAAAAGATAACATAAAAATTTTTATGCGTATGAACCATTACAGAAATATTATGTTACACTTTTATATCATATTAAATAGTTTTTTAAAGTTTCGAAAAATGGCTCGCAAATAAATAAGCATGTATGCCATAGTTGGATTGCAATATAGGTACTAATAGATTTTAGTTGTGAGTAGGTAATTTTATGCAGAGGGGAAGACTGATGCACTGTTTATACTATAAGAATACCATATGAGGAGAATAAAAGTGCGAGAGGAGATTGCCAACCTATAGAATTATGCAGATCTTTTTCTTTCTCTTAGCACGATCCTTTCCACGGCCATTACTTGCAGATTTATCTTCGATCTTGCGAGACCTTATCTCACGCATTAGGTCGAAAAATACCTGAAAATGCGCAAGGGATACTCTGTCTCAAGACTTGTAAGCATGAAGCGGACATGAAATTATAGAATTTAAACAATAACTTTGCTTAAGTGTTTCAGTGATATAGATATGCAGTTTGTGACTTTTGTATAAAAACTCAAACAAGAAACTTTCCGAAAACTTTAATACTGGAGTTCTCAAGTTGGTAAATTAAAACATATTTAGATTACACTGATATAAATGCCACCAAATGTGTCTATATCTATCTAGTGCAGATGATTAAGCCACAAATTTCATGCAAATTTTTTATAAACAAATTTGCTTGGCTGACATTAAGAGTGCGCAGCGAAATGTGAACATATACAAATTTAAGCCTTAGTTCTATAAACAGGGCACTGAAAGCAGTTTCTGCAGCACTTGCATTTATACTTTTTATCTTCCAGAAGAAATAATTATTTTTACCAGCTACTTAACGGGTACGACCAAAAGAATGAAGTATGCTTGTTAAGAATAAATTTTGCTATGAGAGCTCAATATCTTGGCCAGAAAAAGTTTATAGTATACCTTGTCAACGTTTTCTCTTGTTTTTGCGCTAGTCTCAACATAAGGAACACCCCACTGTTGTGATCTAGCCTGTGCCTCGGCTAGATTGACTTTTCGTTTTTCTTGGAGATCGCTTTTGTTTCCCACCAGCAGAAAGGGAATGTGATCGTCATTTTTTACTCTCAGAATTTGTTCCCTGTTGAGGAAATTGTTCATTGAATATCATTCAGTTGTAATCTGACCCCAAATTTTTTTGTAATTTTGTGACTAGATAAGACACTGCTGCATGCAGCAATAGAATAATAATAATAGTGATAGTAACAGTGAGTCTTCATACAATGTTAGATATTCTAATAATACTCGAAAAGGCCTAAGTAAATAAGGGTCAAAAGGCAAGCAACAGCGACAGCTTCGTTGGAGCTTATGATAAAGAAAATATTTATGCCCCAATTGTTTAATAATACGTTGAAAATTTCTCTTTCCTTGATACTGAATAACGCGACGAAGGAGTTAGATTACTGTTTACACTCTTACCTAAACTCCTGAGTGGCCTGAAAACTATCATCTTCTGTTATAGAAAATACGCAAAGAAAGCCTTCGCCACTGCGGAAATAATTATCTCTAATAGCTGCGTAATCTTCTTGACCTGCTGTGTCTAAAATATCTATTTGTACTTCCTCCGCATCCAATACAACAGTCTTCCTGTAGGAGTCAGCCTTTGTGGGCTCGTAATCTTCAACAAACTAAAATGACACATGGTTGGAGATATGGGTGACTCAAAATGTAAAATAAAGAGTTCCACAATTATATTGTGCAGCAAGATAAGGTCATTTGTGCTGTGAAAGTATTAATCAATTGCAGTCTGTATCAGAAATGAATTGTGTTTCAACTTCGTTTTTAGTAACTGACAGTCGCACGATGATTTTTATATTAAAAAAAATTTTTAAACCCTTCTTTGGCCTTTCTTAAGACAAAATTGTGGAAAAGTAACAGTGAAAACAAAATTTATACACTAAAAGATCAAAGAAACAATATCCACAGCTATTTAATTGTTACTTGAAAATATTCCAAACTATTTCCCAGCCTTGAGAAAGGGAGGTTTCATTACTAATTGAAAAATTTTCCTTTCATAATTCATACTGTTATTATACTACTCGGAAAGGACTACAATGAAGTGTTTGTTATTCTATGCTGATCAATACTCTCAAAAACATCAACGTATTCAAGTTTGGTGTCATAAAAATCAATACAACACAGTTAGTTTTGATTTTAAAGCTGAAGAGTAATCTATTTCCACTACACAGTGTTATATATTCGTTAAAAAGACTGGAATCAATTGAGCCTTGTACTTCTTCAAATCCAAGTAAAGTTTGCATGATTGCCTAATAAGGGGCTGGAGAAATCACCCACATACCTCGTCGTACATAAACTGTAGAGTCAAGGCGGACTTTCCAACACCTCCGCTGCCCACCATTATGACCTTATGGAGGGCCTGTGTTGCACCTGGTTTTTTAGACATTTTTGCTCGTGGAAATTATATCTGAAATTTTAATATTAGAATGTAAGTAACTGAAAAATGCACATCTTGAGAATATGAATTTGTTAATTGATTACGCAGCATATAGAATGGAAATTTTTCATTATCTAGAGGAAAAAACCCAATACTTCATAAGCTATATGAACTATGCCTCAGTTACTATGATAGAGATGTGAAAGATATGGAACTCCTATTGTCAGTATGGGAACCATGGGAGTAAGGTGAACAAGTGTTTACGTTTCTCGCATGCACTCAACACATGTTACTGTCGTGGTGTTTGATAATTCTTCTGCCGCCAAACAAAGACTTCGCATCCATGTAAAATACGGGAATTTTCTTAATGTTGATTAATTAGGGCAGTGAAATTTCGCCCGTCTTCTCCCTTGAGATGTAAATGGAAATTCTACCAATTTTATTGCCGACAATTGAGTAATATTTAACTATGAACATAAAGACAATCAAACCACAACTAAAATATTGCGAAACCCTGTTAAATAATGGTTGTCTATTAGAAAGTTTACAAATAATACATTGTTGATACTGGTATCTAATCGACTTTAATCGTGACGGAAAAATAAGACATTGTAAAGCGGTTTTGTTGTAACAATGTGACATTGTTGTTTGAAAATAATTAATGAATCAAATTTGTTGAAACTATTATTACGTCATTAACACCAATTAGTATAGACTCGGAAATCACTTCAGTCTCACAATAAAACATCAAGATTAAGGGCGTATTCGTAGGATGAATAACCAAAAGGCGTTGCCGCGCTGTCGGGTGCTAGTTACCAGAGGAAGCCAATATTCGTGTTTGATATATGGCAATGTTTCCTATTTATGAAACAGTACCCTTATTTTACGGATGCAGGTTCAATCGGTGAATCACTTCCGGGTATGATTACAAAAATAACAATAAAAAAATAATTAATTACCTTCAAAAATCGGTCAATCGCTAAGCCCGACGTATCGAACGTTCGCATCCGTGATCCGTCACGCGCTGGTTCTTTATCGAGCCGTTAAAACGCCAGCACATGGCGCTGCTGAATGCTCAACGTCGTCTGCTTCTGTCACTCGATCTGTCACCCACTTAGTTTCGGTACTGCTTGAAAACTCAAAGTTATTAATTATCCGACAAGCTATGCTTATGGTTAGGTATGTTCAGATATTGCGATGAACTAAAATATGTGATTCAAATTTTCTACGTTGCTATATTCACGAGCAGAATAATTATTTTTCGAAAACGAATTTTCGCTTGCGAAATAGTTTCGCGCACGCGCAGATCCCTGTTTGGATGCGATAATGGTCAAATACGGCGTAACAAATTGCGTTGAGGTTATGCCGTTCCGAAATTGGTAGATTCACTGTGATTGTTTTTGTACGCTATTTATTTATCGCATTGTTTAAACGTATAATGAAACCAGTTTTGAACGTGCAGTAGACGCCACATTTTACTGTCGGAAAACAAATGTTTCGCCGGTGATACAGGTTTAGTTTTATCATCATTAATTATCGGAGAAAGATATTTTACTGATGTAAACAACACGACGTGATCGTACACGGATTTTAAATTAACTTACAATATTATTTGACAATGAGTAGCGTTAAGTTAGAGGTTCAGTGGTCTTCGATACACCCAAATAAATTCATTACTTGGGGCACCGAAATATGTTTATACGAAGTTACACAAATCAAAGACAGTGTCAGGCCTTCTTGTGAGTACAGACCCAAAAAATATTACAAAACACGTACTGTTGTTATTCCTTGAGTATCAGTTTGGTGTGTTTTTCTATATTATTAACAAAAGAATTATTTACAGGTATTAAGATCTCTGACTCTACAGTCGCCCACTTGTTGGCAACGAACACACATCACCACTATGTAAAATGCATCGATATTTACACCCAACCTGAGCCTGACATTCTATTGGCAGTTGGGCAAGCGAATGGTAAAGTTGTACTAACGACTTTTGGCCCAACGGCATTCGACTCTCTTGGACTCACTGGCAAGGAACTTGGTAAATGAATTTCACCAATAATTATTCTGAAAGTTGTATTGATTTTCTTCTCTTCTCAAGTTATATAGCATAATATCTTAGCTTGTTTTTTACTTCTAATCGTCTCCATGATCACTTTACTAGCTCCTAGGCATGCAAGGCAATGCAATGCGGTTGCATGGAATCCGGTAGATCCAAATTTAATTATTTCTGGCTTGGATAAGCACAGAACGGATTCTTCCGTTTTATTATGGGATGTCCTGAAAAGCCCAACTGGTTCACACCATCACGGAAACATGCAAGTAGAATCTGTCCGACCTATAGCAGAGGCCGGAGTCTCCGAAACAGCACATTCCCTCGCTTGGTTCCTTAACGAACCAAGATGTTTAGTTGTTGGAATCAATAATAAACATTTGAAGATTATTGACTTTCGAGGTAAGACATTATGGCACTGCTGGTTATGAATTTATTCATAGGCCGATGAAGGATAAATGGATCTTCTGTCTTTTATTTGTGTTCATTTAAACATCCTTTTATATTAATGATCTGTTTAGATTGTGTGAAGGTAGTGAACTCAACTCCAACGAAAGCAGTGTTCAGCTTGTCAGTAGATCCTCATAACAATTATCACTTAGTTTCTCATATTGAGAATCAAATTCTTATATGGGACACTCGTTACTTTGAAAAACCAATATTAACCCTTCCGCAGAGCAGACAAGTGACTAAAGTATTATGGTGTCCATCAAGGCATAACCTGCTGGGATCTCTACAGAAAGACTCTGGTACGATGAGACTTATCATACTTATATTGCTAATTGAAAGAAGGTGGTTCAACTGTGTCGTTAATGGTGAAATATATTCTCATTAATCATTGGTCACACAGGATCTTTGCATCTTCACGATGTACAGCATTGTGGGCTTGGTGGCGGCGAGGAAACAGAGCCAGGTGCCCTAGAAAGAACTGTCGCCCCACCATGGTCTAGTCCTACAAGTTTTTCATGGCATCCGACTCACGCGAATAGATTGTTGGCTATATCGCAACAAGGTGTGTGTAATTGATTTCTTTTTGTTTGCATTTTTCTTATGTATTGCCATGGAGTACGAGGGAACGAATTTCCCACAAACAGTCGTACATGTAAGTCTATTGTACAGTTTCGTCTTCTTTCACGCCAGGTATAATGCTCAATTTAGTACTAAGGCAGCTCATAATCATATATCATTATTATTCCTAAGTCATTTGCATATTTCAGGTTTGACGGACTATACTGTTTTTGAAAGAATTACTGTCAACTGGTCGACTAGATCGTATCTAGCATGGAACCATGCTTCAAAATCGTTCAAATACGTTTATAGTGCCGACAACATATACAAATCCTTGAACGATATTTCACTGCAAACGAAAAGTCGAGCCATGCGAGACTACGGCCTTCTAGTTAGTATAAGATGATTGTACCTTCGAATTGTTAGAACTACATGTTTTTATATAGAACGATTCAAGAGAATTAATTCTGATATCATATTTAATATTGTAATAATTAATTATATTTTTTACTAAGCCCGAACTATCGCAAAATGGAGAGCTAGCTGAAAATGATACCCTGAAAAATTTGTGGCAATGGCTGTATTTGAGTCGTTCCTTAGTGGAAGATGGAACAATATGCAGTCCAGACAATAAGCACCCAGGTGTGAGGTAAATTGATATTTTTTTAGGCTTATAGCCATACTGTTAGATACTCTTATAATTACTTTGAAATTTTCCATAGAACTGTTCTGAAACTTGATGGACAGCAGAGTTCTACTAACGGTTTCATTAAGTCTGAGTTAGTGCTTCGACTGTGGGCTGACATTGGATCAAATCACAGTGCTAAAATATACAGGTAAAGAAAACCTAGATGTCATATTTCAGAAAATATGAATTATATATTTGCTCAATACACTTTAAACTTTACATTTTTTGTAACTGGAATAATTGATCGTACAATATCCTCTGTGATGATAAGTATCTTTGATTTGCCAAAAATAAATGTTTATAATAGATCACCAGACCGAGACAAAGCACTTCAATTGTGTGGTTGGAGATTTGACAAAGAAACAAATGCCCTTTATAATAATGCATTTTTGGAAAGACTAGAGAGGGAAGGAGCTTATCCTAGAGCAGCAGCCATTTCTGTTTTCAATCTTGGTCTGAGACAAGCCATAGAAATTTTGAATAGAGGAGCGGACAAAATGTCACTAGCAACAAATCTGAATATTGTCGCTATGGCTTTGTCAGGATTCTCTGAAGACAGAAATAGCATGTGGCGCGAGCTTTGCTTGAAGTCTAGATCTCAATTAACTGACCCTTATCTCAGAGCAACATTTGCATTCCTCACTGCTGATAACGATTCGTACGAAAATGTTTTGGTGAGTAAAGTAATTTTAACGATTTCATTTACAATTCATTTGTCAGGTGACCGTAGAATCTTTTATAATGAATTACTGAATATTTCTCACTGTAGCAGTGAAACGGATAGATGTGGAGAGGCTTCGTTCATCCGTAATAATCACTAATATGTTTTTTCAGAATGAGAATGGAATGGCTGTTGAGGATAGAGTGGCATTTGCGCTCATGTTTCTATCTGACAGTAAACTACATGAATATTTCAAAAAATTGACACAAAAATTAACTGACGAGGGTAACTTAGCCGGGATTCTGATTACTGGTTAGTAATTAAACGAGTGTTGAAAATTAACTTCAAAAAAGTAACTGTCAAATACTTTCAACTGTATGTGATACTTCAGGGGCTAGTTCAGATGGAATACAATTACTAAATAGGTACTTAGAAATCACTGGTGATGTCCAAAGTTGCAGCCTAATTGCCATTCGAGCTCTGTCACCGAAATTGCTTCAGGATAATCAAGTTCAAGTTTGGATTGCAAGGTAGCCCATCTTGTCACTAGTAACACAAAGAGAATGCGACTTTTTGTTAGAGAATAGTGAATAGCTTAACCAGAATCAATTGTTCTGCAGCTACAGAACGCTTTTGGATGCTTGGAAAATGTGGAATCAAAGAGCACATTTTGATATAGCGATGCGAACTTCGACGAATGAGAAACCTCCACAACAAGTATACATATCTTGCAATTTCTGTGGCAAAAGTATTTCGGCTTATATGCAGGGATTAAGTAGAGCTAGAGGACCGTTTGCCAGGCTTGGGAGTACGTCCAACAAATTGAAGGTAAAAGTTTAGTTTACAACTTCTGTTTTTACATAATTCTCATAAATTTCTTGCAAAAACCAACGTGGCTTGCGATTCCTTCGTAGATGTCTTCATGCCCAAGCTGCCGTAAACCTCTACCCCGCTGTGCGATCTGTCTCATGCACATGGGTACGGCCAGTGGTTTACAAATAGGAGGGACCACGCCAAATAGAGGCGAGGAGGATAGTAAACTAACGGAATTTAGTAGCTGGTTTACTTGGTGTCAAACGTGCAGACATGGTGGGCATGCCAACCACATCACGCACTGGTTTAGGTGAGTTTTTATAATATGAATTTAGATGAAATGTTGTATATTAGAAAAATCAGTTTATTCAACAAAATCGGTAAGTGGCATACGTAGTTCTTATCAATTATTACATCGAACAAAATGCATGAAGTGGAATTTCAAAGCTAAATTTTTGCAATACTTTAAACGGACAAATTACATTTCAGAGAGCATTCGGAATGCCCTGTAACGTCTTGTACGTGCAGGTGCTTTTCACTAGATGCATCTTGCAAGATCGGAGTTGGGGTTGTATAATCTTTCTACATTAGTTTTAAATTGTAATAAACGATTATTTAATAGTATTTCGTTCATCAATTATGCGTATTTCTTTCAATTAATTGTGATTTATAACATTTCTAAGCGTTAATGATCGAGCTTCAACTTCAGCTAAGTATACTGAAAAAAAGTGAAAATATTCGAATGCGTTTCAGGTAAAGTACTTGACAGGGAAAACAAACTTCTATTGGTAGAACTTGGGCTGGTTAAAAACTCATAAAATTGTATTCGTTTCAGACATTTTCCATTTGTTGCTTCCCAGTGTATTGGAGAGTAAGATGAGGTCATTGTACTGTTCCAAGTCTGAAAAAATTTCAACTTATATTCTTTCTTGTAAGATAATATCAATTCAAGAATTAATGATCAAGTACTCTTGCAGTGCCGAAAGAGAAAATAACGTGAAGCAAATTCATATACATAACTATGTAGACATGCATCAGGAACAGATTCTAAAAAATGACGCGTCTGTGATAGTTTACCAAATTTTTCCGTCATCTCATTTGGGAAGCGAACGAAGTTGCTACAGGAGATGGATGACTTAGACTGTACAGTACCATGAACTTCGATGTAACCTTCTAGGTGGCTGTCGATGGGATCCGACAGAGAAACTGTGATAATCATATTGTCACTGGTTTTTAATTCCATACTAGTTCCGCTGGGATTTATCTGAAAGAAGAGATGTTCAATTGTTGATAAAAATCGAAGTAAAAAAGGACGAGGCGCAGTATCATATGAAACTATCATTTTTTGTCTGTCCTCGTAAATTGAGCAGTGATTTGGAATTCGCCGCCTACCATAACATAACCTCGATAGGATTATGATTCTTTTCTCACCTTGTTAATGGATCCAAGTAAGATGATTTGATCGCCGATGTGCTGGGAAACTAGCTGTCCGTTGATACGTTTCTTGATCATGATTCACTAGCAAATTCTGCGACTCTTAAACGGTTGAATTTGGCTGTCGCGTGCGAATACTTCGAAATGCAAATCAACTGCGAATGGCGCGAAATAAATTTCACGATCAGCGATGCATTTGACCTTTCAGTAACGTGCATTTGTTATTGTCACCCCCGAAGGAAGGAAAAACGAGATATGAGTTGATGATTCATTTTTATTAAAAAAAAAAAAAAATCAATTCTTTCTAATGTTAAAAACAACTGTTTTCGCATCACATACTTTCTGCAAGACATAGTCGTTGTGTTGAAGCTTGTAGCATTAGCTGTCAAATATAAGAGATCAGTGGTCAAATGGTGCCAAACAATTGACATGTATTTTGCGTTTCGTGAGGCGTGAATTATGAAAGATTCATTCGAGCCGTCATCACCGGTGTCAAATGACTCGCTGACTATGGATCTTGTCGTCGATCACCCCAGAAGTAGATACCCATTCTGCATCGTTTGGACGCCTATACCTCTATTGACGTGAGTAGCCAAGATAACATAACCTCACTTTGTATCATACTACCAAATTTTAATTGACTGTGCTCTAAACACAGAGATCTCTGTTAAACATAGCAGCTGCAAAGAATATACCCAATTATATGTATATTAATAATTACAAATATTCATGACGGGTGTCTTTTTTTTTCAGTTATTTTTTTCCAGTTATCGGTCACATGGGAATTGCCACTTCGACGGGAATCATAAGAGATTTTGCTGGTCCATATTACGTTTCGGAGGATAACATGGCGTTTGGGAAACCAACAAAATATTGGCAGCTAAATTACAATAATGCAAAGGGCGGCGTTCAGGGTTGGGATACAGCTGTGTGTGAAGCCAGCGACATTTATAAGACACGAATGGTGAGTTAAAACGTTTTGTGGATTTCATGGTAGATCACATTTAGAGTAATTTAACCATTATTTACTTCAGCATAACCTTTGCTGTGATAACTGCCATTCTCATGTTGCGACTGCGTTAAACTTAATGTCCTACAACGATTCGAGGCAATGGAATATGGTAAAACTAGCATTCCTCATGCTGCTTCACGGGAAGTATGTCAGGTAAGACTGATTTTTCATACTACATCTCTCAAAATTCATTGACAAAAATCAATGAACATTCATTGTCGGCTATGAAATTTAAGAAATCAAAGTTACTTAAATTTTGCCTAACTTGGTATCAGTAAAAAATATAAAATATTACAGTTTTTACGCATTTGTGAAGACTTGGCTGCCGTTCGTCATTCTTGTTACAATAATCGTCAGTTTCTGTATGTTTGTGTGAATATAACTAGGGGTATGTATCAATGCAATAATATTCATGGACTGATTCCGTATTTATGAATTTTCTATTTGATTATACAGATATGGACTGTAGTTATGAATTGTACATAAATTATTATTTATTTTTTATCTAATCGTTACACGATACTCTCAATTCTTAGCCAAATGCACATAAGAAAATTGGGCAGTTTCAATAATTCTCTGAACAAATCTGATTAATATTTATATATTTGATTGAATAAAAAATAATATTAAAAAAATGAAAATTAGCTGAGTTTAAGAAATTCTGAACCAATATTGCCATTAGCTCGTGCTATTTAATTAATTACACTGGATTGGTAAACATTTTTCAGATTTTTAGCAATTCAGAACATAATATGTCAAGCATAATTACACCATTTCTATATCTTTTTTCAAGCAAGGCTTATCACAAGTCACAAAGTTGCCTTTTGTTATTTGGTATTACCAGTCAGCTATAACATTACATTTTAATAGTATTTTTGTATATAAAATTAACTTAATTATATTCTTTAATTAAACAATGTACAAACGTTTAAATGAACATGGCATCTTTCTACTAAGATCTGAGCTCAACAAACATAGTATTATGTGGCTAAGGTTAATGTACGAGAATTACATTTTTGAACATGGACTAGGTCTGAACCAAATTTCGTACAGCAAGGACCCAAAACTGTCGTAATATTATCGGTTACTTGAAAAATCATCATGAATGTGTTTTCAATATTCTTTGCTTATTTATCCACGATTTGAAAAATATAAAGGGTTTATTTGAAGTTGCCACTGTATACGAGGGGTGGCATCTAGTAACTTTTTCTCACAAAAATATAATCTACCACAAGTACCGTCAGTATGTTACAGTAAATTTGCATTCCTTATTAACAGTTTATATCATTATACCAATCAGGGTAGTAGAAAACAAGGATTATTACATCCCCGATTCAGCACTCTCCATTTCATTAATGATGCTTTTCTCAAGGGCAAAATCATATATGATGTCATCGCCATTCTCTATTCTCACAATATACGATAAAATTTCGTTTACTCTGTTTTTGTCTATTTCAATATCATCGTTTAGATTGTCCTCCAATTGTTTGCATAATTTAAATGGCAATCCGTTGAGTATATTTTGGATCGGTTCTATACTTTGGTTCGGCGGCACTGCCGCAGGCATCGACGGTGGGTATTGTGGGATGTTGTTAATATTTGGATAAAGGTGCCCCGGCGGGCCATTGAACCCGTCTATCATTCCTGGCCTTGGTGGCTGATCCTCCTTTCGTTCTACAAATATAAATCCGTCACCCTGACCCACAGACGGGTCCTCATCTTCGGGAGTATCCGGGGGTGAATCTTTCTTCTTTTTCCCAAAAAACCAAGACATTTTCTGCAATGTAAAAATCGGATATTTCTTATTATATGAAAATGAAAAATGCGGCATCTAGGTAAGTGACAGCGATTTAGAGAGGAAACATGTAAAAATTAATCTGTTGAGTGGTGTGTGATACAAGAGTCTTTGAAAAAATAACAGATATAACTGACTAATATTGGGATAACTAGTTACGGTCGGGATATATTTGAAAATGGAGTAGCGCAGTGATAAATCATCAGGCAGGATACTTGGGGAAGCAAACAGCGACGGGGCTCACGATTCTTGGAGGACTGAACACATGGTAATAACAAAAGGATCGCGTGTATGAATTTATTCATCCACATGAGGTGTTGCATGCAAAACGCGGATTGATGCACATAAATATGAATAATAAAAATTGACATTACGCCATACTCACGTGCAGGAGTTTATAGTTAATCTAAACAAGTAAATTAGCGTGCGGCTTGTCGGTTTTAAAAACTGACCATACTGCGGTTTTCCCTTGATTACAAATCGGCTTGTATTAGCAACAAATTTATATTACGTTCAATTAATTCCACTAACTATGACTCCGACATGTCAGGGTACAAAGCATTACGAAGTTCGACTAGACGCCGTTGGCGGCGCTTCGAGCGGCCCTGCCGATTATACGGCTGAGGTCAAGCGAGCGACTGATGTTTACAGGTTAGAAAAAAAGTTTCCGATATCGAGATAAGGATACGGGGTGAATACGGGGCAGAGAATGTGAAATAATGAAAATTCCTCGCCCCTGAAACGAGACGCTTGTATTATTTATTACCACGCATGCGCGTTGCCAGTTACTCCCCGTCGTTCGTTACGCGAGTGTTGCGATCGCGCCGCCGTCACGTATCCTACGGGAATACGGAACATGGAACTGCGTAGTTTGTGAAACCGCAACGAGGTAGCATCGCGGTCGCATTGTTTTTGTGCCTGTCCCTGTGTTGTACAACCTACATGCCTACGTAGGATTCGCGTATAGTAGAACGGACGATGATTCCTCTGTATATTGTTTGTGGGACCTGTTAAGCTCGTGATTAGCAAGTTGGATTTGTGTATAAACTCGTTTGTGATCGTGGCCAAACTCTGGCGTCGGGGTTACGGCCCGTCGCTAAGTGAGGTAGGTCGAAACCGTCGAAACACCCGAAAATGACAGATTCGCGATACCCCCGGGGTCCCGTGCCCCCGTACAAGTGTTAAGTGTTTAACTGCGTCTTTCGACGATCACCCATCGCCGCGCCGTATCGCTTCCACCCCCCAAGCGGATCGCGTCGACTTACGCCAGGCCTCGTTCCTCCCCCTAAAGTCTAAAGTGTCATCAAGCTACATCCCGAGAGCTCGGCAATCATTCGACCCCGAATCCTATCCTCGTTTGTTTCAACTTCAACAGCGTTGCTGTTTTGACTAACCCGTGACACTGGCCGCTGCTCGGCTCGTGTCTCAACTCCCAACACTTGTTAACCCAGCGCTACTTGCTTGCACTGCTCCCGCCGTACGGCGGAACCCCCGTCATATTACCCGGCAGCCCCCCTTTCGTAGGAATGTGCACCAGTCATTGGAATGCAGACGGTGCCCGCCGACCAATCACGACGCTCCAATTTATCCCGGACCCGCTATAAGTAACGCAGCCTTTTCTCAAAACGTGACTAGCTACTCTCGTCTCTTTCTTTGGCTTCATATTTTATTAGCTTCTTCCTTTTTTCACAACTCGACTACCAGCCAGCGTAACGCCGCGAATGCGAGGCTCTATCGTCCGGCTAATTCAAGATTAGAAAAGTTCTCGGTCTCGTTTCGTTTTCACGCGTACTTATCGCCTATCCACGCGTCTGCGGTGGCTTGAATATATACGTAGGTATGCAGTTTTTACGGTGGTTTGTTGTTGTTCCGAGTCGTCAGTTCTTCGTTTGCCTTCGGATCGTCGCGGCGGATTTTATTTGTGCTTGCGGTGCGTAAACAGAAAGATGATAATAATTGCATTCCTTATCAACGCTCAGTCATGCACTGCATCCATGCATCGCTGTGCATGCCGACGATGAATGCAGCCTACTTCGCTCTACGTCGGAGGACAATAATTTCGCGTTCGCAGCTTACATTATAAAAAAACGCATATCGCACATCTCGTTACACAATCGTATCGTATTTTTGAACCATCGCGTCTGTACAACTGTGAACCCGAATCCTTGGTACCTACAATACCGTGTTTTGCACGCACCGAGCCTCGAGACGACGATCATTGGAATAAATATCGGCTGCTTCTCCTTCGACACGTGTAGTCGTAAGCCTTGCAGCGGATTGTGCGATCAACTTCCTGTTCCCTTTGTTTTTCCATTAGTTTTCTATTTATAGATTTTTACACACGTGTCGCACGCATACGCGTTTGATCTATGCAAATACGTACACCTCGAT
Organism: Diprion similis; assembly: GCF_021155765.1. NCBI lineage: Eukaryota > Metazoa > Arthropoda > Insecta > Hymenoptera > Diprionidae > Diprion > Diprion similis. The sequence continues at coordinate 23,770,723 of NC_060108.1, forward strand.
CGACTCATTGTCAGTCAGCTGCCGCATCTATTTACACACACGCATACATTTATATGTGCAATACCCCTAGATTATTATTATCGAGGTAATGCATCGTTTATTAGCTGTAGTTATCAATTCTTCGATAATCGTCACCATCCTCGCAATCGAGCGCTCGTCTAACGATATCATATTTCAACCGTTTCCTTCTTCAAAACTTCCTTCCTAAGTAAGTATATAATCTAACGTATCTCTGAGAGTCTCGAGTGCAGGCTCGAATCTCCGCGACCTTGATGCACTTGTCCGCTGTTCCACTAACGTAACACCATCGGCTTTCCTAGACCCCGGCGTTCTTCCTTACCGACCGAATCTCCCCACGCCTTCATTGATACGAACATTCTTCTTGAATCGACCGCACGGGAGAGCCCGTTGTTTATAAAAAAAATTGATTCTAACGATCAATTATTATCGTTCCTCAACCTCCCTCCGCGGTAGCAGAAATTTGCTCCATTTTTTCTGCGACACCAGGAGGAGGAGGGACATCAAGCCTCAACCGAGAGGTTTGCAAGCGTGTTATTCGTAACCCGCGAAGAAAATAAATCCGGGAAATCGTATTGGCGAGTTTAAAACGTGATTTCAAAAAGCTGGCGAAAATTCGCCAGAACCCCTTGATCATATATATATATATATATGTAGGTACCTACAACGTAGATGCGTTGTGCGTATCTCTTTGCCGTTGCCGCAGCAGCCGGTGTGCGGAAATAGGCCAGGAAAGACCCAGCGATCATTGGAAGAACCGACGAATCGCGTGTCTATTTTCATCAGTTTCGTCCATAGGTGCGTGCACACGCGTGTTTATTAATACACTGCGTGTCAAAGTTTCGCTGTATTTTACATTATATACTTACGCGTTTGCGTATGCATACATGTAAACACACCCATCTATGCGAAAATCAGCGTCGAATCCGAGGAATCGAGGTGCGGATTCATTTCCCTGCGAAATAAATTTACCAACGAACGGTTAATCGGCATGCCCTATGAGTAGTCGAGACTTACTATACTATCGCGTGTTCTATTCGGTTATACTATGAATAGCATAGTGTATACAATATAAATGAGTATAATTCTCGGAACGTGTAGTTATGGCCGTATAATTTCACCGATTCAATCGATTCGGAAGCAAGTCCGGGAGAGAATCCGCGTTCGATGTTCCAGCGAAGAGTATTATTATATTAGGTACGATGTCTCATTCGTTAGTACTTTAACAACGAGTCGATTCGTTTATCATTCAACTTCCATTTCTTCTACCGCCAATTTTATCAGAACTGAGTTTCAACGTTCACGCTCAACGCGAGTATTTTTATTCACGAATCTTTGAAATAATCTTCTCATTCATCGACCGATTCTCGATCTTCGGATCCGAATCGACGCGCTCCAGCACAAACTGCGTACAAATATTACTTTTGCGCACGGCGTTGATTACGCGAAGAGCGCGTTTAACTCTCTTTGATGTAACGTGTGTGTGTGTGTGTACGTGTACAACTTTTTGCGAATTTTATATTTTACCTTCTTTTATAGAAGAAATTAACCGCGAATACATGTGACGACGCGATAGATACAAAGTGCCGGTGGATGGATGCATTAGGGATCTTAAATGCAGTGCGAAGTGGACTTTCGAACGAACAGAATGTCTAGTGATCACCCGCCGCCGCCGCCGCTACCCCCGACGACGACGACTACGACGACGACGACGACGACGACGATGATGATTGCAGCTGAAGGTAAGAACCTCTGATCTGACGATATAATTATTCTCGCTAATCAACGTTGTTGACCTCAAGTTATTCGGTTTATAAACAACCTCGAAGACAATAAGATCGTTTTACTTTCCTAAATCTAATTCTTCGATTTGAAGGTTGGCCGGGGGGGGGGGGGGGGGGGGGGGGACTGCCTCGTGAGGTACGCGATGTGCGTTTCGTGTATATATTTTTTATTTTCCGTTCTTCGTTCTTTCCGTTAAATATTTGTAACTCGTTGGGTAACGCATCGTCGAGACTGACTCGCTTGCTCTCTCAATTGTTTATTCGCATATCTGACGTAATAAGAATTACTACTTATGCGGTATGAAAAACGAAGCAGGTTAAACAGGCGCGGAGAGTAACCGAAATAATCCAACTCTGCGTGCCTGGTGCAGTTTCGTTCTGGTATAATAATAAATATTCGGAGTTTAAATCACGCCCCCCCCCCCCCCCCCCCCCCCCCCCCCCCCTCAACCACAGCGAATATTATTGTTATACCTTGTTTACTATATCGATCAATTCAAAGATTAATTAACAACAATACAACGTATCTATTTATAACGATGGTTGCACCCTGGTGTGGTAAATTACCTCCTGTACCGTGGGTACGTCTGGTCATGACACGTTTGGCTAACGAGCGTGGATAATACTGTATACATATATATATATATATATATATATATATATATACATATAATACGATTCGACGTCATTATTCTGTCACATGCAGAGCTGGTGCAAAAGTACTTATTGGTAGAACGACGAACCTTAATTAGTTTCTTGAGTAATCGCTGTCGAGACGATTCAGATTTCCCTGATTGTTTGATTAAATTATTATACTTGTATATAGTTCGGTCAAGAAATTTCATCACACTGTAACACTCGACGTTAAGTATTTGCGTATAATTTGTTCGAGTTTCAGTTCATGACCATATGAACCAGGAAACTGATTCTGACCGCATAAATGTACAATAACATAATATTATAATTAGAATAAACTTACCGCGCTAAAGTATAAAATTAAAGTGAACAAAGCGGTAGATGAATTGTAAAATATTTTCTTTGACGATTTGATATATATATATATATGTAATATATACGGGAGCGGAATTGTAATTTCATGGAAAACTTGGTGTTACGCAAACGTTTAAATAATCCACGTGCAGACACCGTGCGCGCCGGGCGATCCTCATCAACTTCGAATGCGTCGTCGGCTGCACTTCTATTTTTAGACACACCTACACACGTCCCTCGTCCACCCACTTACCTCGTGTTAATATATGTATATCTGTATGTATATGTATAGTATATAAATGTATATATGCATGTCAGGCGTTTTATAATAACTTGAGCTGCACCGACGTTATATATACCTACTACATACACCGTTTGCGCATAATATGCATATATATGCCTGCGAGAAGGTAGTGTAATGCACATATTTGCACGGTTTTCTTTTCCTTACTCTATTCTCTTTTTTTCTTTTCTATTTTTTTTTTCCCCTTCGAAGAAAAAAAGACGAAAGAAAAAAATCTCCCGAAGGATCTCGAGTAGTTACGTTTATGGACACAGACGTAACAATAATCATCTTTTCTAATGATTAATAGTTGTATATATTTGAAGAGTAGAACGAATTCAACTAACGAATGCTCGCTGCTATTACCCAGAGAATGAGAATTTTTGAATTCCATTTTTTTTGTTTTTTTAACTATGGAGGGTCTGGTTAAGTTGTTGTTGTTATTATTGTTATTACTATTATTATTTCGTTCGTTCGTTCGTATCGTTTTACACCTACACATTTTCCGCCGGGTGGGTAACTCGGTAGCAATTAGCGGGTTTCAATTATCGCAAAAAATCTCGGAGGGGGAGAAACAAAAGAAAATTATACGGCCACAAGAACAAGGTGAAGGAGGAGGAAGAGGTGGAGGTGAAGGTGAAGGTGAAGGTGAAGTAGCGAAATATCAAAAGTTGCAGGGTGACGCGTAACGAGGTTCAGCTAATGTTTTCAAAATCTCCGTTGATACGTATTCTACACGTATATATATATATATATGTATAGTACAATAATATATGAATGAAATAGTGGAGTTGTTATGTAAGTTGGTGGAAAGGTGGAAGAGGAGGAGGAGGAGGAGGAGGAGGAGGAGGAGGAGGAGGAGAGGAAGAAGGAAGGAAACCTTTGACGTTTCCTCCGCTTAATTTACTACTCTGCTTTGCTTTGCTTTACTCTCCTCTCCTCTCCTCTCCTCTCCTCTCCTCTCCTCTCCTCTCCTCTCCTCTCCTCTCCTCTCCTCTCCGAGTTCCCTGCTACTCCAACGCCTCCAGGATACGAATTTAGCGAACGATCTTTGGCGGGTTTCCACGTATGAATGGAGTCCTGCTGTCGTCGCCGCAATTCTGCTTCTTTGCGGTTTATCGGATGGTGTTACGAAATAACCTTAGATTCAGACAAATTATCGTTGCTGTTGGTATAATTAAAAATGGTTATTATACATGATATTTCGTACAATAATTTCACTGTATAAGGTATACATGATATTGTAAAAGGAAGTTTTTTTTTCCTTTGCACGCGGGTGTGTCGTGGGTGCAGCGTATTTTTATTTATATATTTGTTTTTAAATTTCTTTACTCTTCTGACAACATTACATGTACAGTCTTGTTTCTTAACACCCTCTCCCAATATCCAACGCTATTATTATACCGGAAATACCGTGCCAAGTTTTTAAAATAACTCCTATCTCGTTCAGTTGCGGATTCCATCAATGTAGGTGTATGCATACATATATATATATATACATATACATATAGAGATGTATAATTATATTGTACATACATACATGAGTATATTGTACATACATGTGCGCAAGTAAGACATCAATGATTTATTTTAAAACAGTACAATATTTCACGTCACTTAACGAACGTCGTCGTTTTAAATATAAAACACACATCACGTAGGTGCGTGTGTCTATGTATATTAACTTTACCTCCAGAGATACTTAAAACTTGCGATATTGACGACTTGTAAACTAATTGCAATATTTATTTCTAGTTTTTGCCGATCAATTTTTTTTTCTTGTTGTTTTTTTCGTTTTCCAGCCACCTAGATTGAATTTTATATCGTTGTTTTACGTATCACATATGCGTTTGCGCGTGTGTACCACGTGACTGCAGTATACGTACTTATACGACAACACCTAATATACGTATGATAAAGAAAAGTTATTGACGCTGAGAATAGATTAATTGCGGGGGGTGCAGGAATTGTTACCCCATCCCTCCCCCTCCCCCGAATTAACGGTTCATAAAACCCACATCGTAACATCTGTGTTGACGTACGGTATTCTTAGGTGCCCACCAAAATAACGACAAGGACAAGCCGGTTACGAAGAAGGTATGTAGCTTGTACGTGGACGTTCATATACATATATATATATATGTATATTATACACTTATATATGCACATAATTACGTGTGACAATAAAATCGAAAAAATATAAACACGCCACCGCGTTTTAGTGTTACGAAAATTTGATTAATTATTAAATTTTTCTTTATTCTTATATACAATTAATTACAGAAATTTTAAATTACGTGTATTATATATATATATATACATATATATGAGGGAAAAAGGGAAAAATTCTTGGGATTTTCGTGCGGTGGTATGCAATAGATAAAGAATAAAGCTTCAATGAAGAACAGTTTTAATCCACATGTTCCGTTTTACATTATATGTAGATTCATTCGAGGCTTGGTTCTATTAGTACGGATTTTAGTCAGGAAAAATGTATAACTTTGGACAGGAGAAATCAGGGAATTGTTTGCGATTATTTATATATAGTGGCCTTAACCGTGTATAGATTCATCAAATTTATCGAACCTAACAATTTGATTATTGTGATAAATTAGAAATTATTTATCGGATGTAGTGAATAATCGATATAGAATGAGGAAAGATTCCTTGCGCAATATCGCAAATCACATACAGGTACATACATACGTACGTGCTTGCGTTTTGTATTTATTCGCTGCTGCGGCACATGCGTGTTGGGAAACGACGAATGAGAAATTGCTTATACTATTCAGGGGTTAGACTCTCGGCAGACGCGATGTCGCTGGTGATCTGTGGTCCGCGATGTTTGTCTACTTGTACCTGTCCACGTTGAGAGATATTGCTATACATATATAAGTTGGCCGATAAGTAACAACAATGTCACGTCTTGTACCCTCTTCGCCATTTGCATATACCTAACTCTACGAGTACGTGTATAATACGTTGTATGTTACAGACTCGGTTGACTAGTCGGTATAATTTAATGACGATAGTAATGATAGTAATGATGGTAACGATAATTAATAATAATAATAATTATACATATAACTACAATTATTTATTTAGTGTATATATACATATAGGAATATGGTTGAAAAATATGAATAAGTTGATATTTGATAGGAAATTGTTTTTTTTTTTTTTTTTTCTATAATAATAACGTTCAACGTATCTCTGCAGGGTGAGAATAAAAGAATTCTGAAATATGTAACCAAAATCCGGGACTCTCGTATGTATATGTATATATATATATATATATATGTATATCTTTCTTTATGCATATAAATTCGAAATACCATCAACGTATTTTAATGAATTTTATCATTTTTCAATCACGTATATTATTTACATGCCTGTGTGCATAATAATAATAATCAATTGTTCAATGATTGTAAGATAATTTAGCAAGCTGCAATTATACTGCAGTTACGAAGAATCGAGATTTGTATGTAGGAAAAATTTATTACGTATATGTAGGTATAATCGTATGTCCATGGAATCTACTTGTTTTCAGTTTACTTCGTGATAATAATAATGATATATATATATATATGTATATATATTATATCTATACCTCGTGAATTACGTTATATCGTAATAGTATTATTATAGCTGCATTATAGTCCTGTGTAGGTGCAATTAGTTGTCGATTCTCCAGATTATAAAAGCATAACATGATTTGCGTATAGTATGATCGGGAGTTTGGGTGGAATAGTAGGAAATTTTCCCTTGAGGCGTGGCCGACGTGCAGCAGTGCACGTGTTAATTAACGCCGACTCAATTACTCGCTGATCACCTACAGTGTGTATACCAATGTTCTATATCTATGCATTAAATACGTTGTGCCAATACTCCACGCATATATATGTATATAGGTAATATAGTGAGAACAAATTTCCATTACCTACAGAATCACGTTGCAGGGAACGTGTGCTACGAATCATCTCGTCGTATATATACCATACCGGTTATTATTATTATTATTATTATTATTATTATTATTTTTTTTTTTTTTTTTTTTTTTTTTTCGAGCGCAGAGTTCAGGTTGTTAAAGAAAATTAGAAACAAACAAAAAAACAAACAAATAAAAATAATAATAACAGATTAGAGAAAGAAAAAGAGGCGTGCAAGAAAATAACAAATTTTTTCCACAAATAATTCTTGTGTATCAATCATTAATTATTATTTATATATGTATAGTTGCATTATTCAACGATTTTACTGTACAACTGCAATATCGATTGATTTATTTTCTAGGCAGGTAATATATCTTTCTACTTTTCAAAGATGAAAATTTAAATCTTGTCAAATAGCTGACGGAAATTAGTAGTATTAATAATATACCCGTAGATTTTATCAGCCACAATTTTCGTGTGTCGAATTCCGGGTTCGCTGTCCACGTCAAAAACGTCACAACATCCTTAGCTATCTGTGACTGAGACGCGTAGGTTCCGTCTTCGAATTCTATCGCTCCGTCGTCGATTATCTGTATTAATACGCAAATTGTTATTGTCAACGATGATATATTTTTAATGATTAGGAATTTTGTGAGAAAGGAATTATCGATGAACGCTTCTAAAACCGTAGTCTCGATCTGCGTATTATCGCCTCGAAATTTGACGGATTTTCTTGTCATGCGATAAACGTTTTTTCAAATTCTTTCTTTTAATATCGAATCAAACAACACTTTCAATTTCAAACTTTCCCGCTCTCTGGCCGATGTATGTATGTATTATCACGAGGCTGAAGTTAGTAACGTTATTGTAATGACAGTAAATTATAATAAAGCAAAAGATTACTCGTATTTTCAAATCTTAGCCAATTCAAAATCACTAGAAAATTCCAAAAAAACACTGATTTTTTCCTTCAACGTTTCTTTACGCTAACTTCAATTTATTACTAACTTCAGCTTCATATATTATCGTATAATTCTAGTTATGCTTCACCTGGCCCATGCCGATCGCACCGCCGGGAAAATATGCGTTGAAGGATTGTCCGTCCTCCAGGGTTACTCCTGCCGGAGGATCCGACCATCCGGTTAGCAGGGAGAACAAGTAGTTTTGACCGTCGTGTCTCGCGTTGATTACGTAGGTCAGGTCGGGTGGAAAAGCTCCGTTGTTCGCCGCTCGAGCTGCCTCCTCGTTTGGAAACGGCGGTGGAATGCAATCGGACAATCTTCCAGGTCTTGTGAACATTTCTCCGTTTTCATCCGGTCCGTCTTTTATCTTGACGAAAAAGTTAATGAGTAAACAAATGACCGAACGAGTAATTAAATGAACGATTGATTGAATGAATGAGCGAATGAGTTGATTATAGAGTTAATAGGCGGATGAATGAAGATGCGAACGAAGGAATTCCACCTGCCTCGACAGCTTCGGCAAGAGCCTTGGCCTCTTGCTCGGTGTGCGTAACGCCTATCAGTTCGCGAAAAGCGAGGTATTTCGCACTGTGACACTCGGAGCAAACGGTCTTGTAAACCTCCCAGCCTCTCCTTATCGAGGCGTGGTCCAGCGTTGCGATAATCCCGTTGAAATCCCAGGGATAAGAGGGCGGACGAAGCACGTCGATCAAGGCTGAGACGTCGGAGGCGTAAATCTGACCACCGAAGGCGCCCAGGACGCCCAGGGCGAGGCCGAAACACCCTCGGAGTCTTTTTAATTTGCAGAACGGAGCGAATCGCCACCCAATCGTGGGGAATTTTCGTCTTAGCGTCGCGCGGATTCCGCACAGCTGGGAAGCCATGACACCGGATGTTCCCTGCCGTTTGTTTGTACTGCAGATAAAACAATGCAGTAATTTTCTACGCGAGTTCAACGAACTAATGTTTATTATATGCGACTGTGTTCACGAATGTATTTATTATACGTTACAATGCATTATATGAATCATTTATGTATGGATGTATGTACGTGCAATTTTATTACCATGTTGACAGTTATTAATTAATTACAAAGTCATTATCAGTTTTTAGGTATTTACATGCAGCTTGGATTTGAAATGATAACACAAATTTTATCTATTTTTCTCTATTCTCTTTATCCTTCTTTATATGTGTATACGGTTGTTTATCATGCAAGATTTTTTGTATTTTTTTATGTCCAGTTTTTTCTTACACGTGTATGGAAAACATGATTTTTTTTTTTTTTTTTTTTTTTTTTTACTCGGGGTTTCAATACTAAAAAATATCGGTACCCTTATATGATTTACATTCTTCTTTTTATTTAATTAAAAACTTAGCCTATTAACAAATAGATTACCGTGCGATTTAATGAAAAAATCGTTTCATCAAAAATATCACCATATAATATCGGTTTGTTGCTATTTTTTTTCTCTTGCTCTTTTTTTTTATTGAATTTCTTTTTAAGATTATTCATTATATCTTACTTCGAAATGATTTTCTTACACTTCATTGTATATAGCCAATTCGGATTACAGTATGTATATACTTATCGCAATAACGAATAAGTTGGTCTTTGCGGTTACGACTATTGATGTATGTATTATACATATGTAGAATATCCGGTTGTGAGCAGAGGATTTAGTTTTTTATTTTCTGAAACTCGATATATATTTTCTTATTTTATATTTATAATTTTGCAACAAAATCTCGGATCGTCTTCAAGGTTTCGCAAGTTTATATATAATATATACAACTTTTATCGTTGTTGCGAACGTTATCATTTCTGGTTATTTTTTCTTTTTTTTTCCCTTCATTCTTCCTTTTCCCTCCTTCTTTCGCTCTCAACCGCATCCCGGAAACTTGTCTCATTTTCTACACTCGCATGTTTCAGATTTGCATACGGAATATGATAGCGTCAAAAGTTCAACGGCTTTATGTGATTCATATACATATACGCAAATATATAAATAATCACGTGCTTATTTTTAGAAGTAAGTGATATCATATTATCATTTTTCATAGTTTCAAGTTATACTCAACGTTCACGCATCGGGCAATAATTTAAATTGCAATCGTAATGTAATATTGTGCATATAAAATACCAATGGGACCCATTTTTCATTACTTATATTGTTTACGTTAGTCGGGCAGACCTAAGAAACAATTTGGTACAAGTTTAACGTAAATCGGTCCACTGTTTCTTCTCGAATTTATCGGTAACAAACAAACAGATTATAATTAAAAGACACATTGAATTCATATGTGAAAACTACCGAGCTGTAGAGGTTTGGAAAGTTCGAAGAATCAACTTCAATAATTTATACATGAATTGGAAAAATATTCAATAGATTACGAGTATTTTAACATTCAGTCGAAAAGTGAAATTAAAATCAAATCAAGGATCTATTTTTTTTTCTATCAAACACTAACTATTCACGGTGTAAGAACGAAAAGAATATTTTTCTTTCTCGAACCACCCTATAACAGACATACTAATTATACAACAAAACATGCGTATACTCGTATGTGTAGACATTTAAAAGCATTCACCCACGCACGTATTTAGCCATCGTCGTTGCTTGCGCAGAGCGGCGGAGCGCCGGTGACAAAACCTCGTTATCAGACAGACGATGGTCTATGATAGAGCTATTTATAGAAAATTTACGACTATTCTAACCTGGAAATATGAATCGTTGTAAAGATTATACCTACCGTGCTTTTTTTTTATCGTTTTCCTTTTTCCCTTTTCTTTTTTATTTCACCGTAGAGTTATAGGTGATATAAGTCAATTCGATTTAATGTTACACGATTTATTTTACGATACACATTGAGAACCATTTTTTTTCTTCCAGGCCATTATACGTCGCGATGTATGTATTACGAAATCTTGATGCAGATTAATATGACGTTATACGCAGAGAAATTTATAATTCGTATGTATTAAGTGTGTTTAAAACAATTATTTCGAAAAATTATTTACTTTTGATTTTATTGTTTTATTCACTTAATCATATTTATTTTCTCCACTTCGAGAAACTTGAACCTTGCTTAATTTAAACCACCATAAAGAAAAGATCAAAGTCTTATTTTGAAATGTCAACAAAATCAAAATCATTCTAAAATTTCGCAACAATCATTTTTTCCCCCCTGATGTTTCGTTACGTTAACGTTACTAACTTCATCCACATTTTATTTACAGTTACAAATTCACAGTTTTCTCTTTCGTCCGATTATCCCGCTTCTCAAAAATTATCAACTTTTCACTTTTTACAAACCGTTTTTATTTAACTGTAAAATCACGATCTAAGATCAATTGAAATAAACGTGAATTTTCATAAACTTTCGCAAGGTTCGTCATGTAATTATATAGATGCAAGGATATTTTAGATTAAATAAAATGGAAAAAAGAAAAATAGAAAAAAAAATAAGGCGATATAAGAAGCATCATGAATTTTATTTTGGGTCGTAAATAATAGAAAAATCAAGTTTGGAAAATATAAGTATAATATGTCTATTAGACTGTATAAAAAAAATTGACTATTTTTTTTTTTTAATGGTATACTGAAAATATTGCTCAAGATGACGAAAAAGAAATACCATAAAAATTTCAGATTTTAATATTGATATTTAGATGTGCCTCATCGCGATTTTCTACTTTCCATAAGATTAACATGGCAAAAATGGTTCTTGCTCCTTGCGATTTTTATAACTAGATAACGACGTGTCGTAAAGAAAATTCATAAGCATGTTTTTGTAGGAAATTGAACGTTCTACAAAAAAGGTCTCTTGTCATTTTACGATAAATCTACTCCTTCAAAAGTTATTTGAGGTCAAACATCAGCAAAGGACCTCAAATAACTTTTGAAGGAGTAGATTTATCGTAAAATGACAAGAGGCCTTTTTTGTAGAACGTTCAATTTCCTACAAAAACATGCTTATGAATTTTCTTTACGACGCGTCGTTATCTAGTTATAAAAATCGCAAGGAGCAAGAACCATTTTTGCCATGTTAATCTTATGGAAAGTAGAAAATCGCGATGAGGCACCTATAAATATCAATATTAAAATCTGAAATTTTTATGGTATTTCTTTTTCGTCATCTTGAACAATATTTTCAGTATACCATTAAAAAAAAATAAAAAATAGTCAATTTTTTTTATACAGTCTAATGTCTATACAAGAAATGTTTTCTTACATAACTATAACGATACATATTATTATCATACCCTCGCTGTTTACATAATTATTTTATATAGACTGATGGATAAATAGAACCTCCGAACTTTCCTCCGTCGAGTCAACTTGCCGTTTGATATAATACATACATTGTTGTCTAGCTATTTATATTCATGATAGAGCGTTACAAATAATTTTCTTCACTTTACATAGCGATAGGCTATGCATACATGTATACGAGGCATTCCATCTCAAATTCACTTACGTGTGACCTTCACCATCGGTGACTCATTATTTTATTTTTAAGTATAGTGCAGAGTCTGAAAAAAAAAATATTAAGGAAAAAAAGCATCTTTCACCGAGTCTTATTGTTGGACTTTTTGGATCACGGGTTTCATTTTACCGCTCCTAACAACATAAAAACCCAATCAATGAATCGATAGCCCCGATCGATTGGCTTCAAAATTTTCTCATAAATTCGTTGTTAAAAAATGAAAATTTTGAAACCAAGACGGAATTTGGCAAACTTTTGATTTGGTAGCTACATGCCAAAGAAGTAATTGAAAAGCGAGAAACAAGCGATAAAATATTAATTTTTCATTCAATACGATTTTTCTCTTAAAAAATCTTTGCTTTTCATTAATTTAAATATATATTATTTTTTTTCTTCAACACTTTCTTTAAGCTGCTGCGAAGATCTATATTTGAAAATACGTTATTAATTTATTCAATAAAGTTCAAGATATACGATGTCTTCAATTCTTCAAAAGAATTGTCGCACCAATCGATCTATGGATTCTGAAAATATTGCAGTGTTGAGTCTCAGTTGAATTTCAAGTAACATCAAGATTTGTATTTTATTCAAGACGAAAATCCCCTTTCACAGTCTTATACATAGATATAATACATATATATATATATATATATTCTTTTGTTGTTTTTTGTTGATTTTTTTTTCGACAATAATTTTGAAGCCGTATATTTTTTTTACGAAGCATTGATAATAACTACTGCGGTAACTTCTGTTGTAAGATTAGAAAAAAAACAAAAAAATCAAAAATCCTCGTTCAACTTTAACCATAGATTTATATATTTTGATAAATTCTCAATGTATGTACTATCAACCCAGTAAAATTCGTTCCGTATCGGGGGTTGGGGGTAGGCAGGGTGAAGGGGTACCTCGATCAATAGGTACGGCCTTGAACACGGCCTTGTCGGTCAGCACGTGGACGCCTCCCTTCCCCCCCCATGCCCTTCCCCTTTAACCTTCAAAACCCTCATTGTGTTACGGACCTTCGCCCACTCGGAAAAATGATTTTGTTTGTGGAAAAGTCGAGAGGAAGGAAAAAAGAAACTAAATAAATCAATAAATCAATAAATAAATAAATAACTAATTTGAAATTGAAATTTTCAAACTCTCCATATTTTATGAAATAGAAAATCATGACGGCGGCGGTTGCGTTTTTGAACGAAAGATCAAGCGGCTTGATTTGCAATTACAATATTACAATAAACAAATTACACAAAAAAAAAAAAAAATGGGTGTAATAAGAGAAGGATATTTAAAAGTTGCTGGCGAGTTACGGAAAGTGAGCGAGTGTCACGATTTTTGACGATTTAATTCAGGGTTCGTAAGGATATTACGGAAAACTCGGGGAATTTTGATAATGAGATCGGAATTTTGATTCTGTCGAAGAATTAAATTCGTACTTGGACCAAGTATACTATCGATGTTAAGGGTAAAAAAATTCACTTCAAATTTTTTCTCATCCCGTCACTTCATACTTTCCATGTAGATATATTACTTATTAGCAAACCTTCTTTAATTTTTTTTCTTTTCTTACGGAAAATTGTAGGCTGTAGTTTGTAAATTGATACTCAGGTATCAATATATAAGTGAGATAGTTACTAGATAATATTTAAAGTATTATTAATATTAATATGTCGGAATAAATTGTCATTAATTAACGGCATATTTTTTTATATGTTTCTAGAAAAAATGATTTTATTTTCAGGCTGAAATACATGGAAAATTGAGAAAATTTCAGGTTCCAAAATTGCGTTCATAAGAACCCTGTAATTATTTTTTCTTATAATCGGCGAATTTTTAATTAATACAAAAGAGCTGAAGTTCTCATCGTCGTCGTGGTTTCAGACTTTCAATCGCTGCATCGAATTTGCGATTTGTGGAAAATGCCGCCCGCCGCCCGCCGTCCTCCGCCTTCGCGTTCCCGGTCTGTCGACTGTTTCCAACTTTCCACCCCTCGTCTCGCCACCCCTCGCATGTTCCCATAGCAGCATTGACCGCTTCTATTTATATAACACCCTCGCCTCCCTACCAACCACTCGACGTCGTGTTACGTACGTCGTAGATGCCGATCTGTTGTCCTGCATCCTGCATCCTGCATCCTGCATCACCCTATCACGATTGCACCTTTTTTCGCCAATTAATTAAATGGTGAAATCTACACGAAGTCGTCGCAGACGAAAAAAAAAACGTAGTTTCTTGTCAAAACGTCGAGGTGTTTTTTTTTTTTTTTTTTTTCCTTTCGTTTCTTCTCTCCTTCTTTTTCAATCTCGAATCACAATTATTCTGCGTCGCTGTACATCGTAGACCTACAAAACTATGTACGACTACTTATAAATATAATGTAAACCATGGGGGTGGGTTGAAGTTCCGAATTTGAAAAGTTCCGAAAGCGATAAATTCCGAGTTATTTGGTGGCGAAATTCGAAGTAAAGAAATCAAACTTTGACGAAAGAAGAAAGTTTCGAATTGTTGGAAAGCCGACGACTCAAACTTTCGAGATGCAAGATTCCGAAAATTCAAGTTACGATTTAGCGAAATTTTGAAAATTAAATTATACTTCACCATTCCGAACACAAATATATGGAAAATCGAAAACAAAGAAACATCAAAGTGGTGAAATTTCTCCAAGCTAGAAATTCAAGGAACTGAAAATCTTTGATTTTCACGGAATTCCGATTTTTCACTTTTTTAAATCCTCTCATTTTCCTACTTTCCAAACTTTAACTTGACATCGTCATGCCCCCTCAGATATTTTGTCTTTTTCGAATTTTCCCCTTTCGGAACTTGGCAACTTCTGAACTTTGAACTTCGCGTTTCGGACCATTTGAAATTTTGACGTTTTGTCAAATGATAAAAAAAAAAAAAAAAAAAAAAAAAAATAATTGGAATTCGGTGCCGGTTTCGGAACTTTTCAAATTCAAAACTTCAACCCCGGGGCTCATATCTACTTCACGTGTATTCGTACCACTTGCAAGCTTGTATAATACAATGAGTTTTCTAGGTTCAAAAGTAGAGAAAAGAAAAGTTAACTTGTGCTTATAGCATCCATTATATATTATATCGTTTAAAACTCATTTCAATGATTAATCGGCCTCGGTTGCCGTTTCAAAATTTAACCGATTCGACGTTTTCACCATTTTCGAATTGACTGGGATTGAAAATTTTTACTTATCCTCGCCTTGCGTTAGCATTGTCGCGGCATCGTTTTTTCTCTCCGTTCAAACGTCTGCTGCAATGCTACAAGGAAATTGGCGGAAAATTCGTCAATTTATTCGCCTCGCGAGTCAATAATTGGATGTTGACGCGATATTTTTATCCTTCGAGTGCAGGATAAATATTATATTAATTTTTATTTCATTATTATGCATCGGAGTAATAGATTACGAATTTTTTATTCAAATTAATAGCTATCTATAATCCCTTTGACAACAAAGTGCTGCAGTTGTAATAATATATCAGGCTTTGCAGGATGATGCAAATGCTTAGATGACGTATTCGGTGCACGGAGTCTGAGCCGTGAATCGTGTAAACGAGATCACAACGTATAAAATATATATATAATTTATCGGTTATCGGTTATCGTATTATACGCGTAGGGTATGTGTAGGTATATAGATCATACTTTGCACAACGTCGCGGTCGTACGTCATGTAGGCGTATAATGACCCACATGCATGTATATATGTATGTATATACACATACTATACACACGTGTATAACATACCGCGTATCGTCGCCTATTTGCGCCTCGGTACTCAATCATGAATCATTTTATTTGAATTTCGATCCATGCATGGGCTGCGATATATTATGCAGAGTGTAGGTATATTAGGTATTATATACATATAATGTAGTAAACCAGATACGAAATATATATTATATATATAAAAATGTATGTATGTATATATGTATAGTAACGGGATTATCATTTCCCAAGATTGCATAGCGAAATTTTCTTTATATGTTGGTATATCTAAAAGTTATTTCACGATTTTAATATTATCGAGAATATCAATAAAAAAGTAGGCAGAGTTGTGTAATAGTATTTAATATATCTGGTGTGAAAATCATTATTTTACATGCAGAATTTTTCAAATCCTGCCCTCGAGCTGTTACATAATATATATTAGGGTGGCGCAAATAAACCGACTATTTTTTTTTCTTCTTGAGTCTCGTGTGACAAAATGTTAGTTTTTGATGTTTCAAGAGTCCACTCTAAAGGACAGCTCGAAAAAATTTTTTGGAGGCTGCTCCACATTTTTTAAAACGTCATAAATCGTCGAAAATCGATTTAAACAAAAAAAAAAAAAAATTTCTTTACGATATAATTTTATAGACAAAAAAAAAAAAAAAAAAAAAAAAAATAAGTTTCCGAAAGTTTCAGTTCAAAATTTGAATTTTGAAATGTCGCTCATAATTTTTTAAAATTTTTTGATGCATTTCTTTAGATTTTTTCGTGCGACCTTTTAATATTCATATTAAAATTTCATAATTTTTTTTTCTCTTATTTAGTAAGAAAGAATCGATAACGATACACCACGACGTGAATTGAAAATCAAACAAATTACTGAAAATATATTTTTTTTAATTTAATTTTTTGACGATTTTTGACATTTTAAAAAATTCGGAACGGCCTCATAAAATTTTTTTTTTAAGCTGTCCTTTGGAGTGGGCTCTTAAAACATCAAAAACTAACATTTTGTCACACGAGACTCAAATAAAAAAAAAATAGTCGGTTTTTTTGCACCACCCTAATATAATATATATGTATATATCAGTAGATATTTATCAGTTATTATTTTAATATTATAATAATAACATTTCGAGCCTTTCAAACAATGAATTTCACCGGATTTTCAAATCATTTGATTCAAGTTTCGATTTGTGTACTTATTGTGTGTGTGACTAAGCGTAGTAGGTATAGTCATACCTTATCCTTATACCAGGTGTTTAGGAATACCTAAGTTCGCCAGGTTTTCACCTCAAGGCTTAATCTCGCTTCCGGAAATTTCATTACTGCCCGGCACGATGGTGGTGGTGGTGGTGGTGGTGGTGGTGGTGGTGGTGGTGATGGTGTGATCCACCTACGGCCTTGATATTCAACCTGCGGATAAACCTGTCGTATTCATGTACCTTGGAACTATGTAGGTACCAGCTTCTACCTATCAGTTCGACCGATCATTTCACCGATCTTCGAGGTCGACCGCTGCCGACATTTATATTCCTAATTTTTTGCGGATAACTTTATTAGTTGTAGGTAAAGGTTTTTCTTACTCTTTTCTTCTTCTTCTTCTTCTTCTTCTTGCTTCACATATGTATTTTAAATATATTTGTTAACTTTGAATGGTGGAAGGGTGGGGGTCAAAACTTAAAAGAGTAGATATTGCGAAATTTGAAACTACCAAACAGTAAATCAAGATTTTGAACAATTCATCTTTCCTTATTTTATTTTCACACGTTTTTACCCCCACCCACATAACATGATTATATCTATGTAGTAGGAAGTTCGAGGCTCTCCTTATATTCCCATTCATACTATGATAGACCACTAATCTTCGAGAATATTTTCACGGGAATTATATTATACCTTATATATCCTATATAATATCCGCGGCGAAGGCCGTGAGTTATTAGCATGATTTTTGAATTAGTGATAACTTTAACAGAAGGAAACGTTGCAGGACATTTTTGTTGCGAAAGAAGGAGTTTATAAGAAATTTAAAAAATTTACAATATCTGTACAATATGTATACGTACGAGAAATCTGAGGGGTTAATCACTGTTGTAATCCGGTGTACACTGGTTACCGTAATCTCATGTATTCTTTGTAATATTTTGTAATTATTAGAATTTTTGTAATTTTATTGTAATCCCTTGTAGCTTCTATAATTGTTTGTAATCTCTTGCAATCTTCCTGTAATTCCGTGTAATATTTTGTAATCCTTGTAATCTTCCTGTAATCCCTGTAATTCTTGTAACTTTTGTGATCCTTGAAATCTCTGTAATCTTTTCTAATCTTGTTGTAGTCTTTGCAAACTTGCAATATTATTTACAACCTTTTTGCAATCTCTCTAATAATTCTAATCAATTTGTTATCTTTGTAATTGTATGCATGAATGCGTTAAATTTTAGCAGACGACGGATCGTACAGTCATCAGTATTTTATTCTGCGTATAATAAACTGCTGTATAAATTTTTCGATCCAACACTTGACCAAATTATCTTATCCTTAAAAATTCCTAAGAAAACGAAATTAAGGAATTGGAATTTGGAATTTTTCAATTAATTGTTCCGGAAATTCCTGAAATAGTCCTGAAATCTAAATTCTCGATTGCAGTAAACATCATCTATTTAATCATGTATGATACGTGCATTACACACCGCCGCCTTCTCTGCACGTAAAAAAATTTATTCTTAATTAGTCGTTAATTCTTCTCGACCCCGAATGTAATCGAATTTCTATTTTTATACACACCGCAGACGATATAATTGTACACGTGCGGTGTCATGTATGCATGCATGCATGTATGTTGTATGTATATAACTTCCCCTTCTACCAAAGACATGTCACATCGAATCTCGAAATATCGTTGGTTCGAAGCCGCTTTTCAGCGGGTAAATTTTTCGCGGTGAAATAGTTATATCGGATGAAAATCTCAGACAATTACTACCTGTCATGTCAAAGTCCCAGCATGAACTTGGAGTGAAATGGTGAAATTAACCGTAAAAATTTTCCGTTCGCACAAAGCAAATATGTGTGTGTATCTGGATGTTTAAAAAAAAAAGAAAAAAAAAAAGTTATTTTCCATCGGGCCACACCTGAAATATATAGTTTGAGTGAAAGATCGGGCGTATTTGATATTTTATTTATTGAAAATCGAATAATCTTTGGGAATAGCGATTTTACTTCTGTTCTTTGGGAGACGATAAAAGAAAGAAAGAAGAAAAAAAAAAAAAAAAAAATCACCGATCAAGGATTAATTATTTAAACACTTTTCATTCTAACGAAAGTAATGCCGAAGAAGACAAAGAAAGAAAAAAACAATAACAAAAAACTCCCCTCAACTTTGTGGGTATTTTTTTCTTCGTCCCAATTTAGTCAAGTATTTATTTTTTAAACATTGATACAGACCGGTTATTTTAAAGTCGATTAAAATAAACAATTGTTTTACCGCAGGAGAAAAAAACATCGAATTACAAACGTACCACGGTGGTAGAAATTTTCTGTTTCTTTTTTAGTCGTCCTTTCTAATTAATGCAGTTACTGAAAAAAAAACACAAAAAAAAAAAAAACTTTCAAAAAGCCTTCAAACAGATATCAGATTTAATTAGTATTCTTCAACTTTGTTATAATTTCATCGTAGACAGACTACACAAGCTTTGACACTCACAACCAACTTCTCTCTCCCTCTCGTAGTTTCGCGTGATGCATAAATATTTGCGGATATACATACATACGTCATATCGTAATTTTTACTCACATCGTAACGTGCAGACGGATCCCAAAATGCGAGACGTAGGTATGCTATACATATACTATTTTTGGACGATTCGTTTATTTTTCTTTCAACGCCGCTTACAAGCATACCTGCGCCGATTTGCAACTATCGAGCTACACGTACATACATACATACATACATTTAATGCACGAATGGCTACCGCATTTTTATTTTGTATTTTTTTTTTTGTTTTTTCTATTCTCTTTTCTCAACTTTTTTACTTTCAAGTTTTTTTTCTGCTCTCATTCGTACCTTTCCGATCGTATAACATCTCAGCAACTGTCGAGCCTTGTGATTTTCTTGAGCCATAATTGTATGTGTTCATTTTTTTTTTTTTTTTTTCCCCATCATTCTTGTTCTTCCCTCTTTTAAACGTGCCTACAATTGAAGTGAAATCTGTTATATATATATATATGTATATGTATATAAAAATGGAAGTGTCGCCGGACTTGTCATTGATGTCCATTCGGTTTTTACGATTTCAAACATTGTACTCTTCGTGAAAAACAATTCCATCAAGAACGTAAATACCATTCGTTGTGTTATTATTGTTACTTATGTATATACATATATATACATATATTTAAAATAACAATAATATAAAAAAATTGAGGAACATTGTGTAATAAAAACATTCATTCGAATACAAAATTAGACATGTATATATACCGTCAATAATAAGAATGTTTTAATATATTGATTATAATAATATGTATTCATTTTTTTTACATGCAATGTAAGAAATGTTTAATAATGCAGCAGGGTTCTCATAACCGCGAACAATTATTCTTATTATATCGTATATAATATGTGGCAGGAAAAAAATGGCTTCTCTCCTGCAGGCATGCGCATACACATACAAACACACACACACACACACATACATACATATATCTACACTTGATGTATGTACCTACGTATGTAAACACTGTGCACGAGTATCTGTAACATGTGTGTAAATTCGTATGCATGTATAATAATGTATACGAGTGTGAGAATACGTAACGAAATTAGCGCACACAATACGAACGCCTTCGCTCGATAGAATAGAATTGGCATCCGACCAGCGCCAGCGCCAGGATTTTAATAGAATTGAGCTATATGGATCTTTTTCTCTCGTCATCCCCCGAAACCTCTCCTCCTCCTCCTCCTCCTCCTCCTCCTCCTCCTCCTCCTTCACCCCTATAGCCTCTCCCCTTCTAATACTCGAAGAATCGCAGACGCACGAAACTTTTCATTTATTTTTATTTTTGTTTTTTTTTTCGCCCTCTCTTCCTAAACCGTGTATTAGAATTCTCGTTTGCTTGGGCGCTAATTTCATACCGCAAAACGGAAAGTCTTTTCGTCAATGTATAGTATAAGGTCGTATGCGTGTGTGCGGAGAGCATGGAGCAGAAGAGAGAAAGAAAAAAAAACACAAAAAAACAAAAATGAAAAAAAAAACAGAAAAATCGTCAGATTTTTATTTCACGCATCTATATGCATACCGATTTATTTTGGCTTCTTCAAGCTCCGTTTGCTATCCGTTTATTACACAGGTATGCGTTTTTCGTGGATTTTTTTTTTGTTTGGTTTTTCCCCCTTTTTTATATATTTTTTTTTCCATTGTTCAGCGTCATTTTTTTATTCGCAATTATTCAATTCTGGGAATATGTTGTATTAAAATTAATGGAAGATCCGTGTTTCATTCAACATATAATTATATGTAACGCATTTGTCTCGACAACTTATAGTCCATTCCGATGACACATCGTATAATAGAAGGTTTTGAGTGTATAAATATATGTATATATGTGCGTGTGAAAATGTGTAATGTAAATTTAGCGTCAGTATATATTTATATTGGAAATACCATGGTGATATATATATATATATGTGCCTGTAGAGAAATCATTTGAATTTTCAGGTGAAATAATTGAGAGAATTTTTCGCAGTTTGTGCGATTTCTTTACCGTATAAACGTAGGTGATAAAAATCTCATTGTCTGACAGCTACGGAATTATAATACAACGATCGAGTCGTTTAGTCTGGGTATCCGTTTTGTTAAAGGACGTGGACACACGGTTATTATATAGCCAGCCGGTGGATTTAAATTATATTTATGTAGTTGTACAATAATGATATTTGGCAGAACTTTGGTAAACTCGTTTCAGCGGAATGTCAATTCACCCTCCTCATCCTTCTCCTCCTTTTCAAACTTTAGCTAATTCTCACCGATCTGAAAACTACCACCTGCAGCGTGTCTTACAGTTAATTTATGTACAATTTGTGTTAATTTTCAATTCTAATTCATGTGAAACTTGAAAAATTGCACTGTATCCGTAGGGATCAATTTTTTTTCTTGTTATCGTTATTTTTATCGTTTGCTTTTTTTCTCTCTCTCTCTCGTTCAATTTTAATTTAACAACGATCTGTCCGACGATTAAGAAATTCGCACAGATCTGATCAATTTACGTAATACGCGATCTTTGAAACTACCTAATATAATGTCAACATCTTTGACAGCAATTTTCAGGCCATCGTTACGCCTCTTTACATGCAATTTCACAATTCATGTGCCTACTTATAATTGTATACATATATACAAAAAAAATTGGTCCCGAAATATTTTTTTCCTAGATACGAAAAATAATAAAAAAAAAAAAAAAAAAACCTTTAGCAATAAATTAAAACAGCCCTTATATTGTGTATATTATAGTAATATACATATAACCTATTAAATTCAATTTATGATGTCGAAAGCATATTTCTTGCCTGATGAGTTTCCGGCTCTCGCGTATCGGCATGTCGGTGGTAAGCGGAAGGGGAAATGGCTGGAGCAACGAGGAGGGGAGCGAGGGGTGGGCGTGCACCAAACACCTGTGGGGTTGCGGCGTTTCTCTGCAACTGCAGGGCAAGGGGGTGCAGGTAGATGCGGCCAACTCCTCTCTCTTTCTCTCCTCTCTCTCTCTCTCTCTCATTTGACTGCAGACTGTACACGCTGCGGAGAGCTACCTGACTCACATCCCTGCAGTCAATGCACGTGTTGGTGGTGGTGGTGGGGTGGTTTAAATAATAGTAAACATAACCCAGTTCCAAAGGCGACTGACGACTCAAACCCAAACGATACGAGGGCGCTAAATTCGTTGCCTTGCCTTGCCTTGCCTTGTCTAGTCTAGTCTGCTCCTTCTCTTTCTCTGCTTCTTGAGCCTAGGTCTTGTTCCTCATCTTCATCTTCTTCATCTTCTTCTTCTTCTTCGTCATTCGCTCTCGCGTAGCGTACCAATAACCTAGCCTAAACGCGGCCGCGCTCGCTCACCGGTCCCACGCAAAGGTCACCCTAGAGAGCTGGCGGCAGTAGGTTTATTTATAGACACATCCCTCCTCTTCCCTCCCCTTTCCCACTCCTTTATCACCCCCACCCACCCACCTTAAGCTCCCACCCCGCCACCCTTCACTCCCGGGCCAGTATAACCTGCGGAGTAGAAATAGACTCTCGTATACGTGTGCATATACGAATACGTTCGTCTGTTTGTGTTGGTGTGTGTGTGTGTGTGTTTTTTTTTTCTACCTCCTTCCTCCCTCTCGCTCTCTTTCTCTCTCGGCGCCTTTTTTTTCTTTCTTTTTCTTCTCAGTCTCTCGCTTTCTCTTTTTCTTTGTTATCTTCCCTTTTCGACGGCGACGATGACGACGATGGAGTTTTAATCCCTCCCACACGTAACCACCGTAAAATGAACGCGAGGGTGAAACGAGCTGTGGTGAGTTGAGTTTGTTGGAGGGTTCATTGGAGTGACTCAGTATACAAGAATGCAGGCAGGACGATGAATTGGAATTGATTTTTAAACGGCTGAGAATGAGAAAATTCAGGTGAACTTTAATTCGGATATTTATTATACATTTTTTTTTTTATTCCAATTTCTTGCAAATTGAGAGTACACGATGAATTCTTTTTCAAATATTCAAACATTATTATTATTATTATTATTACCATAATGTACGATGGTTTACAATGAATTGAAAAATTTTTGCCTATGCAGGTACAGTAATACATATAGTTGATATATTGGGAACGAAAATATGTTGCTGTTACATGTGGTAGCAGAATAATGGGTTACTTTTAGTAGGTCATATTTAATTTTAAAAAACTACTTTGATCGGATGTCTTTGCAGTATATCGATTCCTCACGAAATAAGTCAAGCTTCACAGCTTGCACCGAGTTTTCTGTACTTTCGCTTTTTCGTAAATGACCTAAAACACCTTACTGATAACCCAATTATCGGCGCCCTTTTGTTTTTTGTTAACCACCGCATCCATTTTGGTTTGAAACCTGATTTTTCATTCGCTTTTCAAGATTTTGATCAGAAATACTTTTGGTTTTTCCAACAAATAAAAAAGTATATAACTGCATTAAATTTTGATTATTTTCATGAGATACAACACTTTTGTGATTATACGATTTTTCAAGTTTGTCGATTTCTCGATGCAGAGATTCCTGTTCTTGTTTCTTTTCTTCTTCTTCTTCTTCTTCTTCTTCTTCTTCTCCATATACTCCAGTATCCCTAGAATGCAGCTGCAAAATACAACGCATCCATGGTCGTTTACTCGTTCGCATGTAAATGATCGAAGATTCGAGATCGGGATCGCCGTTGGGATACTTACACGTTAATCGACATTTAACTACCTGTAACGAAGAATTACCGATGAATTGCGCTCTCTTGTGCCGCTACGAGGGAGCCAAAGAATAAAATTAGGGGAGGGCTGGAAAGGAAACAAAAGAAGGTAAAAGTGGGCAAAACTCAAGTTCCGGTGCAACCTTATACCTAATATCATACATGTACCTACCTAATACACGCCGACGAAGGTGTCTCTCGACCCATTTTCAACGCCTCTTATCCCACGCCCTTGAAGATCGCATCGCGGCCTCTCGCTTCTCGCTTCTCGCTTCTCGCTTCTCGCTTCTCGCGGATTAATCTCTTAAGAGCGGCATTGATCCGTTTCGTAAGTGGAATTCCCAACACGCGGCTTTTTGTCGTCCATTATACAGAGGTCACGAACGTGTTACTGGCTCACGCCTCTCCGCGATGATGCTTGCTTGGTACTCCTACGATTTAACAACTCGTTAACACTGCCTTACAGACCAACCTTTTACTAACGAACCTTTGACGCATAAATGATTTTAGAAACTGTCTTCTTACGGATCCTTGATTTCATCTACTTTACCTACTTTGTCAAGAGTCGTTTGTTTCATTGGATGACGAATGGTGGTGGCAGTCGTAGGTATTGTCTCTGTGAATTGAATGTTATAGGAAAATTGGTAAACTTACACCATTCAAAAAAGAAGGTTTTTTTTAGGGAGGATGAATTTCGAAATCTTGACTCGCTCGCCAATAAGTTTTATTTTCAACTCAAATATTATAACTACAATATTCACAATAACATTTTAATTATTCTAATAGTTGGACCATATGAAATAGTAAAAGCGCAAATGAACGTTAATTCGATTGATAATTAATTCGAAACGTTAATGAACGGCGTCGCATGTAATTGTTAAGTCGATGCCAAGAATCTTACGGTAAATTTGACTCTAAGGGTAAGTTTTGTCGGCTGATTGACGACGAGCATTCGACGCAAAGTCTAATGTCAAGCTTAAGCTTTTCATTTCAACACTTACATTGGTTTATAATCCCAACATGCAGGGAATGCCTAGTTCAATTTGCGAATAACGATAAAAACGAAACAACTCTAAACATGACGATTTTAATCTTTCCATGCGTTAAATATACTTAAGTATACAGAATGAGATTCGATCGATAAATTTGAGTTTCTTTTTAGAATGTTTTTTTAATACGAGAAGCATGTGTCTAGTATATATTTGTTCCTAAAGTGATTCGCTTTTTTCTGTTGGAAATATTTATACCGTTCATGTTGACGTAGCGGCTAATATATACATGATATTAATATAATACAAGTGCTATCGAAAAAAGTTTAAGACAAAAAATATTCGATTTGCAATTGTCCACGGAACTGGTTTCATCCGTTTTATTTTATTTATTTTTTTTTTGCTTTTGTTTTCGTTTTTACTTTCAATACTTACCGAACTATTTAAGCTCGAAATTTACATCTCAGTATATTCTGAATGTCTTGTCATCATTTATATCAACAAGAATGTTGAAGATTAAAGATGAGACGAGTGTGTGAGATAATTTTTATAAAAAATCATAGGATGGAAATTGTTATTTTGCAATCTTAGGTCGATACCATTCACAGTTTAGCTGCTATAATAGTATAAACGATTAAACTATTGATAAAAAAAAAGAAAAAAAACGCTGTAGGAACCTAGTAACGTTACTGGATCGATGCATGTTTAGGAAAAATCACTAATTCGTACCTTTGTGACTATTCAAAATTTAGTAAACCATTATAAACAATATAGTTATACACTGATTTTGAACATCCAACTTCTTCAAAGTCATTCTAATATTGCCCAATCATGATTTTTTCTCCGAATGTATCGTTACTCGTCAGCGTTACTAACTTCAGCCTCGTGGAAATTTCTCCTCTTTAGAAAAACCGTGGTCCGCCTGGTCACGGTGTGTATATATATGTATATATATATCGTGTATTCGTGTATCGATTTGAATATACATAATTGCACGGTGTTTCAGGTGAGTCAACACTTGCGTGTGTAATTACAGACAGTTAACAAAGTGGACGAAGCATCGGTGACTGTGCAAATAAAGATATCGATGTTCAAATTCGTACGACATGCGTCCATGGGGTGACAATGGTGTTGCAGTTATTATATAGAAATTATCGCAAATGAAGCAAATATTTTTTGCTGAACACTCGCGATCTCTTTTGTCGTGAATTTTTTTATGTTTCACATTTTACACTTTCCGGCTGATTGACGATTTTATATTTTTTCGTCACCCGCAAGACTAAAGTGAGAATATGCGGGGCGTTCCACGTCAAACCAACGAGTCACCGGCCTCACCTCCTGGGATTTTGAGGTCTAATGGATTTTTTTGGTTTCTTTCGGTCAATAATAATACCTCTAATCTATCGAAATTTTTTCACCATTTTGTAAAAGTGCTACTACCTCATGGAGTGAGGAAATATCCTTGACGTTAAGATGCGACATTTTTTGAAAATCACAGAAACTTTTTTTGTAAAATCAGTGACTCGAAAATTGGATGAGAATGCTAAATAAATATATATATATATATATATAGATTTTTTTTTGTTATTTATTTGAAACGGTGGTTTTTTGTACAGTAAAAAATGAAACAAAAAGAAACCTCGTCTTGGCAAAGTTCGATTTTCCTTTTGTTTCAAGAGACAACAAATTACGAGTAGTTGGATTATATGTGTAAATATCGTAAAAAGTGTTATCGCCTCTGTAATTTTACTGCTAGCAGTCTGACAATCTGCAAACTTCACGTCGTATGAACATTTGGCTACTCGACTATCGAGGCAAAAAAGTACCCAACATATTTGCAACAAAACGAAAAAAAAAAAAAAAAAAAAAAAAAAAAAAAAAAAAAAAAAAAATAGAGACAAACTTGTGCGATAAAAGTTGCGAAGCCTGCATAAAATCGAGTCGAACAAATTCATGTAACACATGATTATTATATCATTCTACATACATACAATGTTACCAATCGGTCCCGTTGTTTCTTGTCCCACCCTGTATATATGTATACTCTACATAGATATAGTATATTAAAGCGTGTAATCTTCTGAAATAGTCGGCTCTTTCATCTTGAATTTATTATCGTATTATTTCTTCAATTCCGATATCTCGCGAGTTATTTCTGTTTTCTAAATTGTCATTATTATTATTATTATTACCATTATTATTCATTTATTTATTTTTCATCATCGGTCGCTGGCGCCTATCGCGATCGTTTACCGATTACTTGGCAATCGCGGTGTTTTCTACAGGGTGTGGGAGGAGGGCGGTGGAGAGGGGGATCGCGTTTCGAGATTAGCAGCAGCAGCAGCAGCAGCAGCAAGGTATTATAATATTGCGATGGCGGTGGTGACGGAAATCCGTGGATTCCGCAACATCTGTGGAAATAAAGTAGGTAGGTATGCGGGGTATTCCGTATAGCTTGATAACGCGTTCGTTTCGTTCTTCATCCAGTTATATTCGGGAAATAAATTTAGCCTTTCGTTTTTATGTTTCTCAACCATAGCTGCAGAAAATTGCTTCATAACTTATGTTCGCTTAGATCTATGTTGTATATAACATTTACATACATGTGTTTACACGTACATATACATGTATATATGTATACATATATAATATATACATACGATGTTATCAGGTTTCTCATTCAGCTGTTTATAAATGGATGCAGCAAGCTTTTGCTTTTGCATCGGGGAAACGACGTTGAGGTTAATTACGGCAGTATTAATTGTTTTAGCCTCTTTTGTAATTCGCTTACTACAGCATGCTTATGTTAGAACAAAACTATCAGCAGCTGTATATTATAATACTACAATGAATTCTTGAAAATGAAATGACGAATTCGTCCTCTCGGCGTAATTATATTTATATATATGTATATTTATGGAACACTGGGTGCAGTGGCTGCTGCTGCTGCTAATGCTGATGCTGATGCTGCTGAGGATGAGGCGGTGGCTCCGTGTTTTCTAGTGATTCATTGCCCTGGCGCCAAACTCGACCATCGCTGTTGCATGCGTTCTGCATGTTCCTTTCTTTTCCTTCACCTTTTCTTCTTCTTCTTCTTTTCCTTCTTCTTTTTTTCTTCATCTACTTTCACTTCCATTATATTTCCTTTTTTTTCTATCATTATTATACTTACCGACTGAAATGTTCATTTTCCTAGAAGCGAAAGAGGAAGAGGAAGAGGAAGAGGAAGAGGAAGAGGAAGAGGATAAAGTTAGTTAAACAGTATCGCAGGGGGAGGGGGGTGAAAAATAGAAAAAGTCGGAGACATATAGTGACTAATTTATTAGCAACAGACGGTGACACGGTGACGTCGCGACGCGACGGATCTGCAACGTCGTTTCCCTCACTTCTGTTATAGATCCATGCACGTTGCATGAATTTATTCGCTCAGAAGAGTCGTCGGTCAATTCGAGGTAAAAAATTTTATTAAGACAGAAGAAAAAAGAATATCTTTGGCTAGTCGACGACTCTCGATATCATTGGATAGCATTTATCGAATTAAATTCAAATTCTGTATACGTATAAAATTATATTTACAAGTATTAATATGAATCAAAATTATTTACAACTCGAAAATTCTATTTTAAACCGCTGTGTGATGCACATAAAATGCAATAATAATAATAATAATAACAACAACAACAACAACGCATGATCAGAAAAAATTCTCTTCTAAGAAGTTCTGCTAAAAAAAAAACCATCTTTCAAGGTGAACTGTGTGATATCCATGTATAATGTTGTACATACGTACGTATATCGTACAGTATATAACTATACTAGCGTGGAGCTCGAACAAACTGTTTATACCAAGCACTGAAATTTTTATTCCTTATTCTATTTCCGTATTTCAAGCTGATACTAATCGCGATCACGTCCAGACATCGTGATGCAGTTATAAGCTTATAATAAACCGTTCGTTGAGATGTACATATATGTATATAACACATTCGCTCCGCGTATAACGCGCTTATCCTTTGTAAAAATGCAAGAAGGGGACTGAGAAAAAACGCAAAAACAGAAGAGTGAGGAAAAAAAATTAAAAAGTCGAAGCGATTATCTTCAACGATTTTTCTTCTTACGTGTACATTGATCGTGATCAATCTGCAATTGCAATTAGTTATAATCGGAATATCGGCTCAAACGGAGAATCAAAGTCGCGGAATTTCCCTTTTTTCTTTTCTTTTTATTTTCTTTGCATATAATTATATTTCAAAAAATTATTCACCTAAACCGCGCAGCTAAAAACGTACAATGAATGGGTTTGTAGTTTTTTTTTTTTTCATATTTCAGTTGACGTTTCTCCCAATTTTCATCGCGATATACGTTGATTCTCGAATAACGCCCGATCAAAGCTTTCGTATTGAAACATTGTTTCACGGTGAGTCATTCAATCGTTACACATCACACACATGGAATGAAGCCTGCGTAGCACCCGTTTGTAATGCGTGTGTTTCTATAGAAATATCGCGTAAAGAGTCCAGTTGTACATTGTATAACTATAATACCGTGCGTATTAAAAATCGATTTAAAATATACTTTACTTGCATTATAACGTCGACGTTTCAGGATAAGCGCCATTAGAAATTTGCGTGTAAAGATCAGTTACAAGATGGAATCCACGGTGTGTGCAGGTCGAGCTTCAGAGCCGATTGCTTACACGTGTGCGTGCGTGCGTGTGCGTGTGTGTGTGTGTGTATTTCTTCATACATACATACATACATGTGTGTATATATATATATATATATACACGCGTATTCCTGCATGCAGTAGGTATACAACTTGAATCTGAAATTTATTTTAGTATTCTAATTTTAAATTTTACGTTTTTAGCGCTTCTCTCTCTCTCTCTCTCTCCTCCGACTCTCTTACTAGCCCGATGTATGGATGCGTGCATGTGTGTGTGTTTCCGTGCGTTTGTATGTATAACCCATCTAGTGGTGATCTTCGAGCTGCAACCTAAACGTTGTACGTAGGTACGTAGGTTTATATGTACTTCAAACACACAACGTACGTTGAGATCTATAAATATAACGAGGCACGTTTTATGACGCGAGCCTTTCACTAAACCATTATTATACATATATATATATATATATATATATATACACCTTATATATACGGAGGTTCACTTTGTACCGCATTCGTACCATTTACGACTCCGTTCCGCTTGTCGTAGTTTTGGAAAATTCCTCACTGACCGAGACCTGTAGGTAGCTAGGTAGGAAGGCATGTCTATACATATACATTTACATAACAAGTATAATTAAAATCTAACCGTATTTTATTAATTATTTCAAATCATTTCCACACGAAGCCAATTCTACGATCATATTATTCACATGTTCTTCGCTTGTTTATTATATGCGTTATTCTACATGTATACATATATGTAATACAGGCATGTATAATAATACCTCTAACGAGCCGTTGAATCGACCTTGGTAACGAAACGAATCTCGTTTATAATACGGTCGACAAACTGGTCATACAAATAGGTATCGCCTTTATCCACCAACAGAGTATCGTACTTGTCGTTTATACATTTTATACACGCACCTGACGATTTTCGTATTCTTCGTTGTTTCCCACACGTTTGTATTTAATATGTTGGGTGCTCGATCGCGATTGTCAAATTTGTAATTATTATAGATAATAATTATCGGTGTATTGTTATTTTTTCTGCACTCTTGTCGAAGGTTCGGTTCAATTGTTTTCAACAAGTTTTAATTTGTCACAAAAAATTTTCCGGAATATATAATTATAATAATTGAATTTTAAACAATATATTAAACGTATAAAGCAATATTCTTTATATACATATATTTTCAATTTAAATTACATAGTTTAGCTATCAACGCTTTACGTATAGTTAAGTTTTGTTAGAATAATATTATTTTTTCCAAACTTTACAACATTCAAAACAACTCTGAACGGTTTTTCTTCAATTTATCCAAAGGTGATATATTCACCCGATTATTATAAAGCTGAGGCTTGCGGCATGGAATATTTTTAATACTCCTCCATGCAAATCCGCGAATCGGTTAATCCGAACACGCGTTACACTCGCCACATACATATAATGATGGTGATGATAATTATAATAGTAATAATAATTATAACAACAGCAATATTGAATGAATATTCCATAGATCTATTTCCGGTGTTGGATTCATCGCAATTTCAACTATTTCCAGCTTGTATGAATTCCTCGTCGTCGCGTCGTTGTAAGTGAAAAATAAAAAGAAAAAAAGGAAAAACGTACAGTGACCCACTTTCGATGGTTCTTATATATATATATATATATATATATATATATTTTGTTCTTTCTTATTTTGGTTTTCCCTATAAAAGTGAAATAGTATAATAAAAATACAGCGGAGACTGCCTGAACCGCAGGTTACGTTTTATTGTTTCTTCATTTTATCACCCATTTGTTTTTTTTCTTTCTCTTTCTTTTTTTTTTTTTTATTTTTTATTTTACACCGTACATACGTGTTTGCGGGTTTGTTCCCGGATCGCGTTCGACGTTACAGCGTCTTTTGCAACGCCGAACTGCAGGCAGGCAGGCAAGACACTTCGCATAATCGTTGCGTACCTTCGACAAACCTAAACCGCAGAGCTCTTCGCGACTGCGTTAATATCACATCAAGATACATACATATAATACGCCGCGTTGAAACATGCAGCCATTTACATCGAACTTCGGTAGCGGCAAATATTAATTTGTGTTTTTACACGTGTGCCAGTTTATTTTTACCCGTATTTTTAGCTCCGGTATTTTCGAACGGAACGCCACTATTTTAGTTTTCATCCTGCCTTAGCCGCGGCTCCTCCTCCTCCTCCTCCTCCTCCTCCTCACATATGCATATACCTATATATACATACGCCTGTTTTATATATATATATATATATATATATATATATATATATATATACAGAATACGTACATACGTATATGTATTATAATAACGCACGAACGTACCTGGTCTCTGTATAAATAAGTATCTACGCCTCGCATTTGCAGACCTAATACATATATATTATTATTATAATCATTATTATTTGACAGCTAACTTGATTATGTAGTTATTGTTGTTTTTTTTTTTTTTTTTTTTCTTACAAAAAATTCATCACTGATCGCGATACGTAAGTATAATAGGATGCAATGTATTTGTTGCAAATTATTGCGACGACGGTTTGCCGCTTTTAAAATAGAATAGAAAGAACACTTCGGCGTTAAAAAGGGTTCATATTTATAATTATCGCGCGGCCGCCTCACGCTGAGAATCTCTTGACAACATCTCGAGAGCACGGTTTTTTTTTTCTTTATTACTTTTTCACTTCTACTCGTTACTCTTATAGTTCGCGGGGCGTATTTATTTATTTATTTTATTTTTTTTTTTTCCCTCTCTTCTGATATATTTTCACAAATTGAAAATAATATTTTATATTCGTTTATTATAACTCGAGGATAACGTGTATACATGTATATGTGTGTCAAATAGCGCTACAGTATTTCCTTCCTTTTAATTTCAATCTTACTCTTTTCTTTAATTGTATCACTTATAATCGTATATTCGGTAATATAAACGATTCGTGATTGAATATATTATTATTATTATTCGCTGCTTATAGAAGTTAATTATTTGTAAAATGAATAGGTCTGTACGTAACTAGTATAGTAACTAAGAATAGATTTCATCCGGCATAAGCAGGAGCCGGTTTGTTCTTTCTCTGCACGTGTATGTCTATATTTATTACTCGTATTCATGTTGTACCTATACCTGTATACCTGTATACACACACAATAACACACACACACACACACACACACACACACACACATATATATATATATATGCAAATGTACGTCTATAATCGGGCTCCGGGTTACGCAAATCAGCCTTGATTGATATATTATATTTGTTGTTAGAAGGAAACGAGAAACAATTAAAGCGAGGGTGACGAGGGAGGAGAGATGAAAAAAAGGGGCAAAGTTCGCGGAGCTGACGTTGGGTCTATATCGTGTATCGTATGCTTGTTAAATACGTTTCGCTATTATACGCAAGAGCTCTAGAGCCTCTCTACAATATGCTTTATGGCTACGTACGTGTAATATATGCTATGTTTTATTAATATTTACATATATATATATATATATATATATATATATATATATCTATATGTATATAAACAGTGTTATTTCATACACAGACACACGCATACGGAATTTATCTAGGTATATGTATGTATCTATATATCATACATACTATTCGTAGGTATAATAGGCGGCAGGTCAATCGCGTTATATATATGTATATTATTATTTCGATAATCGCGTCGATCGATGTAATCGGCAATATTGCGCAATGATACACAGTTTAGATCATAATCATAATTTCTGGAATATTTCCCTCCCTCTTGTCTCTGTTAATCGAATACGACGTTGCGTACGTCATCCATTACGTATATCTCACTCCCTGCGTTTTTGTGTTTGTGTGACTCTCGTAGGTACGTGCTTGTGTAATATGCGCAGTTGGAAGAAGAAAAAGAAAACCCATCAGCGGATAATCGCGTTGCACAACCTTCTCGCCGTTCGATCGTTCGATCATTCCTTCTATGATTACACAAATTACGATTCTTTTTTTTTTTTTTTTGCTTTCTTTTTTTCAAATAATTCGCACCCTCGTCATTTTTCGTTCCTTTTCACGATCCGCAAAGAAACATTTTATACCACCGGCGTTTCTACAATGTCATTCCGTTCTCATTCATTGCTTCCGTCTTTTTTCTTTTCCATTTTTTTTTTTTACCCCTCTTTTTTCCCTCATCACTCATATGTATATTATGCATAATGTGGCGCGGAAAAATAGTCGATTGATTTTTACGTTGTAACGTATTTCTTGAATATTATATACGTAAAGTATGTATACTGCAATGTTGCGCTAAATTATTTTGGAATCGAATAATTAATCTCGTTTTTTCGTTGTTCGATTTCCTTTCGTTTCTTTTATATTTTTTATGCTCTTATATATATATACTGCCAGCTGTTATGTATTGACCATTATATTACAGAATAATGTAGCAGAATTTTTCCGAGTCTTTGTTGCATTATTCTTCGATCTTCAACGAGCGTTTAATTTGCCAAGTCAAATTTTCTATCGTTCGCACGATGGAATGGCCGTTTAGGGGTGAGAGAGAGATTGATAAAAATTGATAAAATTGATAAAATTTCCACACTGCGTATCCTGCGAGAGGATAAAAATTGTGATATAAAAAAGAAAAAAAATTTAATAAAAACGAGTTGCGCACATGCGTTTAATTTGGAGAAAATAAAATGGTCGTATTTAATCCTGGCTGACAATGAGATTGGTTCAAAGACCCGTATGCATGCGCGTACGTACGTATATAGATATGTAGCTATAGCATATGTGTATAATGTAATACTTATATATATATATATAGTGTAAAGCGCAAAGTTTGGAAAGGTTCGTGACACTCTCGTAAAAAGAAACGATAGTATACATATACATATAGAAGTCGCGTTGTTAGAACAGCATGTAATATGTGCCTTCAGCGATATAAATATACTTTGATGAATTTACGACTGTGCACACTGCACCGTATATAGGTATGTATATACAAGCAGAAGTATGGCGTATACTTCTTCACAGTAGTTAGAATGTGCATTAAAATTAGCAATCATGAACGTGCATGCAAACCCAGTTTCGTTTTTATACCGCAAGTATAAAATAACGACTGCCGAAAATTTCACGTTTTTTTCATTTCTTTTTTTTTTTTTTTTTTTTTTTGGTCCCGTTGTTGTTTTTCTTTTCCTTTCTGTTTCAATGAGGTTTTCAAACCGTCGTTAATCTTTATACAAAAACCACTATATATATACACATGTATATGTGCGTGTGTGTGTGTGTATTTATATTAACAATTCGTTCTCTTTTGTTCCAGGTTAGTGACGTCGGTTCTCTTCATTTTATTTCCTTTCTTCGTATTTTTTAATTTTTAAAATTTATTTAATTTTTCTTTTTGACTGCCCTTTGTTTTATTTGGTTTCGCTTCGTTGCCCTTCTTTCTTCGTTTCTCCCTTTCTTCTTTCTCTCTCCCACCCCTGTTATAGCGACCATAAATACCGAAGAAAACTGCAGGCGGTGAGCTATTGCTGCACTGATGCTTGCTGCATGTTGCAGGTTGGTGGGTGAGTATATATGCATAGTTGAGAATAGATTATGCGTATACTTGTGAGACATGTATATATATGTATTGTGACACTCCGGCCACGTGCACTTTATATTTGTATATCTTTTGTTGGGCGCCAATTGCTTTCTAGCAATGTTATCTAAGGAACAAAGCGGAAATGTGAAACGGAGAGCAATGAGTTCCTTCTCAGGACGTTTGGACTTTACCATGGGCAGTCAATCATTTTGGTATAAGAAAATGAGCGTAGGCAATAAATTGGGTAGACAAGGCGAACAATTTTATATATAGGAATTTGTCAATTTTTCGTTTATTCAGGAAATGAGAACGTATGTGCGGTAGGAGTATAGGTGTTGGGTGTCTAGGAATTAGGACAATGTTAAGTGTATTTTGGTTGGATGGGTACTTATGGTTAAGTCTGTTATCAAATAATTCGGTAAAGTAAGTCGGACAATTAGTATCTATATATTATCATTCGATGAGGTAAAAGGGATTATTGATAGTAAACTCTCAGTACATGAACATATAATAATAAAATGACAATACATCTACTATTGGGATGCTATATGATAATTTCGCATTCGGCTTTGTCCTTATTAATTTTGCAAGGACCTACTGACGATATGAGATTTTATATTTAACGGGAGAACAAGGTTACACTAGTCACGTAATATTCGTGATAAGGGAGTTTGAATCGACTGGGCGAATTGCAGGAAGCTAGAGAATGAATTTAAATACTGAGATCTGCTCTTTATTTGCAAAAATCAAGACAGTTTAGCGAGCAAGAAAAAAGATCCGAGTATCCTATACTGTAACGTGAAAGCACTGGAGAGTTACAGGAAATTGCACATCCTGCTACGAAGCTACGGTATAATATGTACGTACGTACAAGCTTTCTATAGGAGGAGAAGGAGGAGAAGGAGGAGAAGTAGGAGAAGGAGGCTTCTTTTTACTTCGTCTCAATTCCCTGCTTGCAGATTCCACGGGTTTTTCACGATTTTCATCGTTATAGGTGATAATAATAGATAGGAGCTTCTGTATGCAGATTACGGTCTGTATGATACCTGCAGCAGGCTGTGTAATGTCTGAGAACGAATTTTAATTGACAATTTTGTAATTCGAGGGTGGAAATCATCTCGGATGATTCGTTATCATTTTCATCTCGTTTTTATATATACACGTATGTATATGTATATTGTATATATACAAGTTGAATGCGGAAGTTAAATTGGATCATTCGAATAACGATTTAATCCTTATATTGCCGAATAAGTGCGAATATAAAATTCGTGTTGACAAACTAGCGTGGTTGAGTATTCAACGCCATCTTATCACATCCGTATAACTATTCCCATCCTGATGCTGCGTAAGGTAGGTTTAAAACTTATTAATTTTTTTGCTTTTTTTTTTTTTTTATTTGTTCTCCGGTTATATAACACAGTGTAATAATACATGTATGTTTATAAATTTGCGCATGTGCGCGTTTCATAGCATCAAGCACGACGGATCGATGAATGATGGGAGGGTGAAGGAGAAGGAGGAGGAGGAGGAGGAGGAGGAGGAGGAGGAGGAAGAAGAAGAAGAGGGAAGTGAAGTGAAGGGAATACACCTGACCTTGATTGTATTTTTAGCGGCTTGTGCCAACTCGATTGGTTGACGATGAGCTAGCTTTCCGGGGCGGGAGGCGACGACGATGATGATGATAATGATGACGATGACGATACCAACGGTAGAAATTGACCACCTTCCTTACAGGGGTTAATTAAACCTGAGAGAATAATCGACGAGAGTTTAAAATTTTATAGTTACATCGTGGACTGCAGGAAACCGCGAGAAAAACTTACGACTGACGAAATTGCAACGAAATTTTATTATCAGATATATATGTATATTGTATGTATGTATTATATATATGTATACATATATGTATATGCGATTTGAAGATGCGTGTAACTGTTGCAGTAGTACAAAATGCGAAAACGTCAGATGGATTGAAACTATTGTTATTGCATGAGTTATTATAATATAGAATTTTGCATGATTAAGTTCTTTTTATTTTTTGTGTGTTCTTTCAAATTTTCATAACACAAAAGATAGGTATTTGGTATTGTACCGAGATTGATATAATTTTTTTCCTTTGCGTTTGTAAAAGTTTCAAAAGAAAAAGAGAAATAAAAAATACATGTGCGTAACAATTGTTAACGAACTGTGTTGTGCGCATTGGCAAGTTATATCATACAATAAATAGTAGTAATATATTGAATTTAAAAGATAAAGAAACGAAAGAGAGAGTCACAAGTACGTTCTGGTATATTATATAAATTCAAAATTAAAGAAACTACAGTCGTCGACCGAAATAAATCTCATTGTCAAATATACCTTGTAAGAATTGCGTAACGATCAAAGTCCCGGATCTCCTTCTCTCTCTTTCTCTTTTATTTGAAATACTTTACTCCGAAATAAAAATTACTTTGACCGTTGATTCGTTTACACCGAGGTTCCGTAAAATAATGTGACCCATTATTAAGACGAAGAACAAAAAAGAGAAAAAAAAAAATACATATATGGCGAAGGTTTACTAAAATTATTATTTATTTTTTTTTTTATTCATCTTCAAATTTTTTAAATATTCTTTCGTAAAATTTGACTTCATAAAATTGCGTGAATAACCGCAGGATCGTAGTTGAACAAATAAAGCGATGTCGAGGGGGAGGTGAATAAGTGTATGACAAAGTAATGATTTTACTAAAGTCAAGTAACCGCTCGGTTATGCTTATAAATTAAATTGTCGGTTATGCTGGGAGGGCGACGTAAGGCCGTAAGGCGGAGTCGGTCGGACGCATCGTTGACCGGCATTCCTTGGCTGGTATAAGGTGGGTAGGAGAAGGAAGTAGACGGAAGGAGAAGGAAGAGAAGGAAGGAGAAGGAAGGAGACTTAGGAGTGGAGCGAGTGGAGCGAATCGAGCAGTGGTTGCGCCCAACTTGGAGCGATCAGCAGTAGTAACCACCTGTTAGCGGTCGGCCTGAACTGAAGCAGCCTCGTCGAAAGACGGACGCACTTTGCCTCTCCACTCCATAACACTCGGTGGATGCTGAGATGGACTCCGAATAACGACGCGGCGGCGAAACGTTGGAGGATAATAGGGAAATAAATAAAAATGAAATTCAATGAAATGAAACGAAATGAAAAAAAGACCGCAGCAACGCTGCCGACCTTTTTCGAAAGAAATTATTTTCCCAAATCTTTGGAAAATATTGAACGTTAATAAATAAATATAAAAACGTACGTGAATACTCCGATAGGAATGAAATTTATATTTTCAAACAAAAAATAAATTTCACCGTTACACAAGTTTGAAAAAATAATTTTTTGTCATTTTTTAAATTCTCTTCGAGTAACGAGATCGTGATTATTTGTAAAATAATGCACGATTTAGAAAAGAAATAAAAATACGTTTTAGGTATTTCTTTATATATGGTATATATATATATATGTATAGTGTATAGTGTATAGTATAATATAACTGGCAGGCAAGAAAGGAGAGAAATTAGTGACAATTAAAATTGTTCACCTTTTTGTAACGGTTTATTATTCCATTATGTTACTACACATTTATTAATTGTTATACCGACTCGGATAATTATATAAAATATATATGAGGTATTCCATCCCAAGTGTGTAAACCCGTGACCCTCACCCTCTCGGATTTTTTTTATTTTTTTTTTATATGATCGCATTGAGCCTAAAAGACACCCTCATATTTTTTCTAGATTTCTTCAAACATCCCTTATTTAAAAAAAAAAATTTAAAAAAAAACGCCATTTTTTTAAACCTGAAAAAATTCTCAAAAAACCGTGATAACATATAAAAATTTTCAAGCTATCACCCGTAGTGGGCAGATTTTTTTAAATGTGTTTTACGAGCTATTAACCTTCACAAAATTTCAAAAAAATTCTCAAATTGCTCACCTTGAGCAGATATTGAATTATTTCGGTACTCAAAATGAATATAAAATTCATAATTGATAATATAAAATTCATTTTGAGTACCGAAATAATTCAATATCTGCTCAAGGTGAGCTATTTGAGAATTTTTTGGAATTTTGTTAACGTTAATAGCTTGTAAAATACATTAAAAAAAATCTGCCCACTACGGGTGATAGCTTGAAAATTTTTATATGTTATCACGGTTTTTTGAGAATTTTTTCAGATTTAAAAAAAATGGCGTTTTTTTTTAAATTTTTTTTTTTTTTTTTTCAAATAAGGGATGTTTGACAAAATCTAAAAAAAATATGAGGGTGTCTTTTAGGCTCAATGCGATCATATAAAAAAAAATAAAAAAAATCCGAGAGGGTGAGGGTCACGGGTTTACACACTTGGGATGGAATACCTCATATACACATATAAAAATATTTGAAAATATATCGATAATCACTTTATATATTATATCTATAATTATACATACGAAGCAAGTTTCGATGATATTTTGAAACCGGTCAAAACCGGATTGCGATTCGTATTTTCCTCGTTTCGTTACTTTTCATACGCTGTTATACTTCATACGACGTCGGAATTTTTTAACGCAAAAAAAATTAAATTCAAGGGCTGCTAGTTTTGATTACTACAAATTATCGTTACACGATATATACAATATATGACGGTTAACGTCGCGGCTATGATACATATTATAACATACGTGCACGTGTACGTGCTTCGTTTATATCGCGATTAGGTGTAATTACGCTTCTTTATATTCCCCGGCATTTGGTCCAGCCGGCCGGATCTAACCGGTGCGGTATAGCAGAGAAAATGTATGTGTGTCAACGATGATAAGGCCGACCAAGCGCTGCCGCGTTGCTGCGGTAAAACGTCGTGCGTCTTGAGTGTTTTTATCATTTTCAATTCCATGTTCAACCGGCAACTACATCTTATATCGTCTACGTAGAATTTAATTTGCAACCTGACAATTTCTCATTCACTCGCAATTATTAATAATATATCATTATTATTAATATTATTACTATTATTATTATTATTATCATCATTTTCAAAAGGTTTAAAAATTTAATCGAAAAAAGATGACGTTCCATTAAAACGAAAAAAAAAAAAAAAAAAGGAAAGAAGACACCTGCGCGTGTTATTCATCGAA
This sequence comes from Diprion similis, assembly GCF_021155765.1. Taxonomy (NCBI): domain Eukaryota; kingdom Metazoa; phylum Arthropoda; class Insecta; order Hymenoptera; family Diprionidae; genus Diprion; species Diprion similis. The sequence continues at coordinate 23,811,754 of NC_060108.1, forward strand.
GGAAGAATTTATAATTGCGATACATCAGTCGAAGAAATTAAGGTGACAATATTTTTCACCACCTTGTTATTCTCTCGCTTTTTTTTTTGTCTGAATTTATAATGCAAGTCTGTGCTATGACGACGCGTGTATCAATAGAACGTGATCGGAAAATTGTGATAATTATACCTGTTATATATTTATATATATATATATATATACCGTATATACGAGCCATGTTCAGAGTTGTTATTACACTGAAATATATATATATATATATATTCGTCGTGCGATCGCTACAATGTATAATTCTTTAGATTAAAAACAATGTGTAAAACGGAACTCGGTGGGTTACTGTACGTATAAGCTATTCCTGGATATGCTATTCCTGGAATCTCTTACCGCAGGGCTCTCTTGTCACGTCGGGACTTGAGTATGTACGTAATTACATACGTTATATATTCGTACATATTATTATAATTCAGATTAATAATTACGCGAACAATATATAAAAGTATTACAAAGATTACGTCATCGCGATGTTGGCTGCGTAATTATTATCAAAGCGTCGGTTAACTAACATAAGAGTAAATCATATTATATACACACATACGTACGTTGTTGTAGTTTTTGTTGCTGTTGCTGTTATGATCATTATTATCATCATGCAATTGCATTTTTTCCGATATCGTTGTATAATTGTATCAAACAGGTGGTCCAACAAACGTACATTTATAACGTTTGAATTTCGCCTAGTTTTTTTTACTTATTTATTCATTGTTGTTGTTTTCTTTTTTTCCCTCTACTTCTGGAAAAAAAATTGAACGATGGCAAAAAAAAAAAAAAAAAAAACTTTCAAAAAGTCTACCTCGTAGGTGATTGAAATGAGAATATTGGAATAAAAATAAAATTATGAAACCACAGCGAGCGTGCATCATTACGTATTACGAGTGTAACATGTAATTGAAGTTAGCAGCGTGCATCGAGAGTCGGTAGGTAGGTAGGTAGGTAGGTAGGTAGGTACGGAAAGAAAAGCGAGAGGCGGCAAGAGGCAGAGAGAGAGAGAGAGAGAGAGAGAGAGAGAGAGAGAGAAGAGGCAGACAAACAGTACTTGCGCTATAAATAAATTTCGTTCGTAAAGTCGTCGCCAGAAGACGCCATAAGACGTCGTCGTCGCCGCCTAGCTGCGCTCTCGGCTCTCGCTTAGAGGCGCGAAGGAGGAACCATTCCGACATCAGTTCGCGATTGTACGCCTTCTACGTCGGCTCGGTCACGTCACGTCACGTCACGTCACGTTACGTTACGTTACGTTACGTTACGTTGCGTCGCGTCGCGTTACGTCGCGTCGCGTCCCCTTAAAAATCGGTACGAATATCCTCTATAGGAGGGAAGGAGCGAACGAGCAGGAAATGCTAGCGAAAAGTGTTGGTTTTTCTCACCACGTGTTTATTTGGTTTCGTTCTTTCTATTCGATGATATACGCATAGTGTTCGACGGTTGTTGTTGTTGTTGTTGGTTTTTTTCTCTCGTTCTTGCTGTTGTTATTGTTGTTGATGATGTTGTTGTTGTTGTTATTATTATAATAATAAAATATTACTTCAAAACAATTTTCACTTGATTTTCTTAGAGAGGAACGTATAAGTGAACGAACGTACAAGTGAAATACAGATTTATACGTGAAATATATATATATATATATATATATATATATATATATATATATATATATACAATATATGTACGATATATTTTACGTGAATTGATTCGTTGTAAACGTAAGGGATTTTTTATTTCACCTATACGAAGTGCAGATGTTTCAACCACGTGCGGAATCTTACGAGATAATACCGCATAATTATCAGTGAGTTGATTTTTAATTTGTGAATTATATTTGGTGAATTCTTTCATACTGTACGTTTTGACAATGTTTTTGTTCATGGGGGGGGGGGGGGGGGGGATTTTTTATTTTACTTCTGTTTGTCTGAGAGAGGCGAAAATTTTGTCGAAGGAAATAAGGATTGTATTGTTGAAAATACGTACGACTACTTGAATGTTCGACTGTTTAAAAAAAATAAAATAAAAAAAGAACGGTTTCTTCACAATTGGTGTCACTTAAACCGTCATGTAATTTAACAAACATTAATTCGAATAGTTTTCATACGAGTGAGCTTAACATTTGATATACGAATAGGAAATCAAATGAACTGAATCTTACTTCTAGCAATATGCAAGTCAAAGTTTACTTAATTCACGACTAATTTTCTTGAATTTAATTTAACAAGTTGTACGATACGTGGGAGAGAAATTTTTTAATCAACTTTTTTGGAAGCTGAAATTTACAATCTGCACAAGTGTAGTAGTTCTTTGCATGAGCATCTATTTCTTTGTTGATGATGAGAAATGCTTCCTATTCTACTGCGAAAAAATGGCGATGTTCCATTTTGGCAAAAAGCTTTAACTGCAAACCTGCAGTAGCTAACGTCATTTATCATATTATTCTGGCACGAAGCTCTGCTTGCATAATTTTGTTTTACACCTCTAATTACCTCGTCGTGCATATGACACGCCGTGTTTTGAAATGTTGAAACCACCGGCTTAACTCATCGATTATTGGCTAGTTTGTCGTCTCACATCAGCTGTAATTATTATTTCCCACTACTCGATGTGTGCAAAATGTGGATTTACTTCATCATTTATTTACGCAGTGCACCGTATGTATAGCTTCGCTGTTGTTGGATGCAATTACATATTTATTTTCAAACAGCGAGGCAATTCACGCCGCACAAAACTATCCGCTGTTGTCTTTTACACAAAGATAGGCACGTAGGTAATTAATTACCTTACGTACCTACTTACAATCAGCTCTGCAGGTGACAATGGCGTTAGAACTTCTACTCGGACTCTATATTATATTCAAAACAGTCGCCACTCGTTGCTTTCCTCCACCGCACTCCATTAATTATCTTGTAATATACATTTACAGTGCGTAAAGTTCACACGCTTATTGCATATATATGTAGATATATCAGTTTCATCAGGTCGAAGAATCGGCAACGTTGTCGTCGTAAACGCAACGTTCACGGTAAAACGATATTTTCTCTTAATTTTACACCGATTTTTTTCATAAGAAATACTAAGATTTTCAAATATATCAGCGTATTTCGTGATTATTTATATACGATTTATCCAATTTCAGGTTATTATAAAATAACATTTCTTCTTTGGCACGACGAATCGTTTCGATAAACTTATTGTTAGTTTAATTTCAATGTGATCCAGTTTCAAAATTAGCAGGTATAATAACTACTTATATTTTTCGTTGAAAAATTTCTTTATATAATCTACATTCTTACGTCGCTCTCCGCTAAACTGATAATCTAATTGCTGCTGCTGCAAACTCCTGCGTCGAAAGCAATTACACGGAGGAAAATCAACTTTCTAAAAGAATTCGTTCTCATAGTTTACACATTTGTCAAAATCTTGCTCTTTCTTCGTTTTTTATTTTATTTTTATTCTTCTCACAGGGATCGCCAGGAGGAATGCTATTTGCATTATGTAACATATATTGTCTTGAAATTATTCTTTTTGCACACGAATTTTTACGCATGCTAGGCGAACGGTTCCTGACCTTACGCGCGCGTCTACGTCTCACTTTCACACTTTGGTATATTAAACACCATGGAATCTAAAGTTGGTTAAACCTCGAGGCTCCGTTTGTCGGAAGTTGAGAAAATTAATCGTTGCCCTTGGCGTCATTTTAATTATAAGCATTTTATTAGCGTCACTCTGATTTCGAGCTATTATTACAAGAAATTATTTCTAACTCTAAAATTTTATTCTAAAGTTAGAAAATTTCTTCATCGAAGCAGTCGTAAGAATGGTCGATTTCAATTTTTAGAATACAGTATATATACGTACGTTATGAATAGCTCAACGAGTTTTCGACTCACAATTCTATACCCGGAAACGAACTTTCCAAGTTTACACTGTACTCTACATGATTTTTTTACTTCTTTGTATATTTTGTTATTTCTAATCTTACGCGTCTGTTGAAAAAATTTTTCGAATTCGAACAAAAAAAGAAAACAGAAATAAATAAATAAACAAACAAACTACAACAACAACAACAACAACAACGACCAAATGTTTCTCGTCCACGCAAGACGGTGAATTATGTATTTTGTGAACTGTTTCCTTTTCTTATTTTCGGCGGGATCAAACCCTGGCCTTGCTATATACGTATATAAGTTATATACCTACTTGAGAGTAGGACGCCGTGGCGATAAGCATCCCTGATGCAGTGTTTATTTTGGTGTGCCTATTACGCCTCATCGAGGAAAACGTTACCCTTCGCGTTTCACCTAGTACCTATCTCTATACCTACTTATCTTGTATGTAACACATTTTCTTGAAAAACATGAGAGATTTTTATGAAATAAATGACGTAAGATGATTTTTTTTAAACTCTGAATCGGTTTCTGATTCAGATTTCAATGACAGGTATTTTCTTTGATTTTTCTTGCTTCGTATGGTTTATTTTTTTGTTGTCGTTTCCATTTTCAAATTTTATACAGTTTCATCTTCCAGACTGATTCATAGATTCAATGATTTTTAATTTAAAGTTTCCCTTCTCCCACTGTGTTGTGTAAACTACTGCAGGATAAAAATTTTGTATGACAGATTAGTTTGCTTTTTTTTTCTCTCTCTCTTTTTCTTACGTCTGCAGCATCTGACGTAATATACTTATACTTGGAATTTGTTGATTGTCGTTACATTTTTTTTTTTTTTTTTTTTTTCTTTTTTCTTTCCAATTCTCACCGGTAATGATGAATTTTAATTTATCTACAAATTAAGCATAATTATCTTGAGCATACACATTAAAATAGAAACGCTTAGTCATGCTGTAACAGCTCTATCACATTCTCTTTCATGACTCGCACGTTCTTCACGTTTTACAACTTGAAAAATGGTTATACATTTGTATTATGTACTTGTCGTTTAATTTATATTCAAGAATTCATACGTAGTATAGAAGCGAACGGCTGTATTACACATATTATAAAATTGATAATCGGATTTTCTTCTTTTTCCTCCCTTCCGTTGCTTCGCCGCATGTTTTATTACTGTTGTTGTTGTTGCGATATCGTTTAAAAATGCGGGGATATCATCAGGGTGGCTGAAAATGTCGTGGAATTTTTTTTCCTACAAACTTGTGGCCACCCGGTATAAATAAATTGTTTTTTCTTATCGATTTACTTCTCTCACTGTTTAATTGTTGAAAAAAAATTTCTGTTTTAATTACGTGACACGATTATTGCCATTCAAAACAGACACGTACGTATTGCACTCTACGAAAATGCACATCCAAGCGCATTATGCAGACAGATGCATTCGTGATTAGCTCCACGTAGTAGGTAATTATCACCACCAAATTACAGTCGGCATGGCGCCCACCGCGTCATTATGCAACGTACTAGGTATCCGGGCAGAAACTTTGCTGCCCGTATTATGCATTTATTATGCAAACGTCAATGCACTTTATATACATATATACACTCCCGTACTCGTTTCGCACATGTGTTTTTTACGCACCGCCATGCAGTTACCGGTTCTACATGACGGAGTAATTTGTCTCACCTCATAACACAGGGCGTATATAGATATACATAAAATACTTTTATTACACCTACTTACGATAGTTGTAAACTTGGTATTTTAAGTGAATTTTTTTTTTCCACCTTTGCGCGTGGAAATTTTTTTTTTTCATTTTCGGAGAATTTTAACAATCACGGCTTATACGTAATTCGCCACAAGTAAAGCCTATATAGGAAGTAAAGATAGTAAAGATTGACTAAAATCTTGCATCGCGGTTGTATTATTACACTTATTTGATACCGTTATTATTATATATATGTATATACTGAACCGAGTTTATAATATAACTTATATGGCGAACGACGCGTGAGAGATTCGCGTCAAGTCCTAACAGCGGCTTCAACCCTTTGATCTTCGGCATACCATTATAATCGCCGTTAGCGTTTTTAGCTCGCGGTGCTGCCTCCCAAGTTCAACATCCCGTTAATGGTTCAGGTTCCGAGGAGTACGCGACTTCCATATACTCACCAGAGTCTCGTGTCTCATATTATGTATACCTATACCTCCTGCCAGACATCTGCGAAGAGGAAAAAGAAGATGAAAAACTTGAGGAATGATACCGGTGTGGCGGTGTGGTGCAGCCTGATAAACGATCCTTCGATGCTATCGATTATAACGCTCACAATCAAAAGATTGATCGATGGATCACGTTTTCCATCCATATACATACATATATTTTATAGAGTTATTTTTCTATTCATCTTTTTAAATTTCGCTTGATCAAATCAATTTATCCTAATTTATTATTATACACAACGATGTCCTTTTGGTGGCGGAAATCGTTTATTCGATACTCAGGAATCGTCACGAAAATCGGTCATGATTGACTAGAAAGAGCATAAGATTGGCATATTTTGAGGGAAAAGAGAAGAAAATTGTTTTTCATTAAACTTTCAAAAGTTTGAAGAATCATTTAGATGAACTAAAATTATTCCGTTTTTTTTTTCTCACGAATGTAAGAACCAAGATACAGAGTATCTTTCGTATTTTTAATTTATAACTTAGCTTCTCGTTATTTAAATTATAATATAAACTCGATGAAAAACAGACTCTATCCAAGTTAAAAATATTCAATTCCCGTCTCTGCGCAGCGATGATATCTTCTCTTCTACTTCTTTCCGCCTGCATGCAGACTGATGCGGTGAATCGAAAGTGATTCCGATTACGTCACTCGAGTATAATCATTCCCTCTACTTTAGAGGCGCGGTGCGAAGTCACGAGATCAATTTACACGACGATGAATGAGAGTATCGTGTGCTACACACCGTTCTTCTTCTTACACACTCCTCTTACAACTTATTCTGTCTAATTCGTCTTCGTCTTCGTCTTTCGATTCCTTTCACGATCTTTTCACTAGCCTAAAGCCTTATTTATTTATTTATTTATTTTTTTTTTGTAACTATCAATGCATTCTTGATACGCGGCTGAGTGACTGCGATCAGGAGCTTATCACTCAATTATTTGTTGCATAATAATTGGCTTACGATATCGTGACGTTTATATTTGCTACTTTTATTCATTTTCTTTTTAATTCGGCTCAATATTTACAAGAATATTTATTTGTCATCCGACTCTTTGTTGCAGATTTTTTATGTTGCATACCGCGTGTCTAATGTATAAATGGTAAAATGTTAATTGGCGCATTTTTCAATTTCAATATTTTCTTAACGTGTCCTCATGTTTTTTCTCGTAAATGCAAAGGGGCAAATAAAATACGTTCTTTTGCCATTAAGACACGCGATCTAAAATTTTTTTTTTCTTCTCGTGTATTCTAACACGGTGACTATTCGCAATCGCCAAGATCTATCTAATTGTAGAGGTTGCTGTTCATTATTATTATTATTATTATACATACTCGGTGGTAGTTTATTACGCAATTTCACTTGCTTGACCGCGCGTCAAGAGAAACTCTAAATTATTATACTCTGAGGCTTGTTTACAGCAACTCGGCCGAATAAACGTTCGTTACATATTATATATATAATACACAAACGTATATCTCTTGAGTCTTATATTCATTTGTATTACACTTATGTTATATGTGTTATGTACATGAAAAACGAGAAAAACGCTCGGCACTCGAAATTCTTTTTCGTTATTTTCAATTTTGCAACAGCTGTTGGACATTATATGTATATCACCACTTTATATTCCCATTTAAAAATACATGTCTTTTGGTCACATTCTCAATATATATTTTATTACAAGGGTATTAATTTGCAAAGTAATCTGTTATCGTGAGATTTTAGCAAGCATTTGTGCTACTATCTGATGAAAAAATTCACACTTCCTTTTATGTAAGAAACAAAACGTTTTTAATGATCAAAATTTAATCGACCAAATGAATATCTATATGTATGTACGGCAAGTGAAACGATATACTGCTGATATACTTCTTCATCATCTCTACACACAGCTGCTTATCATTTATTCATTCATTCATTCTTGGAGCGATTCATTCCCCTCTTTACATCGTAGGTTCCACCTTATCACTTCAAGATAATACCTCCTGCCTATATCCTGGCCGAACATACGTCTCCACACAACATACTATATGTACATACATACGTATACCGGCGTGCATATGCAATGCACGAGTTGCATCCGGTATCTTATATGTACATACCTATGTATACTCGAGCCGGTGAACAATGGCGCAGTTTGTATTTATCGTTGTGTAATACATACACACGTGTACCTAGATTCGTGAATTATTATCATATTAACAATTATTACCATAATTGTTACATATATGGTAATTTCTTTTCAGGTATATATATATATATGTATATACGTATATACAGTGTAATTACAAAAAACGTAGAGAGTGGGAGGAAAACCAAATTTTATTTCCAAACACCTGTTGCCGTAGGTATACATATATGTATGTATGTCATGTATCATGTAGGTACTAATTTCTAGTCGTGAATTAAAAGACTGATGAATAATATCGACTAATATAAGCTGCTGTTGTATAAACGCCTTCCATTCGTTTATATGTATGTATAAGTATATCATCATTATTGTGCATATTATTGCCGATTTGAAATAAGACGGAGATGAGACTCTTCCGACGACCGCGACGCGACGACGTCACGGGAACGGTTTGCAGAATGCGGTGACCGTCAGACGTTAGCCCAGTCCTCACGGTGCAGCAGCATTCGTTATACGGTCAATGATCCCCCGTCTCGCCCCACCCTGCTTGCACCAACCTTCGACCCTTTCTCTCTCTCTCTCTCTCTCTCTCTCTCTCTTACTCTCTCCGAAGCGGTACGTATGCATATGAAACCGGAAATGCTTGCGGGAATTCTTACTCGCGTAATATTTTTTTTCCTACTGGTTTAGTTTATGTACTAAAATGATTATGACGACGACGACGACGACGATGGTGATGATGATGATAATGATGAAATTCACATTTTACGAACATGCGTCTCAATGTTGTATTACAATATATGTTATATATTCGGAGTTGATACTCGTGATATTACATATGAGGTAGACTTTTTGCTTTTCGTACTATTGCCAATGGCTGATATCCATACAGATTATTTCAATTCGAAATCTGCTTTTGGAATTATTCATTCGTTATACCCATGTATGTATAATAATATAAACGCGGCTTTTTTTTTTTTTCTTTTTTTTTATTTATTTAAAATAAAAAAACCCTTAAAAAGGGCGTTGATTTTTTCTTATATCTACCGATGTCGAATGGAGTGGAATTTTTTTTTTTTTCTTCTGCACAATTGTAGTCTTCGTCAATTGTCTATGCGGTGATGGGACGTTTTTAATTTTCATCTGCGTCTTTGGTGATAAAAAAAGCGTTGATTACGGTCGACAATCATTTGTCTGTTTATTATTTTATCGAATCTTTGCGGTTTTCGAACATCTAGAATACGAAAAACAGATTTTTTTTTTTACGGATGCCGGTCTCTCGGTCTGTTTAACAAACTTCCGTGATAATCTCGGAAACGGCTTGATGAAAACTTTTTTAAATTACTGGATTTCACAATCAAATGATGGGTGTGAAAAATAGCACTTTCCAGTTTTCTACCGGAAGTGAATCGATTTTCAACGCTTTACCGACAAACGTATACTTTTTCTTCCTTATTACTTTTTCTAGATATATGATTACGCTTTTCCCACTTTACATATTTATTTTGAATTTCTTTTTTTTTTTAATAAAATTTATGTTTTTCAGAATTTTTTTTCTCCTCTAATATTTCTTTGAAAAATTTTTCATTTGTTTCTCAAATCCTGTCAGTTTTATAGTTTTTCGACTAACCGACAGACTCTTCTTACTGTTTTACCAGCATGCTTTGTTATTGTCTAATGAATTTCCCTTTTCTTTTTCTTTTTCCTTCTCGTTTCACTCTTTTGACCCGAATTTCTTTTTCTTCGTATATACAATTTGCAGCTGTTTTTTTTTATACATACCGCAGTGCATCAGCTACTTCAGGCTAGCTTCTTCCAATTCTCCCTTAAATATGTACACCTACAGTTGAACTGTCTGTTTCATGCTCGTTTATCGGACGCTTGGCGGCTTGTAAATATTGCTTCTATAAGTACTTAATTATTATCAGCTGATAACGATACTCTTCAGAGAACTAGATGGATAATATACATTTACACGCATTTTGATGCGTCAACGCTACCGGCGCTTGCTGGTTGGCTGGTCTTTGCTCTTTGCTCTTTGCCAGATCTCTCTTCTAACTTGTATACAACGTTTTCTAGTTTGTTTTGTTTGTTTGTTCGTTCGTTCGTTCGTTCGTTCGTTTCTTCCTTCCTTCCTTCCTTCCTTCCTTCCTTCCTTCGTTTATACACGTGCAGTATAATTGTTTGTTCCGTATGCCATTGTTGCGAGAATTTTCGTTTCCTGCAGAGCACAAGAGGGTGCTGCACTTGGTGGAATTTGACAGGAACAATGTGATGTACATAATCTGCGCAATAGACAGAATTGAAGAAACATTCGTTGATAATTTTTACATACGTAAATTGGCAAGAATCCGAATTATTATTGTTATATATGTTTTGTATATATACTGTTACAAAGGGTGAAATCATTCGTTTTGCTCCCTTTTAACGCTCTAGTAGTCATCATAAAGAAAAGACATGAAAAAGACATGTCAACCGGTATTATTGCAAAAACAGTTCTGTTACTGACTTCAAAAAGTAAACACATATTTGCATTAAAAGCATTCTCCCAAGCATTTAATTCCGTTTTTTTCATACATTGATAAACTAAGCTCACGAATCCATAATTTATCCGTAACTTATACAAAAGTTACAATGTGTGCAATAATTTTTTTTTTAACATCACATTTTCATTTTGATTTCTCAGCAGAAGTATGAAATATTGTGTTTCATATATTATATAACGTAAATATTTCGTTTCTTTTCTTGAACCCTTGGATTCGAACTTTTCTTCAATACAATTTATATAATACGTTCGTTCTTCTCTTCTCTCCCTCGTGCATATCCTATATGTATATTGTTATAAGTATTACCCGTTATTGCGACACTTGCGGTCTGAGATATTATCAGGAACGTCGACTGGCAAACGGTAATTCTTTGATTTTTCACGTCCCTGATTTTCGGGAGAAGCAATTTTCTTCTTCTGTATTGCGTAAGCCAGAAGTTTAGTTACAAGTCTGCAGATCACGGTGCTGACAACTTTATTTTAAAATCTCTTTTTAACGACGCGACGCCTGACCGTATATATATATATATATATATATATACACACATACCTACGTATACGTATACTAATAATATTATACAATACATATATTTGCGTACACCTGCGTATATTTTTTGCACACAGGCACACACACATATGCATGTATATATTAATGTATGTTAAAAAAAGAAACAACGTATGTAAAAATGATTTTTGCTTCTTAACCTTGACTCACACGAAGGTTGCGCCAAAACTTATAAGAGTAATAAGTATATGGCTTAGGGATGCGCATACATGAACATTGTGTGCGAAAAGGTGAAAACTTATATTTTCGCGACTCTTGTTAACTAATAATAGATAATATTTTTAAACACAACAGTTTTCGGGCCAAGTGGATAAAAAAAAAGTAAAAAACAAATACGGATTTTTTTTTTAACTCGCTATGTAAACATTCGGGGAAATATTATTCAAATGTAATAAGTATACTTGACCCTTTCAGGTGCGGTGTTTCATACGTAGATTATTTTCAATTTTTCTAGCTCTATAATACGGGCTCACTTCGGAATTAATAAATACCTCACTTTTGTAATGCAGTATGTGTTTTCACTCGAGAACTTCACAATAATTTGTTAACGTAAAAATCAATGCACAAAGAATACAATTTTAAAGCCAAATTTTATATACCGAAGTTTTTCTGGTCGCTGAATACGAATCAGGTATGATAGCTTGAAAATTCAAAGTGGTGGATCCAATATGGCGGACGGTAGTCTCCAAATTTTGCATCAAAGAAAAATTTCGCCTTAGTCTATATGAAATTCAGGGTCGAAATTATTCTTGATTTTTTTAAAAATTTATCAATTTTTTTATTATACGTGCCATTTCATTGAAAAAATTCAGCATTTTGGCATTTTGAATTTTTCCATTTTGACCGCAGAATCGTAATCGGCAATCTGAAAAATCTACAGTTCACCGATGATTTTCATGTTTCATATGCAAGTGAAAAATGTGCCCCTTAAAGGACTAAGGTTATCAGAATGCAATCGCATAGCTACGTTACACGTAATGTACACAGGCTGCTTCGAATGCAATATAGCTAGTTGTTCTCGATCAGATTTATTATCGTTTAACGAATTTTTATTTGTTCTCTTTCTAGATATCCGCCAGTTTCGGCCTGATCGAGCCTCTGATCTCTGTGCGGAATTTTCGCGAATCCAGTGATCGCACGTTTATTAACCAGAATACACTGGGCCTGGTGTAAGTTTCTGTCATGTGAAAATATACCTACACGATACACGCAAATTGTAACCTTCGTTCGCCTCTTTTAAAAAAGAAGAAAAAAATCGCGTAGCCCCTTATTACTCGCGATTAAACTCGACCGTAGTGCGCAGGATTATTGTTGTTGCTGTTGTTGTTGTTATTATTATTATTATTTTTATTTCTGTCATCGTGACAAAAGATAATTAAAGAAAGAAAAATAAATCAAAAAATTAATACTTCTCAACAATCCATCATCTGCACTGCAATACGATTACATACATATATATGTGTATATATATATATAATATGTATGCAATGTATATATGCAATATCGTAGTGTGTGATTTTTTTGTGCAAGTGGTAATAGTATAACAATAATAAACATAAATAGTAACGATAATCATCGAGTGTGAAAAGATAAATAAAAGAAAAGCAATAAATAATTGAAGAAGAAGAAAGTAAAGAAAAGAAAGATTTTGGAATCGTGATAATTTTACCGTTTGGATGTTACTTGGTGACGCGAGTTTTTCACTGGATATAAATATATCGTTAAAACGGTTCACGACGAAAGGCATATATGGACTATGGTGCTACCTACAATATGCACCATACCAATCATTTAGGTACGTATCGTTGATATGACTAACAGCTGAAAGAAAGAAAGAAAGAAAGAAAGAAAGAAAGAAAGAAAGAAAGAAAGGAACGAGGAAATAAATAAACAAATGAACAAACAAAATACCCGCAACGTATTGCTTGCGATTAATTTTGGAAATTTTGATTTAAGTAATATCGGTAAATATTATCACAAATAAATCTTGATGAATTTTTATTTCTCTCCAATCCATAAATATGTCCACAAATAAAACTTGCTCGAAATTTTTTTAACCATACTACATGCCTTTTCGTCATACTTATTATACAGATAGAATAGATGTATGTAAAACTTTATATTTTCAATATTTCTTTCCCTGTACATGACCTCTCTCTCTCTCTCTCTCTCTCTCTCTCTCTCTCTCTCTCTCTCTCTCTCTCTCTCTCTCTCTCTCTCTCTCTCTCTCTCTCTCTCTCTCTCTCTCTCTCTCTCTCTCTCGCACACACATAATGGATTCTATTTTCTACTGCCTCGAACGGATAAATCATCGACCGGGCTTCTGATCTTTATTATACATATATACATGCATATAGGTATAATTTTTATTTGAACATGTATAGTTACCTTAACGTGCGGACTAAGGTCCTAAAATTATATTTCCGGTTGAAATATGTACATACATATCTACATGCAAATATGTGTCATCGTACGTTTGTTTGTCGTGTGTGTGTGTGTGTAATTAACTATATATAATATCCAGTTTATATATGCATAAGGAATATATAGGTATGTCTTTGCATGCATGCAACGATGTTGGTAAACAACCGTGGATCGTCTGTGCACACTTTGTGCAGGCAAATATATATATATAAATATATTTATGTATAATTTCCTACACGTACATACGTATATATATATATATCCGATTTCCTTCAGGGATGTGGAAAAGCCGGTTTCATTCAATCGATTATCCTAAATATCTATATAAATATAGAAGTTCTAAGTGCCCATGTCGTGGCAAATATGTACTTAACGGATAATTGTTATATATGAATATTTGGTGATTGGACACTTATTTCCATTCTATGAAGCGAGAAAGAGAGAAAGAGACAGAGAGAGAGAGAGAGAGAGAGGAGAGAACGGATTCATTTTTGGTTTGACGTTAGGAGCCGAGGGCATAGGACCTAGTGTACACAAATGTCATCCTATATATAGTTTCGGGCTAAAGTTAGGAGTCGGCCAACGGCCAGAAATACTAGCTAGTACCACCGGTAGAGGTGTACATACTAGCTCTAGAAAGCGAGATCGCGCGCCGTTCTACGACCTATACGCGTTATACGTGAATGCAGTCGGTCGTCGGCCATGCAAACTAACTTCGTGTCATCCTTTCTACGATTGCATTTTATTGTATGTATGTATGTATACGTATTTTCAAAATTGAAATTCGACTTCGGTACATTATTGCATTCGCATTATTCGTCTTTCAGTTTACAGAGTTTTTGTGTAGATAATTAATACATATATGTATATAGTAGGTTGTTGTACGTATCTTGTTGGGGTGCGATTACTTATTTTAAATATTTTGAGAAATTTGACCGGAATGTCGACGAAATTGTTTCCAAATAAATAAATAAATAATTAAATACATATAATATCTCATCGAAAGCACAGTTTGACGTTGTTAAAAATAACCACACATTTTCACACTATCAACTTTCAGTATATATCCATACATAGGCTTATTTCAATTGCCCCTGATGAAATTTTATACTCAACTTTAGAGAGGATGAGTATCGAAGATCCAATTTTGCCGTGATAATTATAATCCCAGTTAGTTGCTCTACGGACCCCGATGATAAAATGGTTGACTCCTGTGCATAAACATGGAAAATTCTTGTTTTATCATCGGGCTCCGAAGAGTTACTTACTGGGATTATAATTATCACGGCAAAGTTAGATCTTTTATAATCGACTTCCTTAAAGTTGTTAAGTGAATTTGCGGGGGTGGGGGGGGGGGGGGGGGGGGGGCATCGATTTGACTGCGGGACTGACTACTTGCTAGAAACATTAATAATTGTAAGAAATCAAGAAAAAAAGTTTAGTCAAAAACGTGTGTTTTGAATGGCGAACTTCACATCGAGATCGCTGCTGTAGAGGAGGTTTTTGGTTGTTTATTTGAAACCAATCTGGGAATTGGGCGGCTAAGTAAAAAATTTGAGAGAAATTCTCTTCACATAATCTTAGACGAGACGAAGAAATATACGAAAATAATACTTTCACATACAAGTTACATACGTATATTTTTTCGTGTCTTGAACTTTTATACACGCGGCAAGTTTTACTTTTATATATAGCGGTATGTAATCGAAGTGGCATCCCGACGTCGGCTGTAGACTCGAATCAAATCGGGGGGGGGGTGAGAAAAATAGCGCGAAAATTCAGGGAGGAAGGAAGTGGGGCGCGTAGGGGGGGCGGGGGGGGGGGGGGGAGGAGAAAACGAGCATTAAAAATACAAAGAAATAAATCCATCCGATCGCGCAACGAAAACGCGGTGGTGAAATGTAAATATGTGTATGTATAAACGTGTATGTTAAGGTGTGTATACGTATGTACGTATGTACGTAGATTTGGTGAAACACGTGGAGAAGAGAGAAGTTTGCATGGGACGGAAATACCATGGCCGGCTAGACCTCACGATTGTATTTTTGGCCTCGTTTTCTATTTTCGTATACGTATATAGGTGTGCGTGTACGTACGTACATTTCATATGTCGCGAAGGTATTTATATTGTACAAATGCATGCCTTTGTGTATGTGGGGTGATGTTCGTTACTAGGTTTCCAGTGGCTTATACTATTTTTTGAAATCAACACTGGAACGAGTTTCTTTTTTCAGTATGAATTTCACGTGTCAATGACCAACGACGCGAATGAGCGAAAGAAAGAAACGATTCGTTGCAGATCGTAGAAACGCGTAGAATTTCTGAAGAAAAAAAAAAAAAAAAACAGTGATTCACTGGGAATTTATTAATTAATATCACTGTACACACATACGTATTATATGTGAAAACAAAGGATCTAATGCAATGATGGAACATGAATAGTTATAGTATAATAACACCTGTGTTTCAGCGAATTTATTTATTATACGTATGTTGGAAGAAATTTATTTTCTACAATTAACGAGATGCAGTTTAATTATTTGGCGATGCTCGCCGAGGAGGATGTTTTGGTGAAAAATCTTATCTTCTTAAATAAAGAAAAAAACAAGAGAAAAGAAAAGAAAAGAAAACGAAATACTATCGTGTTCGATCGGGTCGAATTGGACGAGATGTTGATAACAAATAAATTAACCAACTTTTCTACTTGATATAAGTAATAGACTAATAAAAAAAAAAAAAAAAAAAAAAAAACTAATAATAAATAAAACAGTACTTGAACATCGAAGGAATCGCATTGTTGGCCAAAGTATAACAACGATGATTAAATATCGTTTTGAAATAATGATTTTAAGAAGAAGAAAAGAGAGAGAGAGAGAGAGAGAAAAAAAAAAGAAATCTCCGTATTTTTTAATTCTCTCGCTGAATGTACGTGAAATAATCGATCGTTTTGAATTCTTTCCTAATTTCGACCGTCTGGCATGCACATACCTACATAAATTATAAAATAAAAATAAGGCTGCACTCAGGCTGTGTATGTATGATAAAGCGGCGGGTATCGAATTCATCCGTTTACACTTTGCAAGTACCGTTAACTTGTTTTCAAATCGCCGTCTGTCTGAAGACGTGAATTGGTTAATGCCCCGCAGGTACAATATTATTACACCGCGCGCGTCGACGTTCCTGAATTCATTTCGCGTATTTTTTTTTGTTCTGTAAACGCTGTTTTAATCTTAAAAATACTATACCTTTTACCTTATACGTGTATACCTGATTAGGTTTGCGCTAATATGCGATTTACATATGGGGAGTTCCATGCGAATCCAACCAAGCTTTGACCCTTGCCATTTTTGATTTTGTTGAAAATATTTTCTGTCATCCTCCTAACTCTGAAACCGTAGCAACATTGTTTCAACGGTCTGAGAATACCTAAAAAAATTTCAAAACTTGTATTTTTAACTTACAATTAAAACATTTGTAGACCGGTTTCATTATGAAACTGGTAAAAAAAATTTGAATAAGCCAACAGATTGGACAAAAATCGTTCCATAATGGAATCGGTCTAAAAATGTTTTAAGTAAAAAAAAAAAAGACTTGAGAAGTTTTCGAAAATTTTCAGACTGCTCAATGTTTTAGTTGACTAGAAAAATTGAAAGCACTACGGAAAAAAAGGGCAAAATTTGGCCTATTACGAGCCCCGGTCTTGAAATTTTTGGAATAGAAATTACAGTTTCTGAAATTTTTTTTTAAGAATTCTAAGAAAGGCCCCCTTTTAAAATCGCTTTAAATATTTAGAAAATAATTGAGCAGTTGAATAAAAAATTAACAAAAAAATATTGAAGGCACTGTCTCAGAGTTGGAACAATTGCAGAAAAATGTCAAAAACAAAATCTCAGAATGGGTGTTTTTTTTTTTTTTTTTTATTTCAAATAATTCTCAAGAATCTGAATTTTCCATTCCGGACGAGTTTTTCTTCTTTTTTTTTTTTTTTTTTTCATTTTTATTCACCACTTTAAACACCATGTTTCAACGTTCCGAAAATTCTCAAAGAGTCACGAGAAATTCTTCGTTCTTGCGTCAAAGGATTCAGAAATGAACACAGAATTTTTGGTGACTCGTTAAGAATTTTCGAAACTTTGTAAACTAAACAGTCTAAAAACTCTCAAAAAAAAAAATCTTTTTCCTCTTATTCTTTTTTTTTTTTTTTTTTCGTGGAATATAATTTGTTCAATATTTATGTTACATGCATAATACTTCATCGATTTTCGATCTGATATTTCAAATCAATATAATACAGTTTCAGGTCTCGTAGAACTACGTAAGCTTGTAGGTTATAGGTGCAAGCACATCCGCCTTACACAACCGACACGTATACCTACGATAGAAATGGCAGGGTTTCGCCGTTGTTTTATCGGACACTTGAGCGTTATCGGTTCGAGAGAAATAAATGATACTGTGCCCGCTGGCATCGACGTGCAGCTGATTCTATTTATAGATCGAGAACGCCAACCACAAAGAGTCATACGGTACGATATATGTATATTCTTGTTATATATACCTACATGCATCTATTCACATGTGTGTATTTGTATCTGCGATTCATAGCGATTTTTTTTTTTTTTTTTTTTTTTTTTTCCCCTCTAAAGAAATGTTTACGCAAACTGTTGGTATTACGTACTTTTAATCCAGATAAAAAAAAAACTCAGGTTCTCTTGATGAGGTAGGGGAAAAAAAAAAAAAACACAATTCACGATCTCCAGAGTTGGGGATAAATTTTTTCTTCTCAGCGAAGTTCACGCGCATATACTATACACCAACCGAGGTCGAAAAATATTATACGCATATTTCTCCTCCAAGATCCGGTTGGGTTGTTGTAATTTTAGAAATACTGCAGAGATGTTTTATCGTGGGTGTTGGATATTTTTAGAATTCTTTTGAATAACCGGTGCGTGTATTTCTATACGTGTTGTACACCAGCAGAGATACGCGCATGCGCAACGTATATCCACTTATTAGTATAGTCTAGTATCGTATAGTATACATATATATGTAGCTTTTCCAGAATTTCCCGCAATGTTTTTCTTCCACGGCAACGACGTGATTATATGTGTGTATATACACGATGTAAAAAAAAAAAAAATGTCTCAGCAGGTCCACTAAAATTTTTGGATTGATTTAAATATTTTTTTTTAATGTATTATTAAGTGAAAAAAAAGTACAAAGTACAAGTTAAATGTTGATAGGATAATTTAAATGTTAAAATTAGAATAATTTGTGTCATATTGATTAACGGAAATGTAATAAATAACAGAAACATAAAGTGGAACTACTGGGACATTATGTTTAGTTAAATATTTCATATTATCGTCCAAGGCAGAGAATCGTTCCAGCTTTTCACGTGAATTATACAGTTGACGTATAAGTTTAACAGAAAATAAAACAGTCTCAAACACTGTGTCTCAATTTTTTCACAAAATCTTCTACGAATCTGTATAATTGTTGGTCACGTGCGTTCTAATCGTGTTTAAACCGAATTTAACATTATTTATACGCAAATAGTAGGATCAAAATATGAATCGATTCAAATTTGAATATATATATAATATACACACATACACTAATTTTTGTTTGAAATTTGATTTTTGGTAGATATAACATACTTAGGTACGTATATATACCTATTCATTCTCAATCATTCCGCATAATAGTACGCACACCATGCACGATAAAGAGTTAATTAATTAACAACTGCGCAATTATAACGTATATATAAGATATAATACATGTATATTATATATATATATATATATATATATATATATACACACGATATGATATGATGAATACGCGCCTGCGGGAGCTAGCGTTGAAACGTCTATAAACGAGCGTATTTGCATCGAGTCAATAATTTATCCGCCCCCTCGTTGTATCTCCTATCTCGGTTATCTCTCGCTCAGCTCTCGAGGCTCGGATCGACTTTACTCCACCTACACGTCTAATAGAGTATACATATATACATATTATATATGCCTGGCTGGTCTATAATAATCTATACGCGATATAAATTAGTTAATGTTCGGTCTTCGGTGTTCGGTTTTACACACCAAATAACGAAAAGTCGCGTATAGCTGAGGCAACGGCCAATTTAACGCCCCTCCGTTTCCACCCACGCCTCACCCTTCTCTCCTCTCTCATCTTTCTCTCCTTCTCGTGTAAATGGGTATAGGAGAGAGCACAGCTAGCGGCGACTTCCTCGAGATCTCTCTCGTGCTGACCTACACACCGACATTCATTAGCTAATAATAGCTCTCTGGTTAGTTTGACGTAAATGTAATGTAGGTACCAACATGCATACGGTTGCCGTTGGTCTATGCATACTATTTATACTATTTATACTATATTAGAGGTATTATAATGCCGGTGGTCCAGCATGCGGTGACCTCAAGGCTCTTCGATCATCGTTCGTTTTACGGTGTTGCCCTGGTCAATTTCGACGATATGTCGTATGTAGGTATATATCTAGAAATATCGAAGTCCACGTAATTCGAATGAGGAAAAGAACTCAACAGTCTCGTTCTATACATATATTATACGCAATTCTGAACGGAAAAGAACTTGAATACATTTTCATTTGACATAGAGTTAAAGAAATGGCATGAAATCAGCGAATTTTACTATTGCGATTTCGTAGAATCTGGGAAATATTTGTTTTTCAATTTCTTCTACCGCAAATGATAATGAATTGGAGTGTTTTTTTTTTGTTGAGAACAGTAGTATGGAATGGGGTTTTTAAGCACCTTTTTCGCATCTCAAATAATTTGCTTGACGACATTTCGAGACGGATATCGTAAATGACAACGTCAAAGTCGTCCAGTAGCTGTGAGAAGACCCTCAGAGACAAGAATATTCCCATTCTTCCAAATATTAACCGGGATTTTCTTTTTTCCTATATATATATATGTATGTGTATGTATGTATGTATAACGATATGTATACGTATATTTTGTTGTGTACTTTAGATGAGTATTTAATTTCAAACGATTTCAAAGTAATCGATTTGATCGACGCAGGTGCCTTTTATTGTATCGAGATTGGAATGTGCTACATACCTACCTATATGTATAATAATATCTGGTATAAACGAGATTGGTTTTGAGATTTGGACGCGTTTACACGCCGGCAAATCCGGCCGTGCGATCGTTATAATTGACTATTTTAATCGAATCTTCACAACCTGCGCACACTTGAGTGTATTACGCGAGATAGAATCAAGAGAAAAAAAAAAAAGCAGAAGAAAGAAAGACCGTTGAAGGAAAAGAAAAACAGACGCCTGAGCGAAAAGTATGCTTTACTGATGAAACTTCGTGAAAATTTGTCTAAAGTGGGCATCGTGAAATTGTTAAAGAAAAAAAAAAAAATTCATAACGTATAATAAGTTTGTAATAGTGAATAAAGAAATTTTTGTATTTAAAAAACGTTTACAGGAGAAATTAAACGAGTTGATACGTTGGAAAGTTTCAGGAAATTTTCCCCACTGTTTCATTTTATTATCAGCCGTTCAGACAGGCTGGAGACTTTTCCACGTTCAGCTTTTTTAACAATCTTTTTATCTTTAAATATGTGTGTGTATAATGCACGCGTATCAGACGCGGTGTATCAGTTGAAACGTAATCTCGTAAACCGGGTCGATGCGGCGATCACGATTTCATTCTTCATCCTCAGTTTGTTGTTTTTGTAAATAAAAAATATAAAAATATGTAAATAAAATAAAATATGAACAGTGCAACAGGTTGGTTGGCAAAAAATCGCCACTTTTGATCCATATTTTATCACAGGGTTACCTACGACTCGTGCATTCAGGGTTTAAGTACCAAATGACCATAATCGTAAGTCATGAAAGTCTCTTTCAAAATTAAAAAAAAAAAAAAAAAATTGGCAATACTGGGATTATTAAAAAGAAGCTTAGATATCGAAGGTCCGTTCGAAATCTCTTGAAAATTGTTTGATTTTGCTCTACGATTGATCATATTTTATTGATGGACATATGGAACACAGATTTTAAGTTTTTTTTTTTTTTTTTTTTTTTTTTTTATTTCAACAAAATTCCGGTATTTTCTATTCTTGGACTTTTAATTAAAAGAAATCTTCACAGCTCACCAATCCAATAATTTAACAAATCTAGAACGCTCAACTATCCCGTAATGAAACCAATGAAAAATTATCGATTCTTGGCCTAGAAACCATCGGAAAATTTGTACAAAAATCAAACTAACCTGTGGAGGAGACTTAACGATTGATGACGGGATGAAAGAAAAAATTTTGTGAATACTTTCACGCACGATAATTGGTAGAAAAATATATAATAACACCGAGAGTCTGCAGTGTTGGCAGGTCGTATTTTAATTAATTTATACTTCGGAGTTAGGCGACGTTTTAAATGCGCACGTCCGGAGAAACGACGTCGACGACAACGACGTCAACGACGTCGACCGCAGTTACGAAGAGAACACTTTGCGGCAGGTTTACTCGACGGTAAAATCAGCGCAATTAATGCGGGCTTTTAATTGAATTATTACGAAGCGAGGAAAACTTCACGTTCTCCAAACGGCGTTACAGACAATTCGGATGTCTCATAAATATATTATCATCATTACTATACATTTACCTCGTTATCGCATATACATATATGATGAAAATTTCACAGAGTAAATTCAATTTGTTTTTATCTAGGTTATATAAAGAAGTCAAAGTCGGGCGATTGAAGTTTTATTATAATTTTATTGTTATTAAATATATATATTTTATATGTAATATCTGCATAGAGACGCCTGGCCGTTTATAATCGAGTTACGAGGCGAGTCGGTTTATTTTCAGAATTGCTCGTCACTGTACCAATTATCCAATAATCCTGACGTTTCTAAATTACCAAATTACATTCTCTCTCGGTTCCTCTCGAGCGTAGGTATATATAATAATAACATTGAAACCCACGAGGAGGTGACTCACTCTATAGTCACCATCCTCTCGGTGATCATCCGCGGCTTGCGCGTTACATAACTGCAGCTTCTTCGCGTGCAATTCATCCTCAGCCTTAAGAATTATTACGATTATTATTGTCATTATTATTATCATTATTATATATTACATTATGCTCGTGTAATTCGTACACTTTTTCATCGATTCCAGATGATTAGATACTACGGTTAATATCCTTTATTTTTTTACTTGTATTGTGTATAGACAATTTTTAGCGCCAAGTTATTCGAATCGTTCCTTGTAACAATTATTTTAAGAAAAGGATTATTTTTTTTTTTGTTTGTTTTCTCTGATATAATTAAGTACCTACTCGGAAAAACGGATCAAACACAACTTCGTGGAATTTGGTTAATTTTTCTCAACTCATTGAAATTACAAAAGTAATTTTCTAAGGCTTTTTGGGAAAGATGAAAATTTTCGTGTTTCTGCCGGAAGTTTGACTAGATTTTTCCTATTTATTTATCATATTTTTATCGAATTTCTATAGTAGTGATTTTTTTTTTTCTTCCATTTCAGTCTAACTCTTACGTTCGACACTGCATGTATTTTTTTTCTTTAAATATTCGCATCTTGAGAAAGTTACTCAGTCAATTTTTCGGTTCGAAATATCTGAAACTCGATGAGTTGTGATATTTTGATTAGAATGATTCATATTATTTTTTTTTTTTCATCTAGTTTTCATCACGCTAAATAATAATTGATTTATGTGAGATGTTTCTTGATGTTATTAATGATGAAGAGAAGGCGAATCTGAGCGTGCAAAGAGTCCCCTGCCTCCCTCGGTGAGAAAAGTAAGAATTACGATTTTCCAGCAGCCGACAGCTTGAAATACCCCGGGACGCCGTCTATCAGTCTATTCTGGGCCAGCCACTTTTTTGCGTTCTTCATACCGTTCACATATTTATACTTATAACTATTTATACACGCATCTTGCCAGTTGTCCGCGTCTCTGAGTATATAATACCTGTGTGCACCGATATATATACATATATGTATGTATAGGTACGTACCTACGGCTTGCTTTTACACAAACGCTTCGCAGACTGTCGCCTTAGCTAAGAGCGTATTTTTAGCCTCACTCTTTCGCTCGCTTTTCGTTTGCAAATTAGTCGAATCACCCGATAAAGAATCTCCATTAATAACAACGAGGATATTACACGTAGTACGTGTGCGTCGTGTACATATATGTATATATATACATGTATATGTATAATGTATATATATGACAATGACCGTAGTCGTACTGGTGATTTTCGCGAGAGAATTTCGTCTTCAGCGTTTAACGAGGAAGATTCATCTTCTTTTTTTTTTTTTTTTTTTTTCAATTTTATTTTATTTTTCGGATTCTTACAACGTATTCTGGGTTTTTAGTCTTACAATTACGAGATCGTTAATTTAATTAAAACACTCGATTATACATTATAAACGTATAATTTGTTTATCTATGCGCACAGGTGAAGCGATTTTTTATAACGCACACTCGGTACGACGTTAATGACTAATAAATTTCATCGATCATGAGGGAAAATACCAAAATGACAGATATCTACGTGTCAGATTTAGTTTGTAACTTTTATGTAAGTTTGAAAGAACGTTACTTGGAATCCCTGATGAATTACTCACTCTTAGAATAATAACGATCTATTAGAATTTATGGTGCGCTGGTTAATTCGTTGACGAGATTATCGTGTTTATATAACGTTTTATATTATACGAACTGATTATCATTTCGACAAAATTATTCTCCAACATTGCAAGAGAATTGTAATAATTACAATATTGTTTAAATATAAGTTTCTAAAAACGATGAACGTCTGTCAGGGAATGTTACGTACATTTTACATTCAGCTTGATTCTGAGACGCGATTATGGAATGTACGTAAATCAATTGAGCGATAAGTAATGGCCAGTAATTGTTCTTATCAGGTTCTACTCTCATCGTCAGGCTCGTTTCACCTGTCGCGAGTTAGTCGAGCGCCTTAAAGCTGCTAGTCTGAAACTATTCCGTTAACAAACGTTTTATTATTATACATATATATATATATATATGCTCTCACAATATACAATCTGATTATTTATTCTAACTACTCCATTCCATAAGCCAAGGGATAGTAAAATTGTTTAAGTAAAGTTGCAACTAAATCGTATTCTGCGATCTGTGACGTGCAAAAAAGATTTTGAAAAAAAAAATCAGTACAAGTTGGAACGAATTTGACGTGAAAAGAAAAAACGAAAGAACGTAAAAAAAAAACAAAAAAAAAAAAACGAAAAAACGAAATCAAGTCGATCTCAAATTCTAATTCGTTCCCATACAACCTTATTACAATTTATAATACATTTATCCACCCGATTTTTTACCCCAACAATGATTAGCAGTATTTTAACTCTCGCAAGGATAAAAAAATTCTTGACTCTCTGCTTTTTTCTGCAACGCGCAGAGTCTGACTTGAATTTTTTGTTCTTTTTCTTGTCATGTTTATTTATAATACACGTTTTATTAATTTATACCGACTGTATTGTTTTTTTCCTTTCCTTTCATCATCTCCGCACGAGTCTCTAATAGACATTTTTTTCTTCCCCCTTACGTCTGTTTCTCGTTTTTTACTTTTCCTTTTTCTCCTCCTTCTTCTCGCTTTTCATTTCGTCTTATGTATATTCTCTTCGATAACCGCGAATCGCGTGCAGGTATTACAGCTTCGTGGTTCTTCTCTTATAATCTACCTATATACCTACACTCTCGTCGCCTTGAACTTGAGTCGAAGGAATGCGCCGAGCAGTGACCCTCGTTCAGTGTTCACTCTTCACTGCTTGCCGCTTCTCCTTCGTTCGTTTCTTCCTTCCTTTCAGCTTCCAGATCTCCTCTGTCATCCGTTTCACCGCCCGTGCGTCATCGCAACGGCGATTATCCTCGTTCCGATACTTTTCCTTTTATTACTCATACTACGTTGCTTTTTTTCTTATTTTTCATCCTCTCACACTTGCCGAATTTCACAACAACTTTATCCACATTATCATTATTATTATTATTATTATTATTATTATTATTATCATGGATTCCTCTTATCTCTCTTCACGTATGCGATACAGCTCACATTAACTATAAACGAATCTATAAATAATTCATTATTTTCTTACTTATCATCGAAGGTTCAAAACAGCATTCTGATATATTTTCACTGCGATCTTCACGACTGCAATTCCACGCCGGAAGTGAGTCGCATTGTTATTGAATCAAAAGACACGATAGAGACGAAAGCAATGCAATGGATCTCCGTAACTGTATTCGTATAACCATTCTACTTCCTATGTTTTGTTTATTCTTTTTCTCTTATTTTCCTTTCTATTCTATATAAGTTCCTTTGATTTTGAATTTGATTTTTGAATTCTCTTCTCATAAATAAATCAACAATACCGAGGAGAAGAAAATTTCTCGTTTCATCTATACGAAGAAGGAAATTCTTTATTATATCCTGATGATACACACACACACACACACACACACGCGCGCGCGCGTATAAGAATATTATCTACGGTCAGAATTTTATTACGTGATTTTAATAACCGGATGTTGCACGATGCATAGGCCAGATACGGGTTATATGCGGTTTTTAATGCAGCGGCAGTCTGAATTACATTTTTAGACTTTGATCGGTGTTTCGTTTCGTTTCGTTTCGTTTTTTTTTTTTTCTTTTCTTTTTTATTCTACCCCTTATCGCGCAGGATATTTCTTGCAGCAATAATATAAGCGCGTGTAATCGTGCGTGGACATAATTTTCTTCACCAATAGAAAACTACTCGGAAATCGCAAGATCTGTGAGTTCGTTCTGTCATTATGTTCTTTTCACATTCTTAGTTTCCTCTCTTTCACAGCGAGCGAATCACAGCTTAGATTCCCTGCGCGCTCCAGTCTCGAGTGCAATTCTAGGATTTACTATTTTTATCCTACTCACGTCTATTGTACCTACAAGGTATTATCGTCGGTGTACGAGAATTGTGTAGACGTTGTTTAAAGATTACTTTGCTTATGTACGAATCAATTATATTATAATTATGTACTCGATAATTATATGTCTACATACTTCGTATCGTGGCAGGAGAGGAAAAACTGATGATGCATCATGGGTCATGGGTATAATAAGAATTACGTTGACGAATGTAAAAAAGAAGGAGATTGTAAAGTTTTCTTCGTCGGTCTTCGTCGTATAAACGCCTAACTATCGAGTAAAATAAAATCCTTTTTTTCATTATCTGTTAATATTGTGACAGAGTTAAAATTTATAAGGAACAGTTACTATGTTACAATATAGTGGATAAAATATACATATATATATACTTAAAAATAAAGCGAAATTTATTCAATTTATAAATGCAAAATAATAGAATTATTGATTTAGCAAAAATTTACGTATCTTACGTAATTGTACGTATCAGACGTCCGTCAATTATATTATTATAGAAAATGGAAATTATTTGAAGTGGAATTGAGAAGCGGTGAGTTGGAATTGTTTTGTTCTACCGAGTTATTCATAGAACGGTGAATTAATCGATACGGGCAATTAGTGATCACCTTGCCATGGGAAAGAAGAATTACGTCTGCATGTATGTATGTATGTATGTATGTATGTATGTACGTACGTACGTATGCATATAGGATGTGTATGTACGTAGATGACAAGTGTATGAATACATATAGCAGGTATCAGATCTCAGGTATACATAAGAATTCCTACGAGTTTTGCTGCGCTGTCGTACTTATTGTTAGATTTTACATTATATGATGGGTATTACGTGAAGGTATATACTCGTAACTATACTTGAGAAATATAAGTAAAACCGAGTACTCGGCACGTCGATAAAACACGTTTATTTTTATTACGATCACTTCTCAGCCCTCTACAGGTATAGATTTTATTACAACCTGCGTAGAACTCCAGATTTTTTATAAACAACAACGTAAAATTTCAAATGCAAAAATGTTTCGTCGATCTATATATACATATACATATGTATGTAAAAAAAAAAAGGTTCGAATAATTCTTAAATTATGCAGCGTTGACTTGTGAAAATGATTCTTCTTCCTTGTCGTCGTATGTGTATATATATAATATAAATTAAAAACAGTAGGAACGATTAAATTCAAATAAAATTTCTATATGAAATTGAAATATATATATACATATATTAAAAGATAAAGAAAAAACCGGTAGGCTGCAAAGGTCGCGTATACGGATAATAATCATGAGAATTCCGAGGCAAGTTTCAGCGGAAAAAAATCCTAGGAATGGATAATTATTATAATTTTTATTTTTTTTTATTTTTAATCTCTTTTACTTCAGTATTTTGTACGGTTGACGTCATCGTGTTTGTAACACACGCGCACCGCGAATATTTATACGTACATACATATTTACATAATACGCATGTTCGGAAAGTAAAATTTCATCGCAATCGCGGTTGTATATCTACTTTAGTGTTGTTTTTCGGAAATTATGCAGAGTATGTAGAAGAGAGAGAGAGAGAGAGAGAGAGAGAAATTGAAAATAAATTGTTTAAAAACCGTTGATATCACCTCACATATTATTGCAAATAATGTGAAACCGCGGAATAGGAGTGAAAATAATGTTTATTACGCTTTAAACCGGGTCTTGGGATTCGACGTTATCGTTACACGTCATACGCGTTGTTGTTTTATCACGTACATTGTTCGACCGATCATCCGGGAGCATTGCCGATATTTTTAGACGCATACGCACCGGCATATTAATATTCTAATGTACATACATGCATATAGCTCGCATACATAGAAGAGCATGTACGGACAGAGGTTCTATTATTATTCCCGAAGGTTGTTTCTATTATACATACATATATATTGCATTTTACGATAGGCAATATCTCTGTATTCTACATTATAATATATGTATACATATAATTAGCTATACACATATACATATATACATATATATTGATATCGGGGTATGTATCTACAGTCTACACCACATACTTTGGTAGACACATTGTTGTACATTATTATATGATCTATAGACGACGCGGCGAAGCCTCCGTCTAAAAATAAAATTCGTATATACCTACCTATACATATGTACGGCAAAAGCTACAAGTATAAATAATGTTTGGTGTACCTACTTACCTATATATATACAAGCAGGGTATTGCGTAATTGATTGGATGGATGACGATTGCTTTATACTATATTGGATATTACAGTTGATTTTCAATCGAACCTGTGTCGTTCATTTGTTTTCTTTTTTTTCCCTTTTTTTTTTTTTTTATTGATACTTTGTCATCTTCCTTTTTTTCATTTACGAGTACAAGTCGTTTCGTAACAAAGTTGCAGAGAATTGAAAAATTTACTTCCACAACAGTATGTGTGTGTTGCTATATATATGTATTTTACATTACAATATTTTATTTCTATCTCGTTTTTGCAAACTTTTTATAAATTTTTATGTTACAATATATGTATATTGTTATCGTTATTATTATTATCATCATTATCATCTCGTCGTCGTCATTGTAGACTACGTAGCTGCTCGACAAACAGTGAGATTCGATAAATTATAACAACCGGTGCACGTACAAGTACATACATACATATAAATACGAAGAAAATACTGTATGCATGTAACCTGTTCGAGAAATATATATATATATATATATTGGAAAATCTATGTGATTTCATTGTTGAACTATACGGAACGATGTATCTGGACGATATATTATACACGTTATGCACGCATTTATTGAAGGTTTTCCTCGAAGAATCCACGACCGCAACGTTGATTTATAATAAATAAAATCTTGCGCGTATACCTTGCAACGTCTATGCGCAACACACCGCATATCGTGATTCATTGATATTTTATGCAGACACCACATTAGCTGTGCGTGTAACTGTAAGAATAATAATGATAATAACAATATTATTAATAACAATAATAATAATAATAATAATAATAATAGTAGTAGTAGTAGTATAGTAGTAGTGCATGAACAGTAATTATTTTTATTATTCTGCACTGCCGGAATTAATTATGTTATAATGTTTGAGCATATAGTAAGTTAATTAAGTCTTTCGAATATTGTTTGAAAACAAAATTTCATATTATTTTTCCTGTAGTAATATTAATAATAGCTTTTTTCTACACTCTATTATTGACGTATATAGTGTGAATATATGGGAAACTGTACGAAGAGGGGAGCAAAAAAGGGGGGGAAAAAAAAACTAACCTCGTTTTAAACACGTTTTCAATTTGTTTCAGAAGACGTGGGCTATAGAAGTGTCGAGATATCGTCCGCCTTCGCACATATACCTCAAAAAGGTGAGTTTTTTTTTTTTTTCTCTTCTTTACGGATATAACGGTAACGCATTACATACTACAGTTTTATGTATGTATGTACATATAAGAATCGGATCGGTAGTAAGAAATTTTTTGCATTATTTATATCATTATATTATGTCCGAAGTAAATAATTAAATAATTTAATATATATATATGTATGTAAATAAGCGAGGAAACGAAAAGAATAAATTTTCAATTCGCGAAAATGAAATTTAAATTGAACAAAGAACGAGAGATAATGTCGGAGGATTTTTTTTTAATAACAAAACGCGGCGATCATCGTTATTAATTTAAAAGAATAAATTACGCTGTGGGAGTTGGAAAGGTTCACCTTCGCTTGACTTTTTCAGATCATTGTACCTACAATTAGTTGGTTTAAACACTTAAGTTGACCATTGATATGTAACATATGTAAAGCAGCGGGTATACACGTCGCGTCGGTATAATAACCGAGAAACTTCATACCTCATCGTCCGATCTCGCAGATTTAAATGGACATAATGTCATGTCACCACGTGCGCACGTGCAAATGTCGATAAACCGTGCTTCGGCAGATCACCGCGTCGATGTGTAACAAGTGTTTATTACTATTAGTTAGTTCACGCTAATCGTTTCGATAAACGCGATTCTCGCTTCCGACCGACGGTCGTCCTTTCAAATTTAGGACCACTATTTTTACACTCACGTTTTTAACTCTCTCTCTCTCTCTCTCTCTCTTTCTCTTTCTCTCTCTATTTCTCCCTCAATCGCTCCATCTCTGTCCCTCACTTCGCGCGAATGTCAAGGATTTAACGGAGGTGGTTTTCCTTGCGCATTTGAAGCTCAAACTTTTGGTATAGAATGGATTCTTCCGCTACTGACCTGCGGCAAATTGAAACGGCATAGATTATACCTAATCGGCTGCACATTTTTTCACACTCGAATCGTATAGACGCGTTATGTTACGAAATTGTTCGAATGCTTGGGTAAAATTGAATTTTATTATCTTTTTTTCTGTTCTTTCGATTTAGTTTCCTCAGATATATTCAACTCGCCGAATGTTTTTGTTATATTCGTATGCAATTATAATGATAAGCACTTTATTATTTTATATTTATAATGGTGAAATTCAGAATTTATCGTACGTTCGATAGATCAACATTTTTCTTCCTACAGTTTGCAGTATTTATTTATTTATTTATTTATTTATTTATTTTTTGTTCAAATTTTTTTTCAATTGCAGTTTTTTGCAATCTTGCAAAAAACATTTTGTTTAAACGTGACTTTCGTTCGTCTCGTTTGTTAACAATTATTCTTTTTTACGTATATATTCGGTAATTGTGTAAAAATCAATGAAAACAACTATAATGATAACGATAATAATAATCTATCGTTAATTTGACAGCTCTTGCAAAAGCCTCGGATCAATATGAAAGATGCAATGATTGCATACACACATTGTATCGAAACGCGAAACCCGTGATCTCGGATCTTTTAATAATAATAATAATAATAATAATGATATAAATATTATAACCGGCACTCAAAATCAGCAAGCAGCAGAGCCTCTCGATTTTGCTGCACGAAATTATCTCTTCTTGTCTCAATAATTGCTAATTCCCCGATGGTCGTAAACGTCACTCCGTCATCGTACAACACCCAGATAAGGACAAATATGTATATACATAATATGCAAACACGTACGTATGTCGCGAGTATAAAGTTCACTTCGTCTCTTCATGCACACACACACACACACACACACACACACACACACACACACACACACACACACACACACACACACATATATATATTTATACACATACATACATACATACACACACACACTTATTACACGTAGGCACATGTGTAACGTTTGCATATACAGCGCCTAATATCTGCACGTATTTTACTTACGTATTCTTACACGTGTATACATGTATACATATACACACACGTGATATTATGTATATATGCACTTCATCTAAATAAAATTTCCTTCCCGGTTCACTGCCACCGTTTTATTATTATACTTTTACACGTGTTTGTATGCCTCTGTATTTGTACGTAATTATTTATGGGTGTGTGTGTGTGTGTGTATATATATAGATGATCGAATTTGTGTCGTGAATTTGAAAATGAGCAAGAATTTGATTGAAAAAACAAAAGAAAAAAATACAATCCGAGAATATTTTTGCAAATGTATATTATATATATATATATATTACCGACGTATCATGTTTAAATAAGATAATCGGATAATCTGAATACGTATTATAAAATCGCGGACGTTTTGGGTAGAAGGGTATATTATAATAATAGTAATAATAATCGCATGGAAATTTTTTTACACATTATTGTATGCTCTGCTAAATTAGTAATAGAAGAAAATCTATTTTCATATTATGTATTCATTGAAATTTAGAATTTACCGGAACTTGTACGTGGATTATAAAAATCACGTTTAAATTGATTGAACTTAATATTGAATTTTGTATATTTGCACGCTAAGTCACTACAAAACGGACAACACATATTTAGGATTATAATATCGCAATTACATTCGTTGCTCACGGTGCAGAGATTACACGTAAAGAGGCGTTCGTAGATGGTATACATACCTGCATACTAGTAACCTTTGCTCGTGTATTTAAACAAGTGTCTACGCTTGAATGGTATACATATATTGTATTATATGTGTATGCATACATACATAAATACGTACATACACACACACACACACACACACAACCTGGTACGTTTATCTATAAATATAAATGCTCGTTAAGATATGTAGATTTATTTCGCGTTGGAGACGACGTCACGTGTTCTCTCTCTCTCTCTCTCTCTCTCTCTCTTCCTCCCCCCCCCCCTCTTGAAGCCACCATTTTTCCCCCTCCCCCTTTATTTTCCCCACCAATTCGCGTAGTGCAAACCAGCCAACCAACAACGAACACTGACAGTGGTGTTTCACTTGCGATGTTGGTATTATCGATATCATCGTAAGTGCGCAGGAATTCTCAGTCGCGATCGAGATCGCTCCGCGCGAATACTTGCGGTTTAAATGATACACGGATTAATTAATTAATATGTAACGTTTTTTTTTTTTTCATTGTAATAAAGTTTGACAAAAAAGAGGGAAGGAAAAAAAAAAAGGAAAACCCTGCGGCGACGAGGAAATTTGCTAACGATCGTGTATGGATTATTCATGTTTTCATCGTACTTGATCGCTGCTGGGAAAGACGAGAAAGATAACAGACAGGATAATAAAGTAAAGAGGAATAACAAATATCTTTTGATATTGTCGTTTTTTACGCAATTGTTTAACGCTGCTGCTGCTGCTGCTGCTACTGCTACTGCTACTGCTACTGTGGGTGCATGGAAACGATCGTATCGCCGATATACAAACTGTGTTATTATATTCGAAAAGAGAAAGCGAGCGATATGTTATTTCGATATATTATATCGTGACTGCAGTTACACGGTGGTATTTCAATCGGCGAGTATAGAAATCGGGATCGCGAATCGTGAATTATAAAGTAATTTTTGTGCGCAGCTTATTTCGCGTGCCACCTTCTAAAATTAGAAATTCGTCTCGCCTCTGAAGCGAATATTCAACAAACTTGCGGGGGGAGGGGAAAAAAAAAAAAAAAACTAACTACCAGCGCGAAAAAAGAGGACGGAATAAAATTCACAGTGCGCGGTAATCGACGCGGGATCTTCTCGCAGTTTTAATTTATCAAACTTGAAACGTTCTACCTTGACGTTATTTATGCATAAATATATATATATATATATATATATATATATATACAAGTTGACAAAGTTGGTCGGAGTATCAGAGAAAAAGTTGAGTGGTGGTAGTGCTGGTGAAAAGAAATTATAACAATAATAGTAATAATATGAATATGAAATCTAACGTGAGAGAAGATTGACTTTATTCCGCGGAAGTGTTTTTTGTTTTTTTTTTGAAAAGAAGAACAAAATAAAGAAAAACAATTTTTCAGTTGCCAAGGTGTATCGGTATTCTTAAATTTAAACACGGCACACGTCACGAGACGTAGACTGCCTGTCTACCTACACATTTTCGATTTTGTATATATAATGATCATATTATGCCTGTGTAATACACGCTGTCTTTTACGCAAATACTGTGTATTTTAAATTTAGACGAGTCTAATTTTGCTAGTGACACAGTGTCGTCGTCGTCGTTGTCGTCGTCGTTTCATCGACAGAGAGAGAGAGAGAGAAAGAGAGAGACTTGACACTGCCAGTCTGCTCGCCCACACTTTGCCATTTTTTCTGCCGTATAATCGTGGGTGTAATCGATGCAGAGGGAGAGAGAGAGAGCAAAAAACTATAATATGTATTTTGAAAATCTATAAAACAAGGGGAGAAAAAGATACAGTGAAGAATAGTTAAAACAAATCTCGCGTTCGGACTACGACCTCGTTAGCAAACAATAGTAATAATAATAACAATAACAATAACAATAATAGTAACAACAAGAAAAGCAAAATCTAAAAGAAGAACAATCGGTAATCGACGATCGTTTCGATGAAGATGAGGATGATGTCCGTCGAGCATCCCTCGGCCTTCAGTCCCTACGTATCGAACCCTTCGCTCCGCCTAATGCCATCAACCTTACCGGAAATGTGTATCGTATGTGTAGACATGGCCAGGGACACGCCGGGGGCCCCAATGTCGAGGCCTAGGGATCTAGCATCGGCCGGAACTACGACTACCACCGTTACTTCCGGGGCTTTCCACGCGGCTGCTCCTGACTCGGCGGCCCTTCACGGACACGCGCTTCAGCAGAAGATACTTCAGGTAATGTGGAGCCCTTTGCTTCTCTCTTTAAATAAAAATTTATTTTACCGAACAATAATAGGATGGAAGGAAAAAATCAAGAAAGTTAGAAGAAAACGCGTATCACTCGATCGATCATATGTTATGCGGATTGTAATAATTATGCAATTTGATTCGTTAAATTGAAACACTTTTTTTCTTTCTTCTTTTTTTTTTTTTGAGTTCTATGATTGTACTCGCTTGCAATTTTTCACTGCGGTCGTAAAATCTCAGTTCTGAGTAGTCTAATCATTTATAGGTATCGAATGTTATGTGGAGAGTAATCATGTAACTTTCTGTCACTAAGAAGGTTTTTTTTCTTCGTAATATTCGCCGTTGTTGTTAATAAAATAAAATGGAAACGGGGGGGGGGGGGGGGGGGGGGGGGGATTTAAACAGAAAAAGAAACCGTAAACAAATACAGTCTCATTAATATTTTCCAGAAGTTGACATAATTTTTTACCGTCGTTATGCAATGTTCGTAGAAATAAACGATCGTTTGATGTTGGGAAATCTTTTATGGAAGGAATTATTTCATTTGGTTTCGTGTAAACTGCACCATAAGAATTCGAACGAAGGAATATGAGGAAGGAATATACAGAGCGTTCTACGTTATGTAAAAGATCACGCTCGGTTGATTTTTCAATTTTATACAATTTTTTCAAATTTATGGAGAATCGTGAAGAGAAATGTTTTATTTATTGCTTACATCAATCGTTATATCAATTTACGTCACTAAGAAGATCCAGACTTGTAATATCAAGTTAGGTATCCAATTCATGTCTAAGAAGTGTGTCTGACGATCTTTTCATTGTTAATTCAATCTCATGAAACACTTATAATTCAATAAGAAACTTTTTACTTGGAAGAATAAGATTCCCGGTTGATATATCGTTGTCTTATGGATCGTGATCTTTGGGTTGAATACATATGTCATGAAAGAAATAATAGTTGAAGTGCCGCAACGTGTTTGTCTTAACAAATTCAAAAGAATGTGAAGAGATCTAGATCCTTCCTCAGAATCTTTCTTTTGACCTAAACAAGATTTTTAGAGATTGCCACGGTGGAAAATTGAAAATTATTTCTTCCCGAAACAAAACAATATTATTTTATACGTACAGGTCTGTGCGGCAATAATGTTATTATTTTGCGTAAGGCAACCTTAATCGAATCTTTCTCTCACTTCTTTATTCTTTTCTTCTTTTCCTCGATCCACCTTTTAGTCGCAGTTGTAGATATAATTCAGCCGATCAGGTTGTCATTTTCATTCGCGGAATTCATTATTATATTCAATGTATGTCCGTGTATTTATAATGACGCGTATTGCGAAACTACACGCATATTAAACATTATAACATGTGTGTAATACAAGTTTTCGATCGAGCCAATCTGTACATTTGGAAGTGTAATTTTTTTTCCATTTCTCATTTTTCATTCTCTTTTTTCACAACGCGCTCGCAGTCTCGTTTCGAATGCCGATTAGTTTCGCCTGCGCGTTTTGCAAGCAAAGTTTAATTAATTATCACGACGAGGCAACGACTGAGTGAACATTTATCACACGGTTCTAAGTATAGCGTATTTTTGATTCTTCTTACATCATCGATAACCGTTGGAATACAAATTGATGAAATTTTGCAGCGATATCTTTTCAATTCTCTTTTCAAATTTTATTTTTACAATCAATACGATTCACGATCGATTGTACGTGGCGTCTATATAACATTATACATTTGTATTTTAAACTTGTGCGTGAATATATTTTAGACGTGTTACTACGTTTATAGATTCGGTCGAAGCGACGCGAACGTGTGTTATATAGAAATCTTTACGTGCACCGAGGTCTGACAATTCTTATCTTATCGTTAGAGTGACCTCATTAATGAAATGAATTCCGTGGCTGTCTCTATATATAGAACTTATTGTTCACCTATTGCTATGAATATCGACACGTGTGTTAAATATCCATATATTATACCTATACGTACTTATGCATATCTATATATATCGTATATTGCATATTATATATGCGAGCTTAAATAATTACATGGAAATGCACGTACGATGCGTTGAAAAGATGTAATTAACTATGCACATCTTGGCTTTTGGGCGCGTGAAGATACGTGTGTGTGTGTGTGTGTGTGTGTGTGTGTTTATTTTTTTATTTTTATTAACCGCGTATTCATTTATACGCAATATACAATGTAAAATGAAAATAAACAATCTTTCAATGAATCACAAGGCTGAAAGAAAAGAACACGCGTACAGACGAACGCAAGCCGATAACACGGTTAAAAATAATTATTACTCTTATCGGGGTTTGTTAAATATACCTACACACTTCTTTCAAATTCTCGGACCACAGCCTTTAATTATAACTCGGCGGTTATTTCTTTTATTGATTATTTCTTGTCTTTTTTTTTCTTTTTTTCTTTTCTTTTCTATTCTTCTTCAGCCGCACGTAGGTACCGTACGTGTCTTATCAAACGTTGCATACCTGTACACAAGTATGCAAGGAAATAATATGACATAAGATCGCGGGTCGTTGTTTCAACTCTCGAACGCACTGCACGATGCTGAAAAATCGTGGCAAAAAAAGAAAGAAAAAAAAAAAAAAAAATGATACGCATTATATGTATATATATGACTGTGTGTACGGTTATTTCTAAACTTCATTCCAATCGCAGAGAGCGGATTCCCTGCGTCAGAAAGGAGCGGAATATTTCGATACACACACATCCGTGACGATGTGTTTGTTTGTTTTCTTCAATTTTTTTTCTCTTCTTCTCTTATTTTTACCATATTTTTCTTATTCCCTCGCGAAATCGATAAACACGAGTCGAACGGTGCTAATTGACGATGTACGGGTCTTCTTCTTATTTCTTGACCACCGACGTTATAAATGTTGATTCTATCATTCTCTTACGTATATTTGTGGCATTCAGAGATCCGTTTGTCGTCTACGTCTACGATACTGCTGCGCTATTTATACACACATTTATTCTATACTTGTATGTATATGTAGGTATATGTGCGTGCATGCATGTTTTCGAGTAACTTACCAAAACACGTCTGATTAGTGACTGATTAGACTCACAATCAAATATACGAATTTGCATGATATAGGAACGAAACACACGAGACGTAGTTATAATTATAATCGACCGCGTGGAATCTACTCCGATGCGTGCTGACATATACGTACATATGTCATATATACGTATAACGTTGTTAATATAACAGTCATAGTTATATATATATATACACATCTTTATATTATATATATATATACATATACACACACACACACACATGTATAGAGAATTTCGATAATGCACGAGCACAGTTCGATAAGCTTTCTGCGTGTCAGCTCGCCGGTTATTTCCGTACTAATCTGACCCTGAATATTACGGCTCTGGATATATAATATATATGAGGATATATCACACGCGTATTATGCGGACACGGGATACGTGTGTGTGTGTATATATATATATATATATACAAGTATAATTTCTTATCGCTTATTCGCGTGTTTACCGAATAATTGATGTACAGTTTTTTACGCGCTGTTTAGGTCGGACGCAAAAATTTTCCCCGGACGTATCGACGCGCGAAATGACGATTGTAACAAATTCTCGTTCACGTTTTATCCGTGTTATGTTTATTTGAGTAGGGAGAATTCTTCTTATTTTCGCGCGTACAAATATAATATACATATATATATATATATATATATACATATATTATATACGTATCTGTAAATAAGAATCTTATTATATCTGCGATAATATATAAAAAATTATTTTTCTCCCCCTCCCTGAGAAAAAAATAAAAATAAAATAAAATAAAGAAATAAATAAATAAATACCCATAGAAAATCATGAGTTTTTTTTTTTTTTTTACGAATTGTTGTACATGTGTGTACATGTACGTATAGCTTGACCAATATGTTGAGTAGATCGGAGGATAAGGATCTTTTCCTATACTCGTCAATGATTATTTTTCAGCCTTTATTCCTCGTGCTCTTCAATTTCCGGCAATAAGTTTTCAGGGTTTTTTTCCTTCTCTAAAGTGTCTTGAATTTTTTATTTTTTTTTTCATTTGTACGACTTGTTGTACGTTTTACGTTACGCGAAGTTTGGTACCTTTATCCTAAATTATTCGTTGTATATATACATATGTGATACCTGTTTTAATAACCGAGGCGTTTTTAGAAGGTTATGACAGAATTTCGCAAACCTTAGAGACGTCCGCGAATTTTGCAATCGTTGGCCGCACGTGCGTGCGGCGTTGTACGATATAAATAACTATATATTCAAGAGATATTGTCACTGGCAGTCTTGCAATTTTTATAATACAGACGTATTATTTAATCAATCGGCTCGTTGTCGATGTTGAAAAAAAATATTCCCGTCTCTCTCTCTCTTTCTCTCTCTCTCTCTGCGTTTTTAATTATTCATTTTTGTATATCTATAAATTTTTCCTGTCTCTCATTGATGGTTATGAGAACAAAACCTCGTTAAATTTACATATCAAATATTTATACGGTAGCTACAAATATTTATACATTCATAGTGCATGGTATGAAATTCTTTAAAATTTCGCAACTGCGTGTGTCCACATATTTATGTATAACATGGTGCGTATGTTTTACACGTTATATATAGGTAGTCGCGTCACGTTGTCCTCGGATACCTACAGTAACAGCATTGTTATAGGGATAAATAAATTCAATGCCAAACTTTTTATATAATTTATTTATTCGCACGTCCAATATACCAAATATTGTCGAGTGAATAAACAGTGCGATCAAATATCCGTGGGAGTTAAAATCTTGATTCTTGAGAGAAGAGAATTTAGCTTTTTAAAAATTAGATGCATAATATATAAAGTGGCTGGAATAAAATAAAAGAAACACGAGAAGAAAGGAGACAAAAAACGTATGTAAAAAATAAAATGAAAATAACTATAAAATGAAACTCTTCACGTTTCAAAGCGTATTAGATACACGTATGTAGGTGTAGGTGTAGTTATAGGTATACAACATATTGCGCGTGTGACTGTGAGAGGTTTATACGGATTCATTCATATCTCATCGTCCAAGCTCGCACTCGATACATACACCAAATGTAAATTGCCGGCATTATGGCCAATGCCATTATAAAGTCCAACATCGATCCGTATATGATCCATTCGCCCCAAGGCAGTACCTGGAACAGATCAATCAGTAGATTCTTTTGGATATTTTTTTTATTATTACTAAAATATGGTAAGATATAAATTCGCAGAAATCATTTCTTTCCTAATGTTTATTAAAGAAATTCGAGAAATACAGTCGAGTTGAAAATAATTCCTCCTTTTCCTTTTCCGATTTCGATGTATGTATTTTTTTCGCGCGTACAAATAAATAACCTGAAACTTTGCAGCGATGAATGCGAGAACGAGAAATATCCAGAGGATGAAATTTCTGTAGGATAAATGTCCCTCCCACCAGTTCGCGAATTCGCAGCAAAAGTTTCGGAATCCGGCGTCACGTTCGTTCGTATAATCCGCGTCTACCGAGTCATCCTGATCTGCGTTATGCCGCCCGTCGTAATCTTGAGCCCAATCCCCGATTAAATCGGCCACTTCTAATTCCGTCAAGACCGGAAGTTCTTGACCTTCCATGCTCGCCTGCAAGGTTAGACAGGAGTTGACAAAACTTTAAATTACAGACGTGTAAAATTATACTGAAGCATATACTTAAGTATAAATGTCGTGGGTATATAGGTATGCGTGTGATAAAGAAGATAACAGAAATAAATCCGAAGTTTTCGCTGTGAAAACACGTCGCTTAATTATTGTAGATTTTACATCTTTGTTACACCGATTAAACTTCTACCCGGAGAGAGAGAGAGAGAGAGAGAGAGAGAGAAAAAGAGAGCAGATTTTACTCATAACTTCAGGAAAAAAGGGATGCATCAGAGTTTTTGGTAAAAAAAAAAAAAAAAAAAAAAAAATACCGATTTCAACGATATTTTTAATTACATAGATGTGACAGATTTTATTCGGAAAAAAATGGGTTTCACTGATTTTACAGTAAATTCTGCCTCTTACGAAATATATTTTACCAAAAAACCTGATGTGAGAATATTTTCCTGCAGTTTTGAGTAAAATCTTCTCTTCTTCTTCTCTTCGTGTACGGTGAAATTAATTATATAATCACGAGGATGGATGGGGATGATGATTTTTTTTTTACCTCATCCGAGGCGAGGGTTACGGAACTCAAGGGGGCTCTGCACATCGGACAAGGTGGCGATTTCGTTCGACGCACCTCGCAGTATTTGGCCAAACACTTGGCGCACAAAAAGTGACCGCAGGATGCTCGTACTCCGGTTTTTGGATTTCCCAAACAGACTGGGCAGACCTCGACTCCGTTGTACGAGGTGCTGATCGACCAAGGCAGGCGAAATTGATCGTTTAAATTATTAATAGGCGTTAGTGTTTTTTTCCTTTTTGTGGTTTTATTTTATTTTCAAACTCAATCTACCGTCACGCACGAATCAAGTTGAAAAAGCAGCAGTCATGGGTGACGGCCAGACACACACACACACACATACACATTCGGGAATTTTTTTTGAAATAGAAAAAAGTCTTTTACTTTTATCCTTATTAATTCTATGAAAGTCTTATCAGGCGTTCAAGGTATTTTACAAAATTTCAATTTTCGATAGTCTTCTTCTCATATCTTGGAAATTTGAACGCTCCACATCAGAAGATTGTAGTTTGGGTGCTAATTTTGTAATTATATGTATAAAAATTTTTACCTGGTATGATTTTTTCTACCGAGGCACCTTATGCTTTCTTTCGACGCTTCGTCAGTTACCGCAGCTGTCGAATCGTTGGGAAAGTATCTTCTCAAGGCGTAGAAAAACCGTCTACCGTTATCGGCGAAGTCGATTTTTTTCGCCAAGAAAAAGTAACCGCCTAAACCAACGGCCAGCAGTGTTGCTCTGGTTAAAAATCCACGCCAGCTATTCCCGCAGGAGCTACCGGATTCTGGATTTACAGGATGAAGCTGGGCGAAGACCGTTTGCGGTTTTGGATAGTCTGAGATATTCATCTCGATAGCGATAAAGTCGGATGCGGTTTACGCTGGATAAACCCGATTTGTTTCTTCCTTTTTTGAAAGCCGATTTTCAAGAAACGCGTTTAGTAAAATATCGGGCCACTCGGAATGTCCGTTATATAAGGAAATTTACTTTTACCGTTTTTTATTTCTAAAATTTTCCCCTTTTCACAAGCATTCGCAAAGATTTCTGACAAAATATAGGTTATGGTTTTTGACGCCGCCGCACCGGTGCCATTAAGGCGGGATTTAAACGATTCGCAAAACGAATACAAGACAGCGACTTTACGTGTTATTACCAAATGGAATTTCCGATGAAACATATTTTCCTATCGTTCCGTCTCACGATATACCTGCATCGATAAATCCTAACCACGAGTAAAGGTATTAAATATTTGGAGGGTTATTTTTATTATTCTTGACGTGATTTGCCAATTTTTGACATTTTCAAACCGTGAAATACGCGCCTGCAGACAACCTATTGTCTACTCGACACAATTGGTCGGTTTACGAATTGACAAAAAAGCGGGGCGAGTCATGGCCGCGGTTGTCAAGGCTTCGCGTCGCTTTACTTCTACATACTTTACTTTACATATTACTATATGCAGTCGTATTTTTAGGTTACGTGCATGCATTTTTTTTTTTTTTAAATTTTTTTCAAATCTTGTCTTTTCCAACCGATAAAATCGAATTCCTTACGTTGCTCTGTAGATGAATCATAGAACGTCAGTCTGTTTAATCTATCGGCAATGATTCGTCACGATGGTTATTTATAGATTTTACGCATCGATAGGTGGTGTACTTTCCTTTTTTCCACGAATTGTATTGCGTTGTACAAAAATATATGTATAAATATATATTTCTCTTTTTTTCCCCCTTATGCTACACGTATAGCTACAGGCTATATAGATGACGATTGAAAATCGACCAACAACTATTTTCGTCTTCATCGTCATGTCGGAGGTTTGACCGCGTTTTATCGCGATGAAACCAAATCATTCCGAGGAATTCGAACTATTAATATAATATCTCTACCTAAGACATACGCTGTTGACAATTCATGTACATAAACGACAGCCTGTGGATAATAGTTTTTTCTTTTACCGATGGAACCTTTTGCTGAATTTCCATTACAAATTCAAGTAAAGAAACAAGAAGAATGATAATATACCGAGCACGTTATACGCTGCAGATTTATTATTCAAGCATTTTGTTTTTCTACTTTATTATTTTTTTTCTCCTCAAATAAATTCGTGAACTCAAGAACTCCGGATTAAAATTCAAGGAAATTATTCTATCGCTGACGAAGAAAGCGGTTGTCTTACTTGGAATTCAAATTACCGTAATGTCGCATTGTATATATATTTATATATATAATATACGTAAATAATAATACTATGCCAAATGTCATATATAGTTCCCCCCCCCCCCCCCCCCCCCTCGTTCATACGCAGCCGTGGCGAGTTCTGAATTCTCAGCGATGCCGTGCATATTTTCTTTCCAGCAAGGGAAGTGTGTGGGCGAGAGATGAGTCCCTGGTCCACGTGGGTACAAAAATGGTTTAACCAATTGGACACTTCCGCGGCCTGCAAGCCACTATGTGCAGTAAACATTATACGTGATATTGCGAGTGCAGCGACAGCATTTAATCAGTCAGTCTTCTTCTTCTATTTGACACGCGTCCGTGAGAAGAGTGACTTGATATTTGTTACATGGGGACTTCTTATTATTCTTATATAACTGTTGAAATAAATAAAAAAAAAATTTTGATCGTTAAATCGAGAATATTTATCTGTTTATCTGTCTGGGACACCCTGTATATGGTATACACTTCACGATTTAGTGTCTTCTGCGACAGAAACAAAAAATAATATCAATAACAATAGTAATAATAATT
Source organism: Diprion similis (assembly GCF_021155765.1). NCBI lineage: Eukaryota > Metazoa > Arthropoda > Insecta > Hymenoptera > Diprionidae > Diprion > Diprion similis. The sequence goes on from NC_060108.1 coordinate 23,855,809, forward strand.
TTTCAATACGCTAGTCACACGTATTATACATGATATAGTACAATACACGGATTCTTTGATCAACCTTGTTTTTATTAGTATAGATATCATTCGATTGCCACCGTATTATCAACCCCATATCGTAGGATTTAGTCTCGGGTTTAGTATAATCATACAAATACGAGTTAAACGCTGCAAGACGGATTTATTCCGCTGTTCAATAATGATATAATAATTAATTATCCACTTCTAACAGCTAACAGTTTTGCCGAATTTACACGCCTAGATCAGAACTGGCCGTGTCTTTATGCTTTTATTATACTCGCGTCTTACTTGGGGTTGCTAGAAATAAAAAAAGATATTCAAATCTACTCGCGTTTTTTTTTTGTCTTTCTTTTTTTCATCAATCGCGTGGTTCTTCGACCCTTCGATAGCGCGGTTTGTCGTATTTTGTTAGACTTATGAAACTAAGTTGGACACATTAAACTGCAGGGATGATTGTCAGAACTTTCCCTTGAGGTGTCTGGGTTTTTTTCCAGCTACAGCAGCATCATCAGCTCCAGCAGCAGATCCTACGGCAACAGTACCACGCTCAGGAACGTCAGCTAGCCCAACTCCACGAGCAGCAAATGCACCAACTTAGGGTAAGAAAAAAGTACGAATTTACAATCGTTATAAAATTAAGATACAAGAGTAACGCGTGCAAGTCTGACGTTTCGCAAGAATTCCATATGTTATGTATGTACCTATAATACACGTAGATTTGTGAGTTTGTGTAATAATGATAACAACAAAAACAACAACAACAACAACAATATTAATAATAATATCAACATCGTCGGTTGTTTATTATAAAAGAAATAAGAAATGCGAATCTGATGAGGATCGTCGCGTCGTCGTGAAATTATATTATTATTACCAAACTGGCAAAGAATGAGTCAACGAGCGACCTTTGAAGACTTGTTAACTTTTTTATTTACCATTCTAAAAATAACACCGCCTTCGGTATCTCGCTTTTGTCATACGGTTCTTTTGTGTCACGTTCTTTGCTCGCGGTTTTGTACCCGGGAAGAAATCGCGGACTCCTAGACTTGTGCATTTTTTCTCCCCCTATTTTCTCTCTACAGACCTGTAATACGAGTATATCGCGGCAAGTCTATACGGAGTACAGAGACTGCGCGAAATGATTCTTTTCACTTGTCTGTCGACCTCTAATAGAGCTAGAGCCAAGCTGTAGAAGGTGAATTGAATACATTGATACAAAGAACGCATCACGAGTGTATGAACGATTTATTGATTCTGTAATACACTGTTAACCTCAGTAATAATAACTATAAGACTCTGTTAACGAATACCGGAATAGTGCACCTAATTACCTCGATCATACCTTCAAGTTGACTTTGTTAAGTGGCTTCATATATAGTCAGTCATTTTTCTCAGTATTTGTCACTGTTTTGAAATGACTCAAATTACTCTATAATAATTTACTATGATCATCCATTTTTGAATAATTTTTTACTATGAATCTGAATGTCAATTTTGTTATACCTCAATACGTATATCTATATAGGTGAATTGTAATCCGCAGAAAATATTTCGGTCTGATTTTTATAATGGCTAGTTTATACCTGGACAATGACTTCGATTACGAGATAATTTGATCGCGTTAGCTTAAATTCTTGATTTTTTCCCAAGTGAGGGAAATTAGCGCTCGTGTTTCGACCATTTTTTGAAACTCATCGTTGAAAGAGAGCGGGGAACTGGTGGTGAAAATATTTCGACGATTCGGTGGTGAAATGTTGAGATCCGTTCGTGCAGTTTGCGATTCCGGGCACGTCTGACCCCCGGAGCGGAAGTTAGTGAATCGCGGTCAACCCGTATGCTTTTACTCTAACATCAAGTATTTATAGACCCTGTGGCCCGCGAGGCTTTGAACCTAACCTATTCGATCTATGGCAAAACGTGTATGTATAAAACCACCACCCTGGGAGTATAATAAAACGCGAAACACTGGCCGCTCCTCTTCTTTCTCTCTCTCTCTCTCTCTCTCTCTCTCTCTCTCTCTCTCTCTCTCTCTCTCTCTCCCTCCCTCCCTCTCCCTCTCTCTATACTTACTTAAACATGTATATTGTATATGTACATGTCTACCATCATCGATCATTAGTCCTCCGGGCCTCGGGTCTCGATTTAAAAAAGCCTATGATCTATTATTAATTCTTTGGTGAGAAGAGAGGCTGAGAGTCGCCGATGAAACGACGAATTAAACATCGAGCGCAAGTTTACATATCTAACCTAGCGTCTATTTATATTTATATTTAAACTTATGTATATGATATTCTTTAAATATGAGATTCATCGGGGATTTCATACCGATGTGAGTCGCTGCGGTAGTTGTATAAATGTATACATATAAACGAAGACGGGTCAAGAAACTGGTTTTTTTTTTTTATTTTTTTTTATTTTTCACTTGCATAATGTGACGTAATATATGTATAATATGATGAAATATTTTTCTTTACTACTAGGTGCAATGTAACCTAATGAATTTTCCGAGGAGACTGCCTCGCTTTCGCAATTCAATCAATGCGGTGACCGCGACTTCGTATATAATCTATATTATATCCTTATACCTGTACCTTACGGCTTGTCGTGAGGTTTACATTTAGTCGAAGGGTATCAGAAGAGCCATGCTGTGTTCTATACGTGCATATACCTACAACAAATGTTGGAGAGACACGTGCGTTACCTCTTTTTTCGCCTCGCAATCTTAATCAGTCAGACGTGTCAATAGCTGACGGCATGACGGAACCTGTGGAGAGGCGCGTGTCGCACGTAACCGGAAACGATTGACGTCAAAGGGAGCGGCGTTACGTCACCGCAGGACGGGATTCGGGATTTTCTTCCACATGTTGAAGTTATTACCGATTATTGCCAAGAGGAAGAGAGGCAGGAGGGGGGGAGGGGGGATTAGCAGGTGAAATTGTCGAATCTATACGGAATTGTGGAAAAATTTCTAAGGAAGAGGTTCCGAAATTTTTATGGATTTCTGATTAGAATAAATGAAAATGATAAAGAGTATAAAAATACGTGTTGGTATTTCCGTGTTATTCAGATTGATTATTTTAATTATTTTACGATTATCATCCGGCTTGTTATTCAATATTATCCACAGACTTGATAAGATCGTTTGACATAATACCGTGCATTGACGTCGTTCATGAAAATATAATCTGTGTGTGTCTCAATAATATACATATATATATATATATATATATATATATGTACATATATGTTGATTAGAATGACGCGAAATACGGCTTTATAAATTCTAATCATTACATGTGTATCGTGTATATATGTATATATATATATAAGAATCAGAAAATGGAACCGGTGGTTATAATGAGTTAGCCACTGACAAATTGGCGGGGATCCAGATTATAATATAGAGTCTGCAGGTTGCAATTGATGATGCGGTAATTTATGGATAATTATCTTGGCAAGAGCGGCGAGTTTTCATTGAAATATCTATATGTTTCCTTTTTTCCACATGCTGACATCGCAACGTTACACCTCAATTTACGTCGCAGGTTGTTCCTTCCTTTCTTTTTCTTTTATCCAACGTGTGTATGTAGAGAGCTTCGCTTTGGGAACCCCGCTGCACAAATACGTTACCTTCGATGAATCTTACTCTCAAAGTCGGTCACGACTGTAGGTAACCTGAGGGCTGAGGTCGATCTTATCTTATCTTATCTTATCTTATCTTATCTTATCTGTATCCATCAGTTATTCTCGGTGTGGTTCAATATTCGCGTGCTCAACTGAATAAACAAACGATTCCTCCGTCCGGTATTTCGATACACCGTACCTACGTTTTTTTTTATTATCATTATTACTATACTTCCGTGTCGGACTTTGACCTCCACAGGTGTTTGTATGTATATATATATATATATATATATATAAATATACCTATATCATCGTTGTTCACGGCATCGTCGCGATTATCATTGATGTTTAAGAAAAGAAAAACAAATGCAGAAAACAAACAAACAAACAAACAAAAAAAAAATAAAAAATAATATATAGGAATATATGATCTTTTAAAATCGGAGGATAATATTGGGCAAAATTACACTCAGAGTGTATCGTTGTCAGTTAGTCTCGAGTAAAATCGCGGTGAAAACTGGCCGTAAGTAAGTACTTCTAATTATGCAGGATGCATCTGCGATTCCTGAAGCAAGTTGCAGACTTAAGAGTGCTGCAACTTTGATTGAGTATCTGGTACGACTCGTGTTTGCATATTTGCGTTTGCCAACTCAACGCGGTGTAATCAATTTCAAAATTACCATCCACAATTACGCGATAGCTGGCTCGCTCGCCATTACACTTATAGGTTTGTATACCTGTACATACATATGTATGTATAATTGTATATATGTATATACCTTAGATTTACAGCTAATTGAAATTGTTATATATGTATATATATGTACAGGATTGTTTGCCAGTTTATTTCGTACATCATCATCTACATATACTATCACGTACACGTATACGTCGTATAATATTGTTGAGAAAGTTATTATTTCACGAATATATTTATATATTATATATACGTTTATATCGGATTTAGCAACGAGATAAATTAAATCCTGGTTATTTCGGGTATTATAATTAATTGATAATATTCTTCTCAGAGCTATATTTTTGCATATTCGTGGTAGAATTATACGGATTTTTATAATTTCACGAAATGTTTCACATAACGTATCCTATGTATGTATATGTTAGATTTGGGCCGCGCGGATTTTGCGAATTTGGCAAGATATATTTAGCCACGAGCGGGGTAAAACGTGCGAACCAATAATTCTCTGCACAGCCAAGTAATAATTGTTATTTCAGTTCGACCTACGGGCGGGCGGGAAAAAATCAGCAAATCACAGAAAACACAGAAAACACGGAAAGCACGCGTGGCTCTTTCGTTTCCCCTGTCGCTCGGTTATCAACGGTTAAAACCCTATACTTTATTAATAAATATACCCATACGCGAGATCTATTTCTGCACGCGTAACCTACATAAATATACAACCCAGATCTGTATATTAAGCATGTATCTCCCCCCCCCCCTCCCCCCTCCCTTCACCTCCTCTAGCTCACATGAATTCGGCCAATTTCAACGCGCCCGGAGACTCAAAATTGGCGAACACTCCGCGAAAGTATAATTTACAAGACTAGACACATGTATGTATATACATTATTATACTATTATACATACGCTTACGTTATGTAGGTGTACGCGTGTATGTTGAATGCTCGTAAATTCATTGGTCATAAATTATATCTATGTAACATTTTACTCGTGAAATAGATTACTATCTATATTATATATATATATACCCTTAAGAGTCATGCACGAATCTAAAATTGAGAGAAGAAATAAAAAGAAAGAGAGAAACAAAAAACAAAAAAAAAAAAAAAAAAAAAACGAATCGAAAATAGAACGAGAAGTCAAGGAGATAATACATTGTAATATACCGATATACAGTATATATATATTGATTGCGTATACGCGACACGTGCGCTGCACAGATACTGTATACGCATGTGTGTGTGTGTGCGTGTGTGCGTGTGCGCGCGTGTGGGTTTAGTCGCAATTCGCGATTTGCGCGAACACCGCGAAGAACCCGACCCTATAAGCAAGCACCGTGTACGTAAGTATAAACTTTCACCGTATTTATAGAAGAGGGTCTCTCTCCTTGCATGGCAGGGGGGCCATTGACTCGTTGAGAATTGCCCTGGAGGCGAAACGCGCGCAATTCTGCCGATTGACAATCTATGACTTATACATATTTATAATATATATATATATATACACATACATACATGTATTATGTACACATTCATATATTTACCGTGTATATCCAACTTATTATACCCACGGGAAGATTACGCGGATGAATTCTACGCCTGTGATTGATACAATATAGGACCTATACATATGTGTATTTATATATATGTGTGTGTATATACGCGACGAGAGAATTAGAGACGATAGGAAAATTTCAAAATATTCCGTGTATACGCTGCGCTACGATATTTCTGTGCAACGTATGTGTGCAATGTATATATGTGTAGGTATGTATGTATGTATACAGAGTATAGGTATATGTAATATTATAATAAATGTCAGCTGGGTTGTTTTATTTTCTACGCTCAATTAGAAATCGTAACGGTGAGAGATATGCTCGCTAGATTTGCAATGCTAATGATACGTGCCGGGGAATTTGGCAGGCATTGCTCACCAACAATAAACCAACCTTTGTAACGTTGACGCTTTAAAAATGTCATAATACAACTTTCTTGCGCACCGAACACACCAGTCTCACAGGACTGGCCTGACCACACGGGTTGTGAAAATCTTTCCGTCACGATGAGTAATTCGTTATAAATTTACCGCGAAAATTGAGTGAAGAAACCGGATAGAGAGAGAGAGAGAGAAAAAGAGATACAGAGACTCGTTTGACTAATACCGACCCGTTTTATTATTACGTGCTACCGAGCATCGTGATATTATAGACTATATATATATATATATATATATATATATATATATATGTATGACACACATTTGTGTGTGACAATTTATGCACGTAGGAGGATGTTTTGGCTAATTATTAATTAACGAAACTTACACAGCAGACAACAGATATACGTATATATATACGTATACGTACGTATTTCTTCTATAGATGCGGTAAGATATGAGAACGCGGGCGACTAGAACGGCTTGTCGAATCTCACTTATTATAAATATTTTAGATAGTACATGTACCTGTATGTATGTATGTATGTGTATGTATGCATGCATGCCTTGATGGAAAATTACCAGTCGATCTGATGTCGGTGTGTTAAACAGCTGTGTATCGGCTGTCGCTGCTATATGCCTGTTACTCCTGCTCCATAGCAGGTTTAAACGGTAGATGTGCTAATTATAGACCAGCCCATGACGACATCGCATGTACGATGATTTTAATGATTCGTCGATAACGCGTGTCTACGTATAAACGACGATTTATCAAATTGTTCGCGTTACACACTTGCCTACCTGTGCGCGTATAACGCCACATCGACATTGTACTTTTTTCAAATTTACACAACTGATAGTCGTTATATACGTACGTCTGTTATTAAACATATTTTCTTGTACCTTACTCGTTATTCTCAATGCAATATGATCTCTGTTTTTATACACGTGTTATATATGTATATATATATATATATATATAATTAAATACCTTTCCCCTCGAGACAATTGACGAGGATTGGAAAAAATGTGCAATAACAATTGTTCGAAATTTTTCTGTTTTCCCACAGCTTTGGGAGCAGCAAAAACAGCTCGAGGAGCAACGGGAGAAGAGGGAAAAGGAGAGGCTGGAAGCGCTAAGGAAAAAGGACAAACATGATCATAGCGCCATAGCGTCGACTGAGGTCAAGCAGCGGCTGCAGGTAAACATGTCATCTTATCTTTTTTCACATCCATACTTGATAAATTATTGTGCAAAAGTTGCGGTAAGAATCGTGTATACCGCCTTGTACCGTCCATTTCGGAGGGCCTTATTTAAATCGATACGCTCGAATGTACGATGAAATAAAAGAAAAATTCATCTCTACTTTTCCTCGCAATCATTTCACCGATTATACACATTACGCGGAGGGCAAAACAAGGAATGTAAAATAAGAAGAGAAACAATTTGAAAAAAAAAAAAAAAAAAAAAATATTTAAAAAATAAGAACCAACCACGTGAAAAGCTCAGTGCTTGTAAATTTGTTTAAAATATATACGTATATATGTACATCAGACGTCTAGAGTTTTGATAGGAATTCCCTGCTGTGTTGTTGTATTGTATATATATGTATAATGTGCGTATGTAGTCGCCGCATTCCAAACTGCAGTTTTCATTTTTTTTCTGACTTCCAGAGTTTCATCGTGAACAAGAAACAAAGAGAAGCTGCAGCCGCTGCAAATGGCGCAGTTCCAGGCACACCCGGATACAGGAGCTGGTGAGTAAGACGACGACGACGACGACGACGACACGCGTTTAGCATCCAACAGAAATGTAGATGATAATAACGCGACAAATCTTGTACATACGAGTCATTTCAGTTGTACCCCCATCCCCCCCCCCCCCCCCCCCCCAGCCCTCCTCTCTTTTTCTCCCCATCCTTTTTTTTCTCTCTCTGGAAATTCTATTTTTGAACTGCACATACATGCACCGATTATTACGCGAGCGCGATAGAACCGCAGGTTTACCGTTATAAAGCTCTTTGATTCGCGGAATACCTTATATATATGTATACATGTATATGTCGATATCTACCGACTATTTGGCATCCTTTTCTCTGCGCGTCTGCATCGATATCGCAAGAGGAATCGTTGAATATTTTATATTGCGTTGCAGAGTTTAGCATACCGCTACCTACCTTTCATCTATATATATATTACGGGACAACTGATCGGTTATGCATGCATTTACCTGATGTTATAATAGCGGGGAATCGGGTATATGGAAAATATCATTTGACCAGTTTAGTTATGACGAAGTGATGGTGGCCTACGTGTTCATCGGCACGGCATGCGGCAGTCGCATCCGCGATTGATTGATAGGCATAGTTTGTACGCGAACCACACAGATGTCTTCTAACATAATGCAGCAGCGTATCCTCTGTGTGTGCGTGTCTTATGGACGAAAATATCTGGACAGTAGAATGCATTTTTGAATATATTACATCCCTACTGTTACGACATATGTAACTTTTTTGTTGTGCGTGAATAATCTCGTTCTCGTATATCCTCCGTACTCGTTAGCTTCAATACGACTTGGATTACAATTTCTGATCGGCATTGGTTCATTGCCTCAGCTATAATTAAGGCTATAATATAATATGCCTACTGATGTTATTATAGTATCTGTATATGTATACATAGACGTATAATATTTGTTCGATTTGTTGGAAATTTTTCACTTCATTTGACGTATAGACGTGAAATCATATGGAAATCGCTATTTTAACGAGTAATTTATCGGTCTACATAACTGCGTATATCTATTTAAGAACTTGTACCTGTATTAATTAAGCGATCTAGGCGATGATTTAGGCTTAATATATAAATTGCGAGTTCACAATTAATTGTATCTTTATCATAGATAAAAAAAACATGGAAAAGATAGCAACCTTAATGATACTAGGTCGCATATTATGCAATTCTGAAAGGATTCATATATTTTTAACTAACTTGTGATGTACCTTCATCTAATACTTGATTTTTTAACGACTAAGTTCGATCGAAATTGGTCAATTACTGGATACGAATTGTTTTTCAAAGAAACGGTAATTCTTACTGTTGGAAAAATTTACAACAATGGAAATAATCATTATGCATCTTGCAGTGTTTTGTATCAAAGACTGTTTCGCACACTCGGGCGGGGGGATGAGCGTGAAAAATCTTTGCGAGATCGCATATCTGCATTCTGGAGATTAAAGAAAAAAGTTTTTTTTTTATCGAATCGTTGACGTTTTTTTCAACACGAAACAGTATCGTTATTGATTAAGAGAAAGAGGGACAGAGTGCATCGCTGAAAGCTGCGAGTTGCGAGGAGTTGCGGGTTCGCGGGGCATATTTTTATCATTTTTTAGACTCTTATTCCAACCGGGTTGACTATGCCGAGGCTTTTCGACCATCCGGAACCCCCACAAAAGAGGTTAACGTCTGGCAGACTGCCCGCATTGGTTGATTCAAAAATAGAATGCAGAAATAAAAGCGATATATAGAGATCGTCCGCTTCCACGGATTTCCTCTTTGACAACGAAATCGCCTTGTCAGCTCGTCGTACGCGAAATTCTCGTTACCACATGTGTAATACGAAGTATGAAAATAGTTTTGCCCGTGTCCGATCCCCTCTACTGTCTCTTGCAAAATTCTTATTTTTGTAGCGAAAAAAAAAACATTCAATTTTTTTTTTTAATTTCCTCTTTAATATACAACAATTAATTTGTAATAATTTATCCAAGAACTTTTTCATCCCATTTTTGTTTTCCTTAACGATGTACATCAACTTGGTACAATATGGAGGTTTCTGTTCAGTCCTATATTATTCATCTAAAACTATGCTGCCTTGTCATGTCAATAGTATAATGTTGAATCACGATCGCCGATATTTTTCTTTAGCCGAAAGTGTTACCGAAGACCGTTGAATGATTGTTTCATTTTTTTTGTAAAGGTTGCAGCCCCAATCGGAATCCTCGAGCACTACAAACGCTTCGCATCCCTACAGAATGCCGCAATTGCTGCAAGACAAATTTAGCGATGATTTCCCCTTACGAAAAACAGGTAGGTCTTAATTACGTCAACTGCTAAGGTATTATTACATTATCTGTGGATTAGTAGAGAGTGCCTACTAAAGCATGGATTCGTATTGTCAAAATTTATATATTCACCTTTGGAACCCTTTTATTGGCTCCTATACGAATATGAGATTGGAACATTTGCAAAAATAAATATAACGTCAGTTTTATTTAAAGCACTGGTCTTCATCTTTTAAGTTATGACAATACAAATCACTGTGTACACAGCCTTGATCGTCGTTCTTGATGTTTTTTCTTTTTTTTTTTCAATATAATTATGTTTGTTTTGAGTATGCTTGTGACTTTGTGCTCTAATATTTATTATTTGATGATTTTGTTGTCCCCGAGTTTTAAATTGTTTACACATAGCCATGCTGTATGTTACACCGCTTGACAATTCATGATAACAAATTCGTTAACTGTATTATTTATCTGTAATACTACATTAACGAGTAACAGTGTCTGTCTGGATTATGTCAAAATATCAAGGGTAAAATCTATAGTGAGACAATAAATAAGTAAACCAAACGACAATCAGAAGATCGCAAAAATTAATGATTTTATGTGTACTATTTTTATTTGATCATTTGTGATTAGGGTCAAATTTTTCAAACTGAACATTATCATATTATATTGCGTTTAAATCCATACTTCAGAAAAACGGCTGGAGTATATATTTGATACAAGATTCTTATTTATACCTTCATATGTTGCCTACATATCTTTCGTTAAAGCTTTCATGATGTTTGTTCAATATGATTTACGCTTGTCACATACTTAGTCCCAATACCGATGTATAATTATTCGTTCTTGGTTGAAAATTTGAGGCATTTGTCAATATTCAATGAAGCACACCTTGCATATGGCATAGCTATGTGCAGCTGTTATAATTGTGTGTATGAAGTCACAGAGAATGCGATTGATTTTGTTTTATTTAAATTATTTGACAAAAATTGAGTTTGGCGAATGGGCGTGGTTGTTAGATAGTTTAGTGATGTAAATCGTTATGGTATGATGACTAACCCTGGCTGATTGGCTTGGCCCTCGCCAGCCTCGGAGCCAAACCTGCTCAAGGTGCGACTTAAGCAACGTGTCATGGAAAGGAACATGGCTGCACCAAGAAATTCACCGCTGACCCGGCGCAAGGATCGCCTCCTGTCCCACCTCAAGCGGAAATCCCTCTTAGCAAGTACGTTTGACACCCTTGTCTACGGCTACTGTCTGGGAAAAAGTTGATAATTCGAGAGGAGAGAAATAATATTCTTCATTCCGTAACCCTCTCCTCGAAGGAAAGAAGTCTATCATTTTATTTTCATTTGGAGTTTAGTATTTCATCGCATCCATCTCATCTTCGTTAGAAAAATTACTCTTTTTCCTTGATAGTAGAATAATAAACTTAAGAAGTATAACTCGACAACAGACATGAACGTCCAGTCGCATGTTGAAGAGTCATATAAAGTAGAAGAATAGACAGAACAAACGGTGAAAAATATCGAGCCCCATTATTTATTATTCTATTCATCTTTATCAGAAATTTTTCAGTTTGAGATACTGCATTGGGATGTATTGAAAAGATATATTCGTAAAAAGAAACTTCCCGCATCATGCACAATCATTTGAACGTATTCTTGAGATTACGTATACTTTTTCACAAAACTGCCATATCATTAATTCCTTTTATTGGCACACAAATATTGCACAATTATATGGCGTAATAGCTATATTAAGATGCTCCGTCAAGCATCAAGAAAGTTTACGTATTTCTCTTGTCTCCCTCTCACAAGGTTGATAAATTGCTTTGGCAAAACCACACAAACAGAGTGGTAACTTTTTTTCATAATCTTATTATTACAGTTATGTTATGCCATCTAACTTAATTCTATTGTCAAATTATTCCTGTGTAGAAATTCGCGTCGAAAGTGTTTTTATCTGCATTTTGTTATTCTTATAGAAATTTCAGGTGCGGTGCAGTGATATTACCGCTATTACAATGAGTGTGTATACTAAATGTACACATGGGGTGTACAGAATTAAGTGACTCATTGTAATATTATTAATATAATATTGATAGTTATAATTACCCTGATTAGAATATTATTAATATGTTTTATTAATTTTGTTGCATTCGTTTTCGATTAATTGGATGTTGTAATGATTTTGCTAGTGTCTAGTAACCGCATGAAAAAAAGCAAACAGAAAACATTAACAATTCGTAGATTTACAGTCTTTCAAGTTTAATTTCAAAGTGAGGACAAAAATTGCTATACATATTCATCTATTCTTTTTTCTTTTACTCATCAAAGATCATACACGATTTTACACCTCCAAAATCAACTGTGAATAATTATTGAACTACTACTTAATTGTAAGGTATCTATACATTTCAGTAAACTTGCCCGGTATCGTGTACGGAAACAATAAACAGTCTTATTTTAAGTACTTGAAATAAATTTGTATGAATTCTCATTGATTATATCATCCACTTCGTATTGAGGGATGGAGTAGAATCATTGTCATTACTTGAATCACAAATACATAATCAAAATATGATATTATTAGTATGACTTCGGGTAATTAAAGGCATCAAGTAAATGAGTTTTTATCTTCTAGATTCTGGTAGCAATCCTGAATCCGGGCCTAATTCACCACCGACAGTAAACAACTCGCAGGCGAGTCCTACCGCAGGCAGTAATACTCCAATACAAGAGGTACGTACATCATTAGTTCAAACCTTCAAGTATCCAAAAACTCATATTCATATTAGTTTGCTGAGTTTTTTTTATATGGCCTAAAATTATTTTTTTCCAAGAATCACGGATTTCTCATTTATCTGCCCATGTGGCCATATGCCAACTTATACGTGAATATGCACCATGTAGTGGTATTCTTAACAATTTCTCAGATAGTCTTATTTTTTAAATATTTCTTTAACTCCAAATTATCCCAGCCCAGGTATGGAATGAATCAAGATAAGAATATTTGTATTTATATATTCGTTTCTTTTTCGGCCAAGTGTTTAATTAGTCTGGTATCTAATTGGCTTTGGTTTTGATCAAGATAACGTGTCGCGTCAAAAATAGAAATCTTGAAATAAAGTGACTCGCATTTGTTGTTATGTATGTTATATCAGATTAGACATGTTTTCTCTGTATACATCACCATTTTCAAATGGCATGGGTAATTTTGCAACAGAGGAATAAGGTTTATTCATATATGTATTCTTCTTAGGAGGGCGAAAACACAGCTTACGGTGGTCCATTGACAAGTAGTAGTCAACAGGGAAGTTTATCGGACCTTTCCTTATTCAGTTCACCGTCCATGCCTAACATATCATTGGGCAGACCTCATGTTCCATCCAGCTCAGCAGTAAGTTACGCTTTGCATTTTCTAACCATATTTTTTTATTCATTGGTATATTAATGCATCACTAAAGCTGTAATATCGTCAAGTCACCGAAGGTTTGATTTGGTATATAATTTGCGACCTACGAAGAAAGTACAAAATGATTACAGTAAATTGATCAAGAAAGGAATCCTCTGGATATTGAAATTGGCGTAGTGGAATATTTCTCCTGACATTAGATAATTTTATCGATTCATTTAGAGTGCGACAAAATTGGCACCAGTCTCAGAAGCGGAAGTACGGGCAGCGTTCACTGCTCGTCTTGGTATGCCATTGACTGGACAGATGTTGCCTGGTACTCTACCCTTCTATCCATCTCTGACTGTAATCGAAGGTGAACCCACGTATATTCACAAGCAGATGCAAAATCTTGAACAAAATCGTCAACATCCGGTTTATCATGGAGCACCTATAACAGATACTCAAGTAGCACACGCAAGACTGCATAAGGCTGGTCACCGGCCTTTAGGTAGTATGTTTTCCTTTTGTTTGTACGATTTTATTCCCCCTACCTTGTTTCAGAAAATATAGGAAGCATACCTCTGATATTTTTTGATATGCTTTCAAAGCTGTGAAGACCAGAGAAACATCGTGTGCACCCTTTTTACCTGTACAATTTAGACATTATAAAGTGAATGGATTTTCTCAACTTATGCAATCACCTGTTTTTCCGTTTTTTTTTAATTCATGTATGTAATTTTCTCTGATTCGCGCATGCAAGAAATTTTTCTGAGACACGGTATGTTCTTGACGTTGATACACTTTCTAACGAATATTTTTTTCTTAACAAACAGGTAGGACACAATCAGCTCCGTTGCCACTTGGCCATCCGATGCTTCAAGGTGGAATAATAGCCCCCCCAACTCATTACGAAGAGTACCTTGCGGAGAAACAACTCCATGACCAACAACAAGCTCACATTTTTTTAAAACAACAGATTCGTCAAACCGTCCTAACCCGAGTCGGATCCAGGGGTCAATCGAACCAGCTTGACGAAGCGCCGGAGAGTGAAGAATCCGAAGTTATAGATCTAACTGGCAAGAAAGATCAGTCAGAAGAAAGTGAAATTTCGAAACAGCAAAGGGAAAGAGAACAGTTCTTACAACAGCAACGTGACTTAATGATGCGCCATACTCTTCAAGTTAATGAATCTCCGGCTTATGCGGGAAGCCGATCTTCACACTCAGCAAGGCCCTTGTCAAGAGCGCTTTCTAGTCCATTGGTCCATCTAGGTATGTATATCGCCGAACGAAGGAAATAATCATTTACAATTGATATTATTTGGCAAAAACTTTAAGACAACATTATGGCAATTTTTGTTCACTACATCGTCATATTTTTTTCCCCCCGTAAAATGAAGTATTTGCATGACATTAGATCTAGATGGAAGAAGTGTCACTACCTTTAGCAAGAGTATACGGCAGACAGTGTTTGTCAAAGATTCAAGGAGTGATTTCGATTAATAACGTGAAAATTGGGTTGCGTGAAGGGCCTCAGGGTGCTGGGGGAGATGTCTTTGCTCGGGGATCACCGCATCGGCCGACTACAGGTCTTGCCTACGACCCGCTGATGCTGAAGCACGCTTGTGTTTGCGGCGAAACAGTCAGGGGTCATCCTGAGCATGGTGGACGATTGCAAAGTGTATGGGCTAGACTTTCAGAAACAGCATTGTTACAACGTTGCGATCGTGTTCGATCGCGCAAGGCCACCCTTGAGGAAATACAAACTTGCCACAGTGAAGCACATGCGCTTTTATTTGGTACGTTTTTATCATCATTTACTTTAATAATATCAGGTACACATTATTTTGTAAAAATTATCTGTTTACTTATTCGATGCAATATTGACGAAAATTTTCTTTTATCTTTTAAAGGTACAAATCCGCTTAATAGGCAGAAACTCGATATGTCGAAGCTCTCTCAATTACCCATTAAGAGTTTTGTCCGACTTCCATGCGGTGGTGTAGGAGTTGATTCAGACACAACGTGGAATGAATTTCACACAGCTCCAGCGGCACGTATGGCTGTCGGATGTGTTGTGGACTTAGCATTTAAAACTGCAATGGGCGATATTAAGAATGGTTTCGCAGTTGTCAGACCACCCGGTCATCACGCTGAGACAAATCAGGCTATGGGATTCTGTTTCTTCAATTCCGTAGCCATCGCGACAAGATTACTACAGCAAAAGCTTGACACGCGGAAAATATTGATCTTAGATTGGGTAAGGATCTTCTCATATTTAATTACCAATAGGTGTATCACTCAATCAAGGGGATGAATGGAAAAGAGAGATTAATCGCAATGATAAGTGTATTGTTCAAACTGTCTAGATAAAGGAGTTCTTCCAGCCATAATTATCCTGTAAAATATCTTATTTCCTTCATTATTCAATTTGTTAGACAAACTTTACGTTAATTATTCAGAATTAACAATTTGTCAAACTCTATCTTGAACCCTGTTTTTTTAAATCTTTTTCAGGATGTTCACCATGGAAATGGAACCCAGCAAATGTTCTACGATGACCCTCGTGTTTTGTACATGTCTATTCATAGACACGACGAGGGTAATTTCTTCCCAGGAACTGGAGGTCCCACAGAATGTGGTGCAGGTGAAGGACTTGGCTACAATGTCAACATAGCCTGGTCTGGTGGGTTAAACCCGCCGATGGGAGATGCTGAGTACTTGGCTGCGTTTCGTACTGTTGTAATGCCTATTGCTAAGGACTTTGATCCTGACATAGTCATTGTTTCGGCGGGTTTTGACGCAGCCATAGGTCATGCCGCACCCTTAGGAGGGTACAAAGTTAGCCCTGCATGTTTTGGAAGAATGACGCAAGAACTGCTAACTTTAGCTGATGGAAAAGTTGTACTGGCCCTGGAGGGAGGCTATGATTTAGCTGCTATATGCGACTCTGCACAGGAGTGCGTCAGAGCCCTTCTTGGAGATGAACCGACACCACTTCGTGAAGAGGAATTGACAAGAGCTCCGTGCCAAAACGCTATTGACACATTGCAAAAGACTATAGCAATTCAAGTGCGTTCATTTCATTAAAGATTATAATATCTTGACGTCTAATGTGTTGGATGATGTTAACAATGTCTCTTTTTTTCATGCACGATCATAGATGTCGCATTGGCCATGCGTCAAATTGGCCGCGCACACAGTGGGGATGAGTGTGATTGAGTCAAGTCAAAAAGAGCGTGACGAAACCGACACAGTTTCCGCGATGGCCTCTCTTTCTATGCAGCAGCCGACCAATCTCACGTAGGTATATAAGCCATCTTAATACGATAGCTAACATTGCACTCTTAATTGAGAAATCATAATAGTAATCGGGGTATTAATTACTACACTATTTTCTTCTCATTTTGCACAGAACTACACCAGAACATTCCCGCGAAGTCTCCGAAGAACCAATGGAGCAGGATGAAGCTAAGTGAAACAGGTATCGACAAAGACCAATGAGTTATGAATAACTGCATAATAGCGGGTTCGTTACCGAGCCATGGTACGCTATTGCCTTGTCTTCAAATCCGTCAAAGTATCTTCATCCAAACGTATAAATAACGATGATTCGTTCCTTCGGCGGAATGCAGGGTTTGTCAAAGGTATAGGCTGTTTCAATGTGAAACTCTAAGGTATTGAAATATTAAATGAAACCTAGATAAAAGTACGTGCATGAAGTAATTCGTCAGACAAGCGTTTTGGTAGCTTGTCTCTAAAGTTGATAGGTGAACGTGGCTGAGCTACGGATTTGTTCAAATGCACGGTGTTAGATAGTCTAGGTATGAATAAATATTTGTTATGTTGTTGAGAAGTGTACTATTTTGGGGTAATATTGGGACTTTCTGCTCGACGCAGTTACATGCATATGCATACATACGCAATGAATGTGTGTGAATGTCCTATTAGGTAGAACAATTTATTCACGGAAGAGTTGGGAGTTTCATACCATAACATAATCTGCGGTTGAAAAATATTTTGAGAAGGCAGAGAGCGTGAGAAAACCAAGTGACTATGGTACTTATCGCAATGTTTCGTCAATCCTATTTAATTCGTTTCATTATTAGTCGTAACTTGCGTGGAAATAATGGAATAATTTGTAATTGTTATCTTAAGTATTAAAAATTGGCATAGAAAATTGTTCCATAGTGGTGTTTCTTGTTCTTGAAAAAGTTACATGCAGTCCACATTGATCAATATCAAAATTAAACCGCGATATTTCGACGACTTTCCAATTGCTCGAAAAGTATTTTGTAAAAACGAATCAATATTTTTATTCGGACAAAAACTGTTGAATTAGTGTCTTGCTAGCAGACAACGAATGTTTTTTGAAATATAATTTGACTTAGAAGTAATTCAAATTCATGGACCAATAATGGAGTTGAATATGATCGAATAAATTTTCACCACGTTATACACTGACTATAGAAACACAATTTTAATAACAACTGTGGATGGGATGTATACAGATAAAACCCCAGTCTTTTGATGTTTGTATTCTTGAATATCGAATCATTGTAGTTATGAGATAATACAAGAAATAAATGTATGCAAAACTTCAGTCTGAGAAGAAGGACATGCATAAATTTATAAAAGACAGTAATGTTAGATTAATTTTTTTCCTTTGCAATAGTTGCTGGGATTTTTTTAAATGCGTTGTGCTGGTCACTGGCGCTTTTCAAATGTGCTTTATTCGAGAAAAAGCAACAATTTAATTTTTATTCTATCCTTGTACAGCAGTCGCTTGCTTAAAGTATACATACAAAAATAACGCTAAAGTTTTTATCGCATTATTTGATGTATTATGTATAGATTATAAAGAAATAGTTTTTGCGCAACAAGCATAATACAATTTAAATTTGATAGAAGAGAAAGTTGAAATAGGAGAATGATTTTCTAGGGATGATTCTTCAGCTGATTTGGTTTTCTGCTGCAAACAAAGGCTGGTGCGATTTTTGTGATATTTTGTAAAAAGTTAGTGGAACTCAAGTTAAATGAGAGTATGAGGATGGAAGAAAATGTAATTTAAATACAAGCATTTATTTTTGTGTCGTGCATTTTACGAAGATAAGGAAAATATATAAAATTTATTATTAAACGAATTTAAGAAGATATACATATACAAACATATACAATACACATACACGCGCGTACACACATTACAGACACACACAACTTGACAGACAAATGAAAGAATATTCTATATACAAACATATAAACTATATGCATATTGTATATCTATATATTATTAAACTATAGATAATGTTTTATCACACGAATCTCAAGTGTCCGTTACATGTTGCCCAAAAATTATTGATAAAAGAAAAATTAATAAAAATTACTCGTTGTATATTGTAAGTGTGAGCCCAGCCTACTCTGTGTATAATTTACGTAGTATGAACATAATGCATGATTAAGTTTTAAAATCATAAGCACGTCTATTTAAATGTAATATTGACTAGGTGTAAAACTGCTCTATTCTATATCTTAGGTGATAAATTAGATATAGATGGTATTTAATTATTTATAATTTAGAATCGATTATTTGATTAATTCAATTAGTTTAGTGAGAAATCATTTAAAATATTTTACTCAATGTTGTCGCGTAACGATAATAATCACGGCAGTCATTGCTGTGGAAAACCTGACAACTTACGAAATACAATGTGATTTAAAAAAAAAGTGTATGCATATATATATTATCACGAGTTGATTAAACTATGGTATCCATCTTCAGGCCTACGAATTTAAGTGACGGTTGGAAAGTTTCGTGTTTCGAACAATCATATTCGCGGCGTTGTTGATTTTGTTTAATGCCAAGTTGTAAGTTTGCCAGAAAGTTAATGATCAAGTTTGGTTCAAACAAATAAACTTTTGACATTCCGGTATCATTCATAACAAATTGATACAAATTAGGGGTAATAAAATAGGTATCATGAGAATAAATCATAAGTTACACAAATCTATATTATTAATATTAAACATGTAAGAAGTAATATCCATTATTACTTACCTTCATTGTAACAGTCCTAAATTTTTTATGTATATAAATGTACTTCTTAAATTAATTTTAAATAAAAATATAATCATTGTGTTATTCAATACCGAGTCCAATCTACGTTTCAAAGTTTACAAGTTGCATACGATAAATGATTGGGAAACCATCAAGTATAATTAGGTGTTTAAATATTTCACCAATCAAAGTTCGACGTTCTATTTCAATTATATTTCCTTTAATATAATTCTAAATGTGAAAGTTTTCTGAAATTACGTGGTTTAGAAATAGTGAAAAGAATTTACGAGTGGGATACTGATGATGGATTGTTTTCGAGACAAATGCGACGTAGTTCAATTTTTTTTGTTTATTGAAGATGTGTCAAGATATACACTGTCTAATCATCTTCAGGCTCTTGGGTATCACCACTGCTTCCCTTGCGCAAGTTCTTCCTCTTTACACGGCCAGGGCGGCCACCACCAAACGGTGATTTCAACGAGAAGTCGATATGCTTCTGAGAGTCCAGGCGTACGATGAACGACGGGATGTTCACGACTTGTTTGCGCACACTGAAATTACATACAGTTTAAAGTAAGCATCGCGGGATTTGATGATCAGTACCTATATTGTGACTCAACTTAGTTCTCTCAACATTCTTACTTTTATTCATACGGCATTGAATTAACAGAAAAAATGCACTATACCAATAGAGCAGCAAATCGAATTTGGATTATTATTCCAGTGCTGCCTAATCATCAGACGTTAATTGTTGAATTACTTCAACAATCAAGTGGCCTGCTAAAAATATAACAAGTTCTAAAATCCCAGGTGCATCAAGCATTAACCAGATCTCAGCTGTTTTTGGATCTGTATCTGAAGAAACAAATACTCTTTAATTATCTTCGGGATTATTTGAAGTTATAAGTTCATCGACCCATGAAATGATTAGCTATGCTAATCGACATAATATTATACATTTGCAAGTGCAATAATTCTTATTCAAATATATACTACAACATACCGAATATGTCTTTGCCGAATCAATACACGGGCATGATGGATGGACTTGGCTAATCCCAGTTTGAACACTTGGGTCTGAAGACGTCTTTCAAGGAAATCTTCAATCTTCAAACCAAGAACGTAATCAAGTTTCATACGTCCTTCGTCCAAAACACCAATTCTTACCAAACGACGCAACAGTGCATTACCTGTAATAATTAATACGAGATGATTAAGACAATGTAATATACATAAATAGTATCGATTGATTCTAGGAAGTATTCAGAAATATCTTAGTATATTCAGCAGTTTAATTCAGACAAGAGGTGTCAAAATACTTTTAATTCATCATCTCGATAACTACAGATAACACAAAGACAATTTTATATCTCTGTTTAATCAGACTCGATGTTTAAAATTTACCTTCGAAAAGTCGCTTGGGATCTTTCTCTTCGAGCGTAAGCAGCTCACGAGCAGCTTTACGAATTTTGGCCAAAGTGTACTTGACGCGCCAAACTTCTCGCTTGTTACGGAGTCCATATTCTCCGATGATTTTCAACTCCTGATCAAGACGAGCCTTCTCATAAGGCCTTCTTGGGGTTACATAAGTCTTAGAAAAGACTGACGGAATTCTTCCGTTCACCATTGTGAGCACGTGTTACCTGGAATTACAATAATTGAATGCAATTTCCAATCATCTAATTCCACCTTTTAACAAAAATTGAAGTCTGTTCACGTGATTTATTTTCGTGATGTTTAATGTCTTAGGAAGATGAAATACGAATCCGATAGTTTCCGAGTCCTACAATTGGCATGAAAGTAAAATCTAGGTCCAAGTTCAGGATGTATGGGAAAAGAATTACAGCTGCGCACGTGGCATTGAATGAGGTTAATCACGTATAGCGATGGATATCGAAATAACGTGACTCGTACCTATCGTAAGATGGTTTCAGAACAAAGTAGAGATTCGTAGAAACTGAATTTCGACTGCATGTACGTAGAGGTGGATATATTACTTACGCGTCGACGCAACACGAGATCTAACCGTCCAAAGCCACAGCCGCTGAGGAAATGGCCGAGAATCGCAACGCGCTGAAGGCCCAAGGAGGGTCGACAAGGGGAAAAACACGGAACAGGAAGACTCTTGGCGCCTCCACCGGCACTACTTGCAACAGCTTGCAAGGGCCGAGAATGCATGTCGGTAACCGACCAACGCTCTGCCGTATTAAGCATCATCGGAAAAGCAGAGAGTGGTACATTGATAATGCTCAATCCGGTAACAATTCGACGTTCTCCGATACGTGACTGAAGATTTGTAAAGACTCACAGCCCTGGGGTATTTTTCGTAACAGTTCGGCTGGTCTGGACGCTTTTGGGGGTACATATTAGCAGTTTCACGTATTATCAAGCAAATAACTGACCATGCTGGTATAAGAAGTTTTTGCCAACGGCTAACGCGTGCAAAATGTTGGTAACATAGCTACCCGTCGTCATTGTGAAATAAAAAAATTGTAAAAATATCGCACAAGAAATACGTAGGCTGCAATTATATAACGGAAAAATAAACATCAGTCAAATACATCAACGTGTATCGTTTATATTTACTTGAATGTATCAGATATTTTATAGACAACAGCAGCATCTCTGAGATGGTCTATTTATTTTTTCAGTTTTTTACAGACTCAACTTTGAGCTGCGAATATTTTGGGAAAATTTTCAACTACTTCACTTTTATTTTCAATCGTTGTAAGAACGTTCCTGGTGAGAATTATTTTTTTTCATTTATGAAGCACTTAAAATGATCAATTTTGGAAATATTCGAAATATTCTGCAACACTTTTCTCGTTGCTAGAAGCACGTTGAAAATATGTAGAACGGTTGGACCTATTTTCTGAGTTTATTGCAAAATCTGGAACTGGTCATTGGGTTTTAATTAGGAAAAATTACGCGAGTGCTTCAATGAATATAAATATGAATAATAAATATGAATCTATCGTGAGGTTCGTTGCAAATTAACTGGCATGAAGAATAAAAGTTTTGTAAATTTATTTTAGTTTTTCTCTTTGGTACTTATTATTCTTTCGACCGTCCACTCCCTACTTAGAGAATTCGAGACTAATAATTTTCTGGTCAAAAAAGCGAGGCTAACCCCGTTGGATTTTCAGTGAAAATTTTGACGATTTTGAATAATACTGGAAAAAATTCCGTGGTGCAATGTTTGCTAGTAACGGATCAAAAGTTACAGCCAGAAAACGAAAGATGCTGTTCGTAATTTTTCTGCATTTGGTCCCACGTTTTTTTAGTGCGTTTTTTTGTGTTACTGGGGGTCTAGATAGTGATGAATGGGTCATACAAATCAATTGCGCGGCAAAAGTTTTTTTTCTCTAAAGAACCCAAAAAGGCTGAGTCTTTCAATTTTTCGCTGCAAACAACGGAATAAAGTTACGCCCGAATTAATAGTAGCTCCACAGAATTTTCATAGAAGTAGGAAAAACAATGAAAAAAAGAACTCATAAAAATAGTTATGATTTTAGACCGCCCAAGCTATACCCTCTCCCTCCCGCTCCCCAGCCGCTTGATTCTGGTGCAAGTGTAGGGTCTAACTGTGTAGTAATTTGAAAAGTTGACGAATGGATTTAAGTGACAGATGAATATGAATGCACAAATATGAGTAAATGTCACACAAAATATCTTATAATAATGTAATAGTAGATAGGTGTGCGACATATGTATATTGTCTTGAGTAGCATGTAAAAAAAATACTATACTAGAAAGTGATAGTCGTAGTGTTTAAAAATAGTTTCAGGTTTGGCCTGCGTACGGGTGCAGCGCACATCTGCTGGATACGATATATGATGTATGTCACTATTTCATGTAACCTCGATTAAAATGAATGAAAAATAAATTTTCTCCGTATTTTCTTTATATTTCCTCCGCTGTTGGTGTTTTGCTGTTCTGGATGTTCTCTTTGCTTTCCTGAGGGTGCAATTAGCCTAGAAAGGGTAGTACATATCTATCTATGAGGGTGGTCCGATCAGTCAGGAAAGGGTCATGTAAATCGATTCTGGAGCAAAAGATTTCTAGATCAAGAGAAGTAGAGGGCTAACCCCTGTAAATTTCTAGAAAAAACTTTGTCAAATTTCAATACTAATGGTTACATGCTAGTTCTATTGATGATAGAGCAAATCTAGAAAACTAAGTGCTCGTTTTTTCTCATGTTGCTGCTGCTGGTCCGTCCTTTGTAAATTTACTGCTGTTCGTCCTACGCTCTTTTTGATGTGATTTCTGAGTTCCTGGGGGTCGAATTACTCCAGAGATGGTCATACAAATCGATTCCGAGACGAGAAATTTTCGGCTCCGAAAATGACCAAAAAAGTAAGGCTTACCCCTTTGAATTTTTGTCAAAAATTTCAACGACTTTAAAAAGTGCTGCAATTAATTTTTGCATGCACTATTCCGACGTAATTTTGCGAGAGGAATCGATTAAGCGTAGTCTCAATACGCAGCGAGCAATAGCTAAAAAGTTGCAGCCAAAAAACCTCCGATTTTGATCGTCATTTCTCTGCTGCTGGTCCTACGCTCTTTTTGATGTGATTTCTGAGTTCCTGGGGGTCGAATTACTCTAGAGATGGTCATACAAATCGATTCCGGTACGAGAAATTTTCAGCTCCGAAAATGACCAAAAAAGTAAGGCTAACCCCTTTGGATTTTTGGCAAAAATTTCGACGACTGTGAAAAGTGCTGCAATTAATTTTTGCATGCACTATTCCGACGTAATTTTGCGAGAGGAATCGATTAAGCGTAGTCCAAATACGCTGCGAGCGATAGCTAAAAAGTTGCAGCCAAAAAACCCCGGATTTTTATCGTCATTTCTCTGCTGCTGGTCCTACGCTCTTTTTGATGTGATTTCTGAGTTCCTGGGGGTTGAATTACTCTAGAGATGGTCATACAAATCGATTCCGAGACCAGAAATTTTCGGCTCCGAAAATGACCAAAAAAGTAAGGCTTACCCCTTTGGATTTTTGGCAAAAATTTCGACGACTTTGAAAAGTGCTGCAATTAATTTTTGCATGCACTATTCCGACGTAATTTTGCGAGAGAAATCGATTAAGCGCAGTCTCAATACGCTGCGAGCGATAGCTAAAAAGTTGCAGCCAAAAAACCTCGGAATTTTATCGTCATTTCTCTGCTGCTGGTCCTACGCTTTTTTTGATGTGATTTCTGAGTTCCTGGGGGTCGAATTACCCCAGAGATGGTCATACGAATCGATTCCGAGATGAGAAATTTTCGGCTCTGAAAATGACCAAAAAAGTAAGGCTTACCCCTTTGGATTTTTGCCAAAAATTTCGAAGAATTTAAAAACTGCTGCAATTAATTTTTGCATGCACTATTCCGACGTAATTTTGCGAGAGGAATCGATTAAGCGTAGTCCCAATACGCTGCGAGCGATAGCTAAAAAGTTGCAGCCAAAAAACCCCGGATTTTTATCGTCATTTCTCTGCTGCTGGTCCTACGCTCTTTTTGATGTGATTTCTGAGTTCCTGGGGGTCGAATTACTCTAGAGATGGTCATACAAATCGATTCCGAGACGAGAAATTTTCGGCTCCGAAAATGACCAAAAAAGTAAGGCTAACCCCTTTGGATTTTTGGCAAAAATTTCGACGACTTCGAAAAGTGATGCAATTAATTTTTGCATGCACTATTCCGACGTAATTTTGCGAGAGGAATCGATTAAGCGTAGTCCCAATACGCTGCGAGCGATAGCTAGAACGTTACAGCCGAAAAACCTTGGATTTTTATCGTCATTTCTCTGCTGCTGGTCCTACGCTCTTTTTGATGTGATTTCTGAGTTCCTGGGGGTCGAATTACTCTAGAGATGGTCATACAAATCGATTCCGAGACGATAAATTTTCGGCTCGGAAAATGACCAAAAAAGTAAGGCTTACCCCTTTGGATTTTTGGCAAAAATTTCGACGACTTTGAAAAGTGCTGCAATTAATTTTTGCATGCACTATTCCGACGTAATTTTGCGAGAGAAATCGATTAAGCGCAGTCTCAATACGCTGCGAGCGATAGCTAAAAAGTTGCAGCCAAAAAACCTCGGAATTTTATCGTCATTTCTCTGCTGCTGGTCCTACGCTTTTTTTGATGTGATTTCTGAGTTCCTGGGGGTCGAATTACCCCAGAGATGGTCATACGAATCGATTCCGAGATGAGAAATTTTCGGCTCTGAAAATGACCAAAAAAGTAAGGCTTACCCCTTTGGATTTTTGCCAAAAATTTCGAAGAATTTAAAAACTGCTGCAATTAATTTTTGCATGCACTATTCCGACGTAATTTTGCGAGAGGAATCGATTAAGCGTAGTCCCAATACGCTGCGAGCGATAGCTAAAAAGTTGCAGCCAAAAAACCCCGGATTTTTATCGTCATTTCTCTGCTGCTGGTCCTACGCTCTTTTTGATGTGATTTCTGAGTTCCTGGGGGTCGAATTACTCTAGAGATGGTCATACAAATCGATTCCGAGACGAGAAATTTTCGGCTCCGAAAATGACCAAAAAAGTAAGGCTAACCCCTTTGGATTTTTGGCAAAAATTTCGACGACTTCGAAAAGTGATGCAATTAATTTTTGCATGAACTATTCCGACGTAATTTTGCGAGAGGAATCGATTAAGCGTAGTCCCAATACGCTGCGAGCGATAGCTAGAAAGTTGCAGCCAAATAACCCCGGATTTTTATCGTCATTTCTCTGCTGCTGGTCCTACGCTCTTTTTGATGTGATTTCTGAGTTCCTGGGGGTTGAATTACTCTAGAGATGGTCATACAAATCGATTCCGAGACGAGAAATTTTCGGCTCCGAAAATGACCAAAAAAGTAAGGCTAACCCCTTTGGATTTTTGGCAAAAATTTCGACGACTGTGAAAAGTGCTGCAATTAATTTTTGCATGCACTATTCCGACGTAATTTTGCGAGAGGAATCGATTGAGCGTAGTCCCAATACGCTGCGAGCGATAGCTAAAAAGTTGCAGCCAAAAAACCCCGGATTTTTATCGTCATTTCTCTGCTGCTGGTCCTACGCTCTTTTTGATGTGATTTCTGAGTTCCTGGGGGTTGGATTACTCTAGAGATGGTCATACAAATCGATTCCGAGACCAGAAATTTTCGGCTCCGAAAATGACCTAAAAAGTAAGGCTTACCCCTTTGGATTTTTGGCAAAAATTTCGACGACTTCGAAAAGTGCTGCAATTAATTTTTGCATGCACTATTCCGACGTAATTTTGCGAGAGGAATCGATTAAGCGTAGTCTCAATACGCAGCGAGCAATAGCTAAAAAGTTGCAGCCAAAAAACCTCCGATTTTGATCGTCATTTCTCTGCTGCTGGTCCTACGCTCTTTTTGATGTGATTTCTGAGTTCCTGGGGGTCGAATTACTCTAGAGATGGTCATACAAATCGATTCCGAGACGAGAAATTTTCGGCTCCGAAAATGACCAAAAAAGTAAGGCTTACCCCTTTGGATTTTTGGCAAAAATTTCGACGACTTTGAGAAGTGCTGCAATTAATTTTTGCACGCACTATTCCGACGTAATTTTGCGAGAGGAATCGATTAAGCGGAGTCCCAATACGCTGCGAGCGATAGCTAGAACGTTACAGCCGAAAAACCTTGGATTTTTATCGTCATTTCTCTGCTGCTGGTCCTACGCTCTTTTTGATGTGATTTCTGAGTTCCTGGGGGTTGAATTACTCTAGAGATGGTCATACAAATCGATTCCGAGACCAGAAATTTTCGGCTCCGAAAATTACCAAAAAAGTAAGGCTTACCCCTTTGGATTTTTGGCAAAAATTTCGACGACTTTGAAAAGTGCTGCAATTAATTTTTGCACGCACTATTCCGACGTAATTTTGCGAGAGAAATCGATTAAGCGTAGTCCCAATACGCTGCGAGCGATAGCTAGAACGTTACAGCCGAAAAACCTTGGATTTTTATCGTCATTTCTCTGCTGCTGGTCCTACGCTCTTTTTGATGTGATTTCTGAGTTCCTGGGGGTCGAATTACTCTAGAGATGGTCATACAAATCGATTCCGAGACGATAAATTTTCGGCTCGGAAAATGACCAAAAAAGTAAGGCTTACCCCTTTGGATTTTTGCCAAAAATTTCGACGACTTTGAAAAGTGCTGCAATTAATTTTTGCATGCACTATTCCGACGTAATTTTGCGAGAGAAATCGATTAAGCGCAGTCTCAATACGCTGCGAGCGATAGCTAAAAAGTTGCAGCCAAAAAACCTCGGAATTTTATCGTCATTTCTCTGCTGCTGGTCCTACGCTTTTTTTGATGTGATTTCTGAGTTCCTGGGGGTCGAATTACCCCAGAGATGGTCATACGAATCGATTCCGAGATGAGAAATTTTCGGCTCCGAAAATGACCAAAAAAGTAAGGCTTACCCCTTTGGATTTTTGCCAAAAATTTCGAAGAATTTAAAAACTGCTGCAAATAATTTTTGCATGCACTATTCCGACGTAATTTTGCGAGAGGAATCGATTAAGCGTAGTCCCAATACGCTGCGAGCGATAGCTAAAAAGTTGCAGCCAAAAAACCCCGGATTTTTATCGTCATTTCTCTGCTGCTGGTCCTACGCTCTTTTTGATGTGATTTCTGAGTTCCTGGGGGTCGAATTACCCCAGAGATGGTCATACGAATCGATTCCGAGATGAGAAATTTTCGGCTCTGAAAATGACCAAAAAAGTAAGGCTTACCCCTTTGGATTTTTGCCAAAAATTTCGAAGAATTTAAAAACTGCTGCAATTAATTTTTGCATGCACTATTCCAACGTAATTTTGCGAGAGGAATCGATTAAGCGTAGTCCCAATACGCTGCGAGCGATAGCTAAAAAGTTGCAGCCAAAAAACCCCGGATTTTTATCGTCATTTCTCTGCTGCTGGTCCTACGCTCTTTTTGATGTGATTTCTGAGTTCCTGGGGGTCGAATTACTCTAGAGATGGTCATACAAATCGATTCCGAGACCAGAAATTTTCGGCTCCGAAAATGACCAAAAAAGTAAGGCTTACCCCTTTGGATTTTTGGCAAAAATTTCGACGACTTCGAAAAGTGCTGCAATTAATTTTTGCATGCACTATTCCGACGTAATTTTGCGAGAGGAATCGATTAAGCGTAGTCTCAATACGCAGCGAGCAATAGCTAAAAAGTTGCAGCCAAAAAACCTCCGATTTTGATCGTCATTTCTCTGCTGCTGGTCCTACGCTCTTTTTGATGTGATTTCTGAGTTCCTGGGGGTCGAATTACTCTAGAGATGGTCATACAAATCGATTCCGAGACGAGAAATTTTCGGCTCCGAAAATGACCAAAAAAGTCAGGCTAACCCCTTTGGATTTTTGGCAAAAATTTCGACGGCTTTGAAAAGTGCTGCAATTAATTTTTGCATGCACTGTTCCGACGTAATTTTGCGAGAGGAATCGATTAAGCGTAGTCCCAATACGCTGCGAGCGATAGCTAAAAAGTTGCAGCCAAAAAACCCCGGATTTTTATCGTCATTTCTCTGCTGCTGGTCCTACGCTCTTTTTGATGTGATTTCTGAGTTCCTGGGGGTTGAATTACTCTAGAGATGGTCATACAAATCGATTCCGAGACGAGAAATTTTCGGCTCCGAAAATGACCATAAAAGTAAGGCTTACCCCTTTGGATTTTTGGCAAAAATTTCGACGACTTTGAAAAGTGCTGCAAATAATTTTTGCATGCACTATTCCGACGTAATTTTGCGAGAGGAATCGATTTAGCGCAGTCTCAATACGCTGCGAGCGATAGCTAAAAAGTTGCAGCCAAAAAACCTCGGATTTTTATCGTCATTTCTCTGCTGCTGGTCCTACGCTCTTTTTGATGTGATTTCTGAGTTCCTGGGGGTCGAATTACTCTAGAGATGGTCATACAAATCGATTCCGAGACGAGAAATTTTCGGCTCCGAAAATGACCAAAAAAGTAAGGCTAACCCCTTTGGATTTTTGGCAAAAATTTCGACGACTGTGAAAAGTGCTGCAATCAATTTTTGCTTGCACTATTCCGACGTAATTTTGCGAGAGGAATCGATTGAGCGTAGTCCCAATACGCTGCGAGCGATAGCTAAAAAGTTGCAGCCAAAAAACCCCGGATTTTTATCGTCATTTCTCTGCTGCTGGTCCTACGCTCTTTTTGATGTGATTTCTGAGTTCCTGGGGGTTGGATTACTCTAGAGATGGTCATACAAATCGATTCCGAGACCAGAAATTTTCGGCTCCGAAAATGACCTAAAAAGTAAGGCTTACCCCTTTGGATTTTTGGCAAAAATTTCGACGACTTCGAAAAGTGCTGCAATTAATTTTTGCATGCACTATTCCGACGTAATTTTGCGAGAGGAATCGATTAAGCGTAGTCTCAATACGCAGCGAGCAATAGCTAAAAAGTTGCAGCCAAAAAACATCCGATTTTTATCGTCATTTCTCTGCTGCTGGTCCTACGCTCTTTTTGATGTGATTTCTGAGTTCCTGGGGGTTGAATTACTCTAGAGATGGTCATACAAATCGATTCCGAGACCAGAAATTTTCGGCTCCGAAAATTACCAAAAAAGTAAGGCTTACCCCTTTGGATTTTTGGCAAAAATTTCGACGACTTTGAAAAGTGCTGCAATTAATTTTTGCACGCACTATTCCGACGTAATTTTGCGAGAGAAATCGATTAAGCGTAGTCCCAATACGCTGCGAGCGATAGCTAGAACGTTACAGCCGAAAAACCTTGGATTTTTATCGTCATTTCTCTGCTGCTGGTCCTACGCTCTTTTTGATGTGATTTCTGAGTTCCTGGGGGTCGAATTACTCTAGAGATGGTCATACAAATCGATTCTGAGACGATAAATTTTCGGCTCGGAAAATGACCAAAAAAGTAAGGCTTACCCCTTTGGATTTTTGGCAAAAATTTCGACGACTTTGAAAAGTGCTGCAATTAATTTTTGCATGCACTATTCCGACGTAATTTTGCGAGAGAAATCGATTAAGCGCAGTCTCAATACGCTGCGAGCGATAGCTAAAAAGTTGCAGCCAAAAAACCTCGGAATTTTATCGTCATTTCTCTGCTGCTGGTCCTACGCTTTTTTTGATGTGATTTCTGAGTTCCTGGGGGTCGAATTACCCCAGAGATGGTCATACGAATCGATTCCGAGATGAGAAATTTTCGGCTCTGAAAATGACCAAAAAAGTAAGGCTTACCCCTTTGGATTTTTGCCAAAAATTTCGAAGAATTTAAAAACTGCTGCAATTAATTTTTGCATGCACTATTCCGACGTAATTTTGCGAGAGGAATCGATTAAGCGTAGTCCCAATACGCTGCGAGCGATAGCTAAAAAGTTGCAGCCAAAAAACCCCGGATTTTTATCGTCATTTCTCTGCTGCTGGTCCTACGCTCTTTTTGATGTGATTTCTGAGTTCCTGGGGGTCGAATTACTCTAGAGATGGTCATACAAATCGATTCCGAGACCAGAAATTTTCGGCTCCGAAAATGACCAAAAAAGTAAGGCTTACCCCTTTGGATTTTTGGCAAAAATTTCGACGACTTTGAAAAGTGCTGCAAATAATTTTTGCATGCA
Source organism: Diprion similis (assembly GCF_021155765.1). Classification (NCBI taxonomy): domain Eukaryota; kingdom Metazoa; phylum Arthropoda; class Insecta; order Hymenoptera; family Diprionidae; genus Diprion; species Diprion similis. Next base: position 23,887,220 of record NC_060108.1, read on the forward strand.
CTATTCCGACGTAATTTTGCGAGAGAAATCGATTAAGCGCAGTCTCAATACGCTGCGAGCGATAGCTAAAAAGTTGCAGCCAAAAAACCCCGGATTTTTATCGTCATTTCTCTGCTGCTGGTCCTACGCTCTTTTTGATGTGATTTTTGAGTTCCTGGGGGTCGAATTACTCTAGAGATGGTCATACAAATCGATTCCGAGACGAGAAATTTTCGGCTCCGAAAATGACCAAAAAAGTAAGGCTAACCCCTTTGGATTTTTGGCAAAAATTTCGACGACTGTGAAAAGTGCTGCAATTAATTTTTGCATGCACTATTCCGACGTAATTTTGCGAGAGGAATCGATTGAGCGTAGTCCCAATACGCTGCGAGCGATAGCTAAAAAGTTGCAGCCAAAAAACCCCGGATTTTTATCGTCATTTCTCTGCTGCTGGTCCTACGCTCTTTTTGATGTGATTTCTGAGTTCCTGGGGGTTGGATTACTCTAGAGATGGTCATACAAATCGATTCCGAGACCAGAAATTTTCGGCTCCGAAAATGACCTAAAAAGTAAGGCTTACCCCTTTGGATTTTTGGCAAAAATTTCGACGACTTCGAAAAGTGCTGCAATTAATTTTTGCATGCACTATTCCGACGTAATTTTGCGAGAGGAATTGATTAAGCGTAGTCTCAATACGCAGCGAGCAATAGCTAAAAAGTTGCAGCCAAAAAACCTCCGATTTTGATCGTCATTTCTCTGCTGCTGGTCCTACGCTTTTTTTGATGTGATTTCTGAGTTCCTGGGGGTCGAATTACTCCAGAGATGGTCATACGAATCGATTCCGAGATGAGAAATTTTCGGCTCTGAAAATGACCAAAAAAGTAAGGCTTACCCCTTTGGATTTTTGCCAAAAATTTCGACGACTTTAAAAACTGCTGCAATTAATTTTTGCATGCACTATTCCGACGTAATTTTGCGAGAGGAATCGATTAAGCGTAGTCCCAATACGCTGCGAGCGATAGCTAAAAAGTTGCAGCCAAAAAACCCCGGATTTTTATCGTCATTTCTCTGCTGCTGGTCCTACGCTCTTTTTGATGTGATTTCTGAGTTCCTGGGGGTCGAATTACTCTAGAGATGGTCATACAAATCGATTCCGAGACCAGAAATTTTCGGCTCCGAAAATGACCTAAAAAGTAAGGCTTACCCCTTTGAATTTTTGGCAAAAATTTCGACGACTTTGAAAAGTGCTGCAATTAAGTTTTGCATGCACTATTCCGACGTAATTTTCTCAGAGAAATCGATTAAGCGTAGTCTCAATACGCTGCGAGCGATAGCTAAAAAGTTGCAGCCAAAAAACCTCCGATTTTGATCGTCATTTCTCTGCTGCTGGTCCTACGCTCTTTTTGATGTGATTTCTGAGTTCCTGGGGGTCGAATTACTCTAGAGATGGTCATACAAATCGATTCCGAGACGAGAAATTTTCGGCTCCGAAAATGACCAAAAAAGTAAGGCTAACCCCTTTGGATTTTTGGCAAAAATTTCGACGACTTTGAAAAGTGCTGCAATTAATTTTTGCATGCACTATTCCGACGTAATTTTGCGAGAGGAACTGATTAAGCGTAGTCTCAATACGCTGCGAGCGATAGCTAAAAAGTTGCAGCCAAAAAACCTCCGATTTTGATCGTCATTTCTCTGCTGCTGGTCCTACGCTCTTTTTGATGTGATTTCTGAGTTCCTGGGGGTCGAATTACTCTAGAGATGGTCATACAACTCGATTCCGAGACGAGAAATTTTCGGCTCCGAAAATGACCTAAAAAGTAAGGCTTACCCCTTTGGATTTTTGGCAAAAATTTCGACGAATTTGAAAAGTGCTGCAATTAATTTTTGCATGCACTATTCCGACGTAATTTTGCGAGAGGAATCGATTAAGCGTAGTCTCAATACGCAGCGAGCAATAGCTAAAAAGTTGCAGCCAAAAAACCTCCGATTTCGATCGTCATTTCTCTGCTGCTGGTCCTACGCTCTTTTTGATGTGATTTCTGAGTTCCTGGGGGTCGAATCACTCTAGAGATGGTCATACAAATCGATTCCGAGACGAGAAATTTTCGGCTCCGAAAATGACCAAAAAAGTAAGGCTTACCCCTTTGGATTTTTGGCAAAAATTTCGACGACTTTGAAAAGTGCTGCAATTAATTTTTGCATGCACTATTGCGACGTAATTTTGCGAGAGAAATCGATCAAGCGAATCAAGTGAATCGGAGAAATTTTATCGTAAAACCACTCCTGGCATCAGGAGAACATCCGAGCCGTGGAGGTCGCTCGAAAATACGGACTGCCTGATGGATTGCTTGAGATGGTGACGCTGTATGTAATAATGCATGCCTGCATGCTTGAGAGGGTATTCGATTGCTTTCTGAGCGAGCTATGTTTTAAAAGCGGAGGCCGCAAAAGAATGAAATTTGCACCAGATCTTCAAAGAGGAGGGGAAGATAAATTACAAAGTCATAAGTTCAAAGTTTCAGTACCATTTTATTCAATATGCCTTAATCGTAGTACAAGTGTTCTGGTGTCAGTGTACAGTACTTCAACATTTGACAAATAGTATTTTGGTGGAACACGCACGAAACTCAAAAGAGTGATTCAACTTCGTAAGATATCCAACTATTATATGATAAAGAAGAAGTGGAAGAACCTTGGGAGAATATGGAAAATGATAGATGAGATAATTAGAGTGGTACTTTGTGAGTAAAGCTTAAGGTTCGGCCTGCCTGCAGGTGCAATGGCAGGAAACTCTTTCCAGGAAATGATATGTATCGTATTGTTTTCTCACTATTTAACGTAATCTGCATTGAAATAACTCAATAAATGATTTGATTTCTTCGTATTTTCTGAGCTGTTGGTATTACGATCTTTTGAATCCCTTCTTTGCTGTGGTAGGGGTTCAATTGGTCTGAAAAAGATCATTACAATCGATTTGAAGGCAAAAAGTCTTCCGTCCAAGATGAAAGAAAAAGCAATGATTTTTACGATTCTGGGTGATTTGAAATACGAATTGATATGTATTCACGCCAGCAGATTCCTCGGTTTTCTTTGGTAGATTATAGAACATTAAATAAGTCAATCATTCATGGCTGAGATGAATGGGTTAATAAGCTGGTGGCATAATCTTAGTCACCTATACGCCCACACCGCGGAAGATTTGTGTACACACTCAGTGAAAAGCAGAGATGAATGATCGTAAATGTAAATCAGGCAGTTTCACCTGGTTCATGACTAAGTGCGTCTGACAGACGAGCTCTCCGCGAAAGCTGCATCTCGCCTTCCTATCCGGGGGATGTCTGGAGAGTCTGCGTAATCGATCGTCACGTAACGGCGATCAGGAGAGCCTAAAAAACGTGTAAAAACTCAAATGTATATGACAAATTTGTTAATAAAATCAAACGAAATCTTCGAACGTGAAAGAGTCGGTCCACAAATAAGACAGAAATAAGAAGTTGCAGTAGCAAAGCAGAGAATGGTTATAAGGATAATTCGACTTGCAAAGGAAGGTGATAAAACTGCAGAATCCTGTGGTGCTTTCAACGATTACCTACCTAGGGGTAGATATATATTTACCTTCCTTATGGTCCACCGGCAAGTCGCAGTCTGGTTATGGGGCTTCTGTCTGTAGACGTGAGGGAAAGGCTGAGTCTCCCGAGATTCGGGAACACCTCCCCCCCTCAGGTCTTATCTTCTCACCCCCCTTTTCCACCATCGCGTCGTCGACACCCAGGACGAACCCTGGTGTTGTAAACTCCTGTAACAAATATACCGCACATATATTTACTTGTATACGTGCATACCTGTATGCATGTACTACTTTGAAATGGGCGAGCGTGATTGTGCGCTGCGTGTATACTCTAATACCATTTCGCACGTGCGTCGAGTCGCCGTCTGACCCGCGGGGTATTCGTGGGGTATACATATATGGCATTCGCCGAGGCGTCGCAGAGATCGTGATTTACATGAAATAGCCTCGTAAGGTTCACCGAGGTGGCTCCCCGTTGTATCTTTGGCCTCGTTTTTCCCCCTTAACCACCCCTCGGCAGTCGTTCCTTTTTTCTGCACCCTTTCTCTATTCGCTCGGTGTTATTATGCCAAAAAACTCAGTTCTGCTTCCAGTTTTCGAAGATGGAAAAATTGGTGAAATTCGTCTTCATTCTACCGCTGTCATAAGTCGATTAGCAATTCCGTTATGCGATAAAAAAGATATTGTATATAAGTAAGCAACAAACTCTCGTAAATAATAATTCCGTGCTTTTAATTCGTTGTTACGTGATGAGAAATTAAACAAAAATTTCCTCCGACTAAATTCTACTCCCGCAAGTATGAAGTATCAATTTCCTCTCTCTGTGGCAGCACCTTCCGGGTTAGTTAGACAATAAACTAACCATATCGTCACCCTCAAAAGCAGCTGGTTAATCCCGGCCTGTAGGAGACGTATAATGGGGGTCGACAACGATCCATTCTATCTTAGCAACAAAGCCAATTATGGAAAGTTTCAACTTTCACCCAGGAGCTTAGAATTTAGGTTGATATTAAACTGACAATTGGGGGACGAGCTTACACCGCCAAAGTTTATACTGGGAATCGTTTCAGCAGAGCCTCAGAATATTCCTCCATTCTCATTCTATTCTTCACATCGAAAACGCGAGAGAAAACTGAGAGGATTTCCAAATTACAATAGAAAATTTTGAAAACTTGATTCGAAACCTGATATTTAGAATTAATCAGAAAAATTTCAATTGTTTAACTTGGTGTGCAGTTATCTGAACAGCATAAATACGTTGGTTTACTTCGCATACGTAAAGTCCCAGCAATTACAAGTAATACACAAAATACAAATAGGGCTGCAAAAAACGATATTCCATTTTCAAAATTATCAGGCCTTGCAAAATAGGGGTGGAGTTTAACACAGTGTATCTCTCCACTTTGCGATGAATCGATCCAAGGTTACTACTTGTCAAAGGACAAACTTCGAGAATTCCAACTATGATTTATCATACTTGGCCATTGCTTATTCACATCAAAGGGTGAGGGGAACACAGGATCCGGTATATGGTGTATGGGAGATGCGGGTAGAAAGCGATTTTGTTTTGAGGTTGTTCGTATATAGTGCGTAGAACGAGGAGTGGTCAAAGAAACATTCGACCGTTTCTGGCTAACCGCGGAAACTTCTGTGCGACTGTTAAATTAATAATATCGAGGATTGAAAAGTTCTCGCTTTACCTACTGACCTCCTAGCAAATAGGACTCTGTAACTTGCCTGGCCTAGGGGCATGGGAGCTGTTTGCTTGCGGGTCGTCCCTTCATTTTCTGATATTCCGTACTTTTTGGTTTCACGCCGTTATTTTTGGGTCAAATTTTTTTCCATAATCTTTCAGGGTTTTGGGAGACTGTATTGTTTTAATTGGTAAAAAAGAGAAAAGGAAATATTCAGGGTTAGGCTTCATTTTTGAATCTTGGAAGCCTTGGCTTTTTGAACGTACCCCCCGGCTATTATTACGGTTTATCTGGTGGGTCGAAATTATTTCACTGCCAGCTGTTAGCGAGTTGGGAAACTAGTTTGCCACTTCGACTAATAAACGTATAGTGCTAATCGTATATCAGGGAAAGCAGCAAGTTTCGCCGTATGTTTCAATTTATAACTCCGCAGCTGGGCTCGTTCTTCTTTCTGAAGCGGTCCAAAAAATAGGGCTGAGCAGTTGCCACGACTTTGTTCGATTATTATTTTCTGTTGTTTAGAAAGGAGCGACGGTATATCCCAAAAGATGTGGAAAGATGATAATCATTGTCATTGAGTGTGTAATGAAATTTAATAAGCTTGCAATTCCGGAGATCCGTAGAAATTCATGGGGTGGAAAATTCACAGTATTTACTACCGGAATACAGGTATATTGCCCTATACATATTACGTGTTTAAACTTCGAATGTAAATCGTTGAACGAGGTGATATGTATATTTACGGAGGAAGTTTGCAATGAACCGCCTGCTCCCGCCATAAAGTAATATTAAACATGAAATTCACAGTTTCTTACCTCGTCCTTCCTCGGTACTCGAGTCCTCCCTTGCCCTGCATGATTTATGTCAGGAGATAACACTTTAACACGAGAACCCTCAGCCCTCTGGTACCTACAAAGTGCCACAGCTTTCGGAATACGTGAGTTCTCGTAACAACTCTGTGACAGTGCGATCAATTATACACGCACAAAATGAATGCCCCATTTCCGCATCTAGAATTTGTCTTAAAGTCAAAGCAGAATAATCGTAACATGGAAGAAAAATGTTAAAATTTGATTATGTATAACGCATTGCAATTATGTATAAATAATTTTTTTTTTTTTGTTTTCTTCCTAACATCGAAAGCGAGAGTTACAAATTTATTATTCACAGGGAATAATATTTCTCAACGCTCGACGAGTCAAATTATTTATCATCCTACGGGATACGAAGTCCCTCAGGGGTGACGCCTCCCAGGAAAGAAAGCATTACGTGTCAGCGAGTTACGCGCTTTCGGCCGTGTATTATATTCCGAAAAGCTGCTGTACCGGGATGCTCATGTGTGTGACCCTATTTCACGTCTACATGAATGTGATACAGAGCTATGTTTTACCGAGAGTGAGTGTGCAGCGCGATCCGTGAAACCATTAACCGAAGCAGCCTGCTCGCGTATTTTGCGGTCCGTTGTTAACCGTTTTAGGTGTTATCTACGAATGATTAATCGCCACCGAATTGAGAAAGTCTCTTACTACGCTCCGGGGACAAGAGTCCAATTTGCGGACGTCCTGATAGTCCTGCCCAAAGCATGCATGATGTATAAACTCACCATTTGTCTCCTATATTAGCGTACCTACCGTTAAGATGGAAGAGAAAAGTATCTTCTGTAATAAATTTTCACCGAATAATATAAAGATTCTCCTTCTTTGACAAACCAGCTCCTTACATCCTTATGCTGATATTTTTCCCTACAATTTTTTTACCTTATACTGCCGAGTGTCAAAAACGATTCAGAGATTCATGGTGAAAAAAAGGACATCATTGTCATACAGCAGAAGCGCAGCGAATTGAAATTTTGCCAAACGAAGAAAGCTGCAAATAGAAGGTGGATATTGATTTACGAACAATTTGTCACAAAGAATTTCTAATATTACCCGAAGGATTTCGTAGGGAAATAACACGAAAGACCCAAAAAAATAGTCTCTAAGTAATTACCCAAATTCCACGAAATAATTTTCCGCTCAATTTTAATGAAAAATTTATCGGTACGAAAATTTTTACTAGGATTCTCCTCACTTGTGCCGAAATACGTAAATACAATATGTATATTATTACTTAAATAATATACATATTGAAATAATTTTATTTAGCGCACTCGAGCGGTGTCTGAAAAACCAATTTTAATATTAAATTTACCTCGTACCTTGAAAAACCTTCCCCATCTATAAAACCTCTCCATATCTGTGTTATATAAGCAGACAGCGTTCTTTATATTTATCTTATATTCACCCGGAGATGAGGCCTCCGATATTTAATACTTCTCGATAGAGTCAAGACGAGATATTATCGAACCTCGTTAACCCCGGGCTGCCCGTTTGTCCAAGGTGACAAGCTGCGTGTATTTTTATATTTTTATTTTGTTATTTTTTTTCATCTCCCTTTTCTCTCCACATTCCGATCACGTTCTACAGGACGGTGTAGAGTAGAGAGAACCGTAGTGACCGTACTTTCGGAGTTACGGCTTATATGGGAAAGTCAGGTTTTCCTTTTCGCAGGACCCTGTCATCCCCCAGTTTCCTCCCTGAGTCAATGGGCCGTGAATACGTTTTCTTTCACGGAGACATCTAGGGGTTGCTGTCTACGATTGGGAAAAGCGCTAGGCAAGGTGTCCTCGCGACCGTCGCGGGGGTGCAGATTCGTGTGTTGGTATCTATAACGGAAGTGTAGCACTACCGAGATAGTGGCAGCACCTCGGTTTATGCAAGGGTTAAAGGGATCTTGGTAATTACTTTTGTTTCAAAGGACGCGGGGCAAGGAGACGAGTTCAGAGTGGGAGAGAAACCCACGCTTTAATTCTCCAGAATTTTAATTAGCTGCAGGACAAGAATACGAGAATACGGAACCAGGCAGCGCCGGAAGTACAGCTGTCCTCTGCGGTTGCTACCCAGATGCTCCGGTGTCATAGAATTAACAATTCCTTATCCCGACGTCATGCCTCGGGTAACAGAGGGCTGAAAACAGCCGTGCGGATTAAAAAAAGGGTAAAAATGAAAAAGAGGAGGAAAAAAGAAACGAAAACGCTGCTCAGGAAGTGTCCGATACAGCGCGTGTCTTCGGCACCGTCTTGACCTCCGTCGACTCTTCGAAAAAGAAACCCCGAGCGATTTGCATCCCGCTTTTCTTCACCCTGTTGTCCCGACCTTTTTCGCTCCACGCAAAGAGCCTGCAGTTTGTTATTCTTGCATTCTTATTCGGCTTCTTTATCCATCCACTTTAAAATAATTTCCGGGAGAGAATGAAGCTCGTTTTACAGGTCACTTTAAAGCTACCTACTAGAAATGAGAAAACGAAGAATTATAGCCGCGTCGCAAGGATGGTGAATATTCGATTAGTGAGAAGCCGATTTCATATCGAAATTCCCGAGGTTCTTGGTTTACTGCCGAGACCGGCAAATTCGATTTGCTTGGGATATGTATATTTTTTTTTTCTCGCGTGTATGCATATTATATTATAGGTATATGTATGCCTTCCAAGCATCACCGACATACCGACTTACAACCACCGTCACTGACGGATTTGAATTTTACCCGCGGCCTCATCTCTCCGGCTGGCTGCAGGATCTTCCTCACCTTCTGCCCCGCCTTCCTCCCCCTTTTTCTCGCCTTTTCACTCTTTTTCTATTTTGCTTTTTCCCTTTTCCTTTTTACTTTTTCTCCTCGCCAGCGGAATACCGAACTATACATATATCCTCCAGGAAAAGACCCTCGCATTCGACGTATAGAAGGGATTATTAGGAGCATGGTAGTAGAGTAGCCTTGTAGTGTAGGGGTGGATTTCTCTATTACGGGGGTGACTTTTATTGCTACTCAAGCCGGGCTATCCGGCTGGTCTCGATACGCTCCCTCTCTCGCTTTCCTCTCCTCTCTTCTCTTCTACTCTCCTTTCCTCTCCCTCAGTGCGGAGCACCCGATATTATTATATTTCCGTCTTCCTCGGCTCCAATATTGCCTTCGCGAAGAGCCTCGAAGCGCGTAACTTATACCCGCGACTTATAACGTGGCTAACCACGATAGTGGGAGTTTGACATGCATAAAAGGGTCTACCGTCGGAGATAAAGCTCTAAATCCACCGGAGGCCACCCCTGATATTCGGAGTTAAAAAATTGTTCGGCAAACGGAATCTTGTTGAATTTCAGATAAGTGTCACGAGGCAGCCTGCAGCCGGGTATTACGAGGTGGAGGGAAAAAGAGATGGCCGTGAAATGGTATGAGGAATCGCGTTTGCCGTGAAAAAGCGTCACCCGTTTCTCATCGTCAAGTTTTTGGGAGTTATTCCGAAGGCGAAGGGTCGTTCGGCGAAATACAGCTCAATCAAGGAACTTATCCTCATGTCGGTAAACCGAAGGTTAGGTAATATTTTCCGATGCGATTACCCGAACGGAAAACTCCTTACGAATTTAAAACCTGATTCCCGGTGGTCAAACAAGCATAAACCCGGCTCTTTTTCTCTTTATTACCGGGCAGACTCTTTTCCCTTTCGTCTATTTCTGCTCCTGTCTTCCTTCGTTTTTTCGTCAGAAAATAGAATTACGATCCAACGGGGACTCGGAGGGAATCTGTTGGCGACCTCTCCTCGGCCTGTCCCCGAGAGGGAGCTTCTCCTTATTTAAACACGTCCCAGTACTCCCGCGGGACTCTCTACATCCCAGCCCCTCCATTTCTCCGACTTATTCCTCCTTTTCTAGCACGGAACTAGGAGAAGTCCTTCCGTGTGATGTGCAACTGCAGACTGCCTGCGGGCTCCGTCACGACTTGGAAGACAACTGCAGCCCGTCGTTGCAGTTATTGTTACATGTATATGTATATACGCAGGTAGAAACCTCCCCCCTTCATTATTTTCGTATTATTGCAAGTCGCCGACAAGTGACTTAGTAGTTCTAAAAGACGACATAAAGCGGATGCATGAAATGACGAAGCAAACAAGAACTCCCATCCACTCGAAGGAGTCACGAAACTCGAGGAGAGTTATTCGAAAGCTTCGATGGTTCGAGAATCGGCGGAAAATTCACGGGTAGCCGCATGTAGATACCCCATAGCCCAGCGGGAACCGCCCTGAATGTGTCTAGCGTCTAGCGTCCAATATCTTGGCCGTGTCATCTAGTGTATTATGCATGTACTCGTGTAGCCGGCACGTAAGTCTGGAGCGCGTGGGTGCAGGAGTATGTATGCGGGAATATACGGTGTGCGGGACTCCCCAGGGAGCAGTGCGCTCCTACAGGACCTCGGGCAAGGCTCCCCGTCGCTGTATATTATAATACGGATTCTCTCCTTTCGCATCCTGTGTCTGTGCACCGCTTTTAGTTCACCCTTTGTGCATCGGATACTGCTGGGACATATGAAACCGTGGAACTTCCAGGATTACCACTGGAGTGTTTATATGTCCGCGTCTGATGCGATGCGCCAGGATTCTGCTGCAGTCACTTTGCACCGTCGAATCGATTTATTCCTTTTGACAGAAATTTTGACTCGGATAATCTTGTCAAGTTTCAAAGCACCCGCCTACTTTTGCCGAAGTATAACTTAAGTATATGGTATCCGAGCGGCGGATAAGTTCGGAAGTGCCTATCGATCCGCGAATTTCAAGGACTGTAAAGTCGCTACGGGGTGTACCGTGTCCGTGTGTAAGTTACGTGTACATGTGATACAAACCTACACTCCGCAGTGTGAAATCTTTCCCGTTTTAACGGTTTTGACCCCGGCGGAAACACTTCTCCTATATGTATACCCGCTCACCCTCCTGCTACGGAGAGCCATAAAACGAATCACAATGCTAACTTTTTACAATTCTCAAATCCCCGTGGATGTCCTTCGCCGCGTATCTAAATCATGTAGTAGTCGCCTTATTCCGATTCCACCCTGGTGCAGCGCGGAAGACTGCCGTGCACGATTGGAATTGGAACTCGGGTATGGCGATCTGTAAAATTATTCACCGAATAGAGTATAGAGTTGAGCATGGTGTTCGGAAACCCCGTAGGGAAGAGCTCGCGATTTCAGGGAATTTGAGCGAGTGAAAGAAGAAATTGGATATCCTTGTATGTACCTACCGGGTGAAAGCACGAAAGATTCACGATTGTCGAAAAACTTAATGCATATTCTAAACTTTGCCGAAGCTAGGAAGAGGAGGAACTAAGGAGAGCGATAAAGCTGCTAGATACCTTATACCTAATAGTCCAGGAGTACCTGTATAAGGCCCTCGGCAACCCCGCCTATACCTAAATTCAATATTTATAAGTTTGTGGAAATCCGGGTCCCTTGGCACGTTCCTGTAGGGGATAAGTTTCGCGAAGAGGCGCAAGAGAGGGGGGATCGCGTGGAACGGTTGAAAGTTTATTTTCGCGAAAAGATAATGCCCGTGCACATATCCTCCGGGATTCACCGGTCGAATTCTTACAACTATATGTATATAATATACACATATATACGTATATGTATACTTTCAGGTAGAGGTTTAAGTGTATAAACTATATACCCACACCCCGACTCTTCCGCCTTTGCATTCACTTTCCGTTTCCCGTTTTTACCTCGTGGCGAGAGGTTTCCGTTCGTGCGATGCATCCCTGCGTGTGTGTCTGTGAAAGCAATCTACTTCACGGTAACGCCCGGCGATCGCTAGGAGCAAGCACCCCTTTTTTATCCTCGTATCTTTTTCTTTTTCTTCTTTTTTTTTTTAAATACTCTCATCTCGATTATCGCACTGTTATTAAAAGTGCAGGCTGAGAGTGGAGTGGCCGGGTAACAGGTGAAATGAATAAAAGAAATAGTCGTCATTTCGACGAGTTTTATTGCGTCTCCGAGTGCTGCAGGCACCCTGGAACGAGGCAGTCAAGTTTCAACCGACGCGGCCCGGTAATTAAAGAATTGGATTTATCATTCTGGAAATTGTGTTTAATAGAACGATAATTTAATTACTCACGGAATTCCTCTTTTATTGGAACAAACGAACTCAGTTTCGCGATACCTTGATCCCTGCTAGTGATTAAATTAATGCTTCCAATTGCTATTCGAGGACCGAATTCCGTACACATTTATGTGAACCGATTATCGCTAAGATTATTAACTTCTAACAATTGAAATTATTTTCAGCCAAAACATGATGGCTATTCTCCAAGTTTTGGTGGAAGATTTCATCTCAATGATTTCACTCTCGTTCTAGAAGCTCGCTGTAATGAATTCGCTCCTGCAAGACAAAAAATTGCCAAATTGAATCCCTGACTCGGAGAACTGCGAGAAAGAACGCAATCCTCTCGTTACGAATCATAATATTTTCAAGTGTTATTCAAGGGATTCATATTGGAGCATGAAAAACCTGTAGTCCCGAATTTCATAGTTCAAATAAGACCGCCGACGTGATAGAAAGGAGAAAAAAACATCTCCAAGTAAAAGCAGCAAGAAACTGTCTGAAGACCGTTCTGCAAATAAGTTATTTTTACGGTCTACCAACCGGAGAAAATTTTCGATAAATCTGTAGAATCTGATCCGAGAGAATTATGAGATGGGAATAAATCGAAATATTCTACAGATCTGAGTGAGTATCATCTGATATTTCCGACCCTATGGATGACCAGCGACGATATTCGAATCAAGAACTCTCTGGCAACATGAAACGTCGACGAAACCGAGGAGTGAACTCGTCGACGATATCGCTTTGCAATCTTGACCCAAGAAATATCTCGCGACTATCAAGGGGAGGGTTGCCTAAACAAACCAGACGTCATGGACGAAAGACGTATAGCTGGATAGGAGAACCGAGAACTGAGAGGAGAGACGAAAGACGAGAGGGTGAATCCTAACTGCGGGACTGGACGACGACAGGAAATTTGATGAGGGCTACGCGAAACAGAAGAATATACATACACAGAAACGTGTACGCATGTTTGTTTAAGGAGACGTGTGAGTGTGGCTGCTGGTTCTTTCTCTCTCTCTCATTCTCTCTCTGCTTATACACGAGAGACGGGGTCGTATATACGACGGAAAGATAGGAGCGGACGTTGAGGTATATAAACTCTCACATCTCATACAAAAATGTCACCGCTTATTCAAGCTTGTTTCGCCCAAAGGACAACAGCAATATATGTATAATATATACTTACACATAAACTTTTCGAGGGAAGAAAATTCTCTCGATAAAGTCGTCGCTGGAATACGAAGAATTTTCTTTGCCGAAGATTTTTGCCGTTCACCAACTTGGACACCGTCCAGCCACGTTCTCTGCCCCCGCGGTGTTTTTCATCCCCTTTCCACAGCCGTGGCGACATCCGTCAGAATTGCACTCAAGGAACTTCGAACCACGGAAACGAGGAACAAAAAACGTCGGATCGAGCAATAACAGAGTTATGGGGAGAAGGTAAATATCCCGTGATCGCAATGGTCAATTCCGTTCTTTGCTTACTCCACGGCTGTGCAGCTTAGCCCGGCATGCGAAGCTTATTCTCGGCCAATTCCATGTCATAGAAACTCCTCCGGCCTCAATCTCAAGAGGTGATGTCTAGCTGGGTACTCTGTCGGTCGTAACAATTTTATGCCCTATCTTGCAGTCGGTTTTCTTGGCTTTTATTTCCAATTGAAAGCGGGAACTGCGTTGGTTATTCTCACCCCCTTCGCACCACCTTTCCAGGATCGCTGAGCCACGTGGCTCATTTATTGCAATGCTAATTGCAACAGTCGGAAACAATGGGATGAAAAGAGTCTGCGGAGAGACGGAGATCTGGACGATTTCTATTGTCGGGTGAAAGTCATTTTGATTGTTACTTTTTCAGCCGAGTTTTGTTAGCCTGTATTCTTAACGATTCTTGTACATACACGCGTTTAATTTCGGCCCAGGATATATCAAGCCCGATTTTTGCAAGGAAGAAATCACCGCGCATGACTTTCCACATCTCCGTCAGTACGGATGATATTTTTCGGTTCGGACGTGCGCACCCTTCGATATTTCCCTTTCGGGATTTGCCAGCCGCGAAATTGGACACTTGTCATAACGCGGAAGCGTCAAACTCGGATAGAGGCGAATAAGAGCAGGCTGAAGGTTGAAGGAAGCGCAAAATTAAAGAGGGAAGAAGGAAGCTGGTTTCGGCCGAGCAGAGGAGGATGACGCCCGGTGAAGATTGTTCCGCGAACCTATCAAATCCTTTCTCGCTTCCACTTTATCCACGTTCATCTTGGTCGGTGGTTTCATCTCTCTCATCCCATCTCCATTCTCCGTCTCCTCATCTCCTCGGATATGGAATAAGAAGAACGGACAGGATCACCTCAACCTTCGTCTTCGACTTGGCGGTTTCTCGACCTGCCGACAACAAGTGAATTCCGGATATGTTCCTCGGGTTAGGGGCGCGTAGTTGATCGGAATTCATTCATATAGAATGGATCAAGCAATTTCCCGCTCTTTAATGCACCGCCGCTTTAAGTCATCGCCGCGTACAGTGAAAACGTGGGTAAAACTTATAGTTACACGGAGCCCGACCTCTCGAGCTGCGGCAGCATTCTCTGTCGGGGGGTAAATATATCATTGTACAGAAGCTGCGAACCGTGCTCGTAACATTACGTGTTCGACCACCTCTCACGTGCCTGGTTGAATGGGTTGGTACCAAGCCGCCTCTGCTCGCTCAACAAATTGAATTCAATTTCAAAGAGTCGTGTGGAGTGTGCAATAACTAGATAATGAGTTATCGCGCTGCGCAGGGCTGACTAGCACAGGTGCTACGGATAATTATAGACAACGGAGTGCAGGGAACCTCGGGGGAGCCGGTCGCATTGCACGATGGAAAATGCCCGCCTCACCGGGCAGATAAAACGAATTTAACGGAATAAAAAAAAAGAGGAAGTCGTCAACTGAGTGAAAACGAGCAAAAGGACCGACGACAGACGAGACGATCGGGGCCAAAGAATGGGATACAACCAACCAACCAACCACCCAACCAACCAACCAGCGTGTGCTGCTGGGGTAAACGCGACCGGTTTGAATTAAAGGGCTATTGTGACTGCTCCATCACCGTGTTCGAATACAGACGGTCAAAAGGCCCGGGTGACTTGGTCTGCACTCAACCGGATTCACCCCCGACCGGGGGTTGTTTTAGCCCCATTCGAGTGAAATTGTGCATGAATCCAGTTGCGGTTATATTCAGTTTCGAGCAGCCGCAGCCGCATCGGCGAATGTTTCTTCTCTGCAAGACTTCGGGGAAGAGATAGAAGAATATGAGAAGTGATAGAAAACGAGGTTCGAGTATTCGCGGAGTGTCCGAGAGGTGCTGAAGCTGCAGGATACCAAAACCAAATAGTATACACCACGTGGGCAGAAGTTTGAGGTGGAGCCGAGTGCAGGAAATTCAACTTTTTGCCATTGTGGTGCAATATACTATTTCAGGAAATTTGCTTGCGGTAGACATAATGAAGGGCTGCCACGTTACTGCACCATCGGATCGAGTTTCTCGAGGAGTATTTGCAAGGTGGATTCTCTGACGGAGTACAGTCTAGCTTCTTCCGGTAGTCTGGTTAATTACCAAGTTATTAAGATAACTGTAACTCGATCGTAATCTTAACGTCAACGGATAAGGAAGGTACCCTTCTCTTTCTACGTTGCGTCAAATCTCGCGAGACTCATTCGAATGCTCGTGAAAGAAGTGATGATACGGAGGATAAAGCGCAGCATCTCATCATCAGAAATCCGACTATGATAGGACTCGAAGCGTGACAATGCGATGGAAATACGTGTAATATGTACAAAGAAAGTTAATGGCCTCGAAGAATTTTTTACAGCCAAGGAGAGCCAGGCCATTTAATCTAACCCGAGCCCATATTATGTGTATATGTATATACCTTGGCTACACCACAGCGAAGGGCGAACAGCGCCATGTTTAAGGTGCGGGAGTCATTCGTCTCCTTCATAGCTGCTGTTTCCGTGCGGCTTTTGTTTCACGCAAATGGCCCTGCAAATGTCTCTTGTTTATATAACGCAGCGGAGGTGCGCAGCTCGTGCCTTCTGAATTTTGCCAACTTCAACGTCGACCGTTTGCTAAACGGTGATAAAACCTTCCTATTATTCAGCCTTCATCCAAATGCGAGACGCCGCCTAGCCCTGTCACATACTTACTCGCATTTCCGAGACGCTGAAACTGACGTATTATGCACGCCGCGTCTGTTCTCCCTTTACTTTTATGCCGATTCAAGCAGACGCCATGCCACTTCCGCAACTATATCTTTGCATGTTATTACACTATCATTCTGCGCAAGTACCGAACAAACTGTCCCTTCGGATGTCTGTATTATTTCAACGATGGCTAAACCCTCCTTATTCTTAGAGGAAATGCAGAATCCCGTATGAAGGGATCCTGCTCCTGGCCAAGCCAAGCTCCAGGAGAAGATAAACGCCGCACCCAATTGCAGGCGTCGATATTAATCTACTTATTACACGTCTATCGAACACCCAAAGAGATTATTCGTGCTTCAGCCATACGAGCTTGCTGTGTGTATTATTAATGGCCTGCGGTGCACCGAATTCCACCAAGGCGAAGTAGCTTTTGACACATTGAAAGACAATAACTGTTCAAGCCTTTGGAAAAGTCTGCTGCCCGTTTGAATTATTTATCGAGGCCGTATCGTTTTATGGCAAAGAAAGGGAAAAGGGACAGGTAAGTATGAAAGGGTACAGCTTTGCGAAGATATTCGGTTCTGTTGACGCAACGTCTTAAATGGAGAGGTAAACGTTTCCCTGAGGAGTTTCACCCCTTTCTCCGAGTTTGGAATATATTAAAGAGTTTCTGGCGACGGAGATAGAGTCGTATTGCTGAAGGGCGAAGAGACGACGACGACGGTGCGGATCAGCTCTACAGGGCTGGAAGACCGGCTGAGTCAAGAGCCGTCTTATTATTCCTTTGGTTTGACTTCCGGTAAGCCTTCAGACGGGTTCCTGAGCACGTTCTCACCGCAAACAACCCGCCTCTCCACCCCAAATCGCCTGCTTTGTATTATACATCTGTTCATGGATGCCTGGGTGAATATATTATACGTACATCGTGTGACATGGGAATCGAAAACTGTGGGTGTCCCGTCTAGTGCTGCATTGCTCTGGATTTGTTTCTCTGGATAATAAAAAAGATAGTCTCCATTTTGTCATTCGATCTAAAGCTGGACTGGAAAAATATGCATAGTTTCATTTCGAGTATATAGAAGAGATGTTTGGTTCACTCTCCAGTTTTTAACGAAGTGTTAACGCAGGTATATACATGGCTTCGACGTTGCGACAAACTGGGGGATGACTTAATACGGTTGAAGCGCTGGCGAGTTTCTTTCATGGTTTTGAGGAAAACAGAAGCTGGAGAGTTGGAAAGGCTTTGGGAACTCGGCAGCAAGTGTGTTCAAAACAGTATGAAATATTTAAAAAGTTTAGTCATTTCTGAGGACTGATGTTCTTCCGAGTGTTTCAAGCTAGTTCCGATCTGCTCGAAACTCTTATTAATGGAATGCACCTCGGCTGAGCTTTTTTCAAACGTTTTTTGTCACATCGCTTTCTCCTCTCACCCTGTAACAACTTTTCGCTGGGGTGTGACGGTCGGGCCTGGAGGAAAGATTTTCACTGTTGGAAACAGTTGATGAACATAGCACCTTTTATTTATAGCAAAACGACAAAGGCACAGGTGAAATATGTCAGAGCTATTAACACGGAATTCCTCTTTTTCAACGCCGATTCAGCCGCGTTATTTCGTATGTGCACCGGCCATTTGAACTTCTTCTTTTTCAACTTGACACATCCGTTTCCGGCGCATCGTTATTTTTCCTCCTCTCTGCGCGGAAAGAGGGTGAGAAGTGTTATTACTATCTGCTTTTGCGTATCTTTTTTGTTCGGTTGCAGACGCGCGCCGCTCGAGGATAACAAACAGCCCTTGTTCGATCGCTCGGGTGTGAAAAATGTGTGAAAATTTATCCGCTGCTGGCCAGAACTCCGCGAGCGTTTTGTGAATTGGTGGAAAAGTTTGGTAAATAATGACCGGACGGCGGGCCGAAGTGTTGCGAGTAAATTGCTCCAATGTGCAGTGGACGTGTATAGTAACATGAACTATTTTCAAAGTATCTACCCCGACTGTATAATCCGAAAGGCAGATCACATCTGTTCCTCGTTTTTCCTAAATGCAGTCGAAACGGCCTGGGAAGAAAGTTGCGAGAAGACGAATTTGCAGCGAGTATCACGCGGCAGAGCTTAGGTTTTATTGGCGAGCTCCACAAGCGGAGACAAAGAGGCTCCAAGAGGGAGAATCAAGGGTGAGAGGCAGGGTAAAGCGAAGAGGCACCAGAACGGAAAAGTAATTTCTTTTTATCTCCATCTCTTTTGGATTCGAAATTCCAGTTTCCGTTTAGGGAAAAATAACGCTCTTCCGGGACTTCCTGTTGAAGGAGGCTGCAGGCTCCGCGCAAAAGACGCGCGGTATACCTTAGCGAGGGGTGAAAAAGACGGGGAGAAAGAAAATTCGGCATCATATATATGTATACACCCTCGTACATACCTATACATGTATACTCAAGGAGTCGGTCTGGTCTGGCTGGCTGAGTAGAAAAGAGAGCAGCTTAGTCGGCGGGGGGTTGTAAAAACTAGTAATTCGCATGGGGTCCATAAAAATGTTTATCACGACCAATAAAAAGGCTCTTTCAACCAACTCGGCTGACACCCGCGTCAGCTTCGTTCCTCCCCCCTCCCCCCCACATCAGGCAGACCCTAATCTTAACGACGTCGCCTTAATAAAGTCCCTCGCTGCAGATTCTATTGTTTCACTTTTGAAGTAAGATTTTTAGTCGAGGTTAGACATCACGACGCGACGACGCCTCATTTATGATAGCTGCAGGTGACCGCGTCGGTACAATTCGACGTCGAATCAAGCTGTTGGCCAACCGTGAAAATCGACTTGCACACTTCGGCGCACCCGAATTCGAAAGATTTACTAGTTCTGTCTGTCGATAAAACGAACAGTACACTAAGAAAATGAAATTTGAAGAAGAAACCCGACCGCAGAGCTCGGGAGTTCTTTTTCTTTTTCTTTATAACAATTATGGCTAGGTATTCAAAATTGGCCCAATTTTATCGAAAAATTCCAAAGTCTTTGTTTTTTCTGCGATTTCGGTACCCATTTTTTTTTCATTAACAATCGATTTGTAGGACCTTTACTGGACTAATTGAATTGAGAATTGTGAAAAATACAATAACAAATGCGAATGACAAACAGCTGAGAAAATATGAAGAAAATGATGAGAAATTTCATGTTTTTCGGTCGTATCTTTTGATCCGTCGTTCGCAGCGAGTCGAGACTGCGTACAATTTATCTCTCTTGGAAAATTACGTCGATATGGTTCATAAAAAAATTGTTTCTATCATTAGATATATCAAGAAATACGAGGTACTTATTCGGGGCAACGAGGTTAATTCGCGTCGGTCGTGAATGATGAGACGAATACAAAAGAATTTCGTCATCTTTTGACACCTTCCCTGAGAGAGAGAGAGAGAGAAATTGCTATACACCCCCTAGAAGGTTTCACTTTTGTCTTTTTTATTTCTCGTTCGTTTTTCTTCACTTCACGTTTTTCTCGGGGTTATTATCTTTTTTTGCTTTTCAACGCAATTTCACATCTCATTGTCTCGCGATGTTGGCGCAACCTGAAAAGGTAAGGCAAGTCTGAATTTTAATTCGGTCTAACTAAGTAACAAACGCTTCGCGTCTCATTTGCAGGTAGACGCGATGCGGTGGACTGTACAGGGGTAGTTGTCGCAGAGATTTTATTTTTCCATTCCACCCCCACCCACCGCCCTTTTATTTTTATTTTCTCCTTTTATTTTTCCCCCTGTTCGTATCGTTGCCCTCGATTTTACTTCTTTGCTTTTTCGTTTCGAAAAAGCGATTTCGCGAGGACGATACGGGCGGCTGTGAGAGCGGTAGTTTCGCGTATTTAAGCTGATCAAAGTTCTGTCCTAGATGAAGTCGCCGGATTCGTTGGGGTTGGATTTTAATTTTTTGTCCTTCGTTTCCTCTCGTTCGAGATTACAAGGTAACAAGGATCACAAGTATTTGCTGCGGCACTGACAGATTTGGTATGTTTTTGAACCGACTTTGGTTATCTGCAGCGGTTTAAACCTGCAGGTGGATGAAATGATGGGTCTCAGAACTCACGTATCGTTTGAAAGATAGATTACTCGGCGAGGGAGCGAAGGACTTTGTCGGTAGTTCTCTAAATCGTCGATCCAACTGTTGAATCTGTTGATAAGCCTTTAGCCCATGCGTATACATACATTTATATATATATGTATGTATATCAGTATGTTTGCAGGCTTCTCCGAAGTTTGCAACTGCATGTAAGATTACAGAACAACTTTTGGGTGCCGCGGGAGTACTCGAAGAGTTGGTACAGATTCATTTAAACGCTCATACGCGCCGATGGGTTCCTTTATCCCTTGGGCTATTCGATTATCTTTGAAACCGATAAAACAGCTTGCGTCGAAACGGCTATAAAAGCTCCGCAGGTGAGTATCGGAAATTGTTTTATGTACAGTTTGCATCGGTTCCTGTACAGTACATACGCCTAAATGGTTTAGATATGCGCTAATACTTGCCGGAAAATTCTTCGAGCACTTTACATCCAGATTACCTTCTCGCTCCGCGTTACAGAGGCACGTGCGAGCGAATTTCAAACCGGATTTCAGGCTTAATCTTGCAAACGAAACATGGGATAAACCGAACAAAGCCTTCAGCCGTGCAGTTGTGGGCTCTCAATTTCTGCCATTTGTCACCGGGGGTAAAATCTCGGCAGCGTTTCCGCCGCGCGGTTCGCTCGTTCCTTTTCCCCCGCCGCTTGCATAGACGTGCGACTGCAGATGAAACGTCGGAATGAACGATGGTCACCGCGTAATCTGTTATAAGTACTAGAAAAGTTTCACCATTCTACGTTCCGTTCGTTTGCCCGTGACTTCACAGTCACGCTTTCAAAACGAGAAGAATATTCGAGCGTTTTGCATTTCAACAGCAAAATTGTTTTTCGAAGAATCAGTGATCTTTTCATATAATAACTGGAGACGTTTCTATTGCACTCTTCTATTTCAGATAAATTTTACTTAGTCGAGAAGAAGTCATGCTAATTCACTACTACGCCAAAGTTGATAGTTTTTATAGCTTCGACAGTTGCGATCATGCGACTCGTCGGCCGCTTGGTTTGATCGTGAGACGAATATGAGAATGCAATTATAATTCTGTTATGCGCCATCGAGGTTCGATTTTTTATTCACCCAACAAGGTGAAGTATTTATTTCAATTTTTCACGAAACTGAGGCAAAATTTGCATCGATATTCTGATAAGCTAACGGCAATTTTCCACGCTAAAAAATAGCGAATGAGTGTAAAAAGGGTTGAATAGAGGATTAGCATTTGTTTATGATTTTCCGCATTCATTTCAAAATCGTTGAACAAATTAATGCTGTGGAATTTTCGTCATTCGATAGGTTTTTTATTACGTTCTACTCGAATCGTTTTACAAGCTTGATAATACGGTTCCACTTCAGTTTTTAATAATATACAATCGCTACTTAATTATAAATGACGATTTATTAAGCATCATTATAATGATTTGAGATAATACAACCATAGTTATGAAACTCAACAATTGGAAGTTGGGGCAGTTCTCGCATGAACCGATTATTTCTGTACACCCACCTAAGGATAAGGTAGCTCACATATGGAGTTGTAATTTCTCTGGCAATTCTCGTCGTTTAACGTCCCGTCGGTATCAAAAATGACCACACAATTTTCCGCGGGTTTCAAATTATTTGGCTCTCCTGTGTACCACCCGGTGTACAAATCATCAATCGATTGGCCGTTCAAGGTTACGAAGTGGCCCTGTTCAAAAAAATCGTGGAAACCGATCCAATTGATCCCAGAATTTTGCGTTGAGGCTATTTTACTGATGACTTTAGCCTCGCCAGCGGAGTTAACAAATGCCAAGTGACCACCTTCAGCTTGACAGCCACGCATACCTTCAACCCATGTCGTTTTTTTGCTACGCACCTTGTGAGCCCCGATGCCAGGTGTGTATCTGCAATAATTACCGTAAAGACTGTGTATACTCATGACAGACGTATCTCACAATGCCAAATCGATTGAATTAGCAAAAATTTTTGCATCGAAGTACGAGAAATTTGTGCAAGTACGAAATATTTACTTACGTGTAACCTTTGCTTTTCAGTCTCGATGTGGGTCTCGATGCTTGTTGAACTCGAATTCCGTTCAGGAACGACTAATGTATCGTTGGGCGTTGTGACGAACACATTAGTGGTGCCGAGTAAAATGAGAATCAGTTTGGACGCCATGATGATAATAACCAAATGCGGCTTTGGACTGTCGAGAGAGAAGTCTGAAGCGGTTTATATATCTCTGGACAAGAGAATTATCACTTTCACCTTTGATCACTTGGAATTTCCACTATCCAGAGGCAAGTTTTACTGTTTATATAATTCTGGATAAGACAATTATCACTTTAACTTTTGACCAAGTAACAGTCACTGTTCAGACGATTACGACGTTTCTTTGAAATGCTAGTGCGAAATCTTCAATGAATTTCCTGCTTTGAAATCTCACTCGCTACATTGAAAGTTTATAAACAAGTTGTGGAGAATTAGAGATTATTCGAAATTATCTTGGGTAAATTTCACTGCTGTCGGAGTACTTAGCTGGGTTTTTACTCCAAAAGAGTGACGTTTTACTTTAGAAAATTTAAAGAGTGGATACCAGCTCGAAAGGATCAACGCTTTCCAGTAGCCGGCAGGGGAAAATCTTATCTCGATAAGTGAAAAGGGCTTTCAAGAATTACCGAAACGTTAAACCGCCACCGCGGAAAGGTGTCGAATAAAAATGTTGAACGAGGCGCGCGGGTGTATGTTGGTAATAGTGTACAAGGAGATCGATCGTCCATCCGAAAAACAGCAAACATTCAAACAGAAACAGACAAGCTTTGCAGCACAGACACGATGAGAAATTCGTACGTCTGTACATGGACGGGTGAATGCCGACCCTGTAGCACCGGGCGTATCGCGTTCCTGGACCAATCGTGGCCCTTCAATATCAAAAATTGATTCCCGAGCTGCGAGGTCGGGAAATCGGGACCTGTATTGAACTTCTTTGAGCCGCGGATTGGTTGAAAATGTGAATCATCCTCCCTTTCACATCCCCGGCCAGCTCCGTGCCCTCCGGGTAAGTCAAGCTCGGTGAATTAGATTGGGCAATAAACGTGCTAGAAGATTGCTTCGCGTCCTGTACGCCCGAGCTTTTTTCACCAATCTATCTGCGAAATGATTCTATGTCACAGAAATGCGGAATCGGAATGGAAGATCTCGCCCATCGTCGTCTAAGTAGGTATGAGTTTGACTTTCATTGACACGAACGATCAAAATTCCGAATAATACAATTGCTTTCCCAAAAGCTCATTATACAGAGTGACGAATTTTTCTTAGTCAATCATAAGCACTGAAAATTTCAGCCCCATAAACGCAGTTTGTTGGACAAGCGTTTGGAACCTCGGAGCAGAAGCTGTAGCTTGGATTGCACGAGGTGATGTTCACAGTTACTGGTTAGTTGGAAAAGCTCGGAGGCGTCGCGCGTAAAACGCTATTCGCATCAGCCTGTGATGTGTCTATGGGTTGGGGGTGGCCGGTATCCGGGTGTTTCCTCGGTGGGTAAATACCGTGATTGATGGGGCAGACACACAACCCTTAAATCGCATCCTCTCAGGGTCTGAGTGAGCTTTACACGAAGTTACAATGGCGGCATGATTCCCGGCTGGATCCGGCCATTGTTGCATTGTTTGACCATTCAATGGGATCTGCGTCCACCATACTTATATCACCCCCGTAGCAACCGCTCACCAAAGATTCCCTCGATCCTTTTCAGCCCGAGGATGACGATCGACTATTTAGCGGAATTCTCGGCAGCGTCGCAGGTGAAATATGGCTCTTCTTTCTCCTCGCTTCGAACTTGTATCGGTGTCCAACCGCCGGTCTAGACGACGTTAACACCGTCAAAGACCGACCCGAAGTTGCTGTCGAGCCAGAGCTGTTTCTCGACCACCATCTATGCCTCTATAGATTTGCACATCAATGAGCTCCCAGCTTCAGTTCCGCAGACACAGTAAGGCTTAGGTTGCTTTAATTAAAGTTGGAGTAAGTTCGAGTTTCTCCGTGCAGGCGGGAAGTTTGCGATTTCGAGAACATTTCGCCTGCCCATTCCAACCTCAACCGTGAGATCATTCCTGTTCGCATTGTTGTACGCCGGTCCTTGCACCGTCTATCACTTCCCTTAATTGGACGACCATTATCCTGGCTTCATAATCAAACGCCCGCATCCTCCTCGTTTATAGACTACGCGGTCTGTGCACCTGTACTTTTGAGTTTTGAACAATTTTTGGAAAATAACGATTTGGGTTGAATTTCATCGGCGGATGTCTCGGGCTTTGGAGCAACGTCACAGCCGGAATATTCATTTCCGTATTCGTGTCGTGTTAGGTACGAGGTGGTGAGGTGAGACCGCGCCTCCTGAGGCTTTCCCGATTTAGTTCATCCCGAGTTTAATTGTATGATAATTCGATCGTGGAATTAGAGAAAGCGTCGTGGAGTTGCGTGGGAGGAATATAGATAACGGTAGGTCCCTACTTAGCGAGTCAGTCGGCCCAGGTTAGCCCTTTAACGTTCCTTCGGGCGGCCCATTATGCCGTATTAAGTCCCTCGCGCATCCCTTGCTCGTGAAATTGCGCGGCCCAACCCTTCCGTACCACCCGTAAAATCTTGTACTGCAGTTCAAAGGAGTCACGCTGCTTATTATACAGCCGAGCTTGCACCCGCGGATTCAAGCTGGTCCAAATTAAAAGTGATAACTCACCGCCCACGGTTTTTACTTACGCTTTACGCGTCTGTAACCTGGACACGCGGAATTAAGAACGGAGAAAGGAGATGGAGAAAGCGAAGAGAGGAGGCTGGGAAGGAGGCAAGAAGGTGGCGGAAAAATAGCGATAGTTTCCAGCGTGCAGCGAGCTGTCCTGTGTCGAGGACATTGCGAATGGCGGTACTTTAAGTCACCCGCTAGTGTGCCCAGTGTAAACGAATTTCTACTTCGCAGACAATTCCCGTCCCTTCTTTCTCTCTTATACAGCGGGATAAAAAGATAAAATATCCAACGTTACCGCTGCCATCGTCAACTTGCACCACCAGCAGCACCCTTTTGTGGCTCGGTCTTGGCGTTCCTACCGAAGCGTTGCAGTTTACTTACCTTCGACGTTTCCAGCTAATTTCACTCTGGGCTTGGCGATGTACCCACGTATCTATGCATTATCAATAAAACAGTCAGGTACAAGATTCTCCTCTTCCCAAACCCAATTACAGTAGCAAGTATTTCAAGGGGCTAGTATTAGGTATACGCGTTAATGAATTTTTGAAAATACTTCACTTTCAAACTGACGATTAAAATTAACAAGCTTCGTCGCGATTATCAGAATAAATACACGGAATCCGAATGCACAACCGCAATGAGAAATTTTTTTTTACGGATATGTAGTAGAAAATTTCTACAATCAGAAAACTACCGTTCTACGAACAGATTTTATAACATAATTCGAATTCTAGTTCAATACACTAGGAATCGATGGTAATTTTATCAAATTATTTTACAGTCAGCATGTTTTGCATGAAACTGCAGTGCAAATAGTAAAAATAATCAGGAATTCGATATGATTAGATGAAGACAGTGACATTCTACCTACGATTCGACATGTTCTAACAACGAGGATGATTCCGAGGTTAAAAGTTCTTTCCAAGCCTGAAAAATTCTGTAAAATCCCGCACCAAAGCGGAAGTAGGAAGCTTTGGTGAACCGCAGCGTCTACACGCGTCTACCTCGCATAGATCTCAATGCTCGGTTCACACGCGTGAGACACGTTTCAATTTCACCCCACGACGTCGAAGATAGACTGTATCATGTATGGAGTATGGAGAATTCGCCGCGAGGGCGCGGGGTATGAAGTAGGCAAATTCGATATATTCGAGTAGAGATACGTCCCGACGGGTGGCGGGTATAACCATTTCGAATGGCACTTCACCCCCATACCCAGAGTGTAAGAAGACCTGGAACTTCTGAACCGGCGAACCACCTTTCGGCCCACACAGTGGAAGGTACAGCCGTACTTCGGAGCGGCAAGGATCCCACAATACACGCGATATCTCCGGAAATATCCGCCTTGCGTTTCAGCGACCGAGAGGAGCCGCCCCATATTTCCCGAGACGCACAGCATCCAATACCTCGGAGAAGGGCCGGGGCCCCTGCTCAATGGAGCGAGATATTCATCTCATATATGACGTCACTATATAAGTGTGTGTGTATACATATACATATATATCTAAATTGGGAATTGATTGAACTTATACGGTTCGGCATGCGAACCAACGACTCGGCGCTTTGCGTTGCGCATGATGAGAGCTGCGGGAGAAAAATGAGACGGGCGGTGAAAAAGCCGGGGGGTGAATTGATCGCGTTTCTTCGTCTTGAAATCCCGAGAACGTAATTCAGCCCTGGTAATCGGTAGATGCCATGTGCGATATTTGGTTTCACTGTAGACTGTTTGTTTAATTGGAGATCTCGAATATCGGGGATAAAACTGACCCTCGTCGACGGATTCTTTACTTTATCTCATCAGTCTACGGCGGATGCAGGTTAGCCGAAGGAATCATCTCCTCGAGTAGGAGAATGAAATCTCTGGATGAAACTCGATTTGCCAATCTTCTTTTTCACGTAATGCAAAATTTATTCAATCCAATTTCCCAGACGCTTCTGCTCTCTTCATTATACGTAGGTATACCTGCACGACATATACCTATATGCATATATATATATATTCAACTATCGATAATTCTAGTATTTAACTTGCCTGCCGGTGGAAGTATGCCCGGAAATTTCTATCCTATGTACACCAGTGCCCATCCGGCTTGGTTCAAACTATGGGTATTAATTCCAATTCTCCGATTCTGCTGGGCTGGATGATAATTTATTGATTAACTCGGTGCCGTCGCTGCCTCAAATTTCTTCGGCATGCGGATTTTTCCCTCATGTTTTAATAATATGAGTTTTATGGTACATATGTACAAAAGAATGGATTCGATTTAATAAAATCAAATTTACTCGCACATACGCCCGCGCATAGAACGTATTTCACCTTTAATACGGACTATCGCTCTGTGCCTCGGTAAATTCGTATTAAAATGCGAACTATATTCGATCCTGTTCCGAGCGAGAGTCGAGCGGAGTGGTTCAAACCGTCGAACCAACGTCGCGTCACGTCTTTCAGGTTCCTTTGGGTTATAAAATGAGATCGAGAAAGCGGTCGCGTTTCGCATCAAACGCCGAATTAATAACCATATTTAACGAATGATTCCCGGGAGCGAGCGTTTGACTCAATCGCATCAAACAGCCTCATTGAACACCAATTAGTACCCACTTACATTCGTCCTCGATGTTTAATTTCGAGGCACCCTCTCGCCCCTAATTGCGTATCAAAAGGGGCAAAATTCTGAGCTGCAAAGATGTCAAGGGAAACTCGGTCAGTCTTCCTTTATCGTCCTCTCGTCGATATATTACAGGCATTAATTCGCCACTCAGGTGTAATGCAGGTACCGAAAATCGCTCAAGTTTCCCCGCAACGTCTTCGACACCTTCGCGCTGGGGGTGGGTGGCTGTATCGTCTGCGGTGGAGTAAATAAAAGTATACATACATATATCGATAACCGTGCGAAATATCGGAAGTAGCTTTTAGTATCTGGATAGGAAAATCACGTAGCGATAGTAACTCAGTATCTGTTCGCTCAGGACCATAAAGGTTATCGTTATTACGCCACATACCTTATACCGTATTATACACTTTGTGTTAGGGAATAGTAGGGTTAAAGCGCGGTTCGGACTTCCGTTGATCAACACAAAGACATCCAACGAAAACGCGGCACGGCTCGTCCGCGTCGTAACCGCCGTCAACGGAACCCCAACGGTTTTACCGTCACTAGGCCCGACCGAACTTAATTCGACCTAATGCTGCATGTGACCTGCGGACTTGACCCTCGGACGAAATCATCCGATATTTCTGCAGTAGTCATCCTCGTCATAAAAAATTCGATGGTATAGAATTAGCGTTCAGCATTGTATTTAATGGCGAAAATGACGAGAGTTCGGAAATTTTGCTATATAAAATTTTTTAAGCGTAGAATAGAGAATGTTTTCAGGGGGTTTATATCGGTGGAAATATCTCTCGTAACGACAGAAATGTTCAACTAGAGAAAAATGCACCATTAAAATAACAGAATATTTTTTTAATCCGATTACGCGTACATACACACTCTGCGATTGGCTCTTCAGAAATTTCATCGAGCACTTTGTTGCAGCGAGAATTTATATCGTGACAAAAAATTCGTTAGCTAGAACGGTAATCCGCGCTTCTCTGTAATACGAAGTAACGAGAAAGCGCGTAACACGTTCCCGAGAAACGAGAATGAAAAAAAAATCAAAAACAACACAGAACCGAGCCGTATCGTATTAGTCGACAGCGACGATTCATTTCGCTCGTAAATTTACACAGTCTTGTAAATTCGAATTACCAAGCATTGAGGGTATAAGGCAAGGAGAAAATTTAATGACCCGAGGATTTCGGCAAAGCGGAGCTTAAGACGAGCACTTGCGATTCCTGGACACCTGAATAAACAATTAGGTCGAGAATTTAGACAGCAATTTCTTGCGGCTCAACGCTTCGTTCGTAAATTATTACAGACGTTGAAGAGGTACGGTATTCTGTAAAAATGTGCTTTGTAATCGGGTGCAAGTTGCTGAACCGAAATTTCAAGCTCCTTTGAAAAAGCTCGAGGATCGAAGAGTCCGTCACGATCAGTCGTTGCGAGTGACGCGATAAAAGCGTGTCTTATCGACGTTTGTTTCAGCGCAGAGACATAGAAACTACTGTTAAACTACGCGGTAAAGGAGAGACGAAGTCAGTCCATTCTTGGGGCTAATGAGCCCGGCAGTTAATTGTTGCCCGATCTACGAAATCGGAGTCGCGCATCCAACGTCAGCCGCGCGACTTTCAACTATGGCTTCGCATCTCGCGAACTAAACCGCAGCTTTCAGTTACGTGACTCGCGAGTCGGCTGTTGAAGGGTGGGTATATAACCAAGCCTTTCAACGAACTTTACTACACTGCAGTCTTGTATGCAGCCCCGCAAGTTCCGCCTCGACTTGCAACTTTCGAAACCCCGAGCTGCAATCTTTTGAGCAGGAAAACCAACGCGGAAAGTCTTCGCTGTCTGCAGGAAGTTGAATCGGGCTTCATAACAGGTGTAAAAATTCTTCTTTCTTCACGCCGGTTTCTGGCTGGATATTTACCGCCGTTTTTCACCCTCGAACTTGCACAGTTCCAGCTGGTGTTTACGGACGTCATTTTGCACGGTTCCACCGTTGTATTACCCTGCTAATCTTCGGAGGAGGCCATCGATCTTGCACGAACGGGCTTTGGAAATCGATTAGTGTGTTTCCCGGAACCAACGTATCAGGTCGTTAAACAACCAGGACTCGGACCAAATCGTTTCTGGGGTGGCTTAGAGGGCGATAAAGATGCGTCTGATGAGAATGGAGGTCGTTACTGTATATACGCGGATGGATTGAAATTCTCATCTATTTTAAAGGAAAATAGGCTGGTCACATCTGATACTCATTGAGAAATCAAACGAAGACACGAAATGTGACCTTTCTTTTTAAAATATGCATCAAAATTCGAAAAGTGGTAACTAAATCCCTGCGATCTGTTATAACTGCAAAGTGGGAGGTATTCATGACATGTTGGGTCCATAATTTTTAAACTGCTTCATATTTATCATGAGATAATAAAATTAATATTTCTGCGAATTGTCCAGTTCAAAGGTCGCCTCAGCGATTAAGCCGAATTAGGTCGAAATATCCAGTTGCGTTTAAAAATACCTCATCGAGCAGAAATGATGCAACGATTACTTATATTGAAATAGTGATAATAAAACGTGATGACCGATTTAAATTTAATTCTTTTTACTCAATATTTTTTGGTAATTCAAAGATTATACGTACGGAGATGTGCAAAATTTATCCTTTCATTCACGTGACAGATTGCCATAATTTCTACTGTACTGGAGGGGAAAAGGTCGAATTGATGTTAGCATAAATTTTTGACAGCATTTCCCGTCTAACTAACTTTAAGTCTGCTTTTGCATCTGACGGAACAACAATATTGACCTCGCCGATGTACGCTGCACTTGTATGCGTCTGTTTTTTCGCTGCAGTATCAATCGTTACTTCAATTACATCCGATGGGAGCTCGATTCCAAGTATTACAAAAGAGTCGGTGAAAGATAAGGCTAGAAGACTAGGTTATACGTGAGTAGAAAAATATGGCACTCGTCTATTTATATAGATTTCTGAGCAGAATTTTCACTTCGTAAGCCCACCGTCTAGACGATATTTCAGTTTTCGTTACGTTGAGCATAACTTTCTCACCGTAAAGTAAACGTCATATTTTCAAGTTGCTCTTCTTTTAGGTATATAGCTGGCATGCGCGTTCACAAGTTCGTCAAATCTGCCAAGGTATGGAACGAAGGTCGGAAAACTTGTGAGTCAGAAGGTGCTCACCTCGCAATTATCAACTACCTAGGCCGGGTTTGTATGGAAAATCTGCCTCCACGGCTTTTTTGAATTGCACTTGAAGTAAAAACCTTTTTTCGATTTTTTTAACGATTTATATACATAAGGTGAATCGCTACAATACACGGTCAAACGCTTGGACAAGCAGGATTTGACAAACGGCGTGCAATGGAGCCGAATAACTGTGATGGCATTGAAAATTGCGTAGTTCTCACATTGGACGGTACTCTGAACGAACTACCAATCTTGGAAGAACGGATCCAGCTAGTGTATAAAAATCAATTAATAATACGAGTTTCACGGATTAATAACGTTGAATTTTTAAGCTATTCAAGTTGCTCATGTACACGATATTGCATACAATAAAAAAAACTTGAATACCATTTTCTAATAGCATATGACGATTACAGTTTTGTGGAACCCGGTAGATTAATTTGAACTAGATATCCACGAACATATGTACGTTCGTTAGTATTCGCTGTAGTCAAGATATCCTTTTTGTCTAATTTTATGTCGATTACAGCAAGTGAAAGAGAATTGAAATTTGAATCGTTACTTCGCGATTTGTCCCTCAACCTGACAGATTGTTTATCTTATTTTTAACGTCGTGAGAAGAGCATGGCGAAGGACAAGAGTCTTCTGTCTCATAGAGTAAGTGATTTATTTACGTAGAGAAAACGCTCGAAGAGGTTCTTCGGAAAGCAACCGGAGAAAATGAGGTTCAAGTATTAGGATGGGATTTTGGCGAGGCGAGCAATAAGGATGACGGCTACTCGTCCGTCGTCAGTAGAGTCAAGGTGAACGAAACGGCGAGTGGTAAACCTGCCGAAATATCTCTCGTCGTTAAATCAACGATCAGTAATTTGGCAAGAAAGAAAACTTTCCGCAGCGATGAATTCTTTTGCAAGGAAGCAATCTGCTACACAGAGGCAGACGTAACTGTCTTACAATTAACATGGAACAGATTGAACCTTCGACGTGTGTTTCAACCTCTCGAAAATCCAATTCACGTTCCAGGTATTCCCCAAGTTTCAAGAGTTCGTCAAGTCCAAGGATGCGGCAGACTTTGTGGTCGTACTTCGACGCTTCGCAGCTTCTTCCAACGGTCGGGACGATTATCTGGCTCTGGAAGACGTGACTTCCTGCGGATTTGAACCCGTGACTAGACACCACTCGCTAAAACTGTCGGATTGTGGTCTGACATTCAAGGTGTTAGTCAGATTTCACGCCGTTTCATTTGCTTACAAGGACCAGATGAAACAGGAGTTCCAAAGAATGCCGGTCTTTTGAAGGAGACTTATTTCCTACAACGACTGGTTAAAAAATTACCAGGTTATTTCTACTCGTGACTTCTCACGTAACATGAAAATTTTTTAGGAAACTTTCAATAAAATTTGAAAAAAAAAATAAAAAATAGTTTGTACAGCTTGACATAGTATAATTCGATTTTTCTTCTTTGTTTTCGACTGAAATAAGAATCTTTATTGATGAATAAATCTTTTGTATATATTGTAATAAATGTTTTCCACTGACCCATAAAAAATCTTTTAAACTCTGCGAGTACAAATTTTATGACGATAAAAATGAAGCTTTGAAGACGTGAAGAAAATAATAATATCTTGATAAGAAAAAAAGTGTTATCCAAACGTTTAGTACCTCAATTAATTTCAACGTTAAAAAGTTTATCCAACCGAGGTAGAGAAATCAGGAAGCGTTAACATCTGTAATTCCGTTTATCCGCTATTAAAAAGCAAAGAGTATAAAAAAAGCAAAAAAAAGCAGACGTGAAAAAAAAATGTCACGTCTTTTCTTTACAATTCTCCGGTTACTAACGAGATAAAAAAGAAAAGAGTATTTCGACTTTCCCCCACGTCCCCCTGTCATTCGACAGTGAAAAAAGATAATCCTCGTTCTCTTCGAGAGGCGTAGAGTCGATACAGGAGCAGTGTTGGCGGGAAATTCGCCACTTTGGTTATCCCGGTCTAGGGGTGACGGGGTGGCGATGGTTTCCCAATTTAACGGACCAGCACCTGCAATACCTATTATAACATCATTATATAGAACGGTATACGGGGTGTGTATGCGTCCCCGGTGTGCAGCTCAGCAATCGCGAGGTTTCCCCGGTCACCGGATCCAAGGGGTGCAGGGGGTGAGTTCTAGTTCGTTGATTCGTCGGCAGGGATCCCTTGGCACGACGGGGTTGCGCGTGCCGAAGGCGGACAGTCCGCTTCTGGCTTTCGCGTACGAACGGTGAAAACACCGCGTTTCGCAAAAGTCGCGCGAAAACGGGTCGCGAAAAGAAATCTAATTTTCCGCCAGCTCGAAACACGAGGAAAAAACATATCGGGGGTAGAAAATTTCTACTGGTATAAATAGCCTCCGGGAAAAATTTTCAAAACTTTTTTTCCCCTTTTTAAGGTGGTTGAACCGAGGTCCTCGAGTGGAGAATAATGATTCTTCGAATCTAGAATCTAGAAATGAATCAATTACATAAAAATAACGTCAGATATTTTGTGGAAATAAAAAAACACGTGGTGATTAGCTTTTTTTCGGCTGAAAAGTTTTAGACTTGTGTGGCTGTTTTGGTGGTTGAAACTTAATCCCGGAACGGAGGGAAAGCGGCATGAATGCTGGAGAGAAGTAGTGGAGAGTGATTAAAATTCAACTCGTTTAATCGCGTGTATACTTTAGTTTCTGCGGTAAAACGCCCCGGCGTCCGTCTTGTATAATTTATTTACGTGAGGTTATAACTCCCGTTTAAAGTAGCGAAACTTTCTCACGTGCTGCTGCAATGCTTAAGGTTCCCGGGATTCCCGCTGCATTCCCGACGATCCCGTTCGGTCCGTTCTTCTTCCTCATTTTACTTCTTTTTTCAGCCTGTCAGGTTCTTCTTTCAGGATCCAAATTTCTCTTCCGTCGAACCGGGTCAAAACCGCGAACACACGAATAGATAATCAATCACGAAGTGTATAATAGAACTGGTCAATATTGAAAGCTTCGTGTCCTACAGGTGAAAAGCGATAACGGCAAGCCGGTGGAAATTTTCCTGAAAGATTTTTTTTTTCCCCTTCTGACACGTGCGTTTTTTTTTCACTTTCTAATTCGTTTTCTTTCCAGTTCGGGTTTCGGTCTCAGACCGTCGATAAATTCCAATAGTTCCGGGCGATTTGTTTCCGAATCAATTGGGCGGCGCGAAACATTTCTTCCGTCAAAAAGTTACAAGCATCTCTCAGAGCAGAGTTAGCCCGTCGTTAATAGGCCGTGCAAATATCCTCGAGGTAATCTGCCTCTATTTTTTTCTCTTTCTCTTTACCCTTCTTCACCTCTTCTCGTGAATTTCGCCCAAGCGTCGTTACGACGATAAATATCAAATGAAATGAAATTCGAAAGTGACACGAGCAGATGAACCTGCCGATGACTTGAGATTGAAAATATCGACTGATTTTATACACTGGGATGAAAAATTGCGAGTCAGTATTTTCGAGGAATAAATTAATCGACTCGAATCCAGAGTTTAGTCGATTCGTTAGAAGCCTTTTTTCAAATCCAGTGATTCCCGAAGTCGTTGTAGATTTATGTAAGAACATAGATAAGCCACTCGCGGCTTTATTCGCCGCTCGTTTTCGGCTGATTGTAAATGATCTCTCGTAATCTCTGTCCCGTTTTTTTTGCCGCAATTAACTGCCTCAGTCTTCCGTTTCCGTTTTTTTTTTTTTTTTTTTTTATCTCCTTTTTCGCTATCTCACCGAGCTTTCCTTTTCGCATTTCATTGTGCTGTCCACTACGCTATGAGGTTGATTTTTTATGATCGAGCGAATGGGGATCGAGATAAAACGGCGACAAAGCATCGCGATGGCCGTTAAAACGTGTGCAAAATTTTATTTCGTTTTTTTTTTCTGCAATGCCTCCTCTTTCCCTTTTTGCTCGCGTAATAATTTTCACTCAACGATAATGACGTCACTTGGGGGCACAGACAAAAGAGCACCGACGACGACGGGGGTAAAGTGAAAAAGTTGGCAAATAGAAATAATAAAGGAAATGCAAAGCTGCCGTGGCAATGCAGCCGTCGGTTTATACCTACGGTGCATTTAATATACTTGGAACATTCAGAAGCTCAAGGTGAAGGAGGTGGTTCGTTCAGTTTGTTCGGGCGTGAATCGTGGTCGTGCTCAACTTTTAATTAGTACTTGAAAAGAAGGGCGAGTACTGGAGAGGAAGGCAAGAGAGAGATAGAGAGAGAGAGAGAGAGAAAGCGGGAAAGGAGACGGAGACCCGCGAAGACGAAAACATTTTAATCACCGCGTAATGCACAAGTTCATTGGAGAAAATTATAAAAGTAGAAATGTCGAGGCTACGATTTTTGGAAGATGGAAAAACGATTTTCACCGTAAACCGCGTCTAACTGTGCACTATATATAGACATATATGCACATTGCTCAGACGATCTCCGATCACGTACTCGATCAGGGCTTACGTACCCCATAAATAGTAAGTCTACGGTGGAAAATATCGGACCGATCTGAAAAGCGGCGCATCGACTTATCGTTGAATTTTTCACTACTCAGGATCACTCTCATTTCTTATTTGAAGGAGCATCATATCGATCTGACTCATTTCCGGTTTTTTCAAATTTTTTTCCCCCACGCATTCGAGAAGATTGAAATTGGATTTTTGCCGGGCGATTAAAGTAACGAGAAGGAATCCCTTCAGATCCGTGAACCTGTTGAGATTGCCTGAGCTAGCCTGTCTATTTTTGCCAATTCCACAGCACCGGTGATGATCTATATATACGTCGATAAAATATCTCCAATTGAAATTTAACGCGATCTTGATTAACAGGGAGGTAATCGGTGACTTTATTTTCGCATTTCTGTAATGAAATATATGAAAGCCTGGATGCAACTGATGTGTTATTACTTATCATCACTTTCCCGGTTATTCGATTGCCATTCACGATTGCGATACGATGGACGGTGAGTTTAAACGATGACGATATTTTCACACTGCGTGCGGATTGCGAATAAATAGATAAATGAATAAAAACGGGTGAGAGAAGAAAAAAGAAAAAAGGAAAAAAAAAATAAAAAACAAAAGTTCTCGAGCCCTCGCGTGTGTGCGACCAACTCCGAAATAGGGTAGAATGGAATTTGAAACAAATTAGCTAACGAGATCCACTCGCAGAGATCAAAGGGGAACTGCTACAGGTTTTTACCGGCCAAACGTTTTGGGGGTGGCTGTGAATTCGGCAGCTGGCCATCCCCGTGTAGTATCGGAAGAAAGGAAAATAAACGAATACAATTCAGGAAAAAAACCGTTCGAAATGGCACTTTGGGGGAAAAGAAAATCAGGCTTCGTCGATGTACAATCGAATTCTTGGTCGGATGAATTATTTTTGTTTTGAAATCGGGATTTTTATTTTCTCTATTTCTCTCTCTGGCTCGCTTTTCCCTCGGCAAGCTCGTCACCCGCAAGAATTCATTCGAGCGAAATAAGAAAGAAGAAAATAAAGAAATAAAGAATGAAAGAAAGAAAGAAAGAAAGAAAGAAAGAGCCGTAGATCGGGGAGCGATGAATCAGACCACTTATTACCTCGTGTACATAAAGAAAGTCTCTTTCGTTTCCCTCCTCGTTGACTGTTAAAACAACATTTTTGGTAGCAGATCGGATTGGCCCGAGCCCGAGCTCATTTCTTGTCTTGGAAATACGACGTTGGGTATATACGCGAAGCCACCCTCATAAATTCTCTAGCTTTTCCCTTATTAATGCCTCCCGGATTGTCAGGGTCGTTGTCGCCCTCCTCCCTGTCCTTCCGAAACTGGTCCATCAATCCTTTTATTCTTATTTTTCCTCTCGTTGTATCGCTGCCCTAACAACAGGTGAAATCAGAGCGCATAGCGACTCGGGAATTAATTAATCCGAGATGTGATAGCGCTGATCCGAATACGGAAGGGAGCAGCATGCTTCCTTCTTCTTGTTTCAATAAAAAATATTTCACAGATTTCGACTCTCGCATTCCTGATTTCTTACCACTTATTATATATATTCCGAAAATTATTCTTTTCGAATGATTACGATAAATTTCGAAAAAAAGTTCATTCAATTAGTCAAAATACAAACTTATTCTCAGACAAAAGTTTCCTTTGAAAAACGTGACATTTTATTTATCATCCATCCGAGTAAAACCTCTGATTTTAAAAATAAAGTATCAAATCAATCAGTAATTTTCTTTCATCTTCATTTCAAATATATTTTCATCCACAACGAAACAGAATCCTACCTTGCGCAAACAGCCTCGAATGTTTTTGTTCGTCGAGCTTGAGTCGTGCAGATTTACACACAGACACTTGGGTATAATTGTACTATAAGGTGAAAAGCAACAATCGGCTGACGTTGGTTTTCGTTTTGTTGATACGGTTTGGATTGCAGCCGGGTTAGAGGCGAGGCAAAGCAGGATGTTCAAGGGGTGGGTTTTAGCACTGAATCGGCCAAGTGTCAGCGGTCATATCGCCGCTGCGCATTTATAATGTCGATAATATCCCCGGTTAGGGGGGTATATATGCATAACCCGTTTCATCGCGTTGCGGCAATTTCTAACGGGGCGACTGCATTGCGTATAAAATTTTAAAACACGAGTGAGAAGAGAAATAAAAAATAAAATCCGTCTCCCTCGAGCTTGCAAAGAGCTTCTTCGTCCCGGAACTCGGTTTAGATCAGGCATTTTTTCGTGTCTCTCGTTGTGCCCTAGCTTGCATTAGCGAGGCTGAAACCCAAGCTTGGGGGTTTTTAAGAGCTCAGGTAATGCTCGACCTCGGGCTCCAGGTGCTCGTTTCAATTCCTCCCTATTTTTTCCTGCACTTTTCTCCTCTCACCGGGGTACTCGAGGCTCGTTGTCAACAGCTTGGCGCTTTTCAGAATCTCCGAGGAACGCGATTTTGAAAATGAATAAATTGAGTGCGAAAGCGCGATGTGTGTATGACTATATTTAGTAAGACGCGAGAAACGAAAAGAGAACAATTGTTTTATTTTTATATTTATTTCTATTTATTTCTCTGCAATTCTGCAGAGCCGATGGTGAAACTTGCCAATTTGTCCAGGCCTGTTAACCGCATAAGTAAGTCACATGGGAATGCACCGGAGTGCAGCCGGCGTTCGAGGGTTGGGTTAAAAAACGATAATTCGATTCGCGTAATCAAGTTATCGAGTTTTATTGAGTTTGACCAGCCGCCTCCACGTGTTGCCTCCGTCGTGAAGTCCCGGGTTGGCCAGGACGCGCATTTCCGTCACACAATTCCTGTACATTGCCACCGCAGTACGCGCAAGGCAAGCTTGCAAGCACGAAACTGTATGTAACTCGGTGCTTCCGCCGACTGAGAGGTGAAATTCTCACGATATATAATACGATAAATGAAACGTAAATACACCATTTCGCATAACTTTAACTTGCGGATAAATTCTCGAATATATATTATAGTGTAAACACGAAATACGTGGAAGATTGCGTTTCTGAAAATGTTTAACACCGAAGGTCGAAATACGCGGCTACGAACAGTTCTGCACAGGTGTGGCTGAAAGGCATGACGAGTAGTGAGGTGAATTGGACCACTGCAATTACCTGCATATGAAATATGCAGGCTAGAATTGAATGCGGAATCCCCTGGTTTTAATGTTAAATAATTCAACACTGCCAATCGGTGAATTATACGAAATACCGTTCGGGCGTATCCTCTGCAGCTCCGACACCTTTCCCACACCCTGGTTTCCGGAAATCGATAATATATTTTCCACACACACACACAAACAGGACGTTTAATAATTAATCGCATGATTAGGATACTCGTATAATGAGATATAAAGTGTCGTGATATGTGAGAAAAAAATTAAGTATATTAGTACTTGGCGAAGGGTACGTTGTCAGCTAATCAATTTGACCGTCAACTTCCGGCCGGCACTCGACCTTAGACTCTGAGAATTATGGACTAACATTGAGGCGTGGGTTTTGTTCGTTAGTAAAGGGTCAAAGTCGAACAGATGGGTGCCGTGTGGGGGGGTTGGGGGATGTGGAAAATGTGGGAGGTAAGCTGGCTAGGCACGCGAGAAAACTCTGAACGATTGACCCAATTCTAGCCACGAATTCAGCAGACCCTGAAATCCTGAGGAACCTACTTGTTGTAATTTCCTCAGAGAAAGCAACTGTGTACGAAATTTTGAAAAAATATGCGTGTTTTTATCTCACCGGAAAGAGCGAAGGGTGAAGATTCGAGTGCTTTTTTCTTTCATTTGCGATGGTCAATTTTCGATAGTGATCTGTCAGCTGGAAATCGTTCTTGAGATCCGTTCATCGTTATGCGAAGTAATTATTCAATGAAAGTATCCTTGACTCGACGCGAATTATAATTGAGATGAAATCTGCGGTGTATAATCGGATTTCAATATCTTGACGTTATTTTATATTAGGTATAGATTCGTTTCGCCGTGTTAATTTCGTTGATCGAGGCTGTGATAATTAATCAAACTCCAATTTTCAACTTTGGCCGATTCCAATATTGTATAAGCCTCCGAGGAAAGTCTCGACGTTCGCTTGACAAATCCCTTTGGTCGTGAACTCTGACGAAGGTTCATTGCTGGGCGAGTTTCGAACAGGATTATGTAAGAACCATTTGGGATTTTTTTTTCCTCGTCTTATATAGGAATTTTGTCCAAGTTGTCAAGTTTTCGGTAGACAAGGGAGCGCCGTTTTTTCAACCTTAAATCTCGAATATTTAAAAAGGTTTCTGAAGCAGGCATTTCCATCGAATACTTAACGATTTTCAGATCGAATCGCTTTTCAGAAATTCAGAACCAAACGACGTTCCTGTTGTTATACAAGATTAGCATCAAATTATTGCGAAACATTTTAACATTGAGTGGAAATTAAAAAAAAAAAATCTTCGAGGTCCTCGGTCCCCATAATCTAAATATACCAGCCGTTGACATAATCAAACCTTGCTAATTTCACGTTACCAACAGAACACCGTGCGGAGGGCAATTAATTCGGGATAATCGTAAACGAAAGAAGAAGGTGGAAGAGAAATAAGAACCTATTAAAACACTTCCGAGGTGCAAATAAGCTTAGGATGTAGCTCCAGGCTCACTGAGAGTACATATATATACATATATACATAGGAGATTAAAGAGTAGCAGGGGGTTGAAAGTTGGGGAAAGTTTACAGTGAAAGTACCGAGCATGCAGGAATCCGTGTGAAACGATGACCGGCTCGCTACCGAAGGACACGTTTAGAGCCGTTTGAAGTTGTAACTGATGGAATAAAAAAAGCTGCTTCAGAACTCACCGCTGTTTTCAGCAGGTCCCTAAAGAGTGAAAAGTGAGCGTCCCGCTTTCCGCATAAAGCAGGATGAAAAAATGATGTGGTTTAAATGCGAGGGTTCGATTAGTCCGGAACTGGGCTAAAAAAAACTGAGGGAAAAAGAGAGCAAACTTTCTAACTAAAAATCCCGCCGGTGCAAGAAGGTTAAAAAACCTCGAATACGGGATGAAAAAAACCGCGGCTACTTTACCTGACACCTAGAACGGGTCCTGAGGGATCTCGACGCTGCGGGAAGCTGAAGACGGACGCTTATAGGAAAAAGAGAGCCGAGGAGAAGGAGGAATCGAGATGTGTTGCTCCGGTGAAGGGCCCGCTGGCCCTGGAGGGTCAAATATGACCCGATGCGGCGTCGTTTGCGGCCTGGCCGCCCTCGCAGCCCTGACGACGGCGCTTCTCGGACCGGCTTGGCTTCACACCGAGGAACGTCTTTTCGTTCCGAATTTACCCCAGACTTTCGCCGCCTCCGTCACTGTCCGATTCAAGCTCGGTCTCTTCAGAGCTTGCCCAAGGATCGTCAAGCCCGCCAATTTGACCGCCGGTAAGTCGTCCTTGGTATCGATGATTATTGTTTAATTGCAGGGGAATTACGATTATCGGTTGAAGTCACGAGTTTGAGTCATTTATTTTTATTTTAAACCCCTGGGTGTTGAGCCGTGTTTGAATCTCCGTCATTCAGCTTCTTTGAATCGGTATAAATTTCTGCGATATTTGCGAAAGGTGGCAGTGAAAATGTGCTGGATGAATTACCGTTAATCGGTTGCCAAAGCAATGCCAGGCTGAATGCTATAATTAGTAGAAATAAGCTTTCGGTTTTAGAAACGTGATGAAAATCTTCAAAGATTTCAATTATTTTACACTTGAAGTATATTTCTGCGATGGAAAAAAGGCTTGTAGTTTTGATGCGTTCTTATTTTTTTCAGAAGGTCAAGGAAACGACTCGACATTTTTTTTCTTGTAAGAAACAAACACCGGAAACAAGAAATTAGTCGAGACTCTAATAACCTATAATTGGTAGTATTAACTATTAAAAAATGCCTTACCAGACATGTTTCAATATCACTAATAAAATTCGGATAAATGTTTTGTCCTGAGTGAAAGTGATACGGCGAAATTACGATTTCAAAAGAAGATAACGGAGTACCGGAAACGGTATGCTTACTAAGTCCCAAAAATTTCTTGGTATTGAGAGTATATTGATCGAACAAATCTGTTCATATACTTACTTTTCTAGAGATTCCTTAAAAGAAATTCAAACAGTAAGATTTTAGTGGCGGTTAGGCTCTGCAGAGGAGAGAGAGAGAGAGAAAAAAGCGAGAAATTTAAAGCTCCGTAGATTTTTCCCTGCAGCGACACGGTGTTGAACTTCTGTTGCACAAGCATCGTCAGAGGAAAACGACACATTTCGTTCCATGTAACTGTCCATGCAGGATCGCAGAGAGCGAGGAGAGAGCGCTAATCTCATCCTCGCGGCCACGTTTGTTTTGCGCAACTTTTTCTTGTTCGGAGCAATGGCGCAAGGGTGGGGGGGGGGGGGGGGGGGGGAGTTTGAGGGAATTTCACGGTGCAGAGAAAAGGCAGAGATGAAGCTGGGGGCGAGAGGTAAAAGGTGAAATACAAAAATGACGAGATACGTAAAAACAAATGTCGTTGTATCCCGCGTTGTAGTCAGCGGGGGCGAACACAAGCCACGGAGCCTCGGTTCAGACGATGACAGCGTATTTTTCTCCCCGTTTCACCCTTTGCCACCCCTTCCTCATCCCCGTTCTTTTGGTTTGCAGGATCTCGCAGCGCTCAGACTGCTTCCCGCCCTCGCGGAAACCTTTATTTTCGCTCTTTGACCGCTCGGCGAGTTCGCCAGGACAGGTATAAAGATATTTTCTGATCAACCGCGGGCAGCAGCAGCGATCTTTCGTTTTTTCTCAATTTTCTACCTCCGGTTAGCGATGCCCCGTTATTTCGACCCAGCTGCTCCTCTTTATTCCCTCTACGATTACTGTTTCCCATAATGGGGGAAGAAGAATTCCGTAGGAAATTCCCATGTATACCGTATTCTCATACATACCTACCGATAAGCGAGTCTCCAAACAAAACCAAACGCCGATGCCTAATATGGTCGGTGGCGGAAAATTTTAGAGACTCGATACGCTGCCGAGGTTGAGAGTGAATTCAGGGCACTTTTTGGCGTTAATTGCAAGGCAGTTGTGTAATCGAGTTTAGCAGAGTTTCCGAGCTTAAGCAGTCGAGGGCTGCGATCATCGCGAGCGATCCGAGCTTACAACTTTTATTCCTTTCCCCTTCCACCAAGTTCCGATTCGCTAAAGTAGCAATCTCTTGTTTCCTTTATTCCTAAACTTTTCCATCTCTGTTTCTTCTCGTTTTTTTCTCCGTCCTCCTTCTCCACCTCCTCGGTCCATCCCCTGCAGGAAGAATGAGGGCAGTTAGAGTAAGAAACTCCTCTCGCTCGTTCCGCGACGTTTCTGCATTGTGTATCCAGGTCCAGGTGGAGGTAAATTCTCCGTCTTCTCGTACGGACCGCGGATTAATTTAAGACACCAGCGAGCAGCGGTTCGCCGCTCAAATTGATTATTCAGTCTCCCCAGGGGGGAGGGGCGGGAAGAAATCCTGCTTACAATTTGGGGGAGTGAATAATTTTCCGAACAAGGCATACCTACGTGTCGTAATTATGAAAACCTCGGTCGCGTCACGTGGTCCGCAAGCACAAGCTTAAGAAGAGGTCGCTAATTAGCGAGAACGCAAGCGCTTGACGCCGGGTATTTTAGTATAATTAGACAATTTCGGTGACTCGTGTAATTAACACGAATAGAGAGCATTCGTTGAAGCGACGTGCAC
The DNA here is from genome assembly GCF_021155765.1 of Diprion similis. NCBI lineage: Eukaryota > Metazoa > Arthropoda > Insecta > Hymenoptera > Diprionidae > Diprion > Diprion similis. The sequence continues at coordinate 23,930,431 of NC_060108.1, forward strand.
CACGTCGTTTCACTCGTCGCTCAGCTTTCTTCGTCGTCCTCGGCTGATGTTCTTTACTCTCCGGTAAAAACAGAGCATTTCGTAAACCTCGAGCGTGCAAAATTTTCCAAGCACAAATTTCCGCCCCCCCCCCCCCCCCCCCCCCTTTAAACCCTCTCCGTCGCTTCTCTCTCAGCTATGCTAAATCCGCAAGTTTCTTCGCGAGGGTGGTTTAACGCTCGCGCTTTGTTGATCTTCCCGTTATTTCCCCGGGGCGAAAGTGGTTTTGCACAAACCTCCGTCCTAGCATCACCAAGCGATTGTGCGATTTGCCACCGAATGACAAATTACTTCGTTCGCTCTTCGCTTTTTGCAAGAAAGTGTAATAAATTATTATGTAAATGCAGAAATAGCAGTGACCAAATGACGGAAATTCGACGAACTTGTATTATCCGAAGATACGGACGACATTCGCACACTCTTCAAGGGCACCTTTCTATACCCTTGTGAAAAGTTCACCGGATGGTGTTTCGCTGCCCAGGATTCCCGGGGGACTTCCTGCTGCCCGACGGCAAAGCCGTGGAGAGACTATGTTCGGGATTCCTGAAAACCCCCGGGACATGTTTCTTTCGGCTGTCAAGAGGCGAAAAGTTTATTCGATCCTCCAAGTTCTTCTGTACCGGGACTCGGTCAACGGCCAAAGAAATCTCGGGCAATTAGTCTTGGTCTGAAATTACCGATCTCAAAAGCTCAGCTTTCAAAGTTCGAGTCTTCGGTCGGTGGAAAAGAGGAGAATAAGGAAAACACGTCATACATTCCGTTTTTTCACATTAATATTTACTTATCACCGTCGATTTAGTGATTCTGACCAAGTTCGGCAGGATTTCGTTAAAACTTCGTTTTTTATTATCACATTTTATGTCAACCTGTCCGGCGCGTGATATTCGACTAGTGCGCAGACGACAAAACCATTAATCTCTCTCACCATCACCCCCTCGTATCGACGGAAGAAACAATTTATTTGTAACTCATAATTCTTCCCCTGATCGTGACAATTTGACAGCGTAATGAATTTTTTTTCTTCCTCTTTTTCTGAATCAATTTGTGCGCGGTGGGTGTTTTTTTCAATTAGTTCATACCAAAAGTTCACGAACCCTTCTGTCACGCACGTAAAGCTCTGCACGATTATTTCATTTATCCATCTACAGCAGTGATTTCATGAATTCATATTGAAAACAAAACTCGTTGCAGAAAAGATGGATGTTAAAAAAATTTCTGATTCCTCACAGATTTTCCACTCGGTATCGACGACTTGGTAAAGGTTTCGTAATAAATTTTACTCAAGGATTATAAATATACGTATGTACCTACGATTAACCTAAAACTAAACTAAATAAAAAAAAAAAAAAAAAAAAAAAAAAAAAAAGTGGAGAACCAAAAATCTCGTAATCCGACGATCCATTTTCGTCTAATCCTGAACGATGTCAAACGTGATAAAGTAAAACAATTGAATCCGGGCAGGCTAGGGGTTTAGTTTGAAAACAACCGCAGGGCAGGAGAGAAACACGAGGAGATCGAAGTAATGGCCGCTAAGCCTTTCAGACCTCTCGTCTTTCCTCCAACGTCTGGTTGCTTGCTCTTCTATCTCTTCTTCCGTTGCTTTTTTTCCGCTCACCCGAATCCCGCTCAGCGCTGTGTTAGCTTTAATTTCCTCTACTCTCGACGCCTCCGAGCCTATAAGCGTCTTCTGTTCTAATCAGCCCGGACTTGAGCCAATTAAACGCGTATCTGTAGATAAAGAAGAAGAAGAAGAAGATGGAGAAGAAGAAGACGAATCGGAGAGCATGTGTTCTCCGCTTGATTTCCGCGGAATATAAACAATAGCTGAATTTGATCTAGCGTGGTGAAAAAAAGTATCGGGAAGAGGGTTAAATTTCGCTGCGACTTTATGATCTATCGTTTTCACCTTCGTTTGATAAGTTATGGTAATCTTGATCATCAAACTCACTTTCACACTCGACTATATTTTACGGTGAGAGTTATCGGAGTGAATATATCCTGCAGGTCTCGGAGTTTATACAAAATATGCAGAATTAACCCGACGGGGAAGCTGAGTAAAAGTTTTCGTCGTTTCAAACGAGAAGGACGTTCGTAAAGGAAAGCAGGACTTGTCCCCGCGAGCAACTGGGCGTATAAACTAAATAAAATTTGGAAACTTTTGAAATCCAGGTACACACACCGCTACCCGTCAGAAAGAGAGGGAGAAGAGAAAGAAAGAAAGAGTGGCAAAGTGTACCGGAACAACATTTTCTCTTTTTCTCTCTATCTGAACAATTCGAAAAGTTATTTGGAGAAGCATGGGGTGAAAACAACAGCAAAATACTTTCAAACAAAGAAGAGAGAGGCTCCTAGCTCTCTTTTTTCTTCCCACTCCTCTCCTTCTTTTTTCGCCGTGACACCGTTGTCAGAAAAGAACGGGTATGAGGGAAGAAAACCGGTTCTTCGTTACCAGCGCTCGATCTGCTCCTGGTAAGTTCCTCAGCACCGCATCCGCTTGCTTCTTGCACCGGAAACCAGAAACGAAAAATAGCTGTTCCGAGTTTCCATTAACTTCAACTCTGCGCTTCCACGGCTGGATTTCGGGGTCAGCTTTTCTGTTCTACACATTTTTAGTTTCTATCTAGTTTCAAAACCAGACTTTTCTGATTCGCTTTTTTTCGATCAACAACCGAGAAAGAAAATTTTCAAATTATGAACACATCCTTCGTAGAGCTTACGGCATAGGCTTAAGTAAGAATTATTATTCAACGACAGCGCGCCGTGATTTCGTGTAAAAATTATCGAGCGATAATGAAAACGGCCATAAATTCAAATTGTATTTCACAATGCAGAATTACGTTACTGCGGTAAGGTGTGTTACTCGCTGGAAAACGACAACAGCAATAATAACAACAATCAAATTATCGTCCTCCCCTAGAACTCGATTTGAAATCCTGTTCAACGTTGTTTCGTAGCTTAACCCGATTTGCGACTCAAGATAGGTGCGCAGTTTCATTCGCAACGCGAGTATGCGACAAAATAAGGGAACTTCGTCCGGAGCTTTTCCCCCGAGAAATTCCACCGCTACCCATACTGCGGAGGAATTGAACCGAAGAACTGCAGCGTGCGATCAGCTCGCTAATTCCGAATCCTACGGGCGTCATCAACACCGATTCAAGCTCGTCTCTGCAGGCATTTCGGGGGGCGGGGGTTGTAGCGAGAAAAGCTCGGCTTTTATTATTCGGTCAATTCTGTTCTCTCTCTGTAAACCGTCTCCCCCTTTCTTTTCCTCAGCTAGGCGTGGTGTCGGCGGCACGGCGAGCTATTAACGTTAAATTTCATCGGCTAGCTTTTAGCACTTAGCGGAACGAGCTTACCGCCGGCGGGATTATTCAAATTTTTATTTGTCCAACATAGGCGGAGCGCCGTTCGACTAGCTAAAGTCCGTCCCGACCCTCGCCGTCAGATCCGCTTTTTCCTATTCAATCCGAATAAAATCTCTGCCAGAAAGCAGCATTCAAACGATCCTCTTACAGCGAGCGAAGGGTGGAAGAGAATCCCAGATTTCGAAACAAGGGATGCGATCACTGCTGCGATAAGGGATCATCGCGAAAGTACGGAACGCGGATACGCGTCGCTGCAATACGACATAAGGGCTGCAGGGTGGATGGGAATCCGACATTTTTCTGGAACACATTCCCGGTCAGGAACAAGGCGCCAGGCGTTGAAATCCTCGCTCTGCACGTCTGTGAGACTTTTTTAACGATCTTTAAACACCGCCGTCTGCTACTCGAGGCACCATAAAATTCTTCCCCATTTTACAGTCTTACAGACGATTCTAAGCCGCGTTCCATTCTATTTCGCAACACTGCAGTGTGTGGCAAAGTATTCCAGTTTCCGAATCTAATTTCCTCGCGTTTTCGTAAGTTGCTCAAAATTCTCAATAATTGAATCTGAAATTTTTTTTCCTCGATCTGAAACGGACGTTGTTTCATCCCTTTTCGCTATCATTGGCACAATCAATATGAGTCGAATAAATTTTCATCACCTTAATGTGTAGCAGCCCTTATTTTTCCCCGAGCGAAGACCGAGATTTGGGATCCAGAATTTCGTTTTCGAGTTTTAGATTCTATGGCTCGTTACGGGGTAAGAGTTTGTTCAGGTTCCTCAGGCGCACGTAGGGACATTTTCGCAAATGATCCAGGCGCACCGGGAATCCGTCGTCAAGGCGAGTGAGCGAGCTGCAATTTTCACTCCGATCATTGATATTCCGGAGCGAGCAGCTGGCCGTGTCTTTCTCGAAATTTATTCGGAATTAATACTGTTCTTGCGTGTTTAACATTTATCCTCCAAAAAAGTTTTCCGTCTCTCTCGGTGGACGCTCGACTGGTGGCCTAGGCTTGGAATTTTAAGCAACCGATTTCGGAAATTAGGAAGATTTGATCAGCCGCTTGAATTACAAATAACCCCATTACCGCTCCCTCATCCCTCCTTTCTCGTACCCTCCGCTTAATTTACCCTTTGAATTTCCGATCCGCTCAGCTGTTTTCCTCGAAAATAGAGACCCGTTATTTCTCTCGTTAAAAATCATCACCCAAAAGACAAACAAGTCATTTTTCCACGTCGCTACCTTCAAGGTGTCGCGGATACAAGGCCGTTCATTACCTTAACACTCTTTCTGCACTCCTCAAACGAGTTTCCATTTTTTTCATACACGAAGGTGAGTTGATCTCACCTCAAGCTGAGTTTTCAGGATATTCTCGAAACCAAATCTTGGACGGAGGTTGTAATTCCTCAAGTATGGCTGAACGTTCAGATTCGACTCGGCTCGAATGATTTGAATGACCGATGTTGGCATAATCATGAATAACTTGAACAATCCCCCCTCCCCCCCCCCCCCCCCCAAAAAAAACTTTCAAAAATGACCCCAAAAATTCGGAATCTCGACCTACGCGGTCATTCCTCATTGTCTCCCCGACAATATAACTTGAATTCGAGGATCAGCGAATTATTCGCTTTCGAGTGAATTCAACGTTTCGTTTATATCCGCCTGTTTGTACTCATACAGGTATATATATGTATATATATATATATAACGTGAGTAGCGCGGTTAACATGCAGATTATTCTGTACCGTATTTACGTTCCGAGGTCTCTCTGCAGACTCTGCGTACCAACGAAGCATTAACATAACATTAGCTGTTTGCATTAATCTGGAATACATCAGTCGGCGGAGCTGCAGAGACCGAGTGAGAGAGAGAGAAAGAGAGAAGCAGCGGCGTTTTTTACCCCTCGAAAATGAACGAAAACGAATGCACCGCGTAGCTGTGGCCGCAAAACAGCCAAGAGCACATCGCACGTACGCCTTTCACCCCCTCACTTCCACCCCCACCCCCACCCCCGCTCCATTTGCACCGCGTAACCGTGCTGCCGTGTCTTGTATAGCTGCATCCTTGCTTCTGTTCCTCGCGACTCAAACGAGACTGCTAAAGCCCTCGACCGTTTCCGCTAAGCATCTTAAGTTTCCCGAGATCTGTTGTACCTTGTAGGTATGGTATAAATTGCGGCAAGGCCGAGGAGAAAAATTATACCCATTTCTTGCTCTGGTCGGGGCTCAGACACCGTTGCTTAGGGTAGTTCATAGTTTTTCTGATCGTCATAAATTATACTCACGTTTCAAGTCCCCTGAATTTTCCCCTGCTATTTCAGGGTTGAAATTCGAATTCCTTTTCATTACCATTTTTCAGTTATAGCAATGAGTATGGATCGTAAAGTGTGCAAACACGATGATGATGTATGGATCGAAAAAAAATTTGGGAAAACCAGTGCGGGGTAATATTTGAAATGGTTTCACTTAAAATATGCATTTAAAATTTAAATGGGATTTTGCATTCAAAATTTTAAATATTCTCAAAGCAACCATTTACATTTACTCATTCAAATTGTGCTTTCGAAAGCATTTTCCATTTTTCAATTTAAATGGATCCATCGAAGCATTTTATCCAGCAGTGGAGAAAAACTAAACCATCATCCACAATTTTTTCCCAGTACAAATCATCGAGTCTTATTCAGAAAATAATCGCATCAAGGTGACAAAAAAATCTGGTTCGTTACAAATGCAAGTAATGGTTTTTTTCTTCCATGAATTTTAGTCAGCACGATCGATAAAGTTTGATGTCATAGGCATCGATAGCATCTGTCTCAACGTTACAGTAAGAATACCGAAACAGGATAATTGCGGTTGACACGTATTATATCCGCACTCGTTGTTCAGCAGAGATTAATTACTGCCGTTGAAGAAATAACTGCCAGCTCAAGGTAGAAACGAGCCTTATTGGTCGATCCGTCAAAGTTTTCATCGGGAAGTCGATATTAGCTCGCGCGTTTTTTGTACTTTATAAACTGTATACGTATTGAGAAGAGAGAGAGAAAGAGAGAGAGAGAGAAAGAAGTTTCTCCTTCATCAGCGACTAATTTTTCAATCATCTCCGTGGGTTTTACCATTTCCGTAGTTTTCATCATCCGGGGGCGAAGAAGGGCCAACTTTTTTCCCCAATCTAAGGCAGGCGGGTGTTCGAAAGGTGTCGGACGGATGGACGTGGCTTCGCAGCGATAACCAGGTTATCGCTGAACAGATTCGGGGGTGACTCTGTAATAAGACGGGAAGGGCAAAAACAACTCCTTGCGATATGAATATGAGGAAGTAGAGAAAGAAGCCGAACTTGGGGGAGGAAATTTAGCGATCTGCGTCTCTAGGTTAAATGAAGTGAAGTATGGCTAACGAGCGTTCCTGTTACCAACATTCCGACGAAAGGTCACGTAGTTCGCGCCTTTCCTCTTCTCCTTTTTCTTCTTCTTCTTTTCCTTCTCCTTCGGGATTTAGAAATTCGACGTCGGGTGGTTTGGTCTCTACATCTGCAGTTCTGCAGGGTGTGCGAATATCTTTCTCCCCCGAGAAATGGACCAGCCGTCGACTCTTATCGCTTCACCTTTTCGGGGTCCACACTTCGTTTTAATCATCTCCCCACGCTTCCACGACTTACTGCCGGACGATTTCAGCTAGCCCAATTATCACTTCCACTTGTTCAACACTATAAAACGTGGATCAAACTGAAGAATCACCTTTCGGCTGGTAGGAATTACGATTATTCGTTATACACGTCACGTTATTCTTCCGCGTGTGCTATAAGGTGCTTTAGGTTAAAGAGACGGAGGAGCACCCTCGCCACGCGCACATTCATGTGTGTACGTACAGCACACTTGAAATTAACGAAGATTATAATTGCTGGCTAAAGCGAGCCGACGTCCCACGTTTTAACACCCTTTTATTTCCATTTTACTAATCTCGACGTGACGGCTTCTCCCTAATTCTATATACACACCGAGTTTCACACAAGTTTTAACTTATGACTTAACGATGACTTAAACACATGCATTTGTCACGACATTAAACTTCTGACTAATTAGAATTTTGGCTTGTGTAAAAATTACAGCATAAGTAATATATAACTGGGTAAAAATCCCCCAAATTTTCAATGAAATATCAGGAATTCACTGCTCATCAATTTTTTGTTTTCTTTTATCAAAGTCTTCAACACTTGCTGGATAAATCTTAATCTTCAACAAAAGTCGATATTGTTGGTAAGCACCTGTCGCAAAAAAATCGTGCAGTACAAATTGCAACACCAGATGAAAATTCGCCATAAAATCGATACCCACTGCAGGTATAACACGAGTGTACGTATATAGGGGTTCTGCATATTGCTGAATTCTGCAGAGCGAGTGCGTATTGACGGACGTTGCGATTTGGATTAGCGCATCGGTGATGCTGCATGGCAGGATCGTGGAGAACTGGTCTCTGATAGTCGGCCCAGCACAGCGTTGTTCTCTGTGTTCTGTGCAATCTGCAATCGCTTCGAACCTTGTCGAGTACAGACGAGGAGGCAGATGGTGCGACTACATTTATAGCTCACACGTAGCTGGGAGCAGCTTGCACGTTATAAGCACCGTACATTTATACCGCTCTGCAAGCTCTTTGGGAGTGAATATTTCACCCGCACCGAGGGTTTATTCTCTTTGATCAAATGTAAAACTGGTCCGTCATTACGGCAGAAAGCAAAAACGGATCCCTGAATTTGTGTGATCTTTTTATTCACACGATTCGCACTTTTTTTCGCCTCCCCAAAGTCTGCAGTGAAAAAATTCATGTGAATATTATTTTTTCGTCACATGTGGTATTGATGCACTGGATATTTTGGATTTTGTTTCGGATTTCTGCGATCGATTGTCAGTATGTTTGAAAGATCGATGACCATGGTTCAACCAGCTTTTGTGATCGATAGAAACACTCTCGATGAATGACTTGAAACCTCAAAATTGCGATGTGGAATTGAACTTCCGTACATAGAATATCATTTGTAAGAGAAAATTCGATTCTTTAAGGCAATTGAGTAACTCAATATCCCACTAAAAGCACTAAACTTCCGACGCGTTTATTCTCCAGAGTTTTTAGCCAAATACGCCAGGCAAACCATGTGATCCATTCACACGTGCTGTAACTCGATAACTGACACGTCAATCTCCGGCAAAAATATGAAAAGTAGTAGTTTGTTTTGTCTTTTTTTTTCTTGAAACTTGGAAGCTGTTTGGTTCATGATGATTCAATTCTTTCTTACTTGCTCCAAACCACGTGAGACACAATTCTTTTCTCCCGTCGCGTCTAAAAGAAGTTTCCAAAAATATTCCGTTGCGATTTTAGGGTTGAAGCTGATTTCTTCCACCACATGCGTCGAGAGAATTCCACCCTACAGGCATCAGGTAGAAATGTAAAATGCCGACACGCACGTAACGCGTCTTTTTCAACTGTCACACGAAAGCTGAGGTTTCTGTCCCTTCTTCGATCGCGTATGTATTTTACGCGAGCGACGTCAGCGTCTGCGCCCGGCGTTACGTATGAAAGGATAATTTTTTTGACGCCCAGCCAGGCGCGCATATTAAAAGGTTTAATATCTCGCGGATGAATGGCGTGGCTGCAGTCCGGAGGGCGGCGGCCGTCGGGGGTTGTAATTTTATTAGAAAACGGAAATTACGAGTGGAGAGCCCCTCGGTCTTCGTTTTTCGTTTTTCGGTCTTCGGTCGTCTGGCGAGGCGACGCCTTGCATCTGAGCAAATTTTTACCTTCCGCCCCTTCGCGACTGAAGACTAATAAAAGCCCTTTTATCTGCCCCCGGTTCCTCTTCCTGTCCTTTTCTCATTTCGGTCGGCGTCTCTTGATCGAGAATATTTTCACCGATCAGCAGATGTTTTCGGCATCGTTTCCAGCTCAGCCTGACTCGTCTTTCTCATAAAAACGATCGGTTTATACAAATTTTATCAAGATTCTTCTCTTGACCCACGCTTAACGGGTTCCAGGAAAGGCAGGCTTTCCGCATAGATCTCCTTGTTGCTTTCCAAAATCACGTTTTATCGCTCCCCGAAGGCAAACCACTTCTTCTGCGGCAGAGCTATAAACACACGTCGGACGTGACGTCGGACGTGTCCTCGAACGGGACGCGAATGCCGGATTCTCTTTGCCTGAAAAAAAGCTGACCGACATATTTCTCGCGCAAAAACAGGAACGATAGAATAAAAAAAACAAAAAACAAAAAAAAATTGCTTAAAAGAAATTTTACGCGGTTACTTTTTTTGCGATGATAATTTTCAATCAGACTTTGTAATTTTAGGCATACTTTTATCTCTACAAAAGCTCTCTTTCATTTAATCTAGAGTAGAAATTTTCAGGCAGAAGCAAAAAAAAAAATTTCTAAACGTTTTCAATCAACTTTAAATAAATTCGTGGAAAGTCTGCTGTGGGAAACAGGTCAAGAGAACGGCAGTAAAAAACCCCGGGGAAAAAGCTTGATACATTTGTTTCTTTCTCTTGCGTTTTTTCGGTAAGGAAAGAAAAACGAGGGAGGAAAAAAAAAAAAAAAGTTCCCACCGAGAGAAGGATTCAATATTTGGAGACGGCGGTTTGGCCGGGAATCGAGACGATTGATCCGAACGTAACTTTTCGGGAAAACAAATAACTGTCCGAAAAGCCGAACGCAGGCAGCGTCAGTCAGTAAAGAAAAGTTCGCAATATATTTCGCCGCGCAGCAACGCGGGGTTTATTTGCAGGTTTTTTGCGATACTTGTCGAGACGAAAACTCGGCGTGTGTGTGCATTTGATACAAATTACATCGGACCAATATCGGTGGTTAACTGTCAGGTACGGTCAGGTGGTACCGGAAGAGCCAATAAAGTTCGAATTCCGATATACATATAGGAACGCAACGCCGGCTGATTGGCAGAACGGGAAACGTCAAGAGCATCGGAGTAATGAAATTCCAGACACTTTCCAGGACTCCCTGATCCCCACCGGTAAATGCCTTTCGCTCGCCTTCTGAATGCAGGCTCTTCCGACAGGCTTGAGATCTGAGGTGCAGAAATCTTCTTCGCCCAGGGATCGAGCTCTGTTCCGTTTTGTTCCGAGAGGTTTTTTTCAATTTTATTTTTATACTTCTTTGCTTATCGCTTTCAATATTCGTGTAGGTGCAGATTACTGTGAGAGTAAAATTGCAAGAGTAAAAATTACCGCCGCGCCGCGCCTGGCCAGGAAAGAAATGAAATTCGAAGGAAGTAGAGAGAGACCTGGATTATTGGCTTAGCCTTTATTTTATTCTTTCGTTGTTCCTCTTTCGCTTTTCTTTTCCACAGATCCGGGCTTAATTTGATCGAATTCCTTTCCTTCTCCCAATCTTGTTTCATTCTCATCCGCCAATTACTGTGTAGATTTCCAATTCACTTCTGTACCCATAACCCACCGAATTCAATTGTCTCACACTAACACGCACCGACCATTTTTCCGCAAGAGTGGCCGCGTCGATTCGAACCTCTATAAATCGGCGCCGATACGTATACATATATTTATATATATACACATACAAATCGAATCACCGCCACACATATATGTACATGTATATCCATACCGGTGATTCAATTTCGAGCTTGAGTAATTATTGAAGTTGCGTGATTGAATTTTTACAGGACCGTTTAAACTCGGTATATTATAATTTTAATCAAAAATTGGCTTTGGAATTTTACTTTTGTTTTATATTAAGACTGTGAAGGACTTTCGCGTCTAAGCTTGAAGAAATCAATTTTCACAAAAAAGTGTTGAAAGCACGAAGTTTGCTCTGCAACGTACGTAATCGAGGTCTGCGGTAAAGTGGGTCGATGGCAAGGTTGAAAAAAAAGGAAAGAAAAGAAGAGAGAAAGTCACAGAGGAAAAGAGAGAAGAGAATGAGAGGCTTAAATTGATTGTAGGTACCTCTGTAGGAAAAGTTTTGACCATGCGTCATCTTAATTGGCTTAACGCTGACAAGTTACAGCTATGCGACAGAGGTTTTTAAGTGCGAAGTTGAAATTATTACTGAATTTTTCTCTCCTCGTTTTCCACCTCCTCCCGCTGCTCCATCTTCACTTTCGACTAAGACCCGTAGATACATCACAAGATTTTTCTTAAACTTTTCCGAACCCAAGGACTGTAACAGCCGAGAATTCCGCTCAAGAATCAACCGCAGCTGTTCGACGTTACGTTGCGTTTTGAATTAACTCGCGATTCAATAGCTTGAGAGTTGAATTTACGTGAATGAAAAAAAAATTCGTTTTACTTTTTATCGCACACGCTCCTGGCGGCAGCGGGTAATCGAATTCTATGCGAACTGTGTTTGCACGTAGTGATTTTTATTCATTTTTTGTCCTTCAGCTTTTCACCGACCCTTCGTCCATCATGCAAGCAAAAGAAAGTATTTTCCTCCATTTTATTGGCCCACCTTGAGGTTCGAAAAAGTCTAATTTTTTTTTTTATTCTCGACTTTTTTTTACATTTTTCCGTCTCTTTTTCTTTCCTAACCCACGGTTATCGAGCTTGTCTTGCAAGTGTCAGAACTTTCGCACGAGATTCTCGGCTATTCCGCTCCATAGGCAGACATGGCGATTCCCCCAAGGCTCAAGGTCCCATCTTTTCCCCAAATTCCCCGGGGAGAGTTTTCCCTAAAGTTTCATTTTTTTTTATTTTTATTTGCCGATATCCGTCAAACCGATTCGTTCGCACTTCCTGAATCGTTTCTTCAATGTGAATATCTGGCATGTATAAAATTACATCGCTTTCACATCCAAAACGGGGTTGCGAAAGAAATCAGTTATCTCAAATTACGTCCACCGTAATTATTATCGTCTTTTTTCATTAATAAAATTTATAGGAAAAATTTCATCATTCAGCAACAATCTCCCTGCATGGCCCATGATATGTATAAAGCCCGCAAAAGCTCATAAGCAGGCATTGTTGCCTCCGCTTTCTCGGAGGGTGGTGGCGTCCCTTCCCGATATGAGGATGTATTTGGACGTCAGGTACAGTCAGGACAAAAAATTTTAGAAACAAAAACATGACAAGATTAAGATTCAAAAAGTGTAATCGAAGCTATCTTGAGTTGAAGCTATCTATTCTTAAAAATCCTTGTCGTCTGAATGACATGAATTCTGAGACACTGGATGTTCAACAAGCTGAGAAATTACAGTATCGCTATAACTTGTTTCACCAAAACATCCACACAGTTCATCTAACATTAGTAAAAAGTAGCTCGTTTTATTCATACAAATGAATTTTGGTCGAATCGCACGCGAATGTGAAAAAAAAAAATCACTAAAGAAAAAACTGTCATGCAAATTTTTCGGTTATAAAAACTGTAGGATCACCTGATTTCGCTGATGTTGTTGATGCATCTATAAATAATCACCTGCTCAACGATGAAATTTAGTGTGTAAAAATTTTTTCTACACAAAGGTGGCTTTTTTTTTTAATAAATTTAAACCAGATTAACTTCGATGACACTTTTATAACCTCCAAGTGTTACCAAGTATTTTCTTCGAATATAGTGAAGTCAAGTGATATTCGTTTGATTCAACTAATGCGGTGAAATCAGTACATTTACTTAATTCAAGAAAATAATTTCATTGGTCTAGCAAAATTTATTTAATAACAAAATTTTAATCAATTCAACAAAATTTAGTCAGACCAATAAAAGTATGTTCCTGAACGAAGTGAATTATATATTGTGTTCGCCAAATTTAGTTAAATCAAACTAATATCGCTTGGCTCAAATAATCCTTTCCCTTCATGTCCTATATCGCGAGTCCCATTCTACCTTAAGGATACCCCCGAATAGTGGTGCTCTTAGGGAGGCAGCAGCAGCGGCAGCAACGGCACTTCGTCAGTCAAGTCATTAATACGGCTGAACTGGAACGCTAGGTATTGTTTGAAGTTAGTCTATTAGTTTGGCTGTGTAATTAGGGCTGTCAGGTCGGAGGCGGGAGTCGCGAGGAAGCCGGGAAAAGGGAGGGAAGATCGGGCAGCGCCTCTGTCCTCCAGGGTTCAACCTGCTCCACTGATTGATGATCCCGGGGGCGCGTGACACCCTTACAACTCCCGAAGGCGGCTGACGGGATGTCGGCGTTTTCCGGGACGTGGACCGGCGGCTGCGTCGTCAGAATTTCGGCCAATTTTTGCCGTTTGACATTCCTCCTAGTTAATTCACGGTGTCCGTCGTTAAGTGATCCGTGTGTCATAATTAAGGATAAGGGTTACTCGACGGCTTCATTTTATACCGCGTGTGTGGAGAAGAAACGCAAAAAATGTCCTCTTGGTACGTTCAAGCTGCATCGTATGCTTGAACGCGTCCCCCCCCCCCCTTAAATAAGTCTGCGTTTATAACGCATTCCGTTTTATGTATAATTAAAGTTCCTCCCGCTGTCAATTTCCGGGAGATCAGGGATTTTCTCTTTATATACTTTCCCTTCAGCCGGAAGCGACGTGTGCTTCGCTGCAAGCTTAGGGACGAAATTAATACAGCTTTACTTCTTCGTTCGCTAACGGAATTTATACACATTACATCTCCCCCCGCCCTTTACGTAATTGAAATAACTAACGCCCACCACGGGTTGCACGATGCACGGATATTAGTTTGCTCCACCTTGCTAAATTTTTACACGGAAAATTTATGTACTAATCCTGCAGCAGAAAAACGGGTAACTGCGTTGAATTTATCACCCCCCGAAACGATGTAAAAATATTTTCACGCCGTTTCCCGCGCAAGTCGTAGCGATATTGCGATAGTGGATAGAAGTTCCGTGTTTACTTGAGGCAAAAATTGAACCTTGTGTCGGTGGATTTCCAAGTTTATATCATATATACGGGTAGAAAAGATTCCCGGCACTGATCCAGGAGCGAAAGGCTTCGCTTTCCTCGTCCCGGTTAAATAAGAAAGATGCGATAGTGGTTTACCAGACTGACGTATACGAGGAAATATCGTGAAATTGAAACTGTGCTGCAGGAACACACATTTAGTGGATTGCATGGATTCAGCCTTGCGCCGGAGAGATTGTTGTCTGCAACCGATGCGGGGAAAAAGTTCAAGAGAGTGCATCGCAGACAGTAACAAACAAGCAAACAAACAGACAAACGGAGGAAAAGAACTGATCCAAACTTTACGCGAACGCTGATCCATCGTTTGATTGAACCGATCCAATACTCGAAGTGTCTGAGTCGTCGGAGGACATCTTCGATCTCGAAGGTTGATAAAAATCGCATTTCTCAATCAACGAATGATCAGTCAGACAAATCGAGCTCAACAACATCCACAGACTGCTCTGGAATTGAAACTCAGAAATATTCACTGAAATTCTGTGATCATGAAAGAAAGTTGTACTCGAGGCCAAGAAATGTGAAAAGCCACATGCGAACTGTAGTATCCTTACGTCGAACTATACAGGCTTAGTTCCTAGTTACTTCCCTGGATATGAGTTAGATAGCCTCATGGGTACACAAAGAAAAAAAATCGCTCTCTGCCTATCGTCATTTTCTGATAAACACGTTAAAATAGAATTAAACGCTCTCAGATTTTATACGAACGATGGTACATGTTATCGATAGTTATCGAAAGGTTATCTTCCAGTTCGGCTGACACGAGGTGATCTGTTCATCTGGAATATACAAACTCGTCGCCACATCCCTTCAGTAATTATAAACTTTGACTTTGAGTGCACAGGGCCGGTGTGTCCATTCATCGGACGAGTAATTAGTTGGTAGTTTAACAGTCTCTCTCTCTCTCACTCTCTCTCTGTTCGGTTCGCAGCAAGTGTACATGGTATTCCTATTTGCGTAAGGTTAGTGCAAAGTGCGCCGGACCATCATATTACACGTAGCTACCTATATGTGGTCGAAGACTTTGTGCCTTGCTCTTTGAACTTTCCTGATGTTGTATCTTGCCCGAGAGGCGATCCTGGCGCAAAGGTTGCTTTGGGATAAAAGCGTGCATGGCTATATTGTAAATAACGAAAGACTACTTAGTGCACGAGGAACTTGATTATTGTACCTCCCCATAAAACGAAGGGTATTCGAATTTCCTCGCTGACTGCGAGTTACGAATGGTTTATCGGGCGATGACTACTCTACGTATTATCATAATATCATCCCCTCGTTATCCGCTGATTCACGGACGGATGCTCCGCATCAGCAGGGCAACGTTGCTGCGGCTTTGAACTCGGCGTTCTCGGTCTGCAACGTCGCTTGGATTGTGATTAATTGAGACGTATTATAGGATTAATTATTCAGACCCAAAGGGAAGAGCTTGGGGCCCTGAGTTTCGAATCTGGAGAAAAGTTTTCTCAACCTATTATCAGGGGACCGGATACTCGTAGGTTACGGAAATCGGGACTGCTGATGTGAATGATGAAAAAGTGAAGTTTTAAGACGCTCGGAAGTCCATGTAGCGAGAATGAGGGAAAAGAAGATGTGATAGCGAAGCCGAGGGTGAGGCAACTCAAGTAATATCCTCGTTTCGCAACGACAGTTTAAAAGTTTCCCAATGTCTTGCCGCCTGTAAAGAAATGTGCCAGTCTTGTCCTCCCCGCTCTCTCTCCAGAATTTCCATTTTGTGTAGTGGTAGCACCGCACGGTGCTATGTAAACCTAAAAACTTTCTTTACAGGTAGGTACATCTCCTCTCTGCGTGGGCGTACATGGATGTCTCTACACTTTTGAACATTTGAACTCTGTTTTGCGAAAAAAGAGGTTGAAGAAGAAACAAAAGATCGCACCTAGCACGTATTTCCGGGTTTCCCTTCCGTTGCCTGGCATGGATTTGGTTTTTAATGGTGCTGGGAGCATGAGAGCACGAGGGAGAGATAGAGGGGGACAGAGAGAGAGAGAGAGAGACAGAGACCGGTGAGACCTGGCAGCCTTGGGCGTGGATGAAAGCTTCCCTCCTCTAAGCTCGCAAGGAAATAGTCCACCATCGTGTATCCAGTGACTGGTGGTGGGTTGAATTTCAAAAAGTCAAAAGCTCCTTTGAAGCCGTTGGCCGGCTGGCATGCAAATCAAATTCCAAAGAAGCAGAGATTCAAAGAGCCTTGAGCAGACAGCGCCGTTAACTTTGCCGTAACCTGAGACTACTTCTTTGACACCGACATCCTCCCTGACGAATAGAAATACGCGTCTAAGCTGCGCGTACATAGCTTGCCTGGCGAAATACCGGTCTTACATAAAATATTATGTTTTGTCGAAGAATTTTCAAATGGAAAAAAACAACGTAAATCCTTTTATCCCTTCGAAGGACTCCGCCGGAGTCGAACAACTGCACAAGAGTGAATGCACGAGAAGTAAAAGACTGCATAATGCATGTCGAGCGAAGATTTACTCTCGGACCTGCAGTTTTCGAAGTCAAGTCTTCTCTCTCTCTCACTCTCGCGTTTTATACATACCAAGATGATCAAAAGTTTGACCCGACCATCACAATCAATGCTCGAGCATCTGACCCAGAGCTCCGTGAGCATTGAGCATTGAGCCGAAGGCACTTAAGCTGCCATGCTAATCTACTAGCCGCCATCTATAAACTCTGCTGCAGTGCCACTCGAGAAAGCTGAAACTTACCAATAAAACCCGAGTAATTTCAAATCGGAGAAGAAAAATGGTGAAACGCGATCGAGAAAAAATCGGTCGTGTAATTAGACATGACTACAAGAATCCGCTAAATAAATTACCAGTGAAAAAAGCGCTTGCATTAAGGAATCCCGATAGTGACTGGTCATGCGCAAGGTTCATGGAAACACTTAGGGAGCTTCCGGTTCTAAAGAAGCCGCTCGAAAGATCTTCGTTACACGATCCGGAAGCGTTAGTCAGTCCATTTAATTCTATGTAATAGATTCCTCCTCCTTCTCTTTTCCTTTGTATGTATGTACCTATGTATAATACATTGATAGTATGTATTACATAAAAATTGAGTGTCTATCTGAGTGCGGAGAAAAGACTCACGTTAATTCCATGAAAATGTTAATCGAAATCATTTATTTATTCGGTCTATAATACGGAGCGAAATGGACGACGAGCTTTGGACGTTCTCTCCAGTCTCGGGAGAGGGATTGGAAAGTTTTTCAGTTCAAAGTTGTGCCGCGTTTGGGGCCTCTGCCTACGTTTTCTTGTTTCCTGGAGCGCCAGTCTATCTCGTCGTCTCTCTTGAAGAGATATATCTGTATTCACGGGGTCCGCAGATCGAGCCGACACTATTCCCGCCCCGTTCGATAAAATCTTCACGGTCCGTAATAAATGATTGAGAAAGCCGCGCAACTGTCCAAGAACGAAAGAAGAGGGTCGGTCGAAAAAGGAAGTATGAAAATTTGAAAACATGAAAAGGAGCCACGCGACGACCCCTTAATACAGCCTTTCTCTCCCTCATCTTCTCCATCTCTCTCTCTCTCTCTTCATCTATTTATCTCTCTCTGTTCGCAGGCCATACAAAAAAATGAATCATAATAAACAAGGTATATAAATTTCAATACATTTGCCCCGTCATCAATTTCCATCTCCCCTCGAGTTTCTCAATGCGGCTTCTCCTTTTTCTTTTTCCTATCCCTCGCTCTTTCTTCCTTCGCTTTCTTGCAGGGATCGAGACTCGCTTGAAATTTTTCTTCAAATTCCTCCACCTGACCTCCCCCCCCCCCCCCCCCTTTCATCCCCCGTGCCAGGTTATATTTTAATAATATTTCACTGCAAGGCAATTGCTCAACGGGGGAGAAAAAAAAGGTAAAAAAAAAAAAGAAAAAAAAAGAGACGAAAATGCCTCAGCAAGAAAATAAACACGCTAGGAAAAATGAATAAATTGTAATTTTAAAATACAACTTGCAAAAGTCTTCCTTGACGTCATCAAAAAATTTCCCGTCGATTAACTTCGCACAAATAACAAAAATAATTCGATCCTTGTTGCGAAAAAATTCTGCTACCTAACAACGATGCGCAAGAATATCTTGCGATTGTAAAATCGGATCTACACAATAAAATCATTTTACAAACATTACAAAATGTTTTTTTAATTATGTATATCTGTAAATATAATATTCAACAGACGCCGTTTCACGATTTGCTTTCATCGAGTATTTTTTCAACCACTTTCAATTCATCAATGCTCGGAAAATTATTCTCCATTTCATGTGCGGCTGAACCGGTATGGGAATATTGCGTCTGAAATATCTGCGAGAAATTTTTTCTCAAACAGAAAATAAAATAAAAATGTAAGCTGAAAAAAAAAGAAATAAAAATAGGAGGTGGGCACCGGGCTCTTCAACGTGTACATAAATAGCGATATATTTCGTACCTGAAAAGCTTATAACGCGCCCACACGTCGTACTTGCGGAAACCCACCCTTATTCATTTTTGCGCTTGGGGTCGGGGGGGCAGCGTAATACGACGAGCGACGCTGCGAGAGAATATCGAGACGGATCTTCATCGTCGTTTCCCGTCGAGCTCCTTTAATATCGTGCAAAATACATTTTCACACCATCGTCTGGCGTCTCGTTGCGCTGTGCGAACTCGCGGGGGGTGGTTGAATAAGGGGGTGAAGGAGGGAGACTGAGAAGCATTTCCTTAATGCAGTTTTCTTGTTTACTAAAAACGCTGCGGTTTATCACACGAGCTTTGCTTGCATTATACTACACCGGATGCGTTGCACCAAAGTGCTCGCTGGGGGCGCCCCTTCCCCCCCCCCCTCCCCCTTCCTCTGCCTCCCTTAGTTTCCGTAAACAACTCAATTCGCGATATGAACTATTTTCAAAGAAAAATACAAAAAGTTGATCCGTGTATTCTGAAATCAGATTTTAAAACACAAAGAGTAAAAATACGTTGCTTTTGAGATTGTCATTTGTCTAAATATCCTAGTTAACTTTGATAATTAAAAACAAGTTCCTGATCTTGAGTATAAAGGTCTATTATAGAATTTGAACATCGAGCTTCTTTCTTCTCAATTTTCAATTAAACACAGAACACATAGCAAAAAATATCTCCAATTTCTTTTCACATAACAAACGTGGCGGGAAGAAATTAAGGGTAGATTAGGTATCATTGGCTGATCGCGTGCCGGGCAGAAAAGTCGGAGTGCTTATATACTTGCGCTCGCCTTACAAGACGGCGTCAAAACATAGACGAGGAGGGAATCACCGAGGAGGACGTCGACGGCCAGAAGCGGAGGGTTGAGGGGGCAATGGGGGACCGAGAGGGGGGTATTGATTTTGCAGCAACAACCGGCAGCGGCATTTCATACCGGCCTAGTCGGCCTACGCCCGGGTACGATGGCTTGATTAGAAGCTAGCGACGTGTGCGATCGTTTTACGATCACTGGAGGAAGAACAAAAAGTAGAAGAAGAAGAAGAAGTAGAAGATGGAAGGACGGCGATCAGGACCGCCGTTTAGGGGGTGGGATTAATTATCAGCCGGTCATTTTCACCCCTGGAGAACGTCAGCATTGTCTCATAAAATCAAAGACTTCGGGGACCGACGGGGGCAGATTTTACCCCCCGCGAGAAGTTCGGAGTCAGTGAAGGGTTCTCAGCTGAGAGTTTTGCGTCATATTATAAGGGGCTGATCGGGTTTCCAGTTGTTTGTGGTAGAACGAACGCCGGTTCGAACCCTTTCCTAGCTCCTCTAGGGCTGCCAGAGAAATATGATCGGTAATATAGGAGGAGGGGAGGAAAGAGGGGTTTCGGCTCTGGCGGAATCGAGGTGGCGAGCACGAGGCTAATAAGGAGATTATATTAAGCGCGATTTTCTAAGCCCCGGGTCGAATGGTTTGCTGTTAACGTTGGCCTGCAGGAAGTCAAGGCGCCAGCGGATCGGCTGTAATTAAACTCGGATATCCGGTTCGATTACGATGCATGGCGCCATTTTGAATCGTGCAGCCGGATGCGCGGGGTTTTGATGAATATTGTCGAAAAGTGGGGCAACCCTTCTGTGCAACGATTAAGGCTCGACCCTAATCGCGAGAAGGTGTTTGAGCCCCACGTGAGGGAGCCAGGACCTCGGATATTTTAGAGGGTTGCGACATCCATCGGCGTCCATCCAGCATCCATCATCTTGCATAATAGAGTCGCGGCGTCGCTTTCGAGTCTTGATGATTCTAGATGGGGTGAAATTCCAAGCTGCGGATCCGAAATTCGCAGGATTTTATCCTGTATATAGGTATATAGGTGGATCCTTCGACTGTCGAGATGCAAGAAAGTCGGAGGTTGTATTTTGGAAACTATCAATCGGTGGATCTAATTATTCGACAAGCTGCAGCGAACAGATTTTCAATTGATCAAGCATTATTGTTTGAGTTTTATGTTGTTAAAAAGTTTTGATGAAAACTGAAAAGTTGTAGAAATACTCGGGGACGCTGCAGCAGCACCACGTCGTCGTAGGAAAGCGAAGGAGTGTAATCTAAGTTTAAGTTCAGTTAAAGTGCAAACTTTGATGGCGTTCATACTTTCGCATTATTTTCAGGTAATTGGAAAAATGCAGAGAATGATTCGTTCGTTAGTCAGTCCCGCATTTTCTCTCCTCCCTTTATGTTTTACCCGTAGATTAAAACGAAGTTTCTTAGCGGAAGTATATAAGTGCGGGAGGAAGAAAATTTCCTAGAAAACGCTTAAGGACGAAGAACCGGGAGAAAAAGATTCCCACCTTCAACCTTACGAGAGTCTAGCTGTCCCGAGGTTAATATAAACGCAGGATAATAAAGCCGGCGGCGTAAGCAGGATGAGTTAAGAGTTGGCGAGAGGAGATAAGGTTAAGTCAGGAAGCCGTTGCAGGCAAACAAGGAGGGCAATTGGAGGCGATTAAGTTTGAAAATTTGATAAATTTGATCCCCTCAAAGGCGGCCGGATACCGGAGCTCCTATCATATCAGGATATACGGTTTCGCATGCAGAGCGTCCTTAAGGGCGCCGTTAACAAGGAGCAGGCAGGTCCGGGTTTCGCCCTCCTCGCGAGTTCCCCGGGATGACGAAGGGGTGGCGGGGAATCCTGGAGGACGAGCCAGAGAGCAAGAGATCCTCGGCACCGAGACCGAATATCGTGCCCGAGTCTTCCACGGCATTGTCTTGTGTAATTGGCTTAACCAAGCTCCACCTAGCGGCTCGTGCCAGCCAACCCTTGACCCTGGGGCAACCCCTACTTACCCCCTGCAAGCCCCTCGGTATCCGTTCGCGTATCTTAGCTCTTCAAGGATCACCGAAACGCCGACTAATCCACCCCGGAGTTCCTCGAATATGCTATACTTCACCCCTCAAGTCGGTCTCTTGTTTAGTGAAAAAATATTTCCATTACACGCTTTCGATTGCTGTGTAAATACGCCCGAGACGAAAATAAACACGTCTTGGGTCAAAGACGCGCTTTTATCCACTGAAAACCAGTCGGGAGGTATCTCGGATGAAATTTCCGTTAGATATTCATCATCTTCCAGGTCGGTCGGAAATATGAAAAAATTTCTTGACCCTGATTCGTCCCTGGATAGGGAGCTGCTTCAGGTCAAATATCGGATGGACAAATACCGGCGCAGACCTCTGAGAGTAGAATTTCGCACCTGGTTTCAGGGTGATTTACGGGGCGCGTGAACCGCCCGAAATTCCACTGACCATCCCCCGAGGTGTTTCCGCATCGCCTTGGGATTAGGGGTATCATGTTTCGGGAGAACTTAACGCCGCGTGTGATATTCCAGCGGGTGGAATCGGCAAGGGTGAAATTAAGCGATCGAGAACTCGGGCGAGAGGAGAAATCGTTAAACGGAGAGAATGTTTATGAGCCAACAAAGCTAGGGGCTGTTGTATATTGGCTCGAAAGCTCCGGGTCGTGCGCGAAGCTCATTAGCAGTGTAGGAGAGAGCAAACTTGCGAAGACTGTTGTATAACTAACCGCAGCTGCCGCTGCTTTCTCCGCCCGCAAATCTACCTGTGTGGACTCGCCTGTCCTCCTTTGCTTCTATAATATTGCTACAAGAGACGAGTTTGATTAATCAAGGTTATCCTTGCGCTTAGGGACGCGCCACGCGCTTCGTTATGCTTGGAATCCAATTTCACTTCTTTTTCATCTTCGTCTTAATGTCACAAGAGGTTTCATTCGAATGAAATACGCAAGAAAAGGTGAACCAAAAAACCGTGCCGTTTGTCGACGATCTTTCGAAAAGTAATCAATACGCAAAAAGCTGCGACAAGGACACGTATATATATGTGATCCATCCGTCCAAGCGAAAGTGGCAAATTAGCGTCTAATTACATTATTTGCTATCACAGAGTAAGACGCAAACTTTGGTTTCTGTTGGCCTCTTGGAAGGCTGTTGTATGGTAATAAACACCCCCTCAAATTAGTGTAGATTCTGCGTACGTTTGATCTCCGGTTTTGGTTTACTTGGCAAAGTACATGCGTACAAGTTGTGGGAAAGTATTGTCTTTCCGTTCGAAACGCAAATGTGATTTAAAGCGTGTACTTACCGGCGACGAATATTTGGTCGTTAAAATTTGAATCCGTAGAAATTTAAAGTTTATTTCTTCTCACCTCGGTGCCGATCATGATTATGGTAGCTATACGTATTTCTGATCAAAGACTTGTCTCGTCAAAGAGGAAAATTTAATGTAATATTTAAATAAGACGTGAAAAATATAATGATGATAATTCCAGTGGGTAAAGTTTTATTGCTTCTTGCCCGAAAATTACTTTTTCCAGATGTCTTGTAGCGAATCGTAGCTGTGGAGAAAAAACCTTCCATCGATCGAAACGAGCTTTGCAAGGTTAATGATAAAGCATCTACAGCGAAAAGCGACTAAGCTTTTTAGAATATCCAAAAGCACGATATTCTACAGCTTATGTATAAACAGGTAGGCTGGTACGTTAATGAGTTATTTGAAACGCTTTCGAATTGAAGGAACACAAGAAACGAATGTTGGTCGAAAGGTTGGCTCTTGCGGAGTGCGGAAGCTCTCAAACCGCACAGACTCTGTAGATCTTTGATGATTATTATGATTCTGACCGTGACTGCATACCGAGCGGGGTTTTCTTGTATTTGATAATTATTTGTTTACGGAATGATTTTTCGCCTTTATTTTTTCTCACTTCCCACCGTCACGATTAGTTGCCAAAGTTCTTTTATTATTGCCGAGGAACGGGAATGCGGAGGACGAAAGCCCCCGCGAGTCGTTAACGAACTTTTTATTACTCCGATAGCCAGGCCGATGTTTTAGACGGGGAAAAGTACGACCCGGGTTTAAAAATTCCACTCTCAAATTTATAACGCCCTTAGCGATTCCGCGAACGAGGACCAAAAAACTGGTTTCTCAAAGCCACGTTAACGCCGCGGTCTCGTTAGCCGCGAGACTAACCTCGCAATCAGATTTAGAACTGAAAAGTTGATTTCACCTAAAATTTATTCAACAACTTCCCTCATTGACTGCCGTTCGCAGGTGCAACACGACGTATCCACACGTTATTGTGTACTGTTAACGAATGGTGAAAGGGAAAGCGAATTAAGGGATGCTGGTTTGAATTGAGTCGAAGTCTAGCGTTGGAAAAATTCATTTCAAAGATCTAGGAAGGTTTTTTGTACAAAAAGACTTCCGATTTTATAAAAATTTTGAAAGACGATCAATCCTTTTTTTCTTCAACACACATTTTTCAAATCAATCTTTTCACCGGGAAACTCGTTTGAAATTCTTCCTCCGGCTTTCTAGCTTGATGTTTTAAATCGTAGTCAATTTTTCAACGAATATCCGAAATAGAAATAGCCATTTCGGTATAATCTCAGACGATTTCTCATCCTAGCGGTGTAATAAAAGGCCTGCCGTGGTTTTCGAGACGGTGAAATAATGTATACCGGGGAATTGTTATTATCGTTGAACGGGAAGGGGGTAAAATAAAAAGGTATATAAGGGGTAGAAGTCGAGCCAGAATCACTGTCTTAAATCATTTTAGACCTTTTATTCCCCGCAATTATCGTAAAACCCTTCGCTAGTTTGAATATAGCTATATTCGTACAATACTCATTTATAGCTATCCTATGGGTTTACGTACCAAAGCTGTGCTTGCGCAATATACAATGTTATACCTACCCAACTTCAAACCACCACCCTCTATTCGCTCCCTTATTCTTCAATCTCTGTTACGGCAATGGTGGAGTTTTTAATTATAATTCAAAATGATTCAAAGTACCAAAAAGTATTTCATGAGAAATTGAAAGTATATTTGTACATCGAGAAAAATTTCATTTGTTATTGTTACTAGAAAATTACTACAAAATATCTATCGTATTTTATTATTATTATTATGATTGTGGCTGTCAATACTGCACTTATATATTCTGGTTGCCATCTTATAAAAAATTCATTTCAATACAATATTGTTCGATGATGATAAAAAATGAAATAATAATCAAAAACTGTACAATGATCACACCAATAAGTATTTCCAGGCATACGTTCCCTGGAGAAAAAAAAAGGCGAGAAAAACATGAAGAGAAAATTCAAAGAAAGAATTTCTTCACTGAATTCGAATTCCCCGTGCTTCAACAATGCTGAGAAATCCTGAGATTCTCCCGGCTTTGGTCAAACTTAAAGCGGACTAGACTCGAGACTTCGACAGCTTTGTGATGTAGGATACGCTAAGTGATCCACGATATTAAACCACGTTGATGCCGGTTCCCGCGGTGTGTTGAGAACTGTTTGCCGAACTTCGGGGAGTCGGTATCCGGTGAAGAAGAAGCCACACCAATACACATACCTCATCCCCTGCGGGAAGTCGGCGAGCGATATCCAAGCTACAACTTTTAAGAAGCTTTCTCCCGCGAGGTCTTTGTAGTTTCTTTCATTTCATCGGCTAAACGAGTCCGAGCGTACTTATACCCCTAAATGTGAAACCCTCTCTTCTCCCTCAAGAGAGAGGGAGAGGGCGGGTTGGGGGGGGGCTTACAATGGATACTCATCGCCTCCGTCTCTTTACTTTGAAGCGGCGGCAGGAGGATCAGACCGACAATGAGAGAATCTCGGCAAACAAAAGAGCGAAATTCCAACTCTGCGCGAAATTTTCATTCTGTTGCGAATAATTATATTCCCTCTGAAACTTAATTAATTTTCAGAACAAAGTAATCTCAAACTTCAAAAAGCAACGAAATTGATTCTTGAGCAAAAATTCTCTCTTGCGCATTAACCGAGTCGAATGACGCAAAAAATTTTATTCCGGTCGAAATTCTTTTGACACGGTTTTTTTTCAAGTTAAAATGCGAGTCTTGTTTGATGACGATAACTGCAGTTGGATTTTATGGTAACGTTGGCTTTGCCTTCCAGTTAGTTGACGATCATTCTCAATCGGTGATTTTATTCGGCTAAATTAATCAGAAGCCTCTTTTTTCATCCAACGCTTCGAGCAGTGGGACTCAAAAAGCTTTGTCTCCTTCTATTTTTCCATCAATAGAACCGTTATTTCATTACACATCAAGTTTTTGGCCCCTTTTAACGTGAATACACGGAGAGTTAAACATCGAATACCAAATTACGCCGCAGTTTGCAAACTTTTTTGAATGAGTCCCTTGCATCACCTGCGGGCATCGATTATTCAATGCACGCCAGGTGGAAACGCTCAGAGTTACGAATACTCGTCTGAATAAAGCGGCTGGAAATAATAATCAACAGACGTCAGGGATGAACGAATACGGCAGCATATAAGCCTCGACGCTGCCGTTCGAATGAAAGCGCAATTGGCTGCAATCGAGCATTCCCAGACAAAACTGACGAATTGGGCTGAGGTTTATTTTATTTTATTTTTTTTTTCTCATTCACGCTCACAAAGGGAATTCCGGATATGGGATGAACAAGATGCGGAATTCTTTCCACACGGTCGAGCTAAAATAATAAACATTCCCGATCGCCAGTGTGCAGAATAAACCGGCGCGTCGTACTTCCGAGATACAGTTGTACTTAAACCGGAAGTTTCGAAACGTAGAAACTGGGAACATCAATACTCCGATGTAATTAAAATCAACCCCGAGCAAGCCTTTTGACGCGGAATTAATTGCTACCGTAGAGTAAATTATTATATAATCGTTAACAGAGCGTGAAATATGATGTCTTAATAATTTTCCGACAGATTGTTATGAAAATTGGTTCGCGACTCGATTTGTCGTCGTTTAAAACCACCCTTCTTCTTGTTCTTCCTCTTCTTCAAAGGATGAAAAAATTTCGTATTTTTAGGCGAGGGCTCGAGTTTCGTCAGATAACATCCACGCACGCCCGATTTACTCCATAAAGTTCAGAAAGTAGAATGTAACATGAGCGCTTTTACAAGGGTGTTTGTATGGGGTAGGCGCAGTTTGCGTTACCTCGGCAAAACCGTTTTATATCCGAAAATTACGCCTCAGTGCTTAACAGAAGTTCAATGCGTTATTTCCAAAAGATTAGGCACGACCCTCCGCCCCTCTCAGACTCGAAATTATATTTAAACTTTGCCACGTAAACGATTCGCCCCACCCTCCAACCCCCGAATGCCTCTGAGCTCTGCCGCCCTGCACACGCGTATAAGAATGCGCTCGTCGTTTGGGGTGGATCACCTTTATACCCCTAAAGGCATTCTGATTCCTTGCACATCGCGTTGTTTCGTAGGCGAAAACCTTGCACCGTTGAAAAAGAATTGCTCGGATTAAAACTGAAAATAATCTTTTCGAGTTGTGACAATTTTTTGACGAAACTAATTCGAACGGGATTATAATAGTTTAACCGAAATTAAATAATTTTAAAACAATTAACCACGAGCAGTTGTCAACTTGCATCAAGAAACTCAATTTTCTTGACGTTTCATCTTTTTCAATATTAGTAACAGTACCTAATTCATTTGTCAAAGTTGTTTAATCATACGGACGGTAATGTTTATTAATATGTTTCCAAGTGAGATTTCTATACAAAGAAAACTCGCTCAAGTTTTAATTCAAAAATATAATAGTGAGTCACTGGAAAACTATTAGCGAACAATATCTACTGTGCAATATTATATCTGTCGTAACATTTGAATACTTTTCTTCACCAAGTTCTTCTCTTCTCTGTAGAAGAAATAATTCTGAGAAGGAATTATGCATAAATAATTTTTATGAAAAATTTTTAGCATGAATGGAATTGTTGAAATATCATTAAACAGTAGCTGCTCGTATCTATAATGCATTCCTGCACGCCAACTCAAGATATTACTAAAAATTTATTCAGATAATTCTTCCTCGACCGATTACGAAATCAATAATTATTGCGATTATTATTATTTTATAACCGTCGAATATTCCGCAAATTTATCTTAAGTGTAAACTCAGAGATCTTGAAATGGATTAAATAATCGAATAAATAAAAGAGCCATAAATTTCTCTTCACCACGCGCGGCTATTCTCCGTCATAAACGCGAATTTGATTCATCTGCTCGGAGTTGCAATTCGCGAATGATCCTGACGCGTTCCAGGAATATTACTCTTATCATATGACATTCTCTAGCCACTGACTATACCGGTAATCTATGTATACCTATAAGCCCTCGGGGTTTCCGTGGGTCGGCTCTGCAGGCTACAGGAACGTTGTATCATATTCATGGGGCAATATTGCATCTCGAGTGGTACCATTAGATCAACTTACGAGCAATTTCGGTCTAGCATGGTAGTTTGTTGGTTCCCTCAAGACGCACATATTGTATGTACATACGTAGGTGTACAGAGAGTGAAGCTCCCTCCTCCTCTTAATTCCTGAAGGGAAATATCCCCTCGCTTCGAGCTCAACTGCGCAACAATATTGAAATTTTCATTAATTCAAAAAGTTGGTGAAAACTGAACGCCTTGGTAAGGGAAAATATAAGTATATAAGAGTGTTTGCTTTGAGCAGAGTCGATATATCGATGGGTGCGAACTTATCTAAGAGCTGAGAGACGGCCAAGGGCCAGCATCGAAGTGTGAGTTGAAAAAATATTTGGTCTTCTTCAGAAGCGATCAAGAGTGTCAGGCAACCCTGAACAACCGTCGATATAGAAAAGCAACGACGAGCGGTCGGTTTCACGATGAGCTCGGAAAAATGTTTTAGTATTCAAGAAGGGTTTTCGCGGGTTCAATCCCCTCCTTTTTCCAACCCTCGCTCCCTCGACCAGATCCTTCGCCCCGCGTGCCTCCACGAATATATAGTCCTATATAGTCCATTCCTGGGGTGGCTTCTGCAGGTCGTCATATTAATACGTCTTTCATCGTCTGCATGACGAGCGAGTTATCGCGAGAAATCGTGCCGTCGTTGACTGTCGTAAATTTACGGTGTGAAATATTGCTGGTTGAAAATTTCAAGAAAAAGAAAGAGAAAAGAGAGAAAGAAAATCGCGGCGAGTGAAGAAAGAAGTCCGCGAGATCAGTCGCGGGTCTAATCGAGTTGTCCTTTGGAAGCGGGGATAAGAGGGCACCGATAAAAGCTTTCTCGCTGTAAACGAGCTTCGCCTCGTCGGGCGAAACGCTCGGCGACAATTCAAAAGCAGTTCGCAATTACGCGGAATACAATTTGCTGTCCCCGGTTTCCCCCGCCTCGCGATTTTCCCAAATTCCGCATCCAAATTCGCATCGAGCGCCAGCGACCGACCGTTTCGCGGGCTAAAATTGAAGCCCATTTCTCCCCCTGGGGTCTCCGTCTTTCGTCTCGCTTAATGGTAACGAAGTATTCTCATCTTCGACGGAAATCCTTGTGTACCGTTGCTAAACGCGTCCGCGATTTTAGGGTGCGTTTTC
The DNA here is from genome assembly GCF_021155765.1 of Diprion similis. Lineage (NCBI taxonomy): Eukaryota > Metazoa > Arthropoda > Insecta > Hymenoptera > Diprionidae > Diprion > Diprion similis. The sequence continues at coordinate 23,959,596 of NC_060108.1, forward strand.
GCGTAGCTGCTGGACTAATAAAAGCGTCACTTTTTACACGAACTTCCATTTGCTCCTCGGCCGGAAATCGCTTTCGCAATTTTACTGTCTCTCGCTTCTTCCTCGACGAACGGAGATTTGCTGCTGGAAGTCGTTTTTTTAATCAATGTATTTCACTTTCGGAGAAACAATTCAAGGAATGTCTCCTCTGTTGCCTAAGCCGTTTCCTGGAGAGTAACAAAAAAAAAAAAAAAAAGAAAAACGTAATAATAATAGTAATTTGCACAACCCTGCTCAGCCCCTCTGCCGCGTATCACGAATTCTGTATTGACTTTGTTTTAACAGGTTTTCCGGCGATCCTTACTGCGGATCTGCTGTGCGGAGGGGATAAAAATTTGGAAATAATGGGCGATGCCAGAGCGCACCCTCGTAGGCGGTGAACGACTATTTCACCTTCTTCCCTCGGTCACACCTGCTTACTCTCGTGTAATCGACGTCAGATTTTTATTTCGACGTTTGAAAGAAACCAGACCTCGAGGATAAGCTTTGTGCTCAGATTCGGACTCCTGACTGTTCAAATTCATTGCCAAATCAAGTGCGATTGTTACGTTCTTATAATAGCATAATATAGATTCAATTGAAATTTTTGAGGAAAGAAAAAAACATTGAAGTTGCATTTTGAACTTCCTTGTCGTTGGCAGAGGGTCCCCGGAACGACGTTCAGGTGATCGAGAATTCATTGACCAGGTGCATAATTTCTCTGATTGGATCGCCGCAGCAGCCTCACGTCGCAAGGCGTGTCAAATGGAATGATTAATCACGCATTATCGGATTAGACGATGAGAGTTGCTTTGACGTTTCGCGAGTCTGCAGGGACCTGCATGCGGGTGCCTCCGTTCTCTCGAGGCGTGCAGCTGCATTGGCCGGTTTAATTTCATTGCAAGCTCCTGTTACATGGAATGATATACACGCGCCAGACGCGATGTACGTGATCACAGGTAACGAGTGAATGGATCCAATGAGATAGAAAAATGAGAGGAAAAACGATATCAGCTCTAGCAGTTAGATATTTCAAACATCACATCACTCGCGGCGAATAAAGTTCAAGCAGTTCTGAAAACCCTGGAGGGAAAAAGGGGAAACGTGGCTCGTAAGAAAGTTATAAAATATGCCATGAAAATCGGCACTCTTTGATTCGACTTCTGGATAATACAGTCATCCGAATTTTACAGTTCTGGATTTTTTGCACGAGCTAAAATAAAATAAGTAGAATTGCAGAGAATTAATCGATAGATATACAATACACCCTCACACTAATATATAAATCTAAATTTTTGAACAATCAAACCGCGCTGAATCGGTCGTAAAAAAGGCATCGTATCGCCGAGTTCGCACTCTGCAGCCTCCGTGCATATTCCGTACAAAAGCGAGCTTGCATTGGTGCTAAAATTGCAGTACCTTCACTTGGGAGAGGGTGTTAAATAGGGGATGAGACGTGGCCGGTGGTTGGAAGCTCGCTGAGTGAAATCTGATACAAAAGAACATCAGGCAGAACTGGCTTCGCGAACAAAGTGGTCGGAGGGGGATGAAGCCGAGCTCCCCGCAGCCCCGGGCGTGCGAGGGAAAGTAATTTTCCATTCTTTTGTTTTCGTCACCAGCACCGTTCCCCGATTGACTCTCACGCCTGTTCCAGAATCTCCCGGCTACACCTTGCAATCGGCTGCAGACTAGTTTTCCGCAGTTTTACCCCCGCCTCCTCCAACTTACTCGTCTGCAGACCACGTCCCCGTTTTTACATCACTTTTCCACTTTTCCAACGAACCTCTCTCTCTCCTTTTTTCGGGGTCCTGCTGCACGTCCTGAATTCTCTCTTCGAAATTAAGAATTTCTAGTTTTTTGGTTATTTTTTTCCTAGTTATAACAAAGAGCGGTCATATTTTTTCCCTGAGGCTTACCGTGGATTCAGAGTGTCGTTTTACATAAGAATTTTCCAGAGGTTTCGCAAAATTTGGTAAATTTTTTAACGGCATAAGTACGCGTCTCGATCGTGAAATCTGAATCGCATATTTCAAGTTCTGAACTCTCGGAGCAATGCCCGTGAAATAGTTCGGAGTCTGCAGTGAACAATTGACCGATGACCAAATACCTCTGGCTCGAATCACGTAAACTTTGAGGATAGTTTCGAGGTAAAGAGGGTCGAGAATGCGAGCGCGTGAAAGCGATTCCATAGACAGCACTGGCAGTTGACAAGCGCGTTATAAATGGCTAGGAAACGGAAGACAAGATTCAAATTCGTCTTCGCGTCTTGTCTGGTGAAAAGAAAAACGAAAATAAAGAAAAATGAAAAAAAAAAGCAGAAAAAAACGAACATTAATATTATAGATTCTCGAGGCTCTCCCCTTGGAAAATATGAAACGCATATTTATGGAGCACAGCAAAACATTCCATCAAGTTCAAGACAGATCATTTTCGGGGTACAAGCTGGCTCATGCCTACCAAAGCGAAGCTTCTATCTGCATTTTGATTCAGGCTTCGCGTTGAAGATTCTTCACTGACTTTAAAATAGGTATATGTATTATGTACTTTAGGTGCTTATCGCACACGCCTGCTTCACTTTACCCAAAACACTTCCTATACAGTTCCGTCTTATGACAAAGCGAAGCTTACAAGCACGGAGCTTTACAAGCATAAACATCGATGAACGAGGAATTCTTCGAAGTGCCTTACACGCTCTGTATTACCCTGTCACTTTGGCCGGATGGATTTACGGATGGAAAAACGTGTGTGAAATATTTTCATTTTCTTTTTTAGTTTCCTCTATTTTCTTCACCTTTCACATATCAAACACCTCGCTCTCAATCTCTCCATCCATAGTGCTATGCGCCGGTGTGCGCGTGTGACAAGGATAAAAATAATTCGAAAAGAAGGAAAGAAAAAAAAAACGAAAAACGATGCTGGGTCTGTCACGTCCAAAAGCAGTAAATAAACGGGCTTTTTCTATTTCCTCAGATATAAACCCTCCCACCCTCCTCTCCCCCCCCATCCATCCTTCTTACCCTAGCAGAAAACTACGTTAACCTGATATTTAAGCCGTAACCTTATACATACACGTATGTAGGCACGCCAATGTATATGCATGTAATATGCGAGAAACTCATCTCATTTTCCTACAGCTCAAGGCTCGGGTATTAGGTATATAATGGTGTCAATATTTTACGTGGTTGTATATATATATATATATATTACTTAAAGTAGAGGCACATCGCTACGAGATACTTGAGCTCGCGATCCTCTCCGGCTTACTTAGGAGGATCTTCCGGTTTTTATATTAATTTGAAATGTATTATTATTCCAGCTTAAGAGCAATTGAAGTAATTTTTATGAAAAATTAACGGTGATGTGCATTTTGCAGTTTTGTGTATGATTTGTATACGGATCACAGATGAGGATGAATGCTGAATTGTGTGCCTATATTTGGTTTATTAATTCAGTTGACATTTGAGTTTCATTAAATTGCATGTACAGGTACATTGATGGAGAAATTGATGAATTTGCGTTGGTTGCGGGGGCGGGGATGGCCACGGTATACCGTATAGTCATGGTGTGCGATCAATTTTAACTCTGAGCACCATCAACAAAACAGGGTGTAACATATTTGATATTAATGCCGAGGCTTTCAAGCAATTTATTGCAAAATTTCAACCTCGGTTAATACACGATCGTACTCATGCACGAAATTACGACCATGTGTGTGTGTGTGTGTATTAATTAAATTCTGTTTGCCCTCCTTGCCTATAGATATAATATAACGCATGCGAGCAATGTTAATAACTGGTCAAGAATTTTTGCCAACAACCATATAAGTTTTTTTTTTTTAATCTTTCCTCAACTTTCCATCCCGATAATTCCGTTCAAAATCCTCGAATAAAAATCATGAAATTGTTATCCTGTTTCAGACGTAAAAACGCCGCCCTGCAGCAACATCAGATACAACAGCACCGATGACATTAAATCGCCGGAGCTGGGTTTTGGTCACTTGGACTTTGCACCAACCGTAGTTTCCAGAATAAGGTGAGCAATCAAATTCTCGCGAAATTAGGAAGGAAAATTTTCTCGGTCCAGTGATCGCTGTATATTAAAAAAGCGACCTCGCACATATTCAAGGGGGACATTTTTTCTCTCTCACGTAAGATTTGCAAATTGCTTGTAAATTGAAATTCGCCGTGAAGCGAATACTTCAAACTCTGCGTGTACAATTCCGCTATCCCTTTCTTCCCGGTTTTTATTTCCATTCCTTTCCGTTCTCTCCCTTATTCATCTACACCTTAATTATAGGGGACGCAGATTGAAGCGGACGAATAGGTCGAGAAAGCCCAGGAGAAAGCCTCGTTGCTACGTTTGTTTAAACCGAGTGATAGAAGCCAGCGGAAAATTTCATCCCTGTCTCTCAGTCTCCGCGATAATTCTGGCTGCGAGGCTGCTCGAGCGTGAATATTTCATAAGTAATCCTTAATCCCGAAACAATATAATACCACTCCGAAATGAAGCTCGTTCCTGTCCTCAAGAGAAGAGAGAGAAATTTCAGGGGGTGTTTCACCCCGCTTTTGTTTTACTTCCAGGAAGCGTTCTTGGACGCCGCCGGGTAAATCGCTCGGTTAATAAAAGTAAATTTTCTAATCTACGCTCCGAACTCCTGTATCCTCGCGGCGAAATGTCCTCGTATTTTTTCAACGCCAAGATCCTGCCGACGACGTTACGGGGAACAAGTGCAGAGGAGAAAGGGCGAGACTTGGGGGTAGAAATAGGAGAAAGTTTAAGAGAACGAGAGCTGCGCGGCGTGGGGATCCAGCTGCGAGCGAGTTTGGGCATTAAAGGATAAAAGGATTTAGGCAGGACGTATTTTGGGTGCAACTTCGAGCCTTCTGATTCCCTACGGAAGAAAATTTTCCAAACGAAAACTTTACCACCCCGAGCAAGTACCTCGACCTTCTCCTTACATTCCGCGAAGAAATCGTGATTCACACGCAAATTCTCGTCCCAGTCAATCGTCGATAAGATATTTTAGACGCCGAACAGAGACTTGGATTTATTTCAATTAGCAATTATCCGAAAAAAATATTTTTGTTTCGTTTTATTTTTGCACCAAGTTTGATCAACTCGGTTTTATTTCGCAATTTCTAACAACTCAATCCTGACGTGTCAATAACTGCTGCGAAACGAGTTTTAATGTGCAGGACATAGAATAGAAACTAGAGGAGAATGTTATATATGAAAGGGTGGAAAAGAGGGGGGGGGGGGGGGGCTGGGGTTGGTGGTGAAATATGTAGACAGCGATCGAAGACGTATATTCGCTCTCACCTCTGGACCTCGATGATTTGTACCTCATACCAACGGTTAAGGGTAGCCGTGTAAGAAATATATCATGATGTATATTTAATACGTATATAGGTGTACATATTCGTTATAATATATAGTTTATTTATCGTCAAAAAGGGAGGTTTTCAGAGAGCGATAGTGAAATACGAGTACGAGACAGGTCGCGACGACATTCAAGCGACGAGGAAAGCAATTAATTACTGATAAAATATAAACTTGTCTTGATTTCGAGTGATGAATTATTCTAAATTTTCCCCAATTCTTCTATCCTCATTTCTATGAGTAATATTTTCGGCAGCGAGAGGAGTAACCGTCCGTAAAATTTCAAATTATCTGGTAACGTGGCCGCGATTTCGAGCGCAAGAAAGTATCCTAATAGTAGTAATATCGGAGTGGATCTGAGGTCTGTATATATATATGTACCTACATCCATGCGTTATACGCCGGGGATGGAATCGTATCCGGTATAATCTATTTTTCCCGTAACCATTTCGTCTGCTACGGGTTGTATATTTCCAACTGGCTTATCATTTCTGCCAAGGCCGAAAGATATATATCTATATATATATGTATATAGCCTTCATAAAGCTAAGAATGATATAACACAGCGGGGGAAACCACATGGCTTCCTTGATGTTGAGACATCCTTTTGTCCGTCCCATCTGCTTCAAGATAAAACACAAGTCTTGAGCACCGGACCATAACACTCCTGCAGACTCTATTGCTGGGTGTAAAAGCGAATAAACCGAGTGCCAAGAACGGTCGGATGTTCTCTCGCTTCGCCGAGTAATAAGCGCGAGTCGCTCGTCTCGTTGAGAAAAGGCTAATTTTCAGAGCGAATAGTTTTTTAATCTTTAAAATGAGAACAGGGTTATCGATAAGAGCGTGAAAAAAAAAGAAACAAAAAAACACGAGAAAGAATTAGACCGTTGGTCATATCGTCACATGCGTTAAACATCTACACTTCGAGATTTCTTCGCGAGTACCGGTACTCGTTAAACGCTTAGGAGGTATAAGGTACCTTGCATGTTTGATAATACATTCAGGAGTGTGAGTGTAAAATTGAATCTCCGAACCTGTTGCACCGGAAGAGCAAAGCGGAGCTTTGAAATATACATATACCTCCAGGTATACTTCGCCGTGCGTTTTACACTGCACTCCGGTCCTTTCTTTGTGTATTCCATTAGCGATGTGCGATATCGATAAGCGCGAGAATGCTGGGAAATTTGCTCCGACAAGGCGCAATGCTGTCGTAATTAACGGCTGAAAAATTGTAGATCAAAAGACGGTTCAGTGATTCGGATGCATGCAGGGTAGAAGGTAAGTGTATCAGTTATTGACACGTGTAGACCCAATTATACACTCTTTTTCTTTTACAAAATTATAAATTGATGGTACAAATTGCGAATTTCTCGATAACTAAAACCAATTGCTGGAGGGTTAGATACCAAAAATTTATTTCTCGGTAATTGTAGAACTAAGGATCAAACAGATGGAACCACAGAGGTAAGTAATTGGGACAGGGTCAATGACTGGTACATTAGCTTACCGAGATTTTGGTGGTTTGGTCACAATTGTTGGTTGTACTGTTTGATCCTAAGTTCTAAAATTGTCAAAAAATAAATTTGCAGTGTCTAACCCTCTAGAAATTGGTCTTAGCCATCGAGAAATTCACAATCAGTGCCGTAAATTTGTGATTTTAGAAAATAAAGGGTACAACAATTGGATCTAAACGTGTCAAATCTTTGTGCCGCATGAAAGGACGAGTGAGTCTTCCAACTTTGGTAGCAATCGCGAGGTCCAGCGCAGCAGCTGATACACGATACGGATGTTGCGTGGTGTGCAGACGGCGAGGATCGATTTGGCCGAATGATGTTTTTATTGCCTTCAGTAGTGTACGCTGGAGGGGAGAAAAACCGGGTTTCCGGTCGCTGCTGTCTCGCGTCACAAGCAATAACGAAGAGAAAGATATTGCCATCGCTCACCGGAGGCGGTCGGCAAGGTAGTACACTGCAGTCGCCATGCCCGTGTAGTTGGGTCCTTTTGTCACGTTAAGCTGCCCGCTGATTTATGTCGCTCGTAGGATTTTCTCCAGGCGACGTAGACGCTCCCCGAGACGCAGGTCGCGTCGTTTCCCGATCGCCGAGGGGGCGAATCCTGCGAAACGAAACGCGAATTGGCGCACCGCGTGTCTTGACAAATTTCAGCGATTTCCGCTCGTTTCCTCGTCTTCAGCACCGCCGCGCGTCTGATTCACGGAGATACCGGTTGGGCCCAAAAATCCGCGAAGTCGTGGGCCCAGCCATGTTCATCCCTTTCTAATGCTGACGTCGACGTCGACTTTTGTGGGTATTTTTAAGCCCCGCTAGCGTTCTGGATCCTTGATACTCATGCTTAATTTTTATCCTTAGATTTTCTTTACGTTTTGTCCTCGTTTCGTGGTCTTATTATTGTTCTTTCTTTTTTTCTTCTACCCACAGGCGTCAGACGACAGCCAATTTTTATCTCTCGATTGCATTTGCAATTCCGATTCAGATCACGTATGTTTCGCGCCTCTATTACGCGACAGGGATTCCAAAAATCTTGTCTTTCGACTTGCGGGCTTAACGCGCACCCCATCCACCCCTTAAAAAATTGTGTTGATGTTGCGCATCGAGAACGCGGCCACGTTTTACTTATATTTCATTATTTCCCTTGGCTCTGACCCCCATACACACTCTCAGGGTGAAACTTTCTCGATAATTACTAGCCACGTGACACGATTTCATGCATGTACATGCAGGTGCGTAGTTCGTTATACGTTTCTCGGAGGATCTAAAAATTTTCTGTCTGTCGTAGAAACGCGCTACAGAGGAGCTGAAAATATTGATAAATCGAGAATCGAAGGGTGGAAAAATGGCTATTCGATCATTGTTCCGATTACTATACAGTGCAGTAAATGCCATGAACTTCTGAACCAGAGCCACAGACTTGATGACCATGTGAACAAACGCGATATAAGTGTAGGTACATTTATCGACGAAAGCTCAGCCGAGTTATATTACGTTTCAGAGTTGTGGGGGTTAGTCTTTCTTTTTCCCTTCTCTTTTCACAATATCGTATTATATACACCTATATAATATCTGTACGCGAAGCAAGCACTAGGATGACAAAGAGCCTGGGACCGAAGCTCTTAAAAATATAATTCCACTTCCTTAAGAAGCAATTAATTTCGTCCTCGAAGGAACAATAAAGGGCGAATAGGAGCAAGGGTGGATGGTTGGCTCTTGGAGTGGGTGGAATTAGAGCATTTAAATTAAGTGGCTTCCTTCGAAATTACATTGGGGAGAACGGGCTAGAGCAAGACTCGACTCGCGAGGTATTTTCATTTAATTGCACGTTTCTTTTGCTCAAATTTATTCCTTGCCGTTATTACCATTATCATGATTATTATTATTATCATTATTATCATCATCGTTATTATTGTTACTACTATTATTGCCATATGAAAATCTCAATCTATAATCCTTGAGTGTCTGAATTGTTTCACAATATACCTCGTCTCCCAAAGTTGACGAGGAAAACTTGCACCAAGTAAGTTCACAGAGAAGACGAGATCAAGAAAAAAAACGACTCATCTGACCGCCATACAAAGAGCAAAAAAAAACAACTAAATAAAACGCGGACTTACTGCAGTAAAGTCACGGGTGTGAGGGAAGAAAAAAATCCACTACTGCAGGCTGCAGAAAATGTGCAAGTGAAAGAAAAAGCACGAGGGAAGAACGTGAGAGCATATTTCGAAGCGTTTCATAAAGCACCCGTTCGCCACGCGCTTCTCCATTTTGCGTTGGTTTATTTTTTAATCAGGTTGCCCTCGTGGTTCGGCGAAGGCACCGAGCCAGCGGAAAAGCTCTCGGATAGCCAGCTGCAGAGTGCAAGTGCAAGTGGAAGCGCATCGCGTGCAGCGCGGCGAACAAAACCCCCTCGGCTATGGCTGGCCATGCATCACGGCTGCGGTTCCTGAACGGCAAATATGGTGAAAAGTTGGATTTTACGTTGTGCCATCCGCGCGCCGTCTGCACGTGCGGAAAACGTACACCGGAAACCCGTTCACACGTGCCTGTTTGCACTGGAACGCTGGCTGCTGTGCGCAACGTGCGGTGTCAAGGGGTGCTGTTTTAACGCAATTAAACGCGCTTTACGGCTCGACGAACAATTGTTTAATCTGCTTGTTACGTCGTAAAGAGGACTCATGCATTAATTAACGATTAATGGAAAACTTTCAACTACCTGCTATGCAGCCGGTTTTGCAAAATCGGCATTTTCGCTACTCGATTACCGTCGAGAAGCTCTCGTTGATTAATATATCGACGGAATTTTGTTCATTCCAGACTGACAAAAAGTCGTTTATTTCGTGAGTTATGTGTAATAGTGCAGTTCGTGTGGTTTCAAGTTCCATATTTCGGTAAAGGATGTGTCTAAATTTGATAAATAACATATAAACAAACAAAAGTACTGTTGGTAAAAACAGGATTCACTACAAGAATGTGAACTTTACGAACGAGACTGACGACGAGTTGTTGATTATGTAACGCACTGTAGAAATGGCAGTAAAACGATTTATTAAACTCTGCTTAACAGCAACCACCAGAACCAGTTTATCATTCATTTCAAGTGTTACAGGGACAAATGTACTTTGGCACGTTTTGCGGATATTCATAGCGAAGGATTTACATAAGCTGGTGCGGAACGGATTCCGACGCTTATTGGAACAGTCAAAGTTCGATGAAGTATTGATCTTACATTGTTAAAAAACAAAAACCAGGAAAAAAAATAACAAATTTGATATACAATAATCGTTTGAATTATAGATCATGAAATTTTTTATCGTTTTATCTGTCGGCGATAACTCTGGTTTCGTATGCGATATACATATACGGGGGTCGAGGTTCATGGCGAGGGGTTGGAATGGAAGGTGCGGGTATAAACGAAAATTGTTTTTAGTTTCGGGTAGTTGCCTCGTTCGGCATCCACCCTGCGTGCATCACGGTCGGGTTGAGGTAAGCTTTTCGCATCTATTTTACGTTCTCTAAGCGATTTATAACGATACTGCCTCCTAACTTTCGCCGGAAGTAAGCCTTTGAATTTTTTATTATCACCTCTGACCCCCTGCCACCCCTCTCTTCGATTTCTCCCTCCTTGCCGCGTTTCGCATTATTTTCCAAAGTTTATTCAAAATCTTATATTTTTAATGTGGATTTGTACCATTGATTTTTGTTATACCTTATCGTGGATATAAACTGAGACGCTGCACGTACCTCACAGGGATTTTTATTCGCAATGATTTCGCAAAACGATCTTAATTTTCGTCAGACTCGATATAAAATGGCTTACCTCAACGTGCAGGTGGGAAAAAATTTTTTATTTACGAAAAGCAAAATATCAGTGAAAATGAAATGCGGTTCGTTTTACGAAAGGTAGATGAAATTTATGCAGAAAATTAGCAATCTGCATTGTAGAACAAAGAATTCACAGAGGCTTGGAATTGTTTATTTCAGACTACTCGCTCATTCGCGTTGTGGTAAAATTCTGTGGCAAGAAGTGAAATGAAATGAAATGAAATGAAAAAAAGCAAAAAAGAAGAACAATTAGCGGCAGTAATTAGATCGATTAAAATACGAGTTGCGAGTTTTAAACTCCTGCCGAACAAATGAGTGTGCGAAAAACGATGCGAAGCTCGCATCGTCAGCAAAAGTAAAGCTGTAGCAGCTGCTGTTGCAAAGCAACAATTATTCGCGAATAATTTTTTAGTTAGAGTTTTTTCCTCCCCTTTTCGACCCCCCGCTAAAACTCGCAACGCGTTTCACCCTGTTACATATTATCATATCAAACGCGAATGCATACGACAGGAGTATTTTCGAGCGGCAAGTGCAGTGTAAAATCGTACGAGTTGTTACAAACGTACTACTACCTACTACAAATACGCTTTACCCGTCGGTTTGCAGAGGTGGAATGTATGAATCGCGATACCGCCTCGTACAAGTGCTGGATTTCGCCGTTTACCACGTTCAACGTGCAGCTTCCACCGAGCGTTTCTAATTTGAACCTTTACTTTTACTCCCCGCTAAAGCTATACGCTCGGTAAACAGAAACGAGTCTCTGCAAATATTTTAACTCTACACAACAATTATTATAAACAAATAAAAGTAAACGGGAGCTTTTTTATTTTCCCACATTCTCCGAACGGTTTTATCAAATAGTGATAAGAACAACTACAATGATATGAAAAATGCGTTTTCCCAAGTACCGGGAGATATTTTTCACAATTATAATATCATCATTCGAGAGAAATAGAAGGAAAAAAACTCACCAGGATGACTCGCCTACTTCAGAAGAAGCTTTGGCACTTTATCCGCGCACTTTTCATCACTCTGCTGTATTCCATGCACTGAATGTAATTGTCGTCGAGCCGTAGAACGGAATTGAATTTTAGTGTAAACAGGCAAACACGGACCCCAGGTCCCCGGGGACGTGGTACATGGATCAGTGATGTCGACGCGGTCATCGCGGTTGTTTGATTTATCGTTCACTACACGGTTGTAGGCAGGGAGTCACAAGGTGACCGCTGCTTTTAATGCACTTCATACAAACTAACATTAATCAGCGAATGTCCTTCGGGTTGAACAACACTTGAGAATTCCGTGATAAGGAATTAAGCACACTTGTGGTTATTGAGTAAACATTAACACCGAACCGCAAGCTTTGATGATAGTTACGCAGTGGATTCATTCAGTGTTCGACGAAGTTGAGGTTGATCGAACCTGATGATATTACGCAGAATTTGAACAAACAGCGATAAATAATGGCGCTTTTTAATCGGGCGGTCCCAGGTTATAAATCATCATCAGGTATTCGGTCGAAGTACCGAAATCTGCACACGCACCACTGAACTCATTTTTCATTTCACGATATTCCATCATGCATCGCGATCAATAGTAGGGGAAACCTGACTAATTAGAAATCGTTGATTTCGTCGTTTCACTTTCACTGCAATACGATTTTACCCGCAGTCTTAATCGGTCGAGAACGAAGAAGGGGAATTAATAAAGGACAGACCGGTGATCCTTCACAGTGTTAAGTCCGTCCGAGTATCTCTGAGACGAAGTGATAAGGAGAAACGAAGTATTTCACTGGTGAATGGAAGACCCGTAATTTTAGGCTCGTACAGCGGATCGTTTTTGAGACGCAACAGCTGGGTCTAAGTGCCTCGATGTAAATCAATACGATGTGGGAATAGCGGCTCTTGCTTCCTACGCGAAGGTGTACCAACACAATACTGAGCGTGCCTATTCATCCGTCAACGGAAATATATTCATGCCCTTATCTCGTTCGGATAGTAAACAGAACCTGTACACAGAGTGACGAACGAGCCTCGTGCCGCTTTGTGAACTTGCAGTTTCTCTGTTTTCAGAGGAGAAATGAAGTTATTGTAATCACGCCGGAAATGCAAAGTTGAGTTTTTACTAAATCTCGACGTTTCAAGATCTAGAGAATCACCTTCGACGATTTGGGAAACTGAATAGTATGCAGTAGGTGCAGTATTTTTTTAATTATAAGAATAACAAACTTCTAAAAAATGACATAAAAATTATGATATCTTGAGAATGGATGAATAGATTCGAATGAGAATTGATACCGAATGGTTTTTTAGGTACATAATCACGAATCTGAGGTCAGAATTTCCAAAATCTAAAATGGCAAATTCAATATGACGGAAGAATAATCTAAAAACATTCAGATTTTGATAGAAATTAGCAGACGGAGGTTTTTTGGGTTACCGATAACGATTCCAAGGTCAGAATTCCAAAATTCGTAATGGAGGATTCATTAAGTGGTTGAAATAAAAAAATACTCACATTTTCATGTAAATCGTTATAATCGTTACCCCGAATTTTAATTTGTATTTCAAAATTCGAATCGAATATCATTATTTATTTTCTCTGAACTTGGAACCTGCACTGTAAAAACTGAAAGTAATTACCAACGTGCGTCATCAGGGTCAAATGTCACGACTCGGTAGGCATTCCTAATTTTTTTTTTATTGTGCCTGCGAGTACGAGGGTCAGAATACCAGAGGTCGAATTCTGACCGTAAAATTCGTGACTTCCGGATTCATCTGGCTGGTAGCGAAACCTTTTTTTATTTAAAAACATAGCTTATTACCAAAAGGTTACAATATCTTGTGAATACAAATTCAGACTACATCCTAGCTGGATTTGAACTTTTGAAAATCAATGAAAAAATCAACGATTCCAATGAATTTTAATCAATTTTAGAGACAGCTCAATGGTCACTAGTGTCCACGTGTTCTACGTGTCCCTTAATTCCTTTCTCACGTGTCCAACCTCACTATTCTCTGCAAAAAAATTCGCTCAACGACGAGCTCTCGACCGTTTTGCAGACGAGCAGTGAGCCTGCAGTTTGAACGAAACACACGACGATACAGGGTAGTAAAAGTAACAGTACCCAGAGCACAACGGAGTTCAGAGAGTGCAGGGACATTCCATTTCCCAGTTTCCATTCACTCGTTGGACGATCGCCGGCGTCAGGCCGGGGAGACAATGAAGCCGAGGGGACAATGCCTAGAAGAGAATCATGTACACCAGGGCGTGCTGGGACAGGGAGACGATTCAGTCAACCGGGAGCAGGTCGATGATGAGTTCCGTAGCGCTCGGCGCTTCGCATTCGGATTTTCCATCCGGGATGCAGCGCCGGCTGCTTTCTGCAGAGAGACAAGAATAGCCGACGTCCCGGACATAATGCATCGAAATAAAGCCTGGAGAATTTGCAGCGGATTCAACCCCCGTAATAATTAAGGGTCGAAGGCGCAGAGTGACCTCCGAGGGTTGAACTTGCGTCTGGATTAGTGTTTGATTTTTGCTTTGGAAAAGGGCATGGAACAATCGCAGCGTTCATTCGACGTAGAGATCGTTAAAAATTGATGAAAAATCGAGTTTCACCCTCGATTGTCTACGCAACTGTCGACGAATTTCAGGCGCTGGATTTCCGCAACGGACCGATTGACCAGTAATTTGCTGATTCGGGGAACGTAATTGATTCGTTGATTGCTTCAATTATCCGCAACCGATCCCGTGGCAATTGTTACCCAACTACGTATCCTCTACGATCGTGCAACCGAATTTCAGGGGTTAATTGCTGGCCAGATTGTTGTATACGGTACCTAATTCCACGCTCGCTTGCGATGGCATCGTAAAAATCAGCGATAAACTGCGCGGCCGGGTGTGCTAATCTCAATGGTAGGATTGGAAGGATTCCGTCCTTCTCAAAGACAGTTGGTTCATGATCCATCCCTAGTATTCGGGGTCGGAATGGGTGCGGATATTTCGGGACTGTGCAAACACAGAATTAGCGTTCTTCCTTATACAGCGCTGGAAAATAGTGCGGGAACTTGTGAGATACCGGAGCGAGTTTCGGGATTCCGCAGACCGTCACAACGGAATATTTTGAATGGCGAGGGTTGCCCGCAGGAGAGATGGAGGGTTGTGGGCTGCATGGTTGTCTTAGGGAAATTGGAAAGTTAAGTGACAGGCTTAGCGGTACTCTGCAGTCTAGACTCGACTGCGGAACTCCGCGGGAAGATTCAGGGCGGTTAGACAACCATGGCGGAAAGTAGGGTTGGTGATGTTTTGGGTAAGGGTGTCGGGCCGCTAAGTGGAAGGTCAGGAAAGGTTAGTTGACAACGAGGACACTTTGGAGCGTTCCGCCATTCAAGCTCGCGCTGCCCTTCCCCGACTCTCCTCTTCTCTCTCCCCCGGCGTCGTTGCACCCTCGAATCTTCATCCCCTCGTGAAACGCGGCGTTTTCCACGCGTCATGACGGATGACGAATTCTCAAGCTTTGTGCATTTCCCGGCGTTTTCGAGAGCGGTGAGGACGACGAAATCTGATGTATCCGGAGTCGTTCTTGCGTCGGTAATTTGAAATATTTTAAACGAACATGGGCCTATAATCACCGACGTATGTATGTGCGTGGCTCTCGTGTCTCTAATTGCAGCACCCCGAGCATCGAGCGTGTTTCGCTTCGTTTGAAAAGTAAAACCGTAAATACGACGAGTCGGGAGTTTTCAAAGCTTCGGTGTACACGAGTAGACGGGACGCGCGACGAGTATTCGAAAGAGAAGAACGCAACCACCGTCGCTTTGACTCGTTGCAAATATCGGATGTCCGTTTCCTAGTTTTTTGCCGAGAGAGATAACGTTTGCTACATATAAATTGGCGATGCTCGACGCTTTCAAATTTACCTTTCAAACGGTTGCTGCAGTTTAGATGGGGAAATTTTGTACTGAAATTCTCAAAGGATTATCGGCTGCTGTTTTTGAGCAGCGGAAACCGCGAGGGCGGAAGTTGAATTCCAGTTTTTGGAACAGTCGTCGATTATAACAACAAAATCAATTTTTCAGTTATCGTTGCGGTCGCTAAACCCCTGAAGATCGAAACCAATTAGTGAACGCCGATGATGCGTATCCCTGAGGAAACTAAGTTCGTGTTGGTGATTAATTTCAGCCGCTAATATCCCGATCGAGCTGAGAAGATCCTCCTTCGCGCCTCGTGAGATCCGAGCGGAAAAAAAGTGATACAAACTCTGCAGGCAGGCGGCGAAGAGCGAGGAGATGGTGAAAATGTTCCGCAAATGAAGACATCTCTCTTTTATCAAATATACCTACAGTAAGAGGTTACAAATGGTCCTCCGGAGAAATAACTTTCGTTTTTATTTTTCATTTGTTTTCATGGAAAAATAAGGGCTGGCTCGAGTGATGCGGGGAGATTAATACGGTTTTAGAGTCCTGAAAAGCGGCCGGGTACTCTTCACTCCCGTTACAGGAGTCCCGGGAATTCCTATAGCCTAAACAATAAGCATAACGAAAATAGGAAGGAAAAATGGGGAAGAAAGAAAAACGTTGCGAGGCTCATTTTTTTTCTCGCTTTATTATTTTTTCTCCCATTATAAAGCTTCTGTGCTATAGTGTATAGGTGTAATTATTTATCTTCTCGATCGAAACAAACTATCGCATCTGGCTATTAACTTAATGAATAATATAAGGAATTCACCCGTGAATTTCAATAATATTTCTCATACACGAGAGACTGATGCGTTTTAATCTTGAGTCGTCTTCCGAAATTTATGTTCAGCTTAATCGCGGGAGACGAATGAAATGCGAAACGCAACGCGTAAGAGGAAATTGAGGAAATGAAAAGTACTTTGACTTTAACGAGTGGGTGCCTGCGTTTTTAATCACCATTAGCTAAACGACTTCGTGACAATAACGGGGCTCTGACACTCGGAGTAAACAATTAGGCTTGCAGGTGAGCTTTCGCCCCGAGCAAACACGCCATTACGCAACTTTGCTTAATTTCCCTCCCTCGAAAATTTTTTCCCTCTATCATTCTCCCCCCTCTTTGTTTAATTCGACGGACATCTCGCGGTTTTAATTTTCCTACCGCTCGACGGAATCCTCTGATTCTTCTCGACTCACTCCTAGTTTTGTTGTTTCGTTGTTCCTGGTAATTTCACAGCGTGCCGGTATGTTTACCGCGTTAATTCGTCGTAGTCGGAGCTCCAGGTCGTCTCTGAAATTAGGCGGAAGCTGCGAAACGACGAGGATCGCGAAGGGTTGCTCCCCTACGCGAATCGTAGCCAGAGGCCGCACCATCTTCCCGGCTTCCTATCTTAGCTTATACGGGGTAGTTGTTACGTGATTACGGGCACCGCTTGAAATATCCGTTACCATAAATACACCCTCCGTTCTCCTCCTCGAATATCGAGATAGTATGGCTGTACGCTCTAACGCCCAAAGCAGCTATCTTTACCTCATAGTCCGCTGAATCCTCAGGCAAACTAGCCCAGCGATCCAAGGATCAATGTTCGCTCTTGGGAAGGTTCGAAGTTGGGTACAAACCGGCGGAAAATATGTGCATAAGTATTTTTATTCAGGCTCTTTTTAATACGATATATGTATAATTTTTGAGTATAATGAATTGGCACTTTTAATCCTTGGTTATATGATCACCGAAATTATTATTGCTCTGGTTGAGATTTATCCATAAAACAGAGGGTTCGATCCTAAATTCCGTGTCTTCGAATCCTTCTTCTTTACTTCCACCCGCCCTCTGTGTATACATAGACTCGTAACCCTACCCTTGGCTGAAATCCTTTCCCCATTCGTTTACCCCGCATCTTCGGTGTCGTCGCGGGGTGCTAACAAAGGAAGACAAGAATTGCGACGTTAATCACCCTTATCTCCCGAGAAGCTTAGGGGTGGCTGCCGGCAGTGACGAAGGAAAAATCAAGCCGAGAGGCGAGATGATGACCGAAAAGAGGCCTAAGGCTTAGCCCCACACGGTGAGGTGCGAGCGGGAAAATTTTGGCGAACCTGCTTTCTCCGAATTGCAAGCCCCGCGGAAATTGAGATTGACGAAAAATTGGCCGTAATTGCGAGGGTAAAAAGATAAAGGATTGATGAGGCTACATTGCGATGACGAAAATATAATTTTCACTCAATAGAGTTAATTGATAATAAGCGTGGGTGGAGAAATTTCTCTTCTACCTCGTGGACGTAATTATTCGATTCAATAAGTTGTAATTACTGGAAGGATTTTTGTTTCGTTAATACTGCTGGTCGTTACCGAATTCACAGACAATCACTGTCAAGTGGTATCGAATTGGATACGAATCACGCGTATGGATCAACCGCCGAAGTCGCGACAGCAATAAAAGGGAGGAAGGAATTCCTACCGTTATTACAGCTGCAATATTGAATTTCTTAGCGCCTCCAGCTATACGCTTTGTTATTTGATCAGAAATTGCTGACCCTTGCAGGGTTGCCGAATACATATCTTAGTATCTATATTCCTGCCCTGACGTCAGCTTCGGAAAAAAATTACTGTGTGATTCGATAACAATCGAGGACAGCGTAGGAGAAATAAGAAGAAGAAAAACAATTTACCATCCAAGTAACTGTCTGAGTATTACAAATAAATCAATTTACCCTGACAGCGGGGGAAACAAAAAAAAAAAAAAAAAAATATCGCCGGAAATATAACCATTTGAATAAATTTTTATACCCCTTTGCCACAGTTAGCTTGGACAATGCGCGTAACAAACGGGGTGTAATTTATTTCGAATCAATTTGCACTTTCGGTATAATCTCCAGAAATTAACGCATTCAATCAGCAGGTAATCCTGCAGTTTATCACCGACTATGCAGTACACTTGTACGTACCAACGAACATCGAGAACGAACGCATATAATGTATAAAGTAACCGGCGTATAATATTTGACATAAGCATAAATTAGTAGAAAATGCATGTATAATCGTAAAACGAAATCGTTCCCATGATTTTTGGCGTATCAATATTATCATCCGCGGGTTTTCGAAAGGATTCTGACAGGCTGCAGGATAGGATGAAAAATACTCACCGTTTCGCGGTCGGTTTTGGGTCTGCGGTTTTCGGGGGTCCAGCCCCGTTATAACTTAAAATTATTAATAAATTCGTCCCTTAATCGTTTCGCTTATCCCGGGTATTCGGGAGATAAGCGTGTTGAATTTTCATAACGTCCCTTAACTGCCCGGAGATCGCCGCAGCAGCACACGCCGCTTTTTGACCCGGGTAGGTATATAAGCTTGCACCCTCTACCGAACCAACGAACCAGCCACCCTGCCTTCGAATCCTCGCCACTTTTTCCCAGGCCGAGCTTTCGCGGGTAAAAATATTAAACGATCCCCATTAGACGCAGGCGTAGGACCCATGGGTTGTGTGGTTTTTCTTTTTTTTTTTGGCTTATGTTATTTTTTTTTTTTTTTTGCCACCGGTGCGAAATTGCCCCGGCTATATTGGCCAAGATCGATCCTGATCGCCCTCCAGGACCTTCGAAGTAACGACTTCGCAACAGGACACGCGTTTCGCACAATTAGACAAAAATAAAGGGAACCGCCAAGCTCGTTTTGCTCTCTAATAACGCGTTGTGAAACGACTGGAAACATTAAATTGCTCGTGAGCTACTATTTTCGAGATCAAGAAGAAGATGGGGGAGGAGAACAAAGGAAAATTGACGTATTTCTCAGAAGCTTTGAAAAAGTCCAAACTCTTTAGATCGAGCTTTTGTGGGAATCAGTTTTTTTTCTTACTAAAACGTGGGCTTAAATCCTGACACGTGACGGTTGAGTAGACACTGTACGAGTCGAAATTCTGCTTTCATACATTTCAACATTTCCATCTTACCACTGATCCTGTGACATTCTCAAACAAATACACACTTATGTATTGGTACGAACACAAGGGCTAATCTTGGACGTTTTTCTTCATAGTCCCTAAAACCTAACAGTAAAGGGGGATAAAATGTTTCCATGGTGCAGAATTGGGTGCGGAGTGGAAGGAAATAAAAGGGGGAAAACTGAACAGCGTGAATTCCCACATGAGGGGAGAGCAGAGAGAAGGGAAAAATATGCTACTGAGGGGAAATAAATAAAATCTGTCTCTTGAATTAGTTGCACTTCGTGGCAAATGCAGGCCAGGGGTTATAAATCCCGTTGCTACCAACTTGCCGGAGCCAGAACTGTGCGTTGAAATTCTGCGTTTTTATTAGAATATACGGCGTTGTCCGGCTGCTGTGGAGCATTGTGCATTGCATGCAGAATCACGCCTGAATGTGGAAATAAATTAGATGAAAATGAGGAGTTTCCGCAGCGCAAGGATCGAAGGAATTCTCTTTTGCGAAGCAACGATTTTCCAAAAATCATTCAAATTTCCCCAAAATCATCAAGGACGAGTGCAGAAACCGTAAGTGCAGAATTCGTCGCCGATCGTACTCACCACTGAAGTTGCGAATCGCAACGCCCGGCGCGTGATATCGCGGCTGTAATGCAAGTTTCAACCCCATCGTCAGCGTCGTTTACGGTCTGGTGGGTTGTGCAGAGCTGCTCGAGATTGTACACAAGTGCTCGGCGCTATGCATTTCAATCGGCTACTTAACCACAGCCCGAGGATAGCCCGGCTTTCGTACCCGGTGCCGGTGTAATTTCGCGCCATTATTTCCGCTTTCCCAGATACAATGGCTGTTTTCAAACTTGCCCCGTCCTTACAGCAACTCCCGAATTTAAGCCGCGTATCCTTTCGATCAATCCATCTCACAGACATTCGGGATAGAAGAAATCGGGTCTCAACGTTGACGCAGGTATACCTGAGAAAAACGAAATCGATTGAGAAGAAGAAAAAAAAAGATCCGTTTGTGAGCTGATTTTGATCGCCTTTAGATATCCCAATAAAAGTCAGCAAAAAGCAGCTTTGATTGAACAAAAATTAGAAACCCTGAGATGTCAGGATTTTTGAGAATATTCTTTAACGCGTGGAAGGGTGACACGGAATTTTAAGGAAGCAGGGACAGGAGAGGGAGGCGAAATCGTGTCATTCTACTCACGAGACGGGAGATAGTCAAAGCACGAGTGTGCAAGTGCCAAGAAGCTTAGTCAGCAAAGCAGAGACAACTGTAAACTGTGCAGAGGTGGTACAGCGTCGTCTTGTGTAGCCGACTTCT
The DNA here is from genome assembly GCF_021155765.1 of Diprion similis. Taxonomy (NCBI): domain Eukaryota; kingdom Metazoa; phylum Arthropoda; class Insecta; order Hymenoptera; family Diprionidae; genus Diprion; species Diprion similis. The sequence continues at coordinate 23,980,543 of NC_060108.1, forward strand.
GCACCCCCTCGTCTCTCCCGCCCCTCGGTCCATCCCTGCATTATTCATTGCAGCGAGGAATTATGAGCTACGAGGTGCTCTACGTTTTACTCATTGTTGGTGCACAGTGCAGTGAAAATTCCTTACCTCGTTTCAAGCGATAATGTTATTTCGCTTAAAGGCCCGGAAGAAGTTCCAGCCTTCAAGGATCCCTTGTTTCTTCAATAATAATTGTCTACGGATTTTCGTTCCTCGTTGGAGTTTCAAGTCATTCAAAAACAAATAATATAATTATATTAATAATATAAAACACAAAAGTGTAGTGAAATCATTTCTTTCTTTCCCTCAATAAATTCCATGCTTTGGCAGAGAGAAAGAAGTTAACAAAAGTATTTATCGAGAGAACAGAGGCTTCGAAAATTCGACGAAAGTCCGGCTTGCGGACAGGTTCGTTTCAGCCTGTGCCGTAGGACAACGTTTCTAGCAGCGAACCAATTTCCGGGGTAACACCGCATACCCCTGGTGACCAACGATATTATTTACTAATTCAATGTTGGTAGCGAAATTGAATTATGCGCACGAAACATGCCCCCGCCTGGCGCCTGGGGGTTAAATTAATAGTTTTCACGAGCAAGGAACATCGCGCCACTGCTGCTCCGCGCAGTATGGATATTGGACACCGACTGCCAGCCACCCTCGACGCTCTGGCAGCCAGAACGGCAATACATCAGACCTGTCCAGTGGTAATATACCGCTTGGTCAGCCTGTTTAGTAGTAATAAACCGTGCAGTCAGCCAGCCCAGGTTCGCCGGTCGCCTTTGACAGCCTCTGCAATTCTTTGCGGTCAGTGCAGTTAAGGACGTATCGGCGTACAGTCCGGGAAAAAAGTGGAAAAAAAATACAGTCAAACCACGGAATACAGCTCCGATTGTAGAACCAAAATTTGTGCAATCGAATTCTATTTAGTAGCATTTTTCATATGGAATACAAGATTCAAAATGTTGTACAATAATTCGAGTGTATCAGAAAGATTTTAATTTCACCGGAAAGATCACGACGTTTTTAATTTTCGTTTTTAATACATTTAACGTAAAAAATGAAATAATCTTTTTTTGATTTCTATGGATCTGGGCTAATTATTTCATTTGTTTACGAATTCTTTGCAAATTAAGTGAAACAAATGTCTAATTATTTTCATAGTTGAGCAATGAATATTTTTATACACACAAAGATTTTATAGTAAATAAAGGAACTGTGTGAGAATTCAGAAAATTTAGAGTTTTTATTGCCAGAAAAGAACTACGACAACTAAAATAATTCTCTCTCGTTTTGTAATTACATTAAATCGGATTTTCTGCTGTCACAAGCTTCGCACTGTTATTGAAAATTTTTTTTATTCTCTCGACACGTTTTCTGGCCAGAATGTCCAGCCATTGCGGCCTTATAAGAGTTTGTTAACTGCGATGACCAGGGAAAAAATTCGCGAATCGATATCGGCGACCGCTGTGGCGATTCGCTCTCCGTCTCTCCTTCTCTCCTTCTCTCCTTTTCGCTTTCTCTTTCCACAGCGTTATCTGTACTCTTTATCTCTCCGTTCGAGGCTTGTTTTCTCTGAACTTTTTCACCGTCGGACAAAAGCCTTTCGCCTGGCTGCGATTTGTTTCCTTTCGATTAGTATCGAATCGAACCGAAAGCGATATTTATCGCAAGGCTCTCCGCAAGCCGGGGGCTCTTTTTCCCGGGGATAAATTCCCCCGAACTCCCGCCCAGCCGTCCTCTCTATACGCGATTTGTTTCCTTGTCCCGCTTTTCCGATCGCTTTAACGCCCCCATCCTCCTTAAACCCCGGATCTCCTAATCTCACAAATAATTGTAGATAAAACAGGTTCAACGGTCCAACGATTCGCAAAATAAAGATTTTTCAGCATACCCAACCGAACGTTCATCTACACCGTTATAATAACTGAAAAAAAAAAAAAAAAAAAATTCATGTGGTAACCGAACAAATTTCAAAACACTGTTTTTTTCCTATGAATACTTGATTATATTTTAAATACATTTTTTCCCACTTAAAAATTCCAAAAAACCGGAATTTCCGATATAACGTTAATGTATTTCTTACTGAATCAAAATATCGTCATTTTTCAATTGACACGGTTTTTCATACTTGATTTCTTTAAACAACTAACAGTAGATACAAGACAAAAATTTCTCAGTCAATTTACAGACAATTCAATAGTAAATAAAATAAACTATTTCTATTAAAGAATCAAGCGAACTACATTGAACTTCTATAGGTATACAAGATTTTCGGTTCTTCAAAAATTTGACGATGAGAGATTTAGAGATAAAAAAATCCGACTTTTTTTATACATACTTCCAACGAACTTGATCACCTTCGTCAGTCGTCCGTTTCAACTCTTATCCCATCACGTATTTCCAGCCTGACTGAATTCCCGCGCATGATCCTCACTACCGTCGCGTTTCCCGCCGACTTTTCAAGCGTCGCATGCTTCTGCAGGGGGATGAAATAGTTCCTGGTGGGGGAGAAGGGCTGTAAAAGTTTCCCGAACACCGAACAACGACGATAGTTCAGCAATAGGCGAACTCCGCTCGTTCGTTCGCGCGTGTGCAGCCTGCAGCCTCTCGGCGCGGCGGTAATACGTAACCCCGGCATAACTGGTCCATGCATTATGCCAGATGAGTGTGCTGGTGCAGCATCCGCGATTCTGGCGCATCTATGTATGCATGTATGCAGGTATGTACATATGGGTGCTTGTGTGTTAGTGGGAATAACGTCCGTGTCAACGACTCCATGCCAGCGCTGCATGAGGGTCGAGTCCGCGGTATGTTTCTGGCTGCAATCCAACACCGGTAACTGTCCTATTAATGAAGTTTTATTATTATTTACTGCCGACGCCCCGTAATTAACGAGCCAAACTACTACGGACTGGTCACAGTTATTCTCTCCGTGATATCCGACGACGCCGGAAACTAAGTCGGGTTACTCAATGGACTCGGAGCTCTGTTACTACCAAAGTTTTTGTGACAGGAACATACGTCGTTCTCTAATTCACGCACGTTCCGTTACCAAGAGAATTTCATTTTCTCGTAGCTTGTATTGGATCGTAGGTACAATGTTACGGTTGAAAGAAAAAAAGAGAAAAATTGATCGGGTAATTCGATACGTAAGCTTTTAATTTTGTTTTTTTGATTTGATTTGTTTTTTTAGGTCTCGTTTATCGCCGCGTTTTCTGCGCAAGTACGGATTAAGAGTTTTTTTTCTTTCGCGCACGGTGTCCGGAAACTTAGATAAAAAGTTACGATCTTATCGGTCGTTGGGTGTTTCTTTTTACGACGATTTAATCAAGCGAGTTGTGTGCAGCTGAAAGAAACTTTCAACCAATTTACGAGATGGGGTTTAAACAGATAATTGAAAAGAATTTCACCTGATTTGAGACTGCAGGAGTTCTTCATTACTGTTTAAAGTCTGCCGTGCAGTATGACGTGAGATTATCAACCTGGTTTTATTGAAATACCAAGCATCGATTTGCCCCCAGCCTCCGAGCCTCGAATTGTGTGCTTAGAAAAAAAAGAGATCCCTCGGCTCTGTTTACGACGCTGCTTTAATCTCGCAATCAACCGCGATTATCACGCCCGATCGATACAAAAGTATACAAGCAACCACTTCGTCGGCTTTGCAATCTACTGGAAGAAAGTATTATACTTTGATGACATTCTTTTTTATTGGCAAACAATCTACCGCTTAATGGTTGAGAAGAATCATCTGGATATACTTCTTTATCCCTTCTTCGCGCAACAAACTTTCGGCATAATATCCACGGCCGTTGTTTCGCTGATATATATATATATAAGCATGAAGCATCGGATAATGGATTGATCGATTCGCGAACGTCGTATAGGTATAGACTAGACGGTTATTTTCAGAATAAACTCCCGTATGTTGATTCAGTATAGTACAAGCTTCAGTGCTTAAATTTTTTTCAATCAAAGATAATTGAAAATAAACCCTCTCTCGATTTTGGCTGAAATTGTTATTCAAAATTAAGGCTTATTTTCTTACAATAAAATTTCTCAGGGATTTTAGAAATAACGGCAATAACGACTCGTCTCTGAAGGAGTAAATTTTTTCTCATTTTTCTATTCTCAGCGCTGCCAGAACTTGAACGGAATCCTGGCTCTCTGGAATATCGTGTACACCTCGAAAACGCGAGTACATACTTATCTGCCACTTGTACGGAGATATGGAGCTGAGTTATGGAGGTGGGGCAGGATGTACGCATATTCCCATGTAAAGTAGATGCACATAGGTATTGCATATGCGAAGCAGGTCTGCAGCTTGCCGTTCCAGCTTAATGTGGCGTGTCTAGTCTCCGCGTTATAAACGCGAGTGCCAGAATCCGTCGATCAATCTTTTTCCGGTGCTGCTTATACGCGAGTCTTGATTTGGCCGGCTGCAGAAGTAAGTCTCTCGTCCTTCATTAAAAAAGAATTGAAGCATATACTATATACTATTGCCAAGTATATGTCTGTTAATTCACAATCAAAGCATGATTGAAACTTAAACCTTAGTTTCAACATCTCTCTGGAATCACACTGTTGCCACACTGGGGTCAGATTGACTCTAAACTTATCCAACTAGGTACAAATAATAATTAAGTATGAATAAAGAACAAGACAATTCATACATTGATGAAAATTCAGATTAAGAAAAAATTATATTAGTCAGTGATTACTGGCGAGCCTTTTTAGAAAAATTTGTTGAGGAATAAATGAAATTCTATCATTATCGTTTCATTCATGCATTGTGCCTTGAAAGAGGTATTTTGTATTATTTTAATTTTCTTTATTTAAAATTGAAAAAAAACTTTCTTGTATGTTATAAAAATTTTCTAAATTTTTTCAGATTTTTCAAAGTTGGGCTTTTTTCAATTTTTTTCAATTATACTTCAGATACGCTGAGACGAAAAATTAAAAAAAAAATTGCTACTGCGTTTTTCATCAGAAACTTTCGTATAAAAAATTATAAAGCTAATCTGAGACATCGACGTAGAATCCTGATCGAGATGTTATGGAATGCCCCATACATTTTTGATCAGAGAAGATATTTTTGTGGGTAATGACCACATTTTGAACGTATTTGGCAAACGGTTTTTGCATCGGAAATGCTTCTTGTGGGGATTTCCACTATACTATTGAACAAATTAATTTTATGAACTTACCTAAATCTTAGTCAAAACATCTCGGGGCCAAACAACCAAGTTCGGGATTAAAGTGTCCAAATACCGAGCACCCTCATATTCCCGGATCGTTTCCTCCCTCTTCGTTAGAATTTTTTTCAACTAGATCAAGATCGCGAGTGGAATTAGATGATCGGTTACGTCAAACTTCTCCGAAGTTTAATTGCCGCGTGATTGTACTTGCGAAGCGTACTTTCCAATAGCGATTCCACGTTCGAGTCACTGTTTTACAACTAACTAGCTGTTCGACCCACCGTCAATTAGCGGGGCTGAGTTGACGTCAATTAGTCACTTTTTGTCACGTGCAACGGGGTAATTAGAAAAGTAAATTGATTAAACTCCTCGGAGGCTGAATGCCGCGTTAAATTTCTCGGCTGTATGCATCTCACATGTCAGGTTGAATTCGATCGCTGCAGGTTACGCTTCGAATTTTCATCTTGGAATGGGTTATAAATATGAACGAAAAATGGCGGATGCCTTATCGCTGTACACTCGCGACTATAATGTCTTGAGTGAAAAATGAGCGTCACAGAAAATTGCGTTACTTCTCTAAGAAGATGCGAAACATGCTCGAGTCGCGACGGGCGAAGGTCGTGTGATCGAAAGGCGCATAAGCGTGAGTTACTCGCATGGCAGCAAGCCATCCTGACACCCCATTCCCCAAAAAAGACTGCAGCAACAACAACGGAACCGAGTTGCGAAAATAAACATTCTCCGACGATTTACTACCGCGAGTTTGGAATCCGTCAGGTTCACTTCCACACGAAGTGACGCTTCGCGGAACTTCATTCACCTCGGAGTTTCGCTGTATAAACTCACTCATATCGCACGGTAACAATTGTTTCTATTTTAACACCCCGGAAAGTTTACCCTCGCTTTCCCAGCAATGGTGTTAACGCGACGTTTTACTCTGCATGAAGCTTCAGTTGTGTGTTCACGCGTTATTTCTGCACACATTTCAATTGGAAGGCAGCTCTTTCGTATTGTAAAAAATGTTAGTATTGAAATTGAGAAAAGTTACTCACAAGTGGATTATCGTGGAAGATTTTCTCGTCGATTTGGTAATTCAGCATCGGATAGTTTGACACTAGGTTACAAGAAAATTTCCGCATTCAGACTTTCATTGGTTGAGGCGTCGTTGAGTATTTTCATAATATAGTGATCAAACCTTGACTGTATATAACCATTTATGAGCAATATCCTTCTAGGATCACCAATACCTTCAATGATGGAATTTCGTTTCAATTACGAACAGAACCTTGGTCCAACGGGAGAAAGGTTTGGTTGAATCCGCGTTCCGCTCTGTTCGAGTTCTTTATTTCCGCGACTATTTCTGCAGAGCTCAATTTTCTGTACCGATAATTACCCGTCGTAGTCAAGTCATATATGTTCTACCGTTAGAAGGCACTGATCACGAGGACGAGCATGGGCCTCGTCCTATTCACCCTCGTCCGTCCCTTGATCGATTCACTCCGACGAAAAGCCCTCAGAGATCCTCTCCGTGACGCCGAGGGCAGAAATGGTTAATCAAGATTTGTGGGGCCGACGACCGAAGGCTGCACGAGCGGGTCGCAGAGTTGACATTGCGGCATAGGGTTGAAGGTGAGAGGGCAGGGCGTACACGCGTGATAAATTCTGATTGATCTTCTCCCTGCGCATCTGAATCGGAAGAGAGAGAGAGTGAGAGAGAGAGAAATAAAAAAAACCTCCACCCGCCGTTATGGGGGTGACATGTTTCCGGAAAGTGGCGGCTCGGGGATGTCTAAGTTGGATTTATCACCTTCTTACCAAGACCACCACCACCACCACCACCAGGTAACCGGGATGCGAAGTGATGCGCGAGCTCCGAGTCTCGGAGTATGGAAACTCCATGGGGAAAAGCAGGAGGTCGTTGCTTTCACGGATTGAATCCTGGGAGATGGAATTGAAGCCGTCGCCGACTCTGAATCTAGTAGAACTCAATTAATATCGGCGGACCATAGAAATGTGGAAAAGCTCTTTCACTCCATCAGGATCATTCCTCGACTCCGTGCAGATTCTAACGGGTCTTCTCTTTTTCTCTGTTACAGGATATCAGCGCCTTTCCAGGTTGTCGCGGTAGCCCTGATCCTCGCCGGTACCATTTCAGCCCTCATTGGTCACTGCTACTCTGATTACAGGACGCTGATTGCCTGCGGCCTGTTTCTCCTCGGTGGTAAGTGATTACACGTGCTCTTTCAAAGCCACGCTGGCACCGGCTTTTCATTATTCTCTCTATTGACGGGGAAGATTGGATAAACGGCTTTCCATTACCTTCAGTTGCGTGAAAAATGAAGCACGATTAGCCGGTAATGCCGGCGAATTTAACCATTCGTTTCATCTTCAAAGATAGAATACATCGTAATGATGAAATTTCTGCCTGCAACTTTTTTGTCATCGGAAAAAAGAAAATCGGTGTTACGTATAATTATTATTTTTCAACGAGATATCTTCTTCGACCGAATCAAGGACACATTTCCCTAAGGAATCCATCATTGGCAGGTTAATTAATGAAATGAGACTCGCTCGACGTGGTCTGAATTCCTGTAATTATAGTCCGTCGACTCTGCTGCCTGAGAAAAAAGGTCACATGCAAGGTATTCGATGTGGCGAGTTAAAAGATAAAAGGAACTGCTTCCGTCTGAGAAGTGAAGAAAACTGAGTCGAAAGCCAAGTGAAAAAGCAAGCATCTGGGCAAAAGGGAGTCGGTGGTCGTTGCGATCTGGGTGCTGGTCACGTTCGGCTAAAACTCGACCCTCCGCACCCCCTGCACCAGAAACGATCCGTTGTATCAGGCTGACTTTCAGTTGCGGTGGTGGCAACAATACAACACTTGATCTCTCGCACCTACGGTGCCCACCACGGACTCTTTTGTATGCGAGGATGTGCCTCCGCAGCGTTAACCGTCGGTGTGTATTTTACCGCGTTTCTCGTAGCCGTGGTGGGTCGAGTCTCCTGCAGGAACAATACTTAATAGCCCGACACCCTGCGCCCTGTACAATAGACGGGGAGTTAACCCTATGAGATAGTGTCTTCGGCGTGCGGTCTGACAATGCGAGTGAATTCGTTTGCAGCGCCGGAAGTGCGGATATATTGTTATAACTTATCCAGAATGAGGCATCTTGGCGGATGAATTTTATCTCGAGATTTGTGGATGATCTTGCAACGAAGAATCGGATACTCGCCGGGCAAATTCGGGGTTCCGGAGTCAATTTATTACCGCTATTAAAGCTGCTTCTATTCGCCTTTTCGTCACTCCTAGCTGCTAATTGTGTTTAATTATTAATCAGGGAACTCGGAAGGCTTGGTTTTCAACTCGATGCGCAGCCGTGCTGCTCGCCTTGCGATCGAATATTATCGCCTCTACGGGCAGAGAACTACCCGTTTAATTAGTAAAGCCCCACGGATCATCGCCGCGGCCTAATTACGCCGGCTGCAGGGCGAATCGGGGTGGTGAGAATTAAAAATCTCTTGAATCGGGATATTCTTACAGCCTGCAGCGCCCGCTTCGACCCATTCTTCATTGGCTTCGATAAAATGATTAACGAGACCATTTGGACACGTAATGCTTCCGCCGTTCTTTCCAATTCCAAGACTCACATCCAGCCACGGAATTAATTCATATAATCTCATTTATTCAATCTCCTTCAAACCGAACACTTCTCTCTCTCTCTCTCTCCCTTTTACTCTCTCGCATTTTCGATATTTAATTAGCTTGGTTTTAGGTCTCCTATCATTTTAATTTCTATCGCAGTTTGTCGCCCTATATCTCATAGATATATCCTATTCGATGCTCGTAAACCTTAATTCTAATTTTCATAAATCTTGTATCTTTGACAATCTATACAATCTTACACTGTAATTTTATAATCTTTACATCTTTGACAACTTCTGCAAACTCTCACTTTCCTAAATCATTGTCACACACTGTAATATCTATTGCATGCTAGTTTTAAGTTATTTATTTTTTTCCAAGTTTTTTACCTTGCATTTTGCTCTCTTTATACTTTGGGGTGTTCACCTTACCATATCAAAATACGTTCTCTCCATCTCTTTCTCTTCCTCTTTCCAGATTTTCGAGTGTCGCATCCGGGCTTACAGCGGATCCACCACTGCTACGTTTTTAAAAATATTTGCAAGCCCAAATCATTTGTAAGATCAGGATAAAAACTTTCTCCCCTTTACTTTGTGTTACTTCAAGTTAGCGGAGAAAAATTTAGCCAGCAATGATTTTCCGATTGCTGATTGTTCGATGAATCGAGTTATCCAAACTACCTGCACCAAAAAAAAAACAGAGCAAATATTTTTCCGCTGAGAATTTAGAGCCAAAGACGACCAACGACATTTACTTCCTGCGGGTTCCTATATCTGTGTTTCTGGGACGAGGCGAGGGATCGAGGTGGAGTGCATGGTGCCTATCTAACTCGATAAAGTTAATCCTCGGAATCCGAGAAATTCGGACACAATTCTTACGCGAGGAAGCAAGGAGGGAGTCGGAGCGGAAGTAGAACCGCCCACCCTTTGGCGGGTTGTAAGCTCGTTATAAATCAGTCCGACTGAAGCCCCGACGTCTTATCCAAGTCCGGATACAGTCCAGTTTCCCTAGCTTTGCTGCCGATAAGAGAAATAATTACGAGGAACACCCCGCGGCGTTCCAGGAGCTGCCATCCGATTCGATCCGATTCGATCCGGTCCTTTAGTATCGAGAATCGAGGTGAGCCGTCTCCTCCCCTAGGATATATTTTGTTAAAGGGGAATGATGCGGAGGAATGGTTTGACTTGGCCTGAGAATCAGGATTTTCTTGGTGTATGAAAAACCCAAATTAGGTGGAGTAAAGAAACGCAGCGAGCTCAGGTGTACCTGCAGACGATTTCGAGTATGCATCATCTTGTGCTGCGATAACTTTGCATTACAATAATATATATTAGCGAAGACCAAGGATTTCCCTCCGTACATTTATATCCCCATGAAAGCCCCGGCTGAACTACCCCCCTTGGGCTATCCGTTTCAACCCATATATTTCAATGTGCAAATGTTCCAGACCAAAGATAAACGCGAACATTTTCATTAATTCTTTTTCTCTCTTTCTCACTGCAGCACGCTTGTTACCCCATTTTTGTTCCCTTTTTAACTTTCTATCTCTCTCTCTTTTTCCGCCTCTCATTATTATTTATAACCACAGTACGCCCGTTAAAGCCGAAAACATTTCTCTCCTTTAATACGATCGCTTTACATGCCCACAGTCCGCAAAAACGTTAAAGCAAAGGTAATTCGTGCGGAATCGGCTAGTCCTTTTTCTAACATTATTCTCATAGAACGATAATTAGAACGGATGACCAACGGACCGATCGAATACCTCGAAACAAACCGAAATAAGAATGCTTGTGCAGTAAATCCCGACTAGATGTCTCGTCAAGATTGCTATTCACGAATGCCGGGAGAGTGTGAAATGACGTAATCGAATTTCAATCCGGGAGAAAGCCGAGATGACGGAGGGGCCAAGGGATGTGGCAGGTAACCGAGTACGTCCTCGCTAAGTCGATTAGTATTTGTTAAGCGAAGGACGAAGTTATTTCACGAGGAACACACGTGGTCGCGAGCTTGAATATCGTTACGCACACCGCGTTCCTTCAAATCAGCAAATCAATTTTACCAAAGTTCGTAACGTCGTTAGAGAAACAACAAGCCAACCTCGTCCCGCGACGAGGAGACGACGACGCGACGCCTCGCCCATACAACGCGAGTATGAATAAGAATACCTGATCCGACGGGAATTAGGTACGCTCGAGTCTAGCAGAATCCCTCCCCCCACCGCCGCTTTTCTTGTTCTAGATTTCCACTATTCGTTTGAGAGGGAATTGGCACGCTCCGAGTAGCACAATGCAACAGACTCACAATCAGTTCACAATGCAGTCACAGCAGAGTCGTCGAGGGGATGTTGCGTCAGCCGTTCATCAGAGCTTGCGCATTTCTCATTGCGAGGTACGGAGCTTACCGAATAACCGAATAACACCGGCGTTTAATCGAGCGGGAAAATCGAAGTAGAAGAGAGTCGATGCCATTCGCTGTCTCGTGACATATATTTCTAGAAGACCGAAGAAGAAAGAGAACACAGTGAAAAGGTAGGTACACGGGAAATTCACTCGGCAGGAATTTGCTGAGGAAGAGAAATTCGAGATCTCGAAATCCGCGATGTCGCGGCTCGGGATGCTGGGAGATCGGACCTTATATATCGAGTCAGTTTTCGGGGGTGGAGGTAACTTTTCAGCTGACCTGTATGCTGTTTCGGTATTTCTGCTCGGTGGATATCCGGGTTTGTTTCCTCAGTTACACAATGCAGCCACCGTCGTTATTCGCGTTCCGAAGACGTATGCAGGGGCGGGAAGACTGCTGCGGAAGTTTGAAAGGGTGGGCACTCAGCTCGATTGTCAAGCTTACCGTACGGAGATCCAGCATTCGGGTCTCGTTAAGTCTGCATCGTCCTTCCGACCCTTGAACCTTCGTTCGAGCAGAATCGAGCAAGGTACATCGATGTGAGTAATATTGAGCTCAAGGAACGAGGGGATGAAATAAAGGCTGCAAATATGTATATTCTCCGCACCGGTAAGGACTTAATTAACGGGAAAATTTCGTCTCTGCAACTGCAGCAAATTGCACGATGCGTGATGCGATAAGCCTGCAGTTGGCTTGGCGGGAGGAGAAAATGGAGAAACGGCTCCCACTCACCCTCAGCCTCACCCTTTGTTCATGCCAAGTACGTACACGTCTGCATACTCGGAGCTCGGAAAGCTACGCGCTGAGCGTCAAAGCTCGCATTAAAAATTTTAAATACCATATACGGCATCCAACTGCTCGTTTGGTACATGGGGAATTCTATGCGGAGGAGAACAAGGAGATAATTTCTACCCTCTGCAGTCTTTTCATAAATACTGTTACACGTACACACACGTGTTTCTCGTGCTCCTGCCATTGGCAATTGACGCTTTCGAGCTTTTTTTATATGTATGTTACACGGGGTTTATATATGGTTACACATGTACATGTGTATACGCGAAATTTTTTCATCATGCGCAGTGGGTAATAAACGTCGGAGGCAATAACGAACGCGAAAACGATATGGAAAAAGTGGAGCACACCCGGCAATATATCGAGACGCGAATGCACGGGGGGTTAAAAGGGGCTTATAGTTGGTTACGCCGGGAGTAAACGGGGAAAATTCTATACCCGCGGGTGGGCGGGGGAGTAAAGTAATGGCGTTTAGCCGAGCAACTCCTTCGCTGCATCACGGGGGTGCCCCGGTGGAGGCGTGGAATTATAAATTGTTTCAGCATAGTTACAATTGTTTCTGCGAAGGGTGCGAAGGCGAAACGGCAAGATTCGCGAATTGCGGCCCTCTCGGAGTCTCGCTGATTTCACCGGAGTGCGGTCGCGCAAAATTGATGTCTGTTTGCCCGCTTCTGATACCCACCTTCTCCTAATGATAGATCCACGGGTCAGATTCACCGACTGCTGCGGCTTCGTCTTGACGCGACGCAATCAGCCGCTCTGAAATTTAACCCCATGACGGAAATCCTACTCTCAAGATATTCGAGAGTCGTCTAGTTAGGTATACGGTGTTGGAACCACGAAGGTAATTTCGTTATGATATAAGAAAAATGAATATCTATTCTACCGTTGCTGGTGCCTTTGAATTCAGGTGGAAACGTCAGTTTTTTGCGAAATGGGTTTCCCGGAATTACGATGAAAACTGAGACCAAAAAAAACATCTGTTTCTAAAAAAAGAAGAATGAAAAGACGACGATGGACGGACATCCATCCGGAAAAATAAATAACAGCTCATAGCTACTGCTGAGAGTTGATTCCAATATATATAATGCTATCGAAACTGGACGCTGGAAGATGCGATTCTATACGAAACGAGCTGGGTTTTGGCTCTCATGGAATATGACTTCTCTGGTTGGTGTCCGGCTCGAATAATCCGAACACGTATCACTGCGTACATGTATAGATGGATAATTACTCGCAGAGTGTGGGATCGTTATCTACGCCTCAAACTCGGATCGGCTTGTTTGTTGGTCTATAATCAGCCGAATATAAGCCAGGTGAAATCATGCTCATGTATGAGAATATATGCGGGCTGCTAGTGTGCGGCGAGGATGCAGGGTCCACTCAACAAACCCCCAATTCCGAGGAAATTGCTCCGATTCACGATTCCACCCGTCAACCTGGGCGGCTCCTCCCTCGACGGGAATCATGATCATATCTCTATTACTGCAACTAACGTATTTACCGAACGCTGATTTCAGGCTTGTCTCTGCACGCAGGTACAATTATTACTCGTTGTTGAAAATTAATCGTATAAATACACACACACGCGTGTGCAGTGTAACGCGATTACCGTCAACTGATCTAGCGGTGCATCCGGCACTTCATATTACATGCACATTTGAAACGGATTACGTATACATTTTACACCCGGTAAGCTGAACTCCCTTCAAAGTGATCGAGGGAATAGAATCGCTCTGAAAGTCTGTTACTCAAATAATCTGTAACCATATTTCACGTATAAATCCATCAAATTATAGGCACGACGGAACAGTCGTCATCAGTCTTGCAACAATCGGTTGATTTTTCTACTTGCGATTTTCACATCAAGCTTTTCTCACTGCGATATTTTCATGCGATATTCCACGGGAAACGGAAGTCGGAGGTCACATGGGCGCCGGCTCTGTTGGCCGGCGAACGCTTTGAAAACTTGGCTAATTACTACATGATTGGTAATTGCGGAGGTGAGTGCACGGTGAGGTGGTTATAAAAGACGAGACATCGTGTGCAAGAGGAGCTGCAGGTTACGTGGATGACATACCAACATTTTATGACGCGATTCTTTGACGTTCGAAAGGCTCCGGCGTTGCGTTGTGCACGTAAAGATTTCGATCAATGCGGCGGGAGTGAAAACAAAACGAGCAAAGGAATTCGAAAGGGAGAAAAAAATTTCACCCGCTACCAACTCGCTGATTTATGCCGGGGTGAAGTTAAGCTTCCAGCTTAATTCCTCGATGGTATAATTTTTCTCAAGTCAGGCAGGTACGCCGTGTCGCTTCGTCGTAATGATTCTTGATCACTTTGGGTTGTTCGGCGTCATTAAGCCGGGTCGCGATCATTAGGGATCACGGTCCATTAATTTATAAAAAGTTTCCGAATTGCTTCTCACGGTCGAGAGCCGGCCGCCCCTTGCGATGACCCTTATAGACTCTAACGACTTGCCAGCGCAAATTTCACGCGGTGATTCGCCTGAAAGTAGAAGGAACACATATTCTTTATCGTTTAGCGGTGTGCGATGATTAATTCCGTATTGTCGGAACGAATTTATCAAAACGACGACTGCATTTCGCGAAAACTCCATTCTCGAAGGACCTCGAGTAGAAATAATATACCGCGGTTATAAAGCGCAAATGGCTTCGACATTCGATCGCATCAGGGGTTGAACCGGGCAGTGGCAGGTGGCGATGAGGATCCTGGCCGGCTGCTCCTTCTGCTGCTCCAGATCCTCGAGCGAATCCTGCAGGAGAGACCGCCCTGCGGTTCTCCAATGTCCGATAGATAACTGCGTGAAACCGCTTGGTCAGTAGATATTGGGAATTATTACCCTGGCGGTGGTACAGTTCGCCAGAAAACCACCACTCTAGTGCCAAGGAAATGCGCTTTCACCCCGTCTCTTATTTTCCCTTAGCTGGATGGCGGGGGTGGAGGCTGCGTCTTTACGATGGAGAAGGAAAATCCAGTTTGGTACGATTACATGGGAATGAAAAATTCCCCGGTTTAAAACGCTTTGCGATTCTGGTCGCTGCTTGTGAAACACTCGCGGGTATGATGTGCATGGAAGCCGGTGTTGTAACCATAGAAACCGCACCGTTCGTCCGATTCGTCCTCGTCCCTCGGATTTTCCTCCTTTGTACAATAATCCTTGGCACTGGCGTATTGGGTACCTACGCCTCGCACTTGGCAATAATTTTAATGCTCGACCCACGTTCCTGAATCCTTACGCATGTGGGTACCGCTATTACATTCCCCTTCCTGATCCGCGAAAAACCATTCGCGGAACTCGAGTCAATTTAGAAACGTGCTTTTGCGGACGGGAACTGAGATATGGGTGGATGGGATACCTGGAAAAGTCTTTTTGCGTGCTTCGTCAACCTTCCCGGCACTTGAGTTACCTCGAAAATATTGCGAGTAGCAGTGTAAGCAATTTTGCGTCGAACGAATTGCGAATGGGTCTTCGGTAGTGCTGAGAAATCAGAGAAATACATGATTTATAACTCTCGGAATTGTTTGTGAGAGATTCTACAAATACGAGATTGAGGACAAGAAAGTTAAAAACTTAACAGTCGAATTGTAGTTCCATTCAATTCTGAAAGTACTGCAGAAAATCACTTCGAACACCAGGACATGATGTTCGGAAATCGGGAATAAGATTAAAAATAGATGATAAGGTATATAAACCCATAGAGATCGCTCGAGATCAATGTTGTTAACGAATTGAAATCATTTATTCAATTTCCAAGCAAAGGACGTCTACCGGCCGAGTCAAAATGGAAAACGGTTCAACGACAACGTGAGCTTACAGTTTAACAATAAAATCTGAAAAAGGACCGCTTTTACAATAATGTCAGTTGACGCGTAACCTTCTTCATTTTATGACATAAGAAAGCTTTTATACGTCTTTTACCTTAGATTCTTACTAGATCAGATTTCACCTTTTGTAAGAACATGCCACGTACCTATACATATATTCTTGTAACATTATCATCATTCGTGCCTGATGCAGCAGATCGTATTCCTGTAAACCGTAACTCGAACCGTTGCGTTGGCTCGAAAAGAGCAGCATAAAATCCGTCACGTTGTTCGGTTAATCTTGGCAGAGTCATTACCAATTTTTTCCCTCACTTTTCACTCGTCCCTGTCACCCCTGGATGTACCTTCACCCGCCCCTCGCCCCATCCGTCTCGCACACTCTACCCGCACGCTGAGCACTCTGGGTAATGCGCTTCTTGGTACATTAACCTCGGGCGGCACACGTAGGGAGGTTCTGGGTAGCGGAAACCCACCCCTGAACCGGAGGAACGGCGCCCCTCGAAACAATCGGGGGCGCTTTCAGGCCCGAGCAGTCCGCTTCGCTTCTGCTTCTGTATCCACGTGTTCGTATTATGTAAACCGTATGTATTACATGGCCGCGCCCTCCGCCCTGGGCGTCCGAAACGAAATCCTCCCCTCCGTGCGTCGGGGGAACGTTATGTTCCCTCGCAAGTGCCTACATGTGAATAACATGTTTGCGTTAACGGGGTTTAATTGCTCGCGGAAAAAGGATGTCAAAATGAGTGAAAAAACACCTTACCAGTTTGGCTCCTCTTCCACATTGACCGTGATTAAATTCAACGACCATTTCACTGCCGGTGCGGAGATCAGATTAGAAGTGTTCTACCCTTGGCAAGAATTTTAGCGACAATTGTGTGTGCTGTTCGTCTTATCGAAAGAGCAGCGTTTTTATTAGCCGTTGCGATTTGACACTACTTAAAGTAGCTACCTTCGCATTGATTCTTGACTTTACGATCAGCAGGTTTGACAATTTTCATGAACGTCTACGTGAAGACAGCGTCGATTAACAATGGGAGAAAAACGGAATAAAAAAAATTTACACCATTGGGGTTATCGATAATCGACTATCGTATCGCAAGTGACAGGCCGTCGATTTAACGTTAAACATGCGATTAATCTCCCTTTTCCGTAGGGTTGAAGTACATCCTTGTCAATCACTGCGAAATATCCGTTCGCAAAAATCTGCACACGGAGGATGATTATCAACGTATAGATTATCGACTATCGATTATAACAATGACCGTAAAAAATGGAACGGATCCAAGTTGATTAAACGTTCCGGTATTAATCATTTTGCGACAATCGTTCGAATGCAAAATTCTAATCTCCCTGTTCGTTAATTTTATCCGTCAAGTAACAGGGAATAGCGATGTGGGAGATCATTCGTTATTTATGACGCTGCACACGCCTCGGCAGCTTACAATGTCTTCAACGATGCTTTCCGCGGAATTCCTAAAACCGGAGAGTGACAATCTTGGCATATTTATTACACGACTTTATCCCCCGATTTATTTATCCTGCGGCAACTAAGACTAGAAGCTTTCTGAAACCACTCACTGTCACCCTGCAATCGTCTAGTCGTATAAAATCCCGCTGAATCTGCGAAAAAAAAAAAAAAAAAAAAAAAATCAAAGTGAATCGTTTCAATCACGAAAGACTCACAGAAGTTTGCAGAAGTGAACACATCCACACATCCCCGGCACTAGAATCCTCAAGATCAATGTAATAATCGACCTCCACCCCCTATGAACCCCTTAATGAAGTCGGCACCCTCTTACTTCGCGTGGAAAAAATCTGCGAGAAACTCTAACGCGATTAATTTCCACATCAACGGACAACTTTCGGGTTAGATTATTGTTTTGACCGGTCGTAAAAAAAAAAAAAAAAAAATAAAAAAGTGGAATGAATTTGACAAAACACGGACTACCGCATGCTAAGATACAAAAATATTTACCGCAAGTGAAAAATTCTGTGCTTATATTTATAAGGGAAACTCTGAAATTGCGTAACCGACTTCCTTCTTCCACCCCAAGTGAGCAACGCGTTTCTTTCGCCCTTCGAAGGGCCGTTGACGCCGAGAATAGGTAGGTGCACAGGACTCTAAATCGTCGCTTTTGTAGTTCGGATGAAGGGTGGGTCGTGAGGAGAAGGAGACGAAGCGGAGCTCAAGGACCTCGGGGGTTTCGAGGGTTTATTTTCACCCCGTGCATCTCGGGCTCGCTCTGATATTATATGACGCTGCAGGGCTGCAGGATGCTTTGCCGGCTGGCGGAGTCAACGCGGAGAAAACGGTTCGTGCAACCTTCCTATAATCGGGGTGCGAAGATGTGGCGGTGAACCGCAGTAGCCGACGGGGGTGGAAGTCGCGGGGGGACGGAGAAGCTCTAAAAGCAACGTGCAGTCGACCAAAAGGGCTCCCCGTCTACTGGCCGGAGATAAAGTACGAAAGGAGCTGGGGGAGGATAAAGAGGGAAAAGAAAAGAAAAGAGAAGAAAAAAAGAACGGGGGAAGTAAAAGAAGGGAAAGATAAAAAAAAAAAAAGAAGTACGCCAGACCGCGGCACGGGAAAAACTAGCTTCAACCTTCCGCGCGCGCTCGAGCTGCGGAATGGCGAGGGAAAAGTTTTACGCTCCTGACCCATCAGCTCTTCTTCCTTTCGTTTTCCTTCACGTTCAGCATAAGAGAACACGCTGGCGTGTGCTTTGATCGTTGCATCAGTATAGCTTCCAGCTATATGTGTAGGTCGGAGAAAATCCGCGAAGAGGAGAGAGATTTCGAATAACTTTTAAGATATTGTTTAATCCGAAATAATCAAAGAAACCCCCCCCCCCCTCCCGCCCCCAAAAAAAAAGAAAATAAAAAAAGATGGAGGAAAATGCAAATTTCTGGGATAGATAATTAATTATAAATTGTGTTCGAAAATAAGGGAATGTTCATCGATTTGGGTTGATCTATCGGCAATAATTTGAGGGAGGCGGGAAAAAAAGGCAATGTTTGGTAATTATATTGGAAAAATGTGGAGAAAAACGGTGTATATACTTATACAGCTGATTTACAATGTTCGGCGTCGAATATTAATTTGAACTTCTCTCAACACTCCGTCTAAACGGACGCTCGGCTGCTTTCGCAAACCAAACTTCGGCCGAGTTCTGCATAATTGAACATTCTTTCAGGCACTCGGATTGAAGAGTAGAAAAAAAAATATCGAAATAGAGTAAAACGTATACCAAAAAAAAAAAAAAAAACTAGAGATTTCGATTCATTATACGTAGACACAGAATTTCTAGGATCGAAAGAGAAAAGAAAGAGAATTGAAAGGAAAGCTGGCAGAGAGAAAAAAGGAAAGTATATAAGGGGTACGAACGAATGCGCGTGCAGGATCGAAGGTTGGGATATTAATTCAAGCGTTGGGACCTTTTCGTTTTATTTTTATTGGAGAACTTGTATAAGGTTACTCGATGCAGCTCGATATCTATGGTCGGAAGCTTTCGAACCTTTTAATTAGATACTTCCCTGCAATCTGGGGTTTTCAAGTAACTCTGGTCAATTTTAAGATCGAATCTCGGCACGGCGCCAGCTTTATAAGAGAAGTTATTATTACAGGAAGCCACGTGTAGCTGCGTGAGCGAAACTCGATTTCATATTTTAATTACACGCCGTTCATTATACCCTCGATATATAATACAGTGCAATGTATAATCATATAAATCGCGTCGAGAGTATTCGCAGGGCGCCCTGATTTAATAAAAGCTCGAAGAGCGGGGTGCGACTGCATCAATCAAAGCGGAACTAGGCAAGAAGCCCTGCTTAGCATAGGGAGCTCATTTCTGTGAAAAGCCGAGAGCATGGCACCCGACGTCGAAGTTTGGCCGGCTTCTCGGCGGCGAAGACATCGCTTCATCGGGGGTGGTTTTGCCCAGGGTGCCACGGACGCGAGCGAAGGAAGAAGACGAAACCGGCGCCTTTTATTAAAATGTTAAATCCAAGGTTCTCATATCAGCCCCGCGACTCTTCGAGGAGAAACCGCCGATTCGTTTTCTGTCTTCCTCACGTCCCTGTTTTTCAATTTCATTTTTCTATTTTTTCCTCCCTCTTTCGGTTTCCGTCTTTTCTCTATTATTTTTTCACCAATACGTGTATCGCATAGTTTTGCGCTTTATTCGCTGGCGCAGCAGCATCATCCACTTGTATCTATAACGTGGCCTCAAAGGCTGTAACAATGATCGATGGAACGCGAGGCGAAGCTTTCCACTGTCTCCGACGGTCGGGGTGTGTTAAATAAGACTCGGATACCGGGGGTAGTATAAGAAATAAAGCCGTACTTGAGGAAAGAATTTATGTACACGGTATATGTACATCTGCGCATTATACACAGTATATTATTTCGAAAACTGCTGCCTGCGCGTGACTTTATCACTGCGCTAGCAAGAAGAGGGACTCGATCTTCCGTTCTGCAGCCAGTCTTCTTTAAGGGAAATACGGGTAAAATAGCTTGTGGACTGATTTTACCAGTCAGCAAAACAACTTGTTTCTGTATACGGGAAAAGCCACCTCCCTCATCTCACTATCTTACCGCTGCTGATGTCGCGAACACTCGTTTCTCACCGCAACGTCAAAACGGCCCGTAAACGCGGCTAATCAATTCCGCTTTTTACTCTCCATCCCGGAACACAACGGATTCCATGCTTCCGTCGAATGAAAAAGAGGTGAGCATTTATCAATGGCTGCAAGGCTGACGTGACTTGATGGCCAAGAATTGGTACGTTTGAAAAATCGAAATTTCGGTTTTTTGTAGGTTCGGTGCTTCTTTTTTTATACAATTTGAAAGAATAATCCAGTCCCACGACGTTTCGTTAATTCGACACGCGGCAAAACGAAACCGTCAACGAAGTATCTTTAAATGATGAGGAGCATCCGCTATCCGAGCTTGATTTCCAACGTCGGGGCGAGGCTGAAGTACCGAATTTCCAAAGTTCCAAACGCACCTAATTCCGAATTATTTGGTAGCGAAATTTGTCGTAAAGAAATCAAACTTTTTCGGAACAAGAGAGTTTCGAATGGTCGAAAACCCGACGGTTCTAAGTTCTAAAATGCAAAATTTTGAAAATTCAAGTTCCGATAAAGCAAACTTCCGAAAATTAAAATATACACACACAGCGTAGTTCACTCAATGAGTGGGTCTAAAAAATGAGAAAAACCCAAAATCTACCAGGATTCCGACCGTAATAATAGCGAAAATCAAAAACAAAGAAAGATCAAAGTGGTGAAATATTTCCAAGCCAAGAATCAACGGAACTGAAAATCTTTAATCACTAAGAATTTCGATGTTTCAGTTTTTGAAATTTTCTCATTTTCGCACTTTTAGAACTTTCCTTTTCCCTTTTCCTTTGCAGCTTTTCCGTTCTTCCAGAATTTCAAACCCGCCCTCCAACGTCCTCATTCACCCTAACGCCGAATGTAACTCTTCCGTTCACCGTATCTCGTCGAGGCGAAAATCGCTCACCGGAAGGAGATACGATTTTAAAGAAGAGGGCTCGACGAGTGGAAGTCCGCGATAGGGAATGACCGCTTCGTTTTCGAGGGTGCGGAAGTTCGGCGACTAATTACACCCCGGACGACGTAACACCGGCGGGCAAAGCAGCGCCGAGACTTCATTACTATTGCCACTTGCCAACTCCACTCGACGCGAGGTAGAGGTCCCCCCCCCCTCTATTACTCTCTCTCTCTCTCTTCTGTTGTAAGCTGACGAAGCTGAAACGCCTCGTTAAGAATTGCGGGAGTCAACGGTTGCCGTGCAGCAAATTTTCTAATTAGTGTAACAAGCCTCACGCGAGCAGCTCGGAGTACAGCGATCGATTCTCAGAGCTTGGCGAGTGTAACATGTCATCTTGGCGAGACCCAATTTACGCTGTTATTCACAGTTTTGAATAATCAGGTACGGGTTTTCAAAGCTGTCAAGCATACTTTCTTGAGCGTTAAATTTTTTGCAAATTGTGAAAATAAATGTAAAAAAAAAAAGGAAAAACAGTGAAACTCTTGTTGACAGTTTTTAGATAGTTGATATTAATTTGCATCCATCTTACCTTGATCACGGATCATTCACAGCGCTTGGCTATGTAATCATAATATGAATACAGCAAGCTGAAGAAGCTTTTTCTAGTCAAGGGGATCACTATTGTAACTGTAAATTGGGTGAGTTTTTTTGAACAGAAAGGAAGATGGCGTATATTATACATACATATAGATATCTGGTTCCCGGATGAACACAGGGCGGGGAACTTAGCAGGCTGGATCCTACAGGACGAATTTAAGTCGACCTGGCGAATTTACATGCCCGCGACTTGTTCATGAATTTGATATGAGACTGCAACTTCGAATCAGTTCACGTGGACGAAGCCGAGGATCTTCTCTTTGTATGCGTGTATGAATTTGGGCATAAATTTCCACCGCACTGCCAGACTTTATGGTCGACGGGTTAAACAACTTGACCCAGGAGCTACATATCTCAGGCCTATAGGTGTACCGCTGGCTCTCATCTTTGCATACACCGGCTGTGTAATTTATGCCCAGCTCGCCCCAGACCCCGAAGACTCTTGTATCTGATACCACCCGCTCTGATAGGTCTACCCTATTGATAGTTGTCGCAAGCTAGAGGCGAGCAACCCGATGCCAGAGAGGCCTTCCCGCAATTTGCGGAAACGCGATATCCTTGGTCTATCCGCGCTGCCAATTAGTGCAACTCGATGCTGACGCGGTCCTGAATGTTTGATCACCCGCCGCAGCATTAGCATTACCAATCAACGACACTGCCAAACCGACCTACAAGCTGCTCTAAAAACGTGCCTTGCATTTCTATGTCACAGCTTCTGTGCCTGTCGAACGAGACGCGTTTCTTTTTTTTTTTTTTTTTAGTGAAAAACTAGAGGAGGTTACCGTCGCCCAGATCCTGTACACCCAGATCCCTGAGGAAGATCGACGATCATCGACAACGTCGCGGGTTTGTAGCCTTACTTTTCGTCTATGTCCTCAGGAAATGCGCGCTACGTTTCCCTGCAACGTTTTGGTCTGCGTGAGATAGCCGGGCGAGTTCTCACCCTGCGGTTTGGGGTCGAAGCGAGGTTCCCGTGGGAGATATCTGCGGCTGGAGGGCAGGCAAAGCGGAGCCCGCAGGGGGGCGTCGGCAGAGGTCGAAGGCTGCATTGCTCTGGCGTAAAACTGACCACGCGGTCGGTGCGGCTGCCCTGCGGTTTCCATGGCTGCACAGAGCGGGCATTACGTGCCGGAGACGCCGTTGGTTCTCGAAAAATCGGATCGAATTTGCCGGCCGAAGGTTGAATCTACGGTTTTGCCCTTTTCGAAGGTTCTTCGTGATTCGTTCCTATCCTTCGTTATACCGGATGGAATGAAGGTCTGAAGCCTAGATTTTACCAACGGAAACGGAAACTCGGACTGGAATTCAATTTTTGGTATTATTTTATTTTATTATATTCTGCACATTGAAGGAAAATTATTTCGAGCTTGTTTCAGATAGTTTTGAGATGAAAGTGCAGCATTGAACATCTTTTGAAGATTTTCTGAACGGATTACCTGATAAGCAATGTATGACCCATCACGTGACGACCATATGAAAATGATAATTTGATGAATTTTTATAACTTCTCTAAACTAATTTGCGATGGTAATAAAATTCGCGGGTATTCAAATTCGAAAACTCTGCTTATTATGTCAAAAATTTTCAAGTTAATCGTGTCGAGAGATGAAAACCTCGGAAGTAAAGTGGCGAGTATAGACAGAGAGGATCGTGTTATATCCCTGTTCTACGTGATATCGACGGGGTCTTCCGGAAGTCCGGCGACGCCACAAGTTTGATTGGGTAAGATTGCCGCCTGCGCGATGTACCTCCTGTACAGTAGCGTTCCTCATTCTACCTGCGCAATATAAAGGAGGAGCGAGGATGTGAGAGGGCGAGGAAATCAAGTTTGTCAACTTTGATCATGGGAGTACGTCACATAGACGGAGCTGTTCAGCCTGGCTTGTGTGCATCGAACGATGCTGCGAAGGTGGGATCCACCATCCAATCGGTGTGTCTCTCAGTCCCCGACGTAACGGTAATTTGATTCTGTCGGAAAACAAGAGAGGGAGAAAAAAAGAAGAGAAATTCTTTCGCTGCAACAGCAAAGTTTTTACCAATAATTAAATGAAAAATTATTACACGAGGATGTGTTAACACCTTTTCAAACTACTTCAACGTCAGGTCATTAGTCGCGATGGAATTGATTAACCGATGAGCCTTTGGTTGATCGCTCGATTTTATCGGGGACCAACGAGTCACTGAAACTTAGCGTGTAATGACGCGTGGTTTTTCGTATGTCCGAAGAGGATGAATGAACTAAATACATTTGAAATGTTTAACAATTTGAAAGATGTTAAGCGCTGGAGTAAAATTTTCCTGTAAGCTTAAGATGGTGAATTTTTTCACACACCGATGAATTCATTCATCATATTCCGCAGCCGTTTCTCCAAGACTTGATGTTGAAATGAAAGTGTGACAGAATTGTATGACCATGTAATTTGGAAAGGGATTTATCGATTGCGCAAGTCGAGGAGATGAGACCGCAATTCGTTCTTCTTTTGAACCTTGACGAAGGAGATCAAAGAATATTTAATGGTGGATTTTAATTAACGAGAGCTCAAGCTCGAGAGTTTTATCCGATCCTCGTAACGGGTTCAACGTGACACGCAACGTGCGGAACACGTGCGACGGAAACGATGAGTATCGCGGTGCAGTAATTCAACTTCAGAATGGCGGATCATACGCAGCGGATATACAGATCCGGGTTAACGTAGAGCGAAGGGAAGTCTGGAAGGCCCGGGTCTTGATTAATTTCCGTTTGCCTAGATACACCCAGGCTTCGGTAATCTCGAGTTGATTGATCCAGAGGCCATCGAATGAAACGAAAAAATTCCTCAATCAGCGCGCACGGGAATAAATAAACGGAAGGAAAGGAATGAAAATGGAGGGTGGCAGGGGGATGAAATAGCAAGAAGAAAAAGAAAAATTTCAATTACCCGGATGTCCGTGGGAGAAAAAAGGGGGATATACGAACTGTATGATTGTCGGGATAATGAAATCAGCCGCTGAAGCTCCGCCGGCAGGCGTCGAACAGATTGAAACTGCAGTCCTTGACGCAGGATACGCAACGCACCCTTACTGACGCAGCTTCCTCCCTCTCACCTCCACGCCGTATCTATTAACGCTATCACGAAACATCCCGTTGGCTGCAGGTTCGACTCGCCCGTCGGCGGAATCACAGGGGAAACAGCCAACTCTCCTGATTCTCGAGAGATCAAATTTACCTCACGCAAGGGTAGCAACGCTCTCTGATATCCTACCCCAATAGCCCAACATTTCGTAGATCGTTCAGATACACTGCGAATTTTATTATCGGAAGAAGAACATACATCCAGCCTTCGCCAAAGTTTGTTACAGGTACAAATAATGCACTTGCATTCACGATGTTTTTGAGACCTTTTGGTCCGAAATCTCATCTCAATCGGTCAAGTAATAATTCCCCCGTGACATTCGATGTAGCAGACAAAATTGTTCCCGCGTTTACGTGAGACATCACACATCGAGCCTGAGAGGGGTGGGTTGAAAAAGCTGAGTTATACGGTTGGCGGAAAAACGCAAGGGTGAGATTGGAGGAAAGAGAATGTGGATAAAGTTTGAATGACTGACGGGAGGGCGGTGGATGGGGCATGGGAAGATGGCGGGCCAGGGTGGTTATTCGAATTGAATGTGACGTGGGCTGAAGGCCGAGGACCGAGGGTTGAAACCCGAATGTGCGACTTTCACCACGCTTGTCAACTTTCGCTCTCCCAACCCTTCCTCAATTTCCATTTACCCACGTGTACCTGTCCCTAACTTCATGGTGTGAGTGTTACAGCTGCGTGTGCTGATTACAAATGTGGATCGGCACTGATCCGGATGTCGGACTGGATGTGTCATTTTACTGATTAAGAAAACCACCATTCTCGACAAATGAAGGGTGTACGGTGAGCGGATGTTATAAAAAAGAAATGCTGATTGTAGCGTCGGAAAACTTTCCAACATGGAAGACTTCCGTTATTCTAGATGAAAACTATGAAAAGAAATAAGGATTGGAGGATAAAATATGGAACGGAATAAATTTGTCTAAATACTCAATAGAGCCAAGAGAAATTGTTGCAATTTATTGGCTCACGGGGGAAAATCCGCTAAGACATAAAAACCCGTTATTACTACAATAGTAAAGTCGTGTCAAGAGTATATGAGGTGTTAGTGTACGATCAATGCTTGTGTCTCGCAAGTGGAGAGCTGCCGTGAGATTCAGAGGCCGAAGGCGCGAATCTACGGAGGTTCGATCGGCTGGCGAAAAGCTACCATTTAAATTGGAGAGGAGAGGAAGAGAACAAGAGAGTTCCGAGCGCGACTGGAATGGCCGGAGACTCGAATCAGACTGACTAACCGAGCGTCGATTCCCGGTCAGTTATTTATTCTTCCAACGATCAGCGCCATCTTTGCGGCTAACGATGATCCAGCCAATCGCTTACCCCCGCGATCGCGCTTAAACTTACCGCGGCTTGTTGGTAGCGGTACGATCGGTAGAGATTTCGGGTATCAGATGGGGTAGAAAGTACGCGTGGACATGGGAGGGTAAGGATTGGTACGGTCTGAACACTGATACTTGATGCGTATGATGAGATTATCGTAAATCTTGTGAATCTTGCGATGAGATGACTCATAGAGACAGAAATCTCGATGACACAATCGACGCACGATACGTTATTTATACAGAGACATTCGAGGTATTTTATAACCGGAAAAGTTCCACGGTTATAAATCATGATCCAGTCGCTGTATAATATATAACATAACCGCTTGCCGGAATACTTGGCGTTAACTTCGCCGAGTATCTCTAGCCTTTGGCGACCAGACTTCCATAATTAATGAATTAGCAAAACTCGTGACAAAGTTTCCTCCGCCCACACGGTATATATCCTTATTAAATTCTGTCAAGTTATACGAACGCCGACGCCCGGAATTGGAATTCCGTACAATCGGCTTAACCCCAGCAATTTTTATCATAAATTAGGTCTGATTTTTAAGAAAAATTGAGCCAAGTTTTCTTCTTCAATAAGTAATTCAAATCGCAACCGTAATACGTCGGTAATTAACAATAAGAATTCTCTAATGCGGGACTCGGAGCTGCCGAATCAAAAACTGGTTTTCCGGTATTTTCCAACTCCTCGAGAAGCGCGTCAACTGTTGCAGGGCATTTTATATTCCCCTTCACACTTTCGCAGCGGGTTATAAATGCACTCGGTGAACCCCGCGGCTACCCTCGGGTGGGTATATATTTCGCAACAAATTGCATCCCCGACAAAAGATGCACCGGCGTGGGCACGACGGGTTGTGCAATTATTTGCCTGTCATGACTCATACACCGCAAGCTGACGTCGATGCTTCCGCGGTTTACATACTGCATCGAAACATCGAGTGCATGCCTTGCATCCTAGAGTGTTTCAGCTTTGCATAGTAAGAAAAAAAAGAGCCTGAATAAAAAATAAACACGCAAAAACAACTGTCCGAAGTACCACCGTATAAAAGTCAATCTCTATCAAGTTGATATGAGGAATTTTTGGCCTTCATTTGCCCAGAGCTTTTCCATTTCCGACCAGTGGATCAAATTTTTTTCGGTTCAATTAACCCGTGGCGTTCTATTAGCGAGGTAAAGTTTTGGATAATTACTGCGAGGGAGTTAAGTATTGGATTAGGAAACGGGTCGCTATTTAATTACGTAGGTTTCCCCAAATTTCATTTGATAAGTACACTTAGGAGCGTAAATAATTGTGTAGCGAGTTTGTTTCTCGCGCTTTTGGAGTAAATAGCATGATTAGTGGTATCAAAACCGGTCGAAATATTTTATTTGGATGATGATGCCGATGGCATGGAACTAGATGTGTAGGTGTATTATGGGAGAGAATGAAAATGAATGAATTCCGTGAAAGCACCTTGTCAATATGTAAACTGTGCCGAGATATATGTGTATGTATATACCTTCGACACACCGGCGTTCGTTTTCTGCACACACCTATATCGTTCGCGATAAGCCGAAGCCTCAGGGACACATCCAACCCCTTCTACCCCCGCACCGTTTCGCTGTCAATATTCAAATAGTCTCCGACAAAAAAGCACTCAAAATAATTTTCTGCCGTTGATCGTCGCCAACGATTCGCTTCACGCGAATAAGAGATGCCTGCAAATGTATAGACAAAAAAGTTGGACAACATTGTTTTACTACCTGTTCGAATACAGGATTATTTACCAGCCGAATCGTAGTCGTTAAAATACAAGCTTTGATTACTTAGGTAGATACAATTTTCGGTTTACATGGTTAGTGATGAAAATATCACGGAATGAAGACTAAGTGAGTTTTGACTTTAGACGAAAAATTGAGAACGGAAGCAAGTGTCTCTTGTACGAGTAGGAATTTTCCTGGATTTAGAATATGTACATCCGATGGCAAAAGCCTTGAGATATTATGATTTAGGGGTTGAAACGTAGGGTGGCGTTAGGCTGAACGCAGGTTGTCCGATGCGATGATATAGACGGCAGAGCGGGGTCGGCTGCTTGATATTCAAAACCAACCCTTACCAACTAATAGCCGTAAATCTTGCCCCTATTTACCGCAGGGGAGGGTGGCCAACATTGGGGCCACCTGCACATATCGACTCAAAACCGGCCGCGCGACTAACTCGGTGGAAAATGTGCCGGACTGATAACGAGCCCCAATAGCTAATTGGCCCCGTGAATTTACATTCACGTATAGTTTCGCCGCGTTTATATAGATCGTGAATCATTTTTATGCCGGCTGACGGTAGTTTATTTCTCGAAAATAACGGGCTCGGTTATCACAACATTATTGCAAGCTTGAGAGCCGCGCGGGGGAAAAAGAAGCGAATAATATCTGCAGCGGCCATATTAACTTCTTCTGAAAGCTTAAAGCTCGAGCTCCTCTCCTGCAGCTGTATCTCAGAATTCCTCGAGTTCTTCTCCTTTTATACGTATTAATGCTTTATACACTCGAGGATGAATTTTACTTCAATTCTTTTGTGCCGGTAACCTACACAAACAGACACAGAGTTGTGTGTTAAGTCACTGAAGTCGACTCGGTCATAAAATCTTACTCCGCGAATTCCTAAAGCCACCCACGTGCCCCCCTCTCCCTACTTTTCGGGAGGATAAATGGGATGAATTAAAGTCTTACACATTTTGTTTGCTATTGTTGCGTCCAGGCATGACCATTGCGACATGTGACAAATAACGCCATTTCCGAGAATTGTAAAAATTGGAAAGTAATGTAAAATCAACACTTCTGCTTGATTTTGGAAGTGAAAGCAGTAGATAAATAAGCCCGAGAATTGGTCTCCGCGGATTTAAACGGAGGTGAAATCGTGTAGAGACGCACCTTTTGATAGATGAAAGAAGCAGCGCCGAGTTCACACCATTGGCATTGTGGCGATGAGATGTTTCATTCGATTTGCGCGAGTACACAGCCTCCGTATACACGTTATACCAACATAAATACTGCACGCATTGGAGATTAAATTCTGTTTGATAACGATAACGCAACTGTCGTCGTTTCCACGATTTCGATCAGCAAAAAACTGCTCGTCATTTCTGTTTGGGAAAAAAATGCGACGAACTGTTTGATTTTGATTCGCGCATACAGGACATTCGGGTTGTATTTTTACGCTACGCGGACGTGCGTCGCGATTTTGTTTGCATTTGAAATCGATACCTTTTCACGTGAGTTGTTTAACAACGTTAACATTCATTGTTTTGATTAATACCGTCAGCGAATTTTGCATGGGTTTAAATGAGCCCAATTTGGTACACTGCGGGCAAACCTGCGTCCAAATTTGATTCCATTATTTAAATGCATAGAATTTTTGATTCAACTTCCATACTCCAGCGTGGAAATCGAGTATTGTTAAGGTTTCCGTTGCACCTATTTTCAACGGTGCGTATATGCGGGGATTCCTGAAAGGGTTTTTAATTATCATCTGTTATCCTTTATTAAGTGTACGTGGCGTAATATACTGCAGCAAAATATCGAGTCGATATAACGCTGCTAACAACATTGGACCAACTATTTTACGTCTTTATTGGACGCTGCTGGCGAGAATTACGCTCTAATTGGCAGCACGGAATTTCTTTCATATTCCACTGCCGATGGGTCAATACAAAGGACCGATTAATTCCACGGATACAATATTCCGTCGGTAGAAATTGAAACGGTGGAAATATTTTCAAACCAAACATGTCTCTGCGAACGACGCTCGGCTGTTTGACAAATCGAGTTTCAGCTGCAGTATATGGATATGATACCTACGATTACCCGTTTGCACTGCGGATGCAAATCGATTCCTGTAATTCCATTCTCTACGTTCCGTCTGAAACGGCTAGTAGGTTATTCTGAAATCAAGCCATTCCCGTGTGCTCTGGTAGTAGAAGTTAAATTAATTAATCGGCCATCTAGAGACGCGCGAACAAACGCAGTTAAGCCAGGAATTCACACGATCTTCAAATTCTAATAAATCCCCCGATTGCATTTATTAATTACACCGGTATTGTAGAGCGATGATTTAGAAACCTCGGCAAAAGTCGTATAAATTGGCAAAAATACGACGAAGTTTCAAAAGTAGGAAAAAAATTTTTTCCCTGATCTAGAAAAAAAAACAACAAATATTTCTAGTTATTAGTTTCAATGTGTCTTGCGAGAGTTTAGCATCTTAAAATAAGTAATCACTTTTCTATCCTTACGGAAAAAACGCCCAACTTAGGTGTTAATTCGTAACCTTAAAATTTTTGCATCATGCATCATCTATGAGTTAAGAGTTTTTTCCGTGAGGGTGTTACTGATGTGTATAGAAAGCATTATGAGCGAAGCGCTCAAATTCCGTTAGATATTATCAGCAAATTGACAATATCCCGGAATACCGAACGGAGAAACAATGTTGCTCGAGTCGGGCAGGCAGTGGCAGCATCGACGGGGTCGTTAATAACTCGGACAGGGTGAGCAACCGCAGGGTGCAGCAGGGCGGAGAATGTGCCTAATTATTCATGCCCATAATTAAAATGACACCGGCGACCGCAATCAATTAATAAGCGCGGAATCTCCGCTCGGCTGTAGGGCTACAGCTTACGGGCCTTGAGGCCCGACGGGGGTGGTTTCATTGATAAATACCGACGGGGGTTGAGGGGGATCAGGGGGGTTGCGACGTCGCTTTATCGATAGGCGGGTGTAATTAAACCCAGCGGTGATCGAAGAATCGAACCGCATTCGCGTCAGGTGCATCGTTCGATCCACACTCAGCTTCTCGATCCCCCGTTAATCTCAGCAATAATCTCACCGCGCTGTCGGAATCGGAATTTCCATCTTCGATTCTCCGCGTCGTGATGGGGACAAAAACGCGTTCGAAATTTAAAAAAGCAAACGGCATGAGGCTTTTTGCGGCTCGGATTAACACTGGGCGCAATTCGAGGCGGCATTATTAACGCCGCTGCAAGTCCAACTTGCGATAACAAGTTCTTATTAAGAGGAAGTCTCTTGTGTCAGAAGCTCAAACTCTGACTCACCACGCCGCCGTTTCGAAGCACAGTGCAAAAAGAAACTTGGAAAGGATCAAGGAATCGGGGGAAAAAATTAAACCACGTTCGATAATCTCACTGATTATGAGATATTTAATTGCCTCGGCTTTGGCCTCAACCCTGCGTCGCGACGCCCGTGCACCGGAAATTCGAATTGATCAGTGGAGTCTACGGAAGGTTCTTGAACACGAATTTCGACGTTTGGAAACGAATGAAAAAAAATATTGTGGAAAGAATTTTATGTTCCTGTTCCGATTTGAGTCTCATCGTCCTAGCTTTGCTGCTTTTCGATTTTCTCCTCGATAATTCAATCTTCCGATTGACACATTCCTAACCATTTTTTACGGGGTTTTTGGGGGAAAACTTCCTCCACAGTGAGTTTCTGCGTTGCCGGAAGTAGCTTTATTAGCCGCGACGGTTAGTCGAGGATCTTACAGGAAGAGCGCGCTCCTGACTTAATCAAGTTATCAGTTAATTGACTGTAACTCATATTGACCGTGGAGCCAATTTGCCAATAATTAACTTATTACGGCTTAACTCGGCCAGGCGAGGAAATCCGGTTTTATTCCGCGACGGCTGATTCTTACATCGATCGAAAGCCGAGAGTCGGACAAGTTGAATACAGCAGGGACGGTTCAGATACAGATATACAGTCGATGGGAAAGTTGGGGGCGATAATTAGCGACTTTGGTGTATCGTATTGAGCATTATCGAACCGGCTTGGAGTTCAGGAGGCATTAACAGCTTAATCCTTCTTCTTCTTCTTCTTCTTCTTCCTCTTCTTTCCAAGCACCGCGGTTCGTTTTTTCCCCTGCTCAACCCCTTCTTTTCGCAAGAATTGGTAAAAAGATATATAAGGGGCGGGTACAAATTGAAACTTGAATCGAGCTTTCGTTTGAAAAGTGATTGATCATCCTCGAGAGTCTAGAAACGACCAAAGTTTGTTATAAGAACCCTTGAACGGGACTTAGAAATATATACCTATACCATCTACGTTCCGCAGGAGGGGGGAATAGTCATCGCAGCTTATACTAGGTATATAGCTGTGTAAATGTATGTATATATACAACGAACACAGAACCCATGCCCGCATATAACATTGTATACACTTGCGAACGAACGAGAGACGCGAGTGCTCAATTCTGAGGCTGGCAGTTGACTTGCAAAAAAAGTTATTTACCCTTCGTGGAAGAGGCCGGGCTGCTAGGGTCGAGGGGCTTCCACCCCCGACGGCAAATATTTGCCCTAAGATTGGGGTGAAAACGGGTTGGGGATGGCAACGAACAAATAAAACGGAATATACGAAACGTGTGAAGAAAATAAACACTTCTAAGATAAAAGGAAATCGAGATGTGTCAGGCACGGATCTACTTTCAATAAGCGAGATTCGCTCGCTCTGTCTCGCGTTGAGTCGACTCGGCAAAAATAGCAATAACCCATATCACCCTCGAGTTTCATTCATTCTATTTTACTCGACCCTAGGGTGAGAAAGAAAATTACAACGGAGCTGAACGGACGTCGCATAAAATCCGCGAAGCACGACAGCTGAGCGAAGTGAATTGCGTGTAACAGATTCATCTTTGCCAATAACTCAATTCTCTCCCACCATCTATGCGGTTTTGCTTTTGCAAAAAACAAAAACGACACGTTTTTTCCGGTCATTATTCGACCTCCATTTCGTCCACCGCCATTTATTATTCTCAAGGTATTCAAAACAGTCAAAAAGTGTCTCGTATACCGATTAAGACTCGATTGAAAATTGCCATTCCACCAATTCTCGGAAATGTTCTCTGACGAGTTTCTACATTTCTTGTCCTACAATCAGCAAGAATCAACATGAAACTGTTTTACTGACCACGGGACGTAGTCCGGCGTTTCTCGTCCTTTGGACCCTACGAAGACGTTTCTTGCCAGATTTCACGAGCTCGTCGGATCCTCGAAGTCACGGAAATGCTGCCCTTCCGCATTAGAGGCTCTGAAACACGTGTATCACTAACTAGAACTAATTGGTAAACAGTCTGAGAAACGCTCGCCTAATCCATATCATTTCCAACCCTACCGTGCCGGCGCAAACATGACGTTTGGATTAGCAACAGTTACCCGAAAACCCAGAGACAATTGCGAAACGTGTTTGGTTAAGTTTCCGCATTCCGTTCCCTTACTGATTCCACTTGCAAAAGTTTGCGTTCCTCTAATCAGTTGATTCACATTCCAGCTACCTCACATTTCTTTTTGCTGATTGAAAAGTCCGCGTTTTCCGAATTAAGCAGCGTTTTACGGAATTCACCTCTTTCTTTCCGATTATACTCCCCCCCCCCCCCCCCCCCCCAAAATACGATGTACCGAGCTCGATTACTTTCTGCCAAAGAAAAGGAGGAGTTCGCTGCTTTTACTCTGCCAAATGGTTTTCCGTTATATGTACATTGTACGAAATATTTCTCAGCATACGAATAGCAAATAAATCAGCGGCTTCCGGTAATTTCTTGTGAAATGAGATTTATTATTATTCACAAAATTGTTCTCACGGTAAAGATTTCTTTTATTTCAAAAAGACAAAAATTGTCACTGCAGGTGAGAAAGCGCTGAGCAATTTTCAACTTTGCAAATCCGAAAGGCATTAATTTTTATTCCCCTGCATTAACGGTCGGGTTTAAAAGTGGAATTTCTGCTTTTGACACCGCTGAAAAGGTGTGAAAATATTCCTAAGCGACACAACAAGTGATCCATGCTATATATATATATATATATATATATATATATATATATATATATATATATGGGTAACCGGGAAGTTTTACTGGAGGGTAGATCCTGACGATGCCTATAAAGATATACGAAAGTGATGGTCGGAGGGGCGGCAGGTTGGAAAGTGTAATATTCGAGATAAACAACTTGAAAATCGATCCCCCGGTGATATTCGGCGGCAAGTTAGGCGCGGCGGAAAATTCTCCATTATGTGCCCGATTTTCCCGAGTCGTAGTAAAAATGCTTCGTCCTAGACTCGGCCGAGGACTCGAGTGTCTGATGTGGAATAGGCAGGATCCGAATAATGCAAATGAACGGTTTTCCCCTCACCCTTCGCTGAGGTGAAAAAAATATCCGATATCTGA
Source organism: Diprion similis (assembly GCF_021155765.1). Lineage (NCBI taxonomy): Eukaryota > Metazoa > Arthropoda > Insecta > Hymenoptera > Diprionidae > Diprion > Diprion similis. The sequence goes on from NC_060108.1 coordinate 24,015,265, forward strand.
AGACGAGATTGATCTTGAACCTGATTCCGAAACGGCGCGATTTCGCCGTAAGCTCGGCTTGACGCTTATGCAAATTTCGAGTTCACCTTCTTCTTTATATACGTCAGCTCAGCTTCGCTCACGACGAGTCGACGGTCGGATGCGGCTTTCTTCCTGCGGACGGGGGTGAAAGTCGAGCTTTCCGTTTGCTGTAGGGAGCTTTTTGCTGCCCCCGGTTTATTGGCTCGTTTCGAGACGGAATTAAAATCGCAACAATTTATATTCAGCTCGCACAACGACTGATGAACGAATGACTGATTCCATCGATTGATAGCCCGCCGTTTGAAAGGCAGTTTCCTGGAAATTTTATCGGAAATTACTTAGCCCCACGCTGAAAAAGTCCGGACGAATGTATCCCGCCTATTTTTTCTCCACTCTGCGATTTTTGAATCATCTTTCTCTTCTTATTTCGATTTCGACACACAGTCACCAATCAGAGACCATCGAATCTGTTTTCACAAATATGCAATGAAGAAATAATAATTTTATCCTCATTTCAAATACGTTGAGTTATTTTATGTATTTTTTGATCCCTCTTCTTCACCTTTCAACTCTGAATACTTTTCCCACAAATGCCATACAAGCTGGCAGCTTAAAGTAATTTTATGGTTTATTTACGCAAGCTTGTATAAATAAAGATGTTGACCGATAATAATTGCTCTGTACCGCGATACTAGGTCAACAATTGAGAATAAGAAGCTGTTTCGCAAGGGTGAGAGAAAGTAAAAAAAGAAGAAAAAACACGAACATGGTGATTTTGTTTTATTTTTTAGCGGTGTTTCATTTTCTTTTTTTTTTTATTCTTTTTTTTTTATATACCGTTACGTGTGTACCTGCGGCTTGTGTATACATTTGTGTAGCGAATACGCCGAGGGTGAAACCAGCAAACGCGGAAACAGGGGTTCGTGGAAAAGAGAGAAGAAAAACAAGGGAAGAAACGAGAATAGAAGTTATCAAATAAGAAAAACACAATTAATGAGAGAGTAGAACAAATAACTGAGATGCGTTGGCATTTAAACCACAGATTGACTGTAACGAAGATTTTAACATTTCAAGTTTAAATCAGCTTTGTATATTATAACTTTCCGCGACAAATGATAAACAAATAAATTACAAATCACACCTTCAAATGTGACGCATCAGCAAAATTTTTACTTCTCATAATAAACCGACGATTGAATTATATTAATTATATTTACTGAATGTAAGATTGCAATTAACTGTGCAAACATAAAATAAGATGGCGAGAAAAACATTCCCGACCAAAATGTTCGAGATTTTTTTTTATTTCTGAACCCATACTAATAAAAATGTATTTGAAAAATATTCAAACATTTTTAACGTCAAGATGAAATTGAGTATCTGGTATTCGTTTTGATGTTTTCAAAAAAATTGTTTTCAACTTGTATAACGGAGTAATTTCCCAGCTTGTCAAGTTTCCCATAACCGTAAAACAGTAGGCCTGATAGATAGTCGGTATAGGGTTATAAATATCCCGACGAGATAATTACACGGAGCGTCGGTCTGCAATAAAATACTAAACAATGTATGTTTTTTTTTTTTGTTTTTTTCTTTTTTCGTTTTTTGTTACCAACGACTGTATTAATAATGTAGCGAACAGATTTACATCGGGGGTTTCGGGGCAAAAAATAGCTCTTCGCCGTGGACCGAGATGGATAGCAGTTTCCCCTCTTTCCACCCTCGATCCTCTCGTCCCAAATCCCTCTCACCCCATGGCTCACCCCAGGCTGCAAGGCGACTATACGCCTCGTCGCTCGGCTATATACTCGGCCTGGAAACCAAAGACCTGTATTATATTGTAAGTCCATTAGGGTTTTTGTCATATCTTTCGGGGGTGCTTTTTTATTTTTCCTTTGGAAGAAGGGAAGGAAGTAAGGAAACTCCGGTAGAACTCACGCCGCGCGATACAGACGTCCGTGAAAACGGATGTCACTACCTGCAAAATTACCCTCGTTAGGTCGGCGATACGCCAGAGAGGAAACGGAAGTCGACAAGATCGCAACACGCATTTTTTTTCTTATACGCTCATCAATCTCATCATGCAATTCTGACGTCACTTATATGTTCCAGGACTCTCTCTGGGCGGCGGTCTCTTCGTCCTCGCTTCCGCTCTCTCGGACGCATCCCTCGAGCTGCCCCGGAAGTACAACATCTTCCCCTCGACCTCCAGGTCGCAGTTCGACGAGAACGGTCTTCCTCAGTACCAGTACGGCTGGTGCCTCCAGCTTTCCGGCCTCGCCCTGATCCTCGCCGAAGTTGCAGCGCTGCTGACGGTTTCCGGTTACATGGCGCGTTTTCCTACCGTCGAGGACATGGTGAGAGACATTGCATTTTTACGCATGGGAACAGATGGTGTCGAGCGTTTTCCGCCACATGTGCAGATCCAAAATTCGCGATGAACCGCTCGACACCCTAACTGCGTTAACTGCCGTGTTCCATGTTCCACGAATGGTATCGATCATTATCGAGGGCGCTATTCGGTCGGTTAGCAGCGTGCCATAATCCGTCGCGAAATTCGATTTCCAGTTTCGACCAGCCTGCGCCAAGCCAGGGTCGACTAATAACCGGCTTAAATCGGTGGTCCGAGTGTGCAGTCGCGTTATGAAACTCGAATGAGACAAAAAAAGCTGGTGCTTGAAACTGGCGCAACGTCACGTGACCTGGATTGGCTCGCGGTTATCGATGCTTCAAAAAAACTTGACAAACCCCATGCAGAGGGTGAAGTGGCAGCTTGTGTAAGCAATGCCATGGGGTGAGGTGACCATTCGAAAAATTCAAAGTTTCACTTTGTTCTCCAGGTTCGGGTCATGGTACCAGGGGCTGAACGGAAGCTTCGGGAACAGCGAGGCCTCAGCTCTGAGTACCTCGTTAGAGCTCACCAAAAGTCTCCTGGACCACCGCAGAGTTGCGGATTTCACCAGGCAACAAAAGGTGAGCTCAAATTGCGACTGGTCCCGCATTCACGTATCACTTCGTCCTGACCAACTTCTCCTTTCCACTCGCCCTCTGTCTGACAGAATCCTTTTCTCAAGACAAACAAGAAGAGAGGAGGACCGTGTACCTACAACACAGGTACGTACACCCATGCATGATCCTTTTACGTCCTACGGGACGTGGGGTTGAATTATCTCGTCTTCCCGTTTCGTCCTTCTTGCAGTCTCTGAAACGTGTGTCCTTTCAAAATGAAATTCTAACGGAGTCGGGGCTATGCCAATGGAAAATGGTGGTTTCATTTGATCAAGATCCGTGAGAAGTTGATGTGATTAGCGATGTTTCGCAGATATTTGGTGAACAGACTTTGGGAGAAGTTTATTTGTTAACGTGGATTTTTTATCTTGATCGTTAACTCTAATAGTTCACTGGAGGTGAATTTCACTCTAAACATATTTCAAACTCCTTGTAGAGTTACTTATTCGTATAAATGGGCCTGTTAGCGCTATTTTTCATGCGAAATGACCGCCTTCTTTCAACATTTTTTACACTTTTTTATAACTTTGACAATGTTTCAGGGTATCTAAACAATCGATTTTGGATAGGAATACTGAGAGATCTTTTTCTGCGATCCTTAAACAATACCTAGATATTTAAAAAAAATTTTTGCAACTCGTTTTTGAAGCAAAATATTACATTTGGGGTGAATTTGACCCACGTGTGGTTGTTATATGATTCTAAAACTATTAGCGATTACCAAGCTCACAAGAGTCCGAAAGAGTGTTTGCCTTTGGTATTGAGACGCCAAAATCACCCTTGATTAAAGAAAATTAATTATAGCTTAAAATCCTTTTACAGGCCCGCAACGCTTGCCGGAAGAAGGTACTTCGCTGCTGTGCAAAACGGCCCCGGACATATGCGCGTCAAATCCACAGGCGATAAGTTACGTGGACAAAACCGACCTGTCGAATATGTTGCCGGCGTACGGTGACAGCAACAAAAGCGTCGACCCGCGTTTCACGTTCGTCGACAAGCCAGAGCAGAGCATAATCGACTCTCGACTGAGCGGATTCGCCGATAAAGAGAGTCTCATGGACTCAAGGATACTCTCGGGTTCGAGGCAAAACATGATCGCGTTTACCGACGGCAAGGATCACGGCGTCGGCGTCGGCGTCGGCGTCGGCGTCGAGCCAAGGTACACAGAGTTTTCCGGTCGTGGTGAGCAGAGTGTCGTCGATTCGAGGCTGAGCGGCTTCGCCGACAAGGAAGGCCTCCTGGACTCCAGACTCGGCGGGTACGCGGAGAAGGGCGAGTGCCTCCTGGACACCTCCTTCGGGTTCGACACCCAGTACAACAGCCTGGCCGGGCAGACGGTGCCGATAACGTTGAAGCACCACCAGAACACAACGGTATCGGCGATTCAGTCGCAGTTCATATACCAGAACTTCGGGACCATCCACTCCGGCATCCTCGGGGTCTCGGAGCCGGGGACCAGCTCGAGTTCGAATTCGAGTCAGCGGAGCATGACGCTCCAGAACCCGAAAAGGAAGTCCCAGATCGCCCAGAACACATTCAGCACCCTGGAGTGCGAGAAACGGAAACGGGGTCCCGGGGTCACCGGGAAGGGTGGTTACTACGCCGGAAGTGCCGTATGACCGCCGCCGCCTCCCTCGACGCCCAGGTAACTCCGCGAGGACGAAACGCCGCTCTAGCTCTTCCGAATTTCGAAGAGGGATCACGGAGGGCGGTTCACCTCGGAATAGGAATTGGGGTGATGGTGAGGGAGGGGTAGGGGGAGGGGAAGGGGGAGGGGGTTGAAGGGCGGAATTAACAACGGCACGGCATTGCGGTCGACAATCGCTTACTTCGCTTGCTTGCGTGAGCAGGGATCACTCTGATCCTGTAATCCGCGGGCTACGACACGTTGGAATGCGATTACATACACACACGTACTTGTTGATAAAGGGAGGGTTTGTGACAGAGTTCTGGAGTTCTTGTGAGAAGGTTGATTCTGTTCGACCCATGTGATAATTTAAGTATAACGATTCGAAAAAGTCGCGGCTAGATACCTTGTGTAATTTATTTATTCGTATATTCAGTGTACGTCCGGCGGGTTTATATTAAATATAGTTATATAGTATTTAAGGAATAGATAAAGGTTAAGTGTACATACATTATAATATACTCATACAGTTGTACTGCATTCGGATTAAGGAGAGAAAAGATGAGGGGATAATCAAATCCTACTTATATGGAGCATGGTGCAGGAAATTAATATAATAAGCGTAGCCGGTAACTCTATAGAATTAAGATCATAAGTCCTATAGCGAGGCACGATTAGATTAAAAAAAAAAAAGAAGCTAAAAATATACAAATGACAATTTACAAAAAAATTCTAATAAAACGTAAATATAACTGCAGATTTCAATTGTATAGATAAAAAGGTTCGAATTAAACTCGTATAAACGTACTCCAATATAAAATTTGATGATGATCATTAATTATGCATGTACGATATATAATAATAATGCATTCAATCGATAGACACAAAAATATACAGTATATACATATTAGGGTGGTCCTTATTTGGGGTTGGGAAAAATTTTGATGCGTTCGCCCCCCCAGATTGGCTCCAAATATATTTTAAAAAATCTATGTAAAACCTCAGCGCTCTACCTCAATGGGAAGGGGTGCCCCTGAGGACTTTTTTCCTCTCATTTGAATAAAATGCTTTTTATGATGCTGTCACTTTCGATTTTTCATTAGCACGTTCTGGACGCTGAAAAAATCTGGGACTTGGCACATCTCTTGAAAATGATTTGTAATTTCAAATATGATAGTTTGAAGCGTAATAATACAGCATCCAAGAAACTTCCGGTTCTTTTCAGAGGCTTCCATAGGATATCATTCAAGAGATGTGCCAAGTCCCAAATTTTTTTACCGTCCAGAACGTGATAATGAAAAATTGAAAGTGACAGTATCATAAAAAAGTATTTTATTTAAATGGGAGAAAAGAAACTCCTCAGGGGTACCCCTTCCCATTAAGATAGAGCGCTGAGGTTTTACACAGATTTTTTTTCTACATATTTGGAGCCAATTTGGAGGGCGAACGCATCAAAAATTTTTCCAACCCCAAATAAGGACCACCCTAATATACATGTATATATATATTTCATAGGATGCAAATTTGGTTCAATATTTTCGAATCGGTTAAGGGAGTCAACGGCCCGTGGAAATAACCGTTGTTGAATAACGATTAGCATTATAAGACATGTATAATATGATCAGCTATACATATATTTGTTCATTATAACCATCAACATATCAAATTGGGTGGAATGAATAAAAGAGTAACGCATTGATACACGACCGATCAAATATCACTCGGGATCCGACACTATCACGGTTTCGTTTTCCATATTTTCCACTTCGTTTTTCAGAACTTCGAATAATTTCAAGGCAATGATTGTCAGGCACCAAATTTTTTTTTAAACCTTCAACCGAGTGGAGCTTCTTCCGGTTTTTACGGCTTAAATCTTGATTGTTACGCAGCATGGTAAAGATGGAAACTTATCGGAGGGCAAAGCTGTTACTACAAACACACACACACACACACATAAATATATAAATATAAAATTAAACCATGTTCGTAGATGAATGTAATAAAATGTTTTTTTCTATAACAAAAGAATCAAGTGAACATTCTGTCTACATGTGACAGCTTCCATTCTACTCCCCCTATCAAGTCTTCCTTCATCCCTCGCTTCGTTAGTTCGAAGGCAGCTGTATACTTCACCAAACTATCAAAATGCTAATTTCAACGCCACAGTGGATAGGTAACCTCGAATCTGAACTTTGAAATAACAAAATGGAACAATAGAGCGTGTTCTGGTTCGTCCTTGATTACAAACAGCTTGCAATATTCAAAGTTAACTTCACTCGATTCGTAGAATTGCTCAGCTTGCGGGATCTAAATTCAAGATCAAAGTTCAAGGGAAGAGAGAAGAACAATGTATTTATTTTTCTGTTCAACGAGTAAATCGAATTTTTAAAGGTTCGGAGGGAACCACTTTGGCGAAGTTTATTATTCGAAACCCAGTTTCTCGCACGAATTCACCCCTTTTTGAGTCGCATGTATTGCACTCGGAGGAAAAGGCCTCGCTGAATATTTTCACAGCGAGTCGCGTTTCTGCACTGGTATAAAAATAATCAACTCATTCCATCCCGGCAGTGATATATTCAAACTTGTAATCCTCGTTCGAGCGATAAGAATGTATACATATTCCGCGGTTTGGGGTGCATATTTTAACTGACTTTTTTGCGGCAAGAATCTGTCATATTCCGCCTCAAATTTCAACCAATTTTTTACTCCTCTTTTTCTGTTTTTCACGTTTAATATGCATGAACATATAACCCGGTGCATACGTGACTGGGTTTCAGCTGACAGTTTCATGCATATGGAGATGGAATAAAAAAAAAATTAAATGTTGTAATTCAACGCAGCAAGTCAAGCTGCGGAAATTTCTCTGACGGTAAACGCATCCAGATAGATCAATGTAGTTGGTTTCCGTAAGCGCAAGCGCCGCCGTTAGTTCCCGAAGGAATTTCAACCCCCGGCTCTACGCACTCTGTCAAAATGGGAAACCGTTTCCAAAATCGTATGCAGGTCACGCGTCTGCTCCAGTCCAGTAAGCAGAGTATCCAAACTCTGGATGATGGGTTTTGCTGAAAGTTCTCCAAAATTCGTAGTTTAAATTTTAATAAGGCTCTGAAATACGGATATACCCGCTTACACTCGAGTCTATGGAAGCCTGTCATTGAAACTGATATAAAAGACAATTAGAATTAATATTTGATATGAAAATACAAAACAGGTTTTGTCTATTACGGTATTTCGCCAAATTTGACCAATTTTAACCGGAGAGAAGAGAAGCCGAATGGATGGAACTACACGCGAAAAGCTTTATATTTTTGGCCGAAGAAACAGCCCTAAAAGGTGGGAATAATCGAGGAAATTTTGGCTGTTCGCTCAAACGGCTGCAGAAGCAACTTTTGCAAAGCGGACAAGAAAAGACAGGGAAGTAAGAATAAACCGAATAGTTTGTCGGATAAATAAACTTGACGGTATTTTACGGTTGCACGACTTTGTCGCAACAAATATACGACGAATTTTTTGCGTTTCTTTTACCTCGCAGAAATAATCAACCTGTCAAACCGTAAATATGTAATGCAGTGTTAAAACTCGGTTCAACGAATAAATTTCTAGTTAATTAGTTTTTGTTCCACACGGCATCCGTCAAACACTGATGTAACAATTTATTTTTTTTTTAGCATAACATTTCTGGCGTTTGACTTATTCCCGGGCTTCTCTTCTTTACGACACTAGTTTCGAGCCGGTTGAACGGTTTTATCGCCATCTTCATTCTCGCGGATTTCTGCGATTTCAGGGCTAATTACCAAGGAATGTTCGCAAACTTGCAACACTCTCTGTAAACGTCAGAACATGGATGAAAACTGGCGTGAATTCCACGGCCATATAATATACTGAATATAAAGGACTTCTGTTCAAGTCGCATAGTTCTAAACTATTCCACTAACTCCTGCAACTAGGAGCAGTAAATCGCGAGCAGGTACTTAGAGGAATGATTAGGATTGTCGCAGATATTCTAGGTAATCGCGAAAGGCCAGAATCGTAGATGTAAGATAGAATAGAAGCTCGCGTTCGTCGTCATGAGATAAATTACGGCATTTAGAATACCGTCAGAAGTGTTTGGTAATAACGCTCTCCGTAATTCCGGTTGTACAATCATTTGCAGAAAATTCAGATAATCCGTGTGAAGCAGCGCAGAGAATATATTTGTAAATGACTGTTTTAGCAATTTTTCTTCGATATTACGACGTCGTGGAGCCAAGCTCGTGTTCCTGACCCGGCCCATCAATTACCGGTATCACTCAATCCCTCCATCGGCGAGCCAACGTTTCTTTTTCATGTTTTCTTTACAACGGTTTCGTGTTCGATACCCATGTTGCTACCAGAAGCCAATTTGTCGCACACGGTCTGCGTAAATTTCGCGCGTCAGGCTCAACAGGTTCTGAAAATATGCTCGTACTCGAGACGAGGCCGGAAATCGACGCGAATTGGGAATAAAGTTGATTTTTTACTTTCCCAATTCATTGATCATCGCTTGATTCGCGAATGACTGGGTTAACGAGCCGCGATAAGATTAGAGATAAGCCGAGACACCCTCGCAAACACCTCTGTAATTTTTACGTGATCCTGGGACTCAAAAGTTGTGGTTATTTTTGCTGGTTCTGTCTGCTGGCATCGTTTCGCTGACAGGGTTCGTTGCCCCGTGACAAAGGAGGGCGGGACGTTTTACAACCCTCCCGAATTCAAGATAATATCATGAAATTAGTTTTGTTCAACGGAGCCAGTGTAGAAACATTGTTACGAATAGATCATTCAATTTTAGCTCAAGAGAAATCCATTTTGACTCGAGTTTGTGTCCCGCAGGAAAAAACCACCCTCTCAACTAAAATTTATCCATGCATTGATAGAGTTGATTAATCATTCCGAGCATTCTTTTGAACCGTGCTTGTATTTGAAATTATTAAAGGGGTGTAAGCTTGTGAGAGATGGAGAGAAAATATCACTGACTTAAAATTTGTAGGTACGCCGTCCAGAAAAAGGTTCAAAAAACTTGTCAACATTCGGGAGTTTGCTTGAAACTGGCATTTTCACGCCATCAGTGAAAACGAGGATCAGTTTTTCGGGGAGATCGTTCCGCGTCATTTCCGAAGTTATTCACCGAGCACCAATTAAGAAAATATTGATTTTCCACGGAAGTAACAAAGGGCGTCAGCGTTGAGCCGTGGACGAGATAAGCTCGTTGCAATTGTTCCTCTAGGTATTATAGCCACGTAGTTGTTCTTGGGAAGCGTCGGAACGCTTCGATCCGGACCATAAAAGGGCGTCTATAGAGAGATGCCTTATCAGATCAATCAAAGCAAATATAACTGCGCAAATAATGCCGAACAGAGCTATGATGTAGGTAGACGAGAATGTTCCGGCCGGAGATTGAAAGCTTGAATGCGGAGAGTTTTCGATGCGGTCAAAACGCAGAGGAGAAATTCTACAGAATTCAAGTTTCTCCTTTCCGGTATTTCCCGTTGGTACAAAAGAGAGCGAAATTGCGATCTGCGGGCACTCGACACTCTTTTTTTGGTCCTTTGATTTTTCACCGTTTCCTCGGATCTGGATGTGAAATGCGGATCAAGAGGAAGCGTGAATATTTCAGAGGGGTTGGTTGTTCACAAGTTCTGTCACTTTGTACTCTCTCAACCGTCTGCCAATACGCAAGAAGAGAAACCGGCGACTCGCGTATCGATTGAACGCGATTTTTAGTTTGTTTTTTCTTCGTCCCACGGAGCTTGAGATGAGTGATCGGCCGCATGGAGGACGCTCGTAAATTCGTCAACTGCGTTTTATCGGAATCCCGAGAGCCCCACCTGGAGTCCCACGGGCATTTGAAGGGTTGAGAGGACCGAATCAACTCGACTTTTGCGACAATTGCTGGTTCCGTGGTCCGGGCAACAGGAACGAAGCGTCGCTTTGATCCCTTTTTCTTCTTTAGAAGTTATCTCGTTTCTTTTTCTACGAGAAGTGTTCACTTGTGAAAAATATCGCTGGAAATCACCTTCCCTGTGCTTCTCTAGAAAAACTTTTCGGCGTATTTCTAAGACGGAGAATGATCGAACCAATGAATTTAAATAAATCAAAAATTCCATTTATGTAACAATTTTACAGTCCAGTACTGCAAAGACCAACCACAAACGGTACTTGAAAAACTTTTTTCAACTGCATCAATTCCGTTGCATAATCCGAACTATAAGACGTAAAAAAGCGTGAATAAGACCAACGCGCAACGGGAAAAAGAAATGCGTGGCTATCTTTCCGTTCAAACGTAGCGTCACAACAACAACTTGTTGCTCGGGTATTTTCGGGCTGAATATTCCGGTGTCAGGCGTCGAAGAATCAGCCAACACCAAGCTGCTTCGATGGCTGCCTCGTATTTTCGTCCGCAGGCTTAAAAATCCTCCCTCATATAGACACCGTTCCTCCCGTTATTGTTCCTCTCAGTGCATTTATCCCCCTCCCCCACCCGCATAGGTAACTCGCTCTTATTCTTACGGACTTATCGTTAGACAAGAGAAAGGATAACCGAAAATCCGCGTATATTGTGTGTGCGTGTGTGTGTGTGTGTAATGACTCGGGGGTAAAAAGCGTGCAGCACGTGTGGATGAAAACGTGGCCTGCAAGTTCAACCGGATTACACGCATGTGAATATCGATGTGTACACATATACATTACACCTAACACACAAACGCACATATATGTATACATAACCGAGAGCGGTGACGTCGTCGGGTGGTGAAAATAAGCGAAACGAGCCGAAACGCGCTCCTCACTTCTCCGAAGGCGTCACGGAACTTGAGGCGAAACTTGGGCGAATACGTTTCGTCGGTGAGGCGGGGGTGGGAGACGTCTGCTCCTCCGTCTGGACTCGCATGTGTCAGTGTCCGATACACTTACGTACCTCGGCTCTCTCCCACCCTCTCTCTATCTCTCTTTCTCTGCCTCTTTCGCGATGGGCAGCGGTGGCCGGACGCGGATAGAAGCACAACACGCAAGCACAAAAGCACACACTCGCCTCTCCCTCCCTCGCTCCCTCCCTCTCTCTCTCTCTCTCTCTCTCTCTCTCTCTCGACATGCTCGAGGGAGTTTGGGGCGTGCGTGCGGTGGCGCCGAGCGCGCCTCTCAGCGGCCTGGCGGTAAGTGATGCCAGCGACAAGTAGTTAGTGTGCGTTTAGAGTCAGACGGGTCCGCCTGCACGGTCGAAAGCTCCGCCGACGACGACGTCGAGGTAGATCTGGCGCTGTTAACCCTCCTCCTTCTCCGGAGTTCTCTACACTCGACGAGCTGTTTGTCAACCGGAGTTATCAAACAAGGCAAGACGATATTATAACGCTTTTATCCTTTTTATTTCGAAATGACGAGGCTGAAGCTTGTGAGGTTAACGTGTCAAAACTTTGAAACAAAAGTTACTTGAGCTGTTGAATTTACAAAATCTTAGTTTTTTGATGCTGTATTTACGGTTTGATAAATTTCAGGTAATGATATAGTTGCAAAATAAGAACTTTATTTTTTAAGATGCATCGTTATAACAACGTTGCAAACTTTAGTCTGATTATATTTCGAGCTTTATTCATTTTTGCTTTATTCGCAAAGAGAGATTAAACGAGACAGCAAAATCTTGATTCTCTCGCTTTTGACACTTTACTTTTTTTTCTTCAGCGTGTTTAGGTATTCACTTTTCAAAATCTTTCGATTTGTTGGAATAACTGACGTCGGATCAAATTGGAGCTTGACGATTTGAAGGGGGAAAAACTTTTCTGTATCTCGTTCAGAAATCCGTGCACATAACGCGGTTCCGTCAAATCCGCTTTTATACAATGTCGTTTCCAAAGTTATTCTACACGGTAATAAATGTCTCAGCGAAGCGTTAAGTAATTACCCGACAAATTCTGGTTTCTAATTTAACTCTGGTAAATTGCATATAATACGATTTAAACGCGTAACTATATTCACCGAGTGCTGATTCGTGCTGCCAACGCAACCCTTATTTACGAGCTACGTTCTGTAAGTTGGACGAAGTGCAGTCGGAATTGCTATCCCCTGATCTACGTGGCTAGAAGACCGCGCTTTTTATTAGTTTAAGTGAATTGCAGTGCCTATAAATCTTGACTCGGAAAGGTATGGTAGATGTCAAGTGAATGTCACTTATAAGTGTCAAGGTTGATGCGTCGTTAGTGCTCAAAGTTTTACTTACGATATTTTATTTCAATTTTCACATTCTTAAGTTTTGAGTGTAGAAAATTTTTTGGATCATGTATTATGAGAAGACAAGTGTACTGAAAAAAAGACAAAAAGATGAACACTTATTTACACAGCGGTATTTTTTAAAATGAGAAAAGCGTCTTTGTTGAAGCAAAAAAATCGAAAGCGCGTGTTGTTTAGAAAATACGGCCTTATAATACAGGATTTCCCGGCTTTATTCTTTCCCAGAGGTAAGAGGGTGAATTTGAAACCGTCGAACGACACTCGCAAGCACTGAGAATATACACACGTGATCCGTGTTATCTGAATTGGGAATTCATTTGCTATGTGTTTGAGAAACAAATCGAACTGTTGAGTACCGCTTTTTAGTTTATACATCTGTCTTTACTTTTTACCAATGAATTTGTATCGTTGTAATGTGTGAGAGGAATTTCTTGTAATCGTTACAAATAATCGCAGATTTTTTTGAAAAACATTACGACGCGTTGATTGGTATGGAGAACGATTTCTAAAGCCTGAAATATTGAAATGACATGTTTCGATGAATCGTTTTATACTTCAATAAAGCTTCCAATTTAGTTTCCAATTTATTTGATGACGTTCGAGACGTTGCATGAAATGAAAAATAATCTCCAGGAGCTAATTTTCTCTGAAAGTATTCAATGCATCGTGCCTACAAGATGGCAGAATAATCTTCTAAATTGACGGTGAAAAAAGTGTCGAGAGCTCGATCCATTCGCAGACTTTCACATTGATCGATTATCCGTCAGTTCTGTAATAACCGTGAGAAGCTAAACGTGATTATTAAGTATTCTTCATCGTCCCAGACGAGGTAAGCTTTTTAAAGGGATCACGCAGTCTACGTCTGACAATGCGATTTCTATTTCGCGCCAGAACTATGAAGTTTGACAAACACCTTGTGCAAATAAAAACAGAATCGGTTTGTCGCGCGTGGAAGATGCCGATCACCGTGTGGGAATCGCGTAATGAAGGGTATTTGATACACGGCGATGTAAAACTAGCTCGAATTTTATACTTTAAACCCTGTACACCGCACCCGATCCTATTCCATTCATCATCTTCTCGCCTGCGTTAACCAATTCTCGGGGGTTCAATTTCAGGCAGGCTGGTGCTGGCATAATATTTTTTACGGCTAGGTAAAGATGGCGAATATCCTGTTATTACACCAGCATTAAACTTAGCTTTGCACTGGATAATGGCGGGCGCATTAATTTTAAACAAAGACGTTGTGCTCGATGACGTTCAATGAAAATTTTATTCTCTACATGCAAATGTACAAATTAAAGATATTCGCAAAGAAGAATTCACATAGATATCTGTGGTTGAGAAATCTCGTTAAGAAATTCCTAAGTCTTAAGTACTTGACGTTGAAACTCCGTTTTTTATGAATTATCCGATAGACGGAAAATGGAAAAAAATCGTCTTTTTCAATCAGTATACATATATTTATATCGTGACCTGCGAGTGACCATGAGAACCAGAAATTTGCAACCACCACGACACCTGAAAAAAAAAAAAATCTTTAAGTTTATCTGAAGAAATAGGGTCTCATGGGGGAAAAATTTCTATCATCCTGAGGTGTTTACTTTAAATATGCGGCATACTTTTCAAAATGGCTGATTTGTTCACTCATTCTTCGAATATTTACTTCAGACAGGTGCTGAACCATTCTTGCAACATTCATAGGCCTACATGACGTAGAAATTGTGAAAACTGGGACTTTTTGAGGACTCAGTGATCCTTTTGAATTGGAAAAATATTTTGTTACTCTTCTTTCTCTTGCAATTACGACCATTGATCACCCGACAATGGCTGTAAAGAAACTCGATCCGGTTACACGTACAATTAATTTCTAGATAACGTATTACGCGAATGTATTTGTAACATTGAAAATCCGCGTGGCAGTTACGGAAAACAATCCCTCGCGTGTTATCGACGCGAATGATGTCATACCTGGAGGGTAATTTTGGAGATATTATAGCGATGGAATACGTAATTACGGTGAAAATAATTATTCATTGGAAACACCCTCGTAATCAGAAAACACGCCCACGGAGAGTGCTGATATTTGTTTAAGAGAGAGACAGAGAGAGAGAGAGAGAGAGAGTGGCTGCAAGAGACAGGGTCCATCGTCCAGTTCCATTAGTGCGCTCTTTATTGCGTTACCCACTTTTATATTTCCTGTATTCTAGGCAGCACTTGCATAGATGAAACAAACTCCGCAGCGCAGCTGCAGTAGCCATCTTCTATGGGGTTTTTCACTGCCCCATAAAACGAGAGGGAAAAACTTGTAATTAACTAATTACTGTCGCGCTTTGGATGCCGGCAGATCTGCATTAATCGTGTCACTTAGACTAATGAAAGTCAGAGTATGTCACTGCTGTACCTGCAGCTTCGTTCTCTTTCTCTGACGCCTCCTTGCGGTTCTCTCGATTAAACCGACACCGAAGAAACTCAAAGTTTCTACCAAGTGTATTTATGTATTCAAAGTTTTTTAAGCGGTCTAAATTGTGTGTACCTACGTACATTACACTACAAGGTTTACAGCTGCTTGCTTGACCAGGGTTCGAAATTTTTACGTTCAGATTTTTATACCGCATAGACGTTCCTCTATTAAAAAAGAATGAAGTTTCATTTATAAGCGAATTATATATGAAGTTAATCATGAATGATTGATGTATAAATCGCTTTGGAACCGGCAGTTTCACTCGATTATAATAAAATTCGATTGACTCTAGTTTCTTTCGATCAGATACCTCCGTATTTTTTTTTTTTTTTTTTTTTAGTTCTAATATTCGAACCTGACCGCAAGCTCGAACGAGTATCGAGAAATCGGTGCCGATGAAACGATCGAATCCCAGTTTATCCTGGAGAAATGATTAAGACAACCCATTATATAAATGATATTCTGCGTAACATTTACAAAGCGCAACTCAAATAATATATATTTCCAAATCTATCGTCATAATATTTGAATATTCTGGAAATAACGTGGGACTGTGCGGAGCGATTCGCGGGCGTGGGGCGACGATTACGTTTTATATATATGTATATATATACACACATGTATGTATATGGGAATGATATAATTTATTCAATCCGTCTGTTTTCACTGAGTGGTATAAATACAATTGTTGAAACGCCCCGAATCGTTGAATAAACATACAATTTCCCATCCCAAGATCATCGTCAGTCTCGTGTTGCTCGTTGATCACGCTTCGCGGCTCACGAAAACTCTTGCAGACACGTATCCCTTTTAGAATCAGCGTTTCGTCAGTCTTTCCCTTTCCCTATATCTCTTCAGTCAAACCGTGGATCACTCGGGATCGAAAACCGAGGATTTCCGAATTTTCTGTACCGTCGAAATTGCGTCGAGGGATGGGAAAACAGCTTTGCTGCTAGACGGCTGATCGGAAACTAATTACAATCGACCCGCCCTTCTGCGATACAGCAACGCATTACTTCTTTTTCACTTTCCATCCACTGAAGGGATTCACTCGAGTCTCGTTTCTTCTCTCACCATAGAATCCTTCGTCTGGAAGATGATCTGTTGCTACAGCATCTCAAGTTCTTTCCTCTTAATGCACTCTGACGTGAATGGTTCCTTGAGCTCTTTCAGTCCCTCGACTTTCCTGCTGCATAAACGTTCCAGCTCTTCAACTTTACTATCTCAATTTATTGACTGGTAATTCGTTACCTCGACGAGATGCGGCAGATTGACGGACGTTTAGGAAAGGTCTAAGCGCCTCTGACTGACG
The DNA here is from genome assembly GCF_021155765.1 of Diprion similis. Classification (NCBI taxonomy): domain Eukaryota; kingdom Metazoa; phylum Arthropoda; class Insecta; order Hymenoptera; family Diprionidae; genus Diprion; species Diprion similis. Next base: position 24,031,933 of record NC_060108.1, read on the forward strand.
TTGATTTATCAGATCTATTCACTTGGAACTCTGAAATATCCTCCTAAAATCAACCACCTACATCCTGATAGACAGTCTGAAATTTTTTCACGTTTTGTACATATATTCGGACCCTTCGCTGCTTGTAACTGGTTGAAAAATGCGGAGTAAATCGTGAGAGGAAAACAAATACGACTCAACAGAGAGAAACTGTATTTATTTTCAGTTCGGTTTCACAAGTGAGATATTGTTATACGAACCACGATCGATTGTAGGCGAGAACTTGCAACGTGGATCTGTTGTACCCCAATTACCAACTTTTGTTTATTTCTATACGACTTCGAGGAATCGAGGAAGATCTGTTCGAATTTCGTTTCAAACTTCGCAATAACATCTTCCCATTCGTCTCGACATGGCTTCTCGTTTTTTTTTCTTTTATCAAGGTGTTCCGTTGAACTGAAAAGTGGCAACCAGAATTCCGTAATTGCGGAGTTTTTAACAACGAAATGTATGAGTTTATAACAAGAAAAGGTTTATAATAACGCAAATTGTTAAAAATTAAAGGACTCCACACAGTATTGGTTAGATTTCGTTGGTAATTGCGCGTCGTTTATTTACTCCAACGTATTAATTTGCTTAACTTTAACTCTTGGCGGTGCCTCTTTGTTCTGCTGATATTCATTTCGAAGAAAATTGAAACTCACGTCGTGAGTTAATTAAGAAAGTTTGGGCCTCAGGCAAGCCGTCCCTTCGAATTTTCGGCAAGCATCTGATTATCACTGTGAAGTAGCCGATGCTTCAACAGCTCAAAAGTACCGAGAATTCCCTTCGAGTTAGAAGTTTGAAAGATCAAGCAGGGAACGTACTTGGAAATCCCTCCCTTCTTTCTTTCATCCCTCTGACCTTCCGAACGCCGCATGTTTCCCCTCTTCATCATAAAGCAGTACCCACCACCAGATTCTACGCAAAAGAGAATAAGTAAAGCCTGTTAATGAAATTGAAATACACGAAAAGACGTTGGGAATTAATTATTGCGAAGCAGAAGTTTACCAAGCGGCAATATCGACTCTCAAAGAAGTCGTATGAATAATGTAAAGTTAATTCCCTGGGATTTTTGCAGCAGCGTTGTTTGAATAAGACAATTTTCAGCATTTGTCAAACATCGCCTGAGAAATTCACTTTCATACGGACAGGCGGGGTTGAAATTAGGTTTCCATCACACGGTGAAGTGGCGTCGAAGTCGAAATTGGTAATTAAAATCGAGTTTCACCGATGGTGAAAAATTGGAAAAGTCGAGGCTTGTGTCAAAAATTTTCTTCCGCGATGCTTCGCGCGATTCTTCGTCTCGCTTCTTAATTTTGGCTCAAAGCGCTCAGCGATGAAAACACGATTCGAGACTATAAAATGCACATGTATAGTATATTTCATGGATACTCGGCTGGCTATAAATGGCTCCCCCATATTTGCATGGGACGGAAATAACAGTGTAAAAATAATCTCCGAGATCTAATTAACATTGACCCACGATCCCAATCGCTTCCGCATATAAGATAAGATCAGACGCTGCGCTCTATTTTTGGCTATGGGGAATTATAACGCGTGGTACAAATCATCCGTGAATTTTCTATCTCTATTCACACTATCTCTGGAACAAAGAATATGAATATGTGAAGATTTCTGAGCTTCGATGTATGCTTCTCTATTCTATAAACTTGCGGGAACGTATCGTAGCTACTTTTTTTTATAAAAGACGGAAAATCGGGGTATCCATGGCACTCCACCTTGACGCATTCTTCTTACAAAGAAGAAACGAAGGAATTTGGAATTTCCTTTCTAGTAAATTCGCGTTGGAATTTTGGGTCCGTAATTTGGCATCGGTATGACACAGAAGTTAAGCAGGTGCCAATGTTAAGTTTCGCGACGCCACATGCTCGGGGTGTGTAAAACAATTGGCATCGAGCTTCCGCTGTTGAAAGTCGCCAGCGGGTGAAAAGAAAATCTAAAGAACGTAATGGAAAAAGGAAAAAGAAAAACAAAGACCGAAGAATAAAGGAAAATTGGCCGAGCTCGATTCGCCCGTTGTTTCATCTGCCTCGGGCTAAACTAACAAAGTTTCCACATCGGCAGCTCGCAAATCCATTCCTACAGCATCGGCTCTTTACGTTGACTAAGGAAAATAGAATACCTGATGCTGGCTTGAGCGCGATGAAAAGTTTGCTGTCGTCAGACGGATAATACAGAGCAAGTACCAGTTACGATGGTTTAGGTTGATCGACAAATTGAATTGGTATTCGATTGATTTGTGAGCAGTCACGTGGCTCTGTAACGTGATGGAAAATCTCAATGGAAAATGACATCTGCTATGACGTATTTCCGAGAATCTTTTTCTGACCTTCATCTAACTCGTTACAACCATTCACCTGACTACGTGCAACAAAATTGTTTTCAGGCACGGGAAGTTTAGGGGTAGAAATTACTCGAGTAACGAGCTCTCGCTAACTATAATAGTTTTCTAATCACGCTGATTGCTTGGAAATCACTTCACAAGCATCTTTCAGTAGTTAACAATAGATAACTTCGATGTATACAGTAGCTACAAATGGAAATCTACCGGTTATCTATTTTTTTGTAAAAAGAGTTTTCGTCGAGTTGCAGTTCGGTGTTACGCTGAAAAACTGGATATTTATTGAAACTTTTCACGAACTTATCAGCATTTACAATACAAATAGCGGAAATGTTGATACAATTTTTTGAATAAAGGTACTCCAAAGAGAGTAAGACGTTTCTGGATATTTCTTAATCTTCGATTGAAGTTGAGAAATCTTTAAGAAAGAAAAAAATGTTCTTCTTCGATCAATCAAGTCTCGAATTAATTTGATTCCCAGTTTATTTGATTTTTTGAATCATGAGATACGTGTTCTGATAGACCAAACTTGTGATATCGCAGATTGCCGTGTTCTGGATATACGTAAATTATTGCGAAAGAAACTATGCGGAATAGTCTGTGTAAACGCGGAGGTGATAACACGATTAATTGCGATCAGTTGGACTGAATTTTTCGCGTTTCATCGACTGAACTTCACTACAAATAAGCATAACCTTTTTTTATTATCTCCCAGACTGTTGTAAATGAATCTGTAAAAAATACGTTGGTATATGTTATAGATCATAGAGTCGGGCCATTTGTTTCAACATACACACATTTCGACCTAGGATACAAGTATATGATATTTATTTGAAAATAATTCACCGAAAGCCGACTATTTGAGATAATATACAAAACGGTGAATCACGCATCTTCGAATATTTTCTGCGCGTATTAATTCACGCTCAGCAAGCTTTAGAATCGATCTATACACTTGAGATTCGCCCCTGATGCTCTTCTCGCGGTTCTTTCGCTTCATTGAAACAAAGTTTCTGATCGTATTTCAAACGGTCTCAGCAAACTTCGGTGAAGCTACTTACTCCGTTTCTTGTCAAGCTGCCACTGCGTGAAATCGACTTCGAATCTCCTTCCTTCTGGAAACTTTGTCATTGTATCTTAGCGACATGACGTTTGATCAATCAATTGTTTATGGCGTTTGTTTTCCAAATGACTGATGCGAGAAGATGATAGCCACGAAAAACGTCGGTCGATGATCTATGGAATTAGCGATCTTGTGGGAAGAGATGAAAAGCCGGAATTGATCGGACCGTAATACCGGCTTAACCCCATAACCCAGTTCTCCAAATGGGATAGTGGTCAGTGTTCAGAAAATATGAGGATAAAAGGGGCGAAGGAATCGGTCTAGTCCAACCTAAAACTGGCGTCATGGCTGAAGGGTGACCTACTGAGCGAATGAGCCGTGGTAGCAGCCCAGGGGAGAGTTTAATATCTAAGAAAGCTGATGCCCAACTATAACCGAGGGTCTCGTTACTGCGGCCGATGAGATTGTTTATTGGAGACCCGATATATGTGGGTCGATTTTCCTTTAATTACATCAGGTTACAGCCTCGAGCGAGAGGGTAGGTATCGCTATCTGAAAATAACTACTTATTAGGGCTGATCGTTGCTCGGACTACCGATTTACGAAATATGCCGCAAATAATTATTTGGTAAATGCGATACAGTGTTGTTTAAACTGTACAGTATACATCAGGATATCTATTTTCAGACTGTACAATTTGTGAAAGAATTTTTTTGACGTTTAAAAATACTCGAAAGGGTGCATTTTTTGCATTGAAATGTACAAGTCGGTTATAAAATTTTTTTGCTCAGAAAAAAAAAATTAAAAACAAAAAACGAAATTTTGTTTTAACTTCTTAACGAGCATGGAGATCGAGTTGATCATACCTTGAAGAAAATAGATAGCAATTGGTAGTTTTTTATTACCCAGTATCTTTTTATACGGTCAAACTACTTCTTTTGCACCTTGTTCTGATTCGATTATCCTTATCGAATGATCTTCTGCGATCATAGGCATCATTATCGACAACAGGAATTCTATCGAAGGTGAGGAAGAGAGGTTGGGTGTAATTTTTTTTGAATCTCCACACGTCTTCTTGTTTGGTGACTTACAATGAATAGCAATTCGATGGAGACAGCGGAAAATAACGGGGTAGGAAGAGAAAAATCCTGGATACTGGCTTCGGCGCCACGTATAAACGTCTGTGGAATCTGAAACGACTTTTGCGTGTTTCTCAATTGAAATGAAAAAGCTCTTGATTACGTCCATGCGGTCAATGAAGAATTCTTGTTTGCGAGGCACGTGGGACATTCCTCGGTAATTCTGGAGCTCTAAATGGAAGTGGAAGTGGTTGAGTCTCAATGCTCGACGGGTGCAGGATTTCCTCTGGAAGTGTGATATTAAACTCTGACGTAGACGTAGACGTATCCGACTGCTCTCGAGAGCTTCTCAGCCTCCGAAAGCCAAAGTTAATATCACGTCAAGCCGAAGCGAAGACGGCTGCCACTTGCAGCTGCATGATGAACGGAAGAAAGAAGGGATGGAGATCAAACGGCCGGGGGGAAAGTGAAGAAACGCGAATCTTGCATGCCGATTATTCTCATCCAGTACTAAATCTTTTTGTTTTCCGCAACGGAATTCCGGGTGGTATGAATAAACGGACCTTTGATGACAGTCAGAATGGCCGATGTGCTATGCAAAAACAGTGTCAAGTTTTACAAGTCCTGAACGGTAAGAGGTTGCGTTTTGTTTACCGTTTCGATGTCTCGTCGGCCAAAAACTTAAGCATGCTGCATGCAACGAATAGGTATATAGTGGTTGGTACGTCTGATGTTGCTGCGTAGTCATAACTCATCGCGTCGTTTCTCTATCCCTGTTCGCGGTCTTGAGATAATTGCTGTTTGTTTTGGATGCCCGAACGTTTTCGTTTAAACTTCTGCCGACTAGCAGCGAATTCGCCCACGACGATCACGCGTATTTACTCGAATCACTTTGGACCGCCAGCTCCTCCGACGTTAAGAACTTCACCGACGCGACGGAAATTGACGAGCAACCACTTGCCGAAAGACGGTCGACCGAAGGCCTTAATCGTCCTTAAAGTAGATAAGCGATTCCCTTTTTCCTTTGTCTCGGTTTTTGCATCGGCATTATCAATTGCGCCGATCTAGTCCTTGGAACGTCGTATTCAATTACAATTCCTTCGAAGCCTCGCTCAGTCAGTTTATCTCGACAACAAAGCCGCGTCTCTTATTCTGTTCGCCAAGTTTTCGCCTCCAGGGGGCTTGGATCGATCGAAGCATACCTTGTTCTCCTTTTGATCAAAGAACTCGGGAGCTTGGTAGTTATTCGTGAAACAAGATTAAAGAATTATCCTCACGCCAAGACTTTGGGAATATTCTCAATTCGGCGTTCGAGCGTATATATTTCCCTAATTCAGGAGAGAAACAAGACCATTTACAACCATGCCGTCTGTGTAATCTGTCCAAAAATATGTTTTAAAATTTCGACAATCGCAACGATACTTAAACCTCGTCTTTAGATCTCGCTCGGTGGACTTGGAAGACCGAAGCCAGCTGTTCGTCGAGTTTTCGCTCTTTTGGGATAAACATTGATTAATTTCGGAGGAAATTTACCGTCCACTGTATTTCGGACAGACAGTTTGCCGATGCTAATTTTGCCTCTCATTTACTGCATTTCGGGCGCAAATAAGCCGCTGCACGTGGGTCCATCGAAGCTGCACAGTGCAAGAGGCGCGTTGTTATAAAGACGATCTGGCGTAGCCGTGATTGACATGTTTACATGAATGGGGGAGCTAAATCGGGTCGAAAGGATACAGAATTAAGCCGGTGCAACGTTTGGGGTTATTATTAGCGATCTAAGAGTGGAAATAGTAGGGCCAGAGGGTGGTGGAAGAATGAGAGGCAAAAGAAAAAGAACAGAGAAAAAAAAAAGAAAATAAAAAGACGAAGACAAACTCGACCGCCGTTTTAAATAACCTGCGAAGCGGTTCCCCCGCCGCGTTGCAGGGACTATCGCAAGGTGGTGGTGCTGGTGGGCAACATCGGGGACTAGGGCATATCGGCTATAATTATAGGCAGAGCTTTACCCGCGCTTAAGTTCACCGTGAAGTTGCTGCAGCCGGTGGGTTTCAGGGGCGGAGGGGCGATGGGGGGGGGGGGGGATGAACAGCTGCAGCGTCTGCAGGGTTCGTTGGTCAACTCAGTCCAGAGAAACTGATGCTGTTTTATCCCGCGGGAACCTATTAAACAATTGCGGTAAGGTTTGAGGCAAGCTTTTAAGCTTACGAGGGGCTCTGCATACATTGTGTTTAAAACGGTGAGCGGACCACACAGTAAGCTTTGCAAATCTCGACACCCGCTGAATCTAATTATAAATTTATCGCGTGACTTTACGCTCACTTCGTTTCTTCTTTTTCTCAGACTCCTCGCATCCTTCTTTAAGCAGAGATTGAACGTGGTCCAGTTTCGCTACGGAGTCTGTAGTGACGATGCGACGGAAATTGAGATCCTGAGTCAACGTTGCGACTGGATACACTCTCGTCGACATCCCCTTGATACTTGAAACGAAATTCTAAGCGCCTCTCTCTCTAACTTTCTCGTATCTCTCGTATCTCTCGAACGACTCGACGCGCTGTTTGAAAACCCGAGAACAGCCACTTGCCGGTTGTTTATTATTTCCTAGATTGTGTAACGCCTGTATTAAAAATAAAATGGCAATTTTCAGTCGGGAAAACATCGAGGCTCTCTCTCTCTTTCTCTTTTAGAAATCTCGAATTCGTATTTCCTACAGGCTTCTATCCCTCAACCTTATTTTCTCGGTTCATCTTCCGCTGCGTCGATTTCTTGAACCACTGATCTCTGAGCCAACGCAACCTTGACCCTTCATCCGATGTGCATCCCAAAGTCCTTGGCACTCCAGGCTTCATATAACCAATTCTTTCCTTCGCACACCCAGGCAATAAATCCTCGTCAATTCGAGCTTGAGGGTTGAAGTGGAAGCGAAAGGATTATCAAGAAATTCCGTAAGTCACCGCACTCTGCGACTCGTGAGCCTGAGACCGGCTATTTCTATGCAGACATCGTGTCAGACCGGCAAATATATTTACGGTGGAGCTAGTCGGGTTCGCCTCCTGGCTTGCGGCGAACCAGCCGCAAAAATAGTGGCGTCGTTGTCGCGGTTGGCGGTGGATTTCGAGATTTTCAAGCCGAGCTTACTCAGGGTGCAGAGGGAGCGCGGGTCAGCTGTCGTCGGGCCCTGCAAGCTCGGCTTGCGATCGCCGAGCGAGGCATTGTTTGTTAGTTTGGCAGGTGTCCCACGCGACGAGACAAGAGAGCGAATTTTTGGCGCGAGGTGAAGCTCGTTGTTTTCAGCTCCGAGCTGCCAGTATCAAAATAGGAAAAAGGGCGAAGAAATTTTGCGAAATTCCGCCCGCGTAGGCCGCGCGGATTCTCCCGGGATTTCATTGTCTAATCACCCAGAGATCCACCGATTGCCAAAACGTTTTTCCCGGGCTGAAAAATTGCGATCAACAACTCGCCGGCGACGAATTAAACTTCATCCCCTTCTCTCTGTCTTTCCGATCAATCGATCTCTCGATTCGAAGAAGAAGATGAAGAAGAAGAAAAAGAGGAGTGGTCCATGAGCTGCAAGGAAAATTGAATTTTTGGTAGGGAGAAGATTACATCTACAGAATTTGATTTCATCCATACTTACTGATAAAATGCCGGGCGACTACTTTCGAGGAAGTTGTTACGCGACCCTGGTGGGAAAAATTGCGTCATCGATAAGGTGGTCGTTCAATTCCATTCGCTCGTTATTCAGCTGCGCGGTGTAAATGCGAGCTATGTAGACGTCGACGGCTCATGTTGATCCTCGCGGCGTGACGTCACGACTTGAAATACCGGGTCACAGCTGGGAAGTGTCGGTGGAATTTGGCGCCTTGCGCCAACAACTTGAAGGAGCAACAGCAGCAGAAGAAGAGGAAGAAGAAGAAGAAGAAGACGAAGAAAAAGGTGGTCAGATGTGCAGTTAGACGTGCGTTAACCCGGAGTAATAAGTTTCCGGCGAATAATCTCCCGCGAGTTGGCATCGCCCCTCATTTCTTGGCGCCTCTTGGCTATCTATAGATATATGACTGCAAGGATGACATGGTAATAAGCTTAGCGATCGAAGATCGTGAGTGGATTATGTCCACTGTCGGGTGGATTACGGAATCGGATGATGACCAAACACGAGGCTCACTCCAGTCACTTAAACTGAGGTTCATAAGCACATGTTGAACTTGAAATTCGCGTTATGGGTCGTAACTCTTCGGGCTGCCGAACGGTTCCTGGTTTGATTCATTCGCGATATTTTTTGAATATTTTTCAATTGGGGAACACGCTTTGCTACCTGGTAAAAATTTATAACTACTGTCAAAATTAAACGATTGATCTTGTTGGAGAGTCAACGATTCACAGCGATCGCTGATACTCACGTGCAGGTGAAAGATAAGAGGGTGCGAATTTTGAAAGCGCAGATTTTCTTCTTTTTGCATTAAAAAGTCGAATTTCAATAAGTCGTCAGAATTTTAGAAATAGTCTTGACGAGGTTTTTTGAAAAAATCGAAGTACAATCTACTCTCAAAATATCGAAATCTGTACCCTGAAAATTTCAGCAATTTACCGTTGAAAAACTCGTAACGTTTAACGAGTTTACAAGTTCAATTTCCCAGAAATCTACGAATCCTAAGGTTATAACCGAAGTTCTAGAATTTTTTGTCTCTTCTTTTCATTTCTAAGTTTCTAGTGCGAGCGTTAAGCCAGATGTTATTTGCCCGTGTTTCGTTTTTCTTTTGCCAAAGCCGGCCTTTCGTACTTCCGGTTCTTCGCGTGACAAGGTCACGTGTTGCACGGCACGGTATAAGTTGACTCACGTGTACGCGTAGATGAAATCTGGACAGAAAAGTGCTACATAAGTATACCGGAAGTGACGTAACGAGCCAAGTTTACGGTCCCCGTTCCGTGCAGAGTTTAATTGCCCGGTTTCGCGATAAAAATAAAGATTGCCAATAAAAAAACCCTCCACATACAAAGTTTGTTTCTAAAGCTTCCGCTGTTTCGCGTTACGCTTTGCGTTACAGGTTGCTGCGAATGCATAAGCTGCAATCCTCGGGAAAAAGTATCTGGACAGGAAGCAGAAGTGGCCGATTGGAGGTACGTCGGTCAAGGATCAACGAAACGCCGTCCAGAGGAAAGGTGAAAGGACACTTGAAGCAGACTATAAGTGATTGAACGCCAAAAATTTTGGTAGGCAGTGCCATAATACAGGAACCAAAAATGTAATCATTCGCCGAGCAGAGAACTTTCCGCGGCTCACGTTGGTCACGTACAACCCTTGAGGATAAAAGGAAGTCTAACGACACGAAGAAAACCACCCCGTCGATTTCACCGGTTACTAAAAAGGTGAGAATTCTCTTTCTCGTGAGGTCGTTCATTTTTACGGCATATAGTCTAGCACAGAAATAGTCGAACCAAGTTACAGAAATAATTATTAACTCGATTGAGTCATCGATAGTCCGTAAGAAGAAGAATTCTCTGCTGCAGTGTTAATTAAAGATTCGTAAGAAAAAAAAAAAGCGTTTGAATATAAAATTCCAAGCAAAATTCGCTCGTGGTTAAGAAAAATATAAAATAAATGAAACGGAATTCAAGATGAATTTTGGCCTGCGCTAAATTCGGGGATAATAAAATATATCGCGATCTATTTACACGGGCTGATATCCTACGTATAGCGACAGCAGTAAGGTGTAAAAAATCTGTGGGAAGCCTATAAAGTATAAAAATTTACGTATCGTAGGTGTAAAAATGTGTACATACATATATTATAAGAATATATCCGTGGTTACCCAACGTCGCGCGAAAGTTCCTGATCATTAATTCGTCGGAGGAAATTAACAGACGTATTTTCCTCCGAAGGGACGTTACTGCAGTGAAAACCCTCAACAGCACGCCCTTGACTAAGAAAGCGGTGACAAGTTGTTCCCGTTTTCTCAAGAAGCGGAGGCGGCGCAGCGGCCTTGGAATTATAATAAAAATTGGAAGCTCCCGGGGACGCAAGCTCGCATTGTTGTGTCACCGATCGTATCTCGAGTTTGAAAATTTTCCATTAGAGCGTTGGCTTTTTGGCTGTGAAAGATTGAATTTTTTTTGAAAACTGATCGCCTCCAACTGCCTCGCGGAATCTTACATCTCGCGACACTTACACTCTGTCCGAAATTCGCAAGCTCTAGTTACGTCGCGTGTCAGCCACGCCCCCGCCGTTCGTTTCTCCTCCATTTTCGACAAGCCACGATCTATTATTACTACGAATTGGCTGGTTAGACGAACGAAATATGAACCAATGAAAGATCAACCCGAAACCAACGATGTAAGGTGTCACGAACGAACATCAACTCTTTCGACTAATAAACAACGATTTCTCAACAGTGAATTACTGCTCTATACAAGCTACCGTTAAACAATTCAATAACATTCCTCCGAGGCTTGTAGAAATACTCGAGTCGTAGCTTCTTTTAATGCCAATCCGATTGATTTAGGTACTCCAGCCTTGTCTAACTTCTTTCCCGAACGTCTAGCAATGTTGTTTATTTGCTTGTTTAAATTATTTCTTCTTTCATCAGATAGAACAAAACGATCCTGGAATCAAATAGTACAATTCTGCACCTTCTCGTCTTGGACTTCTTGTATTTTCACAGAGTTCAAGCATATTACAGGGTACGATTTACATGTACATACAAATTGCATCCGACATTCCACTTGTTCAAGCGCTTATTTTCTGTTTCAGACAGCTGTCGTGCTCTTTGCTGCACGTGGTTATCCCTGGATCACGTTAAAATCTTCCAAGTGTTCCTCGAGAGTTTGGCACAGGGTTGAAATCGGACTGCTTCATTATCGTAAGGGATTAATTTCACAGGCTGCAGGTGTTTTTGGTTACGAGAAACGTGTTGCGGCCTACGAGAAGCGGGAAAATAATAATAAAAAGAAAGAAACAAGAGACCGCCGAGCATTCGGCATCGGAAGGCCACGAAGACGAAGATCAGTTGGATATATTGTGTGCACGGGAGGGAATAGCGAGTTCTAAATTTGAATTCCACAAGCCACGAGTGGCGCGGTACTCACACAGTGTCTTTCGAAGCTGAGGAACGAAACTGATATTGAAATCCGGCTGAACTTGTTCCATCGGAGATCAAAAGAAACGGCGTGGAAAATAAGAGGAGAGAATAGAGCATAGGAGAAACGAATAAAAAATAAAATAAATAAAAGAGGAAGACTGAAGAAAAAAAACAACAAGAACGTATTACAAATACGTCAACGTTTTTTGATCGCGTAGTCGCCCCGGTCGCGCCAAAAATTAAGAGAATCAACCGCAAGTTGAGGAAACGAAAATATCGACGAGAAAACAATTGAAAAAAGAAGAGAAATAAAAAAAAAAAAAAACAAAACAAGAAATAAAATAAACAAAAATAAAAACAGCAAACACGAAAGAAAATAAACCAATTAAAAAAAAGTCGGATGGAAAAAACAAAAATATATATCATCCCAGATGTGCCAGCGGTGTCGGCCTACGTGACATTTATCAAACCTCGGTCAGCCCGCGTGGATACAAATTTTGCTCTCGTGGATTCGGTCTGACTGTATCTTCTATTTCGGATTTGCGAACTAAACGAGAAGACGGGCGTGAAAACATATCAGATACAATTTACCGTACATGAATACACGTGCAAAACGCACAGACACGAACACACGAAGGTGTATAATCGCATAATCATCATAGACGTCAAGGCCTTTGTTGAAATCATTGTAACATATCGGAAGGATACGCTAAGAACTTGTAGTTTCAATGTGTAACGGTAGTTTGAACGATCATTAGCGGTATCTTAATGAAACTTTTTCAAACATCATATTTAGCACAGAGTCTCGCGCTCTGATTAATCCGATATTTCGAGTTTCTGAAGATAAAAGAAAATTAATAATAATAATAATAATAAATCAAATATATTTACATACATGTAATCACGCGTGTAAACAACCCTAGAAGTGACACGAGTTCTCGAACCCCGGACACCATGGCGAGCAGGATGAAGTCACTTTACGATCAGGTGAGGCTTTAATCATCATCGTTTTTCTCGTCGACCGGAAAACACGAACATTTCATCCGCGTAGAGCAGTCGTTTGTGTACGCAATCGCACTTGTTTTATTAACGATTGAAGTATTTTGTACATTTTAAATACATCATACTTACTATCGGACTACTTCAGACGCGAAGACACGCGACAACAATCTCAGCTGTCGTATTTCCAGGCGTAATTTATGTCGCCGCATGTCAATAATAAATTCTGAAAATTTATTACAACTTCTTCGCGATTAGATTTTTTCAATTTCAATTTTCAATCTGGCTCTGCTGAGTTCTTCTCTTCGAATCGTCGCACAGGGACGAAATCTCAGGGGTTTATTGGCCCCGATTTTTATCTATCTATCCATGGAATTTATTGTATGAAAAATACTTTCGTAGCAAGTTGATGGTCCCAAGCTCAAAGCGAGCCCCTCGTTAACCGCACCCTGTTTGTCTGTCGTGATAAACTGATACGATAATGGATCGGCGAGGGATTCGAATCAGGGTGATTAGCGGCAGGATCCAGCCCTTGCATATATCGCTGCTGAAAAGCGTCGAAAATTTTCAGAGTCGTTTTTACTGTGACACGCTTTCGCAGTGTAAACAATTGTACGCATTTTCGCTGTGTTTTAAAAATAGAACAGCCGGAGCCTCGTGGCTCGATCGAGTCTTTTCCTCTCATCTGTTTGCCCAATTACAGTGAAATGTGTTGTAGATCAGCGCCGCGTATCGCGTAGGTGCCAAACTCGTGTCGGCATAATACGCGATACCTACATGGCTAGGTACGTATAATGTTGTCGCCAATTTCACCGCATCCTCGCTATTTTTGTACCCGAATTTCGGATACGAGTGTTAGTTTTCTTTTGTGTTGTTTTTTATTTTTTTTTTTTATTTTTCTTTCTTATTTCTTTATCCATTAAATTTTTGCTTCGGATATTTATTGCTGCTTTAAGAGTGAGTCAGATAGCAGCTGCGATCTATAGAGTCTTGAAATTACGGTCAATGTCAGTGTGAACTTTTATCGTGGGGTAGTAACTGTCTCCGCGTTCGAATGACTTACCTTGTTTTTTTTTTTCTTTCTTTATCGTTCTTACGACGTGATTTTCGACAGTGCTTCTCGTTCCAGCCACTTGTTGTCAATAGTTTCGAAAATTGTCTATGAGTCAATGTGAAACTAGAAAGAAAGAAATTGGAATTTCAACTCGGCAAAATACCTGAAATATTGTAAATTGAAAATAGAAAGAGAAGAATGAGGAAAAATAACCCAGAATACACACGAGCGACCTATTAGATACAGGTATTCAGAGAAAATTTGTTTGTTTCGGTATCTTGAGACTCGTTTGGAATCATTCAACTGCATTCATCTGTCAGAGGGAGCAAGTGACAGGTGGAATTATTTTCAAGAATGAAATACTTCGCACTCTCATCTGGTATTCGGTATTTCGAATTACGTTGGCTGCCTGCGCTCTTCGGGATAAGAAATGGTTCGTAAAAAATTGCATCGAGACTTTTTTTAATTCGGCATCATAGTGATGAGATACAGGTTAATTGCGGAATTCACCGTCATTATGCGCACGTAAATATGTCGGCTGTTTATAGCTGCGGACAGGAAAGAATCGGGCGAAACTCGTATCGCACTCAGCACGCCTCGAAGAAGCGGGCTAAACGTCAAATGGGGATGTAGGTGAAGAGTGAAATCGAAAATGACCAGTCACGTGGTCTTGATCTAAGCCAAGAAAAGTTTGGGGCCACTGGCCAAATAGCTACTCACTGCCAAGTTGCGCTCCTCTTTTTTATCGTCGGACAACAATCGTTTGTTCAAACTTATGTGCATTGTCGAGATAGTGTAATTTGATCAGGTTTGAACGACGTCTGAATGCTGAAATACCGATATACAAGCAGGATCTCAAGTTTCTACGTTGCAATTAGGATATCGTCTCAGGCGCAGAGATGCATCCAAAAGTGCAACATCGCAGATCGAAAATCCGTTATCATCACCCTGAAGTCACAGCAAATGCGCCAAAGAAACTTTCACATAAACATCAAACTTTGCTTGATCGATCTCGATCATTTGAGCAAATAGAAAACTGTAAAGTCCTTGATGAAAATTTGGTAACGTCTTGAAAAAAATGTGTAATCACCGAATTATTTTCAGGTAATTTTCGAACGAAGAGTACTTCTGGGCTGCACGTGTCTCGTCGGTCTTTCTGTCTGCATTTGGGCGATCGCGATCGGCACTGACCACTGGTTCCTGGTCTCGGCACCGAACCAAATTACAGGACTTCCCCTCAACCCTGGTGACAACAAAGGCAGGGTCCTCCTCTACAGGCACCAGGGTCTCTGGGGCGCGTGTACGCACGGACAGGAAAACGGGACTGCTTTTGGTACGTCATCGTCAAGCGTTGTTGATTTATTCTCTGTATGTAGAAGCTCTTTTCCATGTTTCGAAGGGTAGCTTAACGTTCGGCAGTAACTCTTCGTTGTCCGGCGAAAAGGCCTCTACGTTTTAGCCGCAACGGTGGAGTCGCGATCATCAATTGCACTTACCTCGAGCCCTCGGGTGCTCCGTGGTCCTCAATTATTAATGGCAACGAGCCCACTCTCGCAGCTCTCGCGAAATGTCAATGCAGTCAGCCGATGCTTAGCTTGGGTCATAAAACGTGGCACAGTTGAGTCCAAGCTCAACTCTCTTTGGCTGGGACACTGGTGTCCCAAGAGTACATCGCCTTCTGAGGTAGGGTAGACATGTCGATTGAAAATAGCAAATGGTAGCTGGATCAAAGGGAATTTGGCTAATGAGATCCGGCTGAATTTCACCCGACAAGGTATCTATCAAAAGCTATGGCTTACAAATGTCATGTTTCAGTTGAGGTTTATCGACCTGTGACTTACGGAGTTTGCTTTCATAGAAAGCTCAGGACTGGCTTTAGCCACTCGCATTCACTTTGCGATGGCCTTTGACCTTAGGCCCGATGTTGAACAAACAGACTCGGCAATTGGTTCCTCGAATTCACAGCTGGAACCGCGTTACCTTATTACCGCAAAGCGAAACCAGCTACGATTATGATAAATTTACGATCGGTCGAAATCACTAGAAAAAATAAACCTCGTTTACTCAAAATAAGCGGTGCAGCCAGATATCGGGAATCTGAATCTGGGCTGGAGATCTTCTGCGTCGCAATGAAGCATCCCTGCCGATTTTTACCTCGGGAAAAAAACTCTGGTAAGCCGGAATTCGAACGTTGCCGGAGTCGGGCTGGCTAATGTTTCATTCATCTCCCGCCGGGCATGAAATTCTAGGGCCGCCGAAACTATTCGGCTGGAATTTTTCCGCTGAATCATATGATACGTTTTTCTCTTCACTAAACATTTATGCGAATTTAAATGCCCGCGATTTTACGACTCGAGAGATCCGCGATGAACTCTGTTACGGCACTCGAGTGAGCTTAACGTCCAACTTCTTACATGTATATATACATACGTACATATAGAAATGTTTTTTTCTTTTAATCCTACTTTTTCAGAGGATTGCAAACGTCAGGTATTATTTCCCAAGAATTCTGACGCTTTACGGAATCCCAGACCTGAGAAAAAGATGCTGGGTGAGTTTGATGATGGATTTGTTGTGGTGTTGGGAAAAAAAAAGAAAAAACTGAGAATTTCTTCGAGTTAAACTATCAGGTTTTTTTTTTTTTTTTTTGCAAAGTACTCTCAGAAAGAACGCGATCGGTAACCTTCGTAAGCTCAAGTAACGTCGCCTTGTATTTCAGTCTACATCAAAACTCAGGTTTCATTTGCTGTGATCAGTATATTCCTGATGCTTATGGGATTCGGATTTTCCATCTACACTTTCCGCAATCCCAGATACATGTTCAAGAGGCTCGCCGGTGGAATCCACTTCATCACAGGTAAATATGGTAATTAGTTTAGAAAGCGGTCGGGGCTAATTACCATGCTCGACACTTCGTTGGACTGGTCAAAGGCCCGATTCTCGAGAAAGGAGCTTTCCTCGTGGTAAAGTTTGCTTTGGTTCCACCAAAGGTGTTATACTTCAGGCGAACACGCTTAATGAACGTGAATTCCAGGGACGCAAGGTCGACTCTTTCGCCGCTAATTACTTCCGGGTTAAGGGAGTCTTCCAAGCCGCTAATGAACGGAAATACTTTCTTCAACTTACAGCCGCCTGCGTGATGGTCGTCATTCAAGTGGTCCAATCCGCCATCGAGTACGAGAAACTCAACGTTTTTGAAACCTTTCCAAAAGGGGCTGTGAAGAAGTACGACTACTCGATGGTGCTTGCCTGGCTCGTCTTCCTTGCAAACTTGATCGCCGGTTGCGCTTTCATGTTATTCTCGAGGAAACGGAAACGCGACAAGGCTCCAACGGAGGAAATCGCCATGGCCGACGAGCCGACGATTATCGGCCGTTAATTGCCTTCGATTAATTTTGAAATTTTTTGCACATTTGTATTTTTGTTCTGATTGAAAGTATACGTGGAAACATATATATATTTCATTACCTACTGAAACTGTTTTCGAAAGACGTTTAGATGAATTTGAAGAGCCTGCAGCAGGCCGACGAGGAGATGGAGAAGAGAGAGTTTCAATCGAAAGCTTCGAATCTGCTTCGTCGATGAAACAGAGACCTGACGCAAGTTCGCGGAGCTTTATTTCGGAGCTTATTTATAGTCGGTAATGCAGAAAGCGCTGCAAGCCGATTTATCCGTCGGTTTCGAAAGCCTTGTCTTGTCAAAAAGTGTCGATAATTAAACTTCAAACTGAGCTGGTAAAACATCTTGTGTCAGAGAAAATTGTAATAAAAAAAAAAAAAATGTAATTGTGCAATCAGAGATGAGGACTAGAAACTGAAAATACTTAAAATGGTAGTTTGGCGACTGAGAGGGGAAAAAAGAGGGGAAAAATCGATATCAAGCAATCGAACAGGGCGGAAGTTTCTTTGTTCATGTGAATAATTAATTAGGTAAATATCTGCTTATTATGTATACAATATACATGTACAAAGAATTCAATACTCAAAGTTAAAAGTAGGGAGAAATTAATAACGAGGAGAGATGAAAAACAAAGTGAAATTACCGAAGCGGAAGTAGGTCGTACTTGGATACAAATTTACTTCGAAGTAAATTATTGTATCTTTATAGGTATATCTGTGTATGTACATAATGTATAAGCTTTGATATTAAAATGCCTTTGGCCGAGTGCCATTCTACGTCGACGTCAGGTCACAATAGGGTAAGAAAATAGGTTCAACTCTTGTTCTGCGGTATAACACGCTTGCCTAATATACATTAATAATATAAACACATCTGATGCTACCATATATATTTATGTATATAAGTGTAATTACGTGAGCTTCGATCGCGTAGCATCTAAAAAAAAAAAAAAAAAAACTGTTCAATGAAACTTTCTGTGGTCTCATTTATAATCTGAAATATATACGACGATATTTTTTTTGAAGTGATTTTCTCTATTCTAATTTGTTTTTTGTTTTTGTTCTCTTCTCTTCAACCTCTTTAATTTCTCTCAATTCCTATTTTTCTCCAAAGTTACAGGATTCCGAACAACTTTTACACCTAAAGTCAAGTTGTTTGAATATATAATTACCAGTTTTTGCCAGCTATAACAACAATAATGACCTCAAACAATAATAAAATCTATGTCTACACGTAAATTATAATTTACTTAGTAAAAAATCATTTATTTTTATATAATATATACTTAACGTAATTCTATATTTATTAGTATACCATTACACGCACACACACACAAACTCACACATATGCACACACATACACACATACAAGAACACAAGAAAAAAAAACTAAAATCAAATATACAATATTATTAATAGGTAAATAAATATAGATTTAACGTATTTTGCCGTCGCTTTTTAATGTTTAACACAACTCCGTTGTTGATAAAAAGACATTTATTGTAAATATATATAATTCTTAATAATGAGTAATAAACTATACATAGAAACGAATGGGTGGAACTTAGACGCTGATATGAATCCATTTTTATTCTCATTTTGTTCATTGTATAAATAACCATTTATTTCAACTGCGTTGTTTCCTTTCAAACAGTGGGAATTATAAAAATTAAACGTCGATTCGACGCTTGCTGAATTAAAAACACAAAAATATAGTACATCGAGTGAAAACAATATCTGCGTATGAATAATTATGCAAGCAATTTAAAGAGTAAGTAATGTTTAGTGTGGAGGATTGAGCAGAACTTGTCTGACGTCCATATTGATTAACAGCTGTCGGTATTATGCATTTATTCAAGTCTCTTTTTCGAGTATTTTATTTCAGAAATGATTAATTACGAATATTATAATAACAACGTACGATATCGCTGTATAGACAAATTACCATATTTGAAATACTTCAGTTCGTCTGGTTTTTTTTTTTTTATTAACGGGTAAAATATACCCAGATTGCGGGGAAACGGCGTATAGCTTAAAACGATGAATCTTACTTATTTCGGAGGGAAAGATTCGAGCCACTGGCTTCAATTTTTATGGCATCAATTAATCACCTCTTGTTATTTGTTGGCGTAGTCTCTTCGTCCTGACAAGTATTCGAGAATAATAATCGCATGAATCAGACGATAGTAAAGATCCTCCGACGACTTTATCCATTATAATTTCATACTTCATATCGTGTGACATTTATTGTTAAAAGTACAGTATTATTATTGATCATTGGCACCGATGTTTAAAATTACATCTAGTAGGTCCGCGATGATCGCGATCGTTTCATCATATCGAAATTTATGTCCGTTAACACTACACTGCACTGAACACTTTCGTTCTTGGCGAAACCAATTTTTTATTCAATTCTTAATATAAATCTTAAGCTAGTGATACAGTTCATTCATTTATCAAGTCCATTACCATCGAGCGATTACAGAACACTTTTGTTGAAAATTTAAAAATAATTATTGACATATCACTTTTAGAAATGGCGCTTATTTATTTATTTATTTATTTATAAATCAGTTGAATTCGATAGAATGTTTAGTTGAGCGTTTAATTATGCGGATAACAATGCTTGTAAGCTGAATATTTGGGCATATTCAGCTGTCTCACGTAGGACAGAATCGATTATTTTATTTTCATTATTAATAATACTTTTTTCTCTTTATACCGACTTAAATATTTGACGGTAATTGGCAGTTAATCAGAATCTTAGTAGTATGGAGTAAATTATCTGAATATGCACTTATATACATTTAAAATTATTCACTTCAGGGTATAATATTTTTTCATTGAACTGTCATAGTTTCAAATGGAGGGATATGCCATTGCACAATTTCCAAATAATCTTCTACTTTCATCCTCTCCCAACAATGCGAAAAAACGTTTATGCAGACATCGCAACACAACTTTGTTAACTTCGATTTTTTTCAGATTCTCTCCCACGTAGCTTTACCATATCGGGGTTATTCACTCGTCCTTTAAGATACGATCCGTATCGTTGGACGTCTCGACGTCATCCGGCTCGTCGATTTCGGTCTCATCCTCGTCGTCACCATCCTCCTCATCTTCATCGTCCAATTGGAATTCTTGTACCAGTTTTGTGTACCTGAATAAATAAGAAATCTAAACTATAATAAAATTTTCACACAAAATCGAAAACTTTTAAAAATATGTAGATTTGAAAAGTGGGAAACCACTTTCGCTAATCTTCTTCAAATGCGAGGTACTAATTGGGTTCGATAAGTCGAATGACTGGCAAAGTAACCGCAATTTTAGCGTGCAAATCCTCGACAGTTTTCGCGATTACCTGACGCTGTATCAGACGGGAGTAGTTCTTCTTATCGTATCCAGACCCCATCCGCATTCCCTAACCGGAGGCGGCGGCGGAAGTGGCTCCTCCAGGTCAAATGTGACGAACTCGTGCTGAGCACTGGGGCTGTACTCTTCTTGAAGTACATCAGCGGTGGTGCTCACCTTGAGAATTGCGGGAAAGAAATCGGAGGGCGGTTTGCTAATCACAGTTCATCGGTGTCGCGGAAAAACGCTTCTTCGTCTTACCGTTTGCGCCGTCAGATCCCGCGGAAATTGTCTAGGATATTCTATGTAGTCCAGACTCGGAGGCGGGGGTAGAAATTCGTCGAAATCAACGTCCACCGAGTCTCTCCCGAAGAAGTATCGCTTTTGATGCCTCTCGCACAGGAAGCTACCGTGGTTCTGGTTATTCACGTGATTCTCCTGGTGCATATGGTGCTCCAGCTGATAGACGCCCTGCGGATTAGAAAAAAGTGCATTCTCGTCAGGACATCGAAGTACCCTTAATTCATCGGGGTTCTCTCCCATTTCTTTCTTGTTTGAAAAATTAGATCGTCTACTGCTATGCAAAGTATTGGAAATGCTTTGACGACTGATATATAAACTGTAATTTTTTCGCGACATTATTCCGTCGACTTATGAGGTGTAGATACGATAAGAAAGCAGAAAAAATTGGAAATTGATAACGTTTGTGCGAAACTAATCTACAGCTCGTTAAATAAAATTATACACCGAATGTTTTACGAACCCCATAATTTTTACGCCGGGAGTCTTTCCTGATCCATTCCTGTTGGTGCCAGGATATGTAGAGGAATATCGCCGAGGTACCAGCAACTTCGGTCGTTATGAATCCGCTTACGTATAGTAAAAAGGAAAAGCCATATCTGTAGGTGAATTGCGGACCCTGAAAATGACGAGTCGGAAGTATATAGTTACGAGTAAAAATCTCTCAGGAATTTCTCGTTTCCTTTAGCAGGAAAAATAGGAGATTTTTTTTTTTCCCGACCGACAATAATCTTACACGTGTCTTTCGATGTTAGCGTTAGAAGAAAAGGAGAAAATAAAATAAGAAAAATAATTCTTGCGCCACACTTCCGGTCGCAGATGGAAAAAGTTTTCGGAATCTTTTATTGCTTACTTGAAATGACGATCTCGTTCTTAATTTACTCCCAACCTCTGCCTTGAATACCGATATGTACATCACCATGCCGACGAGCATCAGCAATCCTGAAAAAGAAAATACAAGACGTGAAGAGCAGCGCTTAATTTCCTTCTGTCTTGTCTCGGACTTTTTCAGTCTCTACGTTCGATCGGCTACACAGATTGGTACACGAGGTGTATAAAGACGGGGATTATTCTTCGGAGAGTATAAAGCTCTTGTGTAGAAGTAACGGACTTCTCGAGCTTTTCCAACTGTCGCGGCAACATCCGGTTAAAAAGAAACGTCACGAATTGTTGTGTCGTGTTCCCGAGATTGCAGGCTCGGGTGAAATTCTCGTCGCGCGGTTACTGCATGAAGTTTCTTACGGAGTTTGGTGTACAAACTTTCTCAGATCGGTCGACTCCTACGTCTAGATGCGAGATATGCACTCCCTTGGCGTTTCCCGTACTTTTGCGGCTTTGAAAGCTTGTTGCAGGATGCGCTTTTGCAGCGGGACGTTATGCAGTGCCAAAATTCCTTAGAAATACTTTCCCTCGTTTCGGTTGGTTACACGAGAAAAATTCATCGTGTTTTTTAGGCACCGTTTCATCCAGGCTCATCAACCTTCTAATGAACCTCGTCCTTTTCTCCGTCGTGTAAAAATTAACCCCACCATAGATAAACGGGCGTAAAGAGTAACGTTGATTAAGCACTTACCGGAAACTATGAAAACCACACCGGCGATAAAAACGCAGAGCCGGTGTTTTGGATGGGAAACGTGTGCAGCGAAATAGCAAACCTCTGCCGCGACCAGCAGGAGGGTTGCTGCTAAAAAAAACATCGTCGACTTGGTCACCGCGTCTGTAAAGAGCATTAAACAGACCTGGTACAATTACAGGATTACATAAAACAGGCGGAAGCGAAGCGTAAGGGATACCGATTCGGCTTCGGGATATGTCGAGGAGAAAAAAACAACAAAAACAACAATTCGAAACCCCATTAGCAGCCTTGCTAAATTCAGCGAAAGCAAGCCGTCTTTTTTACTCGCTAATTCAAGCTCATATCGTTGGCCGTTATCATCGAACGAGTAGGTATGCGTCATACGTGTGCATACGTACTTATATTGGCGAATATATTATTATTCCACGATTCACGAGGACAAAAGCTGCCAAAGGTTGGCGAAAAATTCCATTGTTTTCGCATATCGGCCTCTTCTTCAAATTACTGTCATGTGAATCCGAGTGCCGTGCCTTTATTTCACAGTCTTTGCAGTGAAGAAAAACGAAAGTGAACGAAATAACAAGCTGAACAAACGAACGAGTGAATTGGGCAAATGAACAAAAATTCCCGCCAAAAATTTTTGCTTGAATAGGTATTACTCCCAAGGCTATTAATTATTGACTCGATTGTTCGCTCATGGTTTTACCTGACTGCCAATATGTATAGTATATGCTGCGGTTATGGGTATGTACACCTTTATTTGATCAAAATTTCAGCACAATAGTTTTCGCGTGTTTCTGCACAGCACTGAACAATAGCTCCCGCGCCGGCGGCTGGATCTATTTCAAAGTAGAATTATATGCATAATTATTACTCATGACTGGACCAACGTCGTTCAGATTAATACCAGTTGATAATTACAAAACCCAGCATTGCTGTTTGAATGGATAGAAAAAATATGAGAATTTTCAAATAAGCGGCGCCCGAAATGAAAAATTGACATTTTTTGAAAGGCTTTGTTATTTATTGGTAAATTTATGATCAAGATAACGAAGAATAAGCAGATATAATAATTTTATGTATTAGGTTGGTTTTTATTTTTTCATGACCGAATTTCTTCGCGCTCACCCCCCAAAAATAATCAACACATATGGAAAAAAATCTGTCAAAGTCCCCGAGCTTTTCCGAAAACTCTAACACGGCCCATGAAGCATTCGAATTTTTATAAGAAAACTATTAATTACTTTTCAAACAATGCAATATAAAAAAAAATGTTCAGGCTATACTGTAGAAAATTTAATACTTTACAAAAAAGATCTGTTGTAAAATTTTTGCAAATCTAATATCTGTCACGTTATTAGTGAAAAAATGAAGACAGTTGATCGCTGATAACGTGATAAATATTCGATTTACGAAAATTTCACCAGAAATCTTTTACCATTAGATTGTCTACAAAATAACCGGAGGAAATTTTTTTATGATATACATTCTCAAAACAATGAAGAGTTTTCTTTAAAAAACTTCGAATGCATGCGATTCTCCGTATAAAAATTCAACTGCTTTGCGGGGCGTGTTCGAGTTATCGGAAAAGTTCGGAGACTTATACAGATTTTTTTTATTTATATGTTGATTACTTTTGGAGGGGCAGGGGGGGGGGGGGGGAGCGGGAAAAAACTCAGACATGACCGAAATAAGAAACTACCCTTGTAGGAAATTACCCTGTATTTACATATATATCTTTTAAAAAATTTTACACATTTTACTTTTACAACACAAAACACAAAAAAATTTTGCAAAGGGTCAAGAAGGCGTCTGGAATAACTGGCGAGTTCTCGTTTCGCTGGAATTACGTAGATCTGTACAGCAGCATTCGCCGGTTTCCCATTTTCTCCAAGACGCGAGCACTTGTGCCACAGGCAAAATAGCATTACCCTCGACTAGATCTCACAACAGGTTTTACTCGAGATTACATTCTCGCCGGCGTCCCGCCGCCCCCGCCCAACCAATTATTAACACTGCTTGTCTCCCGTACGTGATCAGCAATTGCAACAAACGAAATTACTCGACGCTGCAAGCTCGGGTAAAAATTTTCACGCTCATCAAACTGCAGCGCGAAGTTCGCTGATTCCGATTCAGCGAAAATTCACAAGAGACTTTATTTCGATACAATTACAGCGCAATCGAGCGTGTGTACCTCTGCTAATTCGTTGCAATCAATTCAATTCCATCGATTACGAACTACGTATGTATATATGTATATGTAACGCGAAATAATTAACCAAAAGTTTCGCAAAATTTACTCTCAATAAGTTGATCAATTAGACCTGCGCAAAATGTGACGGTCTTGTGCAAGAGCGTTGGAAATTTCGTTAGAAACTGGTTCTACTCGCTCCTTCATTGTCGTAGGTATCTATTCGCGCCTATTCTACACATTACACGCTCAAGCTATGCCATTATTGCATTATCCCTCGACTGAACCTGGCTGACAGGGCGCGAGGAAATTGTTTTACGAAGAGAGACTTTCCTCGGGAACGATATGACGGTGAGAAGACTTGTTTCAGCTGCACAAGCACGTCTTGATAGGCGATATTACGCGATCATTGTTGTTATCCGAAAACCGAGACAAAGTGACTCGCGCCTCGAGCACTATAATTGGTGGCTTGAAACGTACTGTTTCTCCTTAATTAATAATTCAAACAATTTTAGCCGGTAACGAGGTTAGCTAATTAGGAAGAACAGTCCAATTAATCTGGCAAATTTACACAATTTACCAACACCGAAAGGCCTGCGTAAATGACACACGGATAACGCAGGATGTAGTCGGCGGTCTGAGCGTCTAACTCGGAGATCCAACCCCTGCAGGATACATAAAGCATTTCCGACCGTGAACATTGAAATCTATTGTTAAACGCACCTACGACAACCACGCTGGTAAATTCAACCGGAAGTTCGCAAGCACCGCGTACCCCGAGAGGATATCCTTTACGGTACACCTCTAAACGCTTACTCAATTCAATTTTATCGCGAGCCTATACCGCGAATATTAATCGCGAATCTCGTCCCGTTCATAGATGAATTGTTCGTGATTCCTGCTATTTTCAACTCCAGGAACTAGCGAAATTGTTCCTACATATTCAGGAAAGAAAGTTTTAAGAAACGACGAAGCCATTCGAAGAGGGTTGAAAAGACAAAAGCTGCTTTCAAGAACGTTTTGTAATCATTGCGAAAAATTGGCTTGGAATTGGCGTTGAGCGAGGGGATTTATGCGGTGTACAATCAATCCTGTTGTCATCCCTTCGCGAAGCCCTTGAAATACGCGTCCGTCGGTATCAGACGAATGGTAGTGGATGTCGTTTCCGAGCCTTACACCGGTTTTGCTCGGGGAAACAAACTCGGATTACATCTCTGTTCCCCACATAATATCGGAATTATCGCGTGATATATTATCGAGGGGAAGTTGGATATGCCGGGAGTGCGACTCTCAGCCCCCCGAGTCACACCTGCGGCGTGACAAATTTAGTGCCACTGCACGAAGGACTTTTCCCTGGAAACCCGCAGAGAATCCACGGGACTCGAACATCATCTCGAAATGTAATCCTCCATCCCCAGGATAAAAAGCTATCCGCAGTTTCGGATGGTTCCCCCTACATTGACTCCATATATACCCATTAAGTCGGACTGATCGAGAGTGCTCGCTACTATGCGAGCTTATTATACCCTGCGCGTGTATTTTTTCCTCTCGGATCCTCTTCTCGCGCCTATTTTTACCCGGCTTCTGTAGTATTTACTTATAATTTTCAGGCTTGAGGGGAGAAATTAAAGGAGGAGCTATTGCGAGGTGATGAAATTAGCACCCTAAACAGTTCATGGCAAAGTGCTAGCTGCTATCAGATTAAGCATCTAGGGGAAGCAAGGAAGCAAGGAAGCAGAGGAGGAAGGAAGAAAGGAAACGGCGGAAGAGCCATGCACGAATGGTATATATATATAACGTCAAGATTTCACTTACACGGTATGGCCATTGTCGAGTCGTTGGGATCCGGGCTGTACTCCTCGCTTGGAAAGTAGTCGATATTGAAGCACTCGTACTGCACGTGCGAAGCTAAAAACATAAGAATTTTTCCCATCATTTTCTTCATCCTTAATCAGACCCTCGCGTGGTTGTTAGAAAGCTGAATGTTTTCGAGATTATTTTTCGTGCCAATGATGCAGCCTCGTTCACAGGTTTAGTGACTATTCTGTACTGTGGAATTGAAAAACTCTTCAAGGCAGTCAAATAAATGACCGTTTGACGTATATACCACGTGATTAATGGATCTTTCTGGATTTTTTTTTTCTGTTACCTCTTTTTCAGCGAAAAATTCCTAAATTTGTCACACGACTCTCCCCTCCGTATCAACCGGAAGTCGAGGCCAGAGATCCTGTCTCAGATTCCCATTTCTAGACGGATACTGATGCGTGCTTCATTTTTTGTAACGCAAATATTTTTCAAACTTGTGTGCTCTACCCTGTGAAGAAGTCTCCGTTTCTCTCTCTCTCATTCTCGGCCATTCTGCACTTGTAGTAGAACATTTTTAAAGTTGTCGTTTAGAATAGTTTATCAATATCTGAGAACTAATCATAATGAATTTCGAAACAATGAAAATATATTAGAGGCGAACGAAACGTTCTGTTCGTACATTCGCCACTGGATCAGAATTTAAGTACATCCGCTTTAAAAGGGATTTCCTTTGAGAGACCAAAGTCCTCGGAACATTCCTAGAAAAATCCAATTTTAAACTCGTCCAGCTTTAAAGAATCGTTGATTGGAAGATATAAGGGCACGTTTCTCGAAATGTTAGACCTCAGTGAAAAGCTAAGGAAGTCAGGGTTGCGGTTAAGTAAACTGAACGGCCAGGAAAGTCGACTTATAGTTTCTCGCAAACACGCGGTGGGATCTCAATTTTGTTCCAAGAGTTCCAATCGTGCAATTGCAGCGGTAGCAGCAGCAGCAGCAGCAGCAGTCGTCGGAGTTTCGTTAAAGTACAAAGCCGACTGACTGATGGAATTTAATTGAAAATCTCGATGGAAAGTTTCCGGGAATCGCCAATGGCTCAAAGTGCCCAGCTGCATCCCGCGATTAACCGGTTTCTTGTGCGAGTCGAAAGCTGGCCTTTCAATTCAAGCTCGACTCCGCAAGCTTCACGCGCTTATCCGACCGCGAGACGAAGGCAGTATAAGTACGATAAAACAGGATCAAAAATCGCTTACCGTGAATCGAGCAGAGCCCAGGCTGATAATCAAATAAAATTCTTGCTTCGGAAACCTTTTACGCTCCATAATGTCGAGGTGTGTGTCCGGAGCCGCTGTTTCCGATATAAAGCTCAGCCCATATCCCTGGACTATCGATGGTCGATTAGTGCAATCCCGAAGTTGATTCGGAGCTGAATTTCAATTGACTTTGGAAAAAAGCGACACCGCGAAAAAGACCACGGCGACAATTTATTCGCAGAAAAAGGCAATAGAGAAGAGAAGAGATGGTCCAAACGTGTAGGCGACATTTTCCCCCCTACACGTGTATCTGCGGTGGGAAAAGACGTGAAGAATTGCGAATGGGCCTTGACAGGATGACGTACGAGACGCACACTTCTGGCCATTTGATACGCGCAAAGTCAATCGAGCGAAACTATTGGGTAGCATTCGTTTGTCCTTATATTTTCCTGCGCACTTCGAACTTTGTCCGATAAAAACACCTACAGCGTATATAATCGTTTTCAAGAAAATTAAAGTGCTCAGAGTATGAGAATACGATCATGGCGGCGGCACATGACCGGAGTTTTAATGCTGAAACATGATTGTCGCTTAATAGGTAGACGCTGATCTCGCTCTCGAGAAGGTTTTCCCTCCTCGTCACTCTCCCTCTCTGTTTCTCTTCATGTCCCAAGGAGAGATTTTCCTGGACGGAGATTAAGCGGGTGCCGAGGACCCTTCAGGATGCAGCGTGATGAGTTCAGTCGCGAGGGGGCCGGGGTGTTTCCTTCGCGTTATAATTAACCCCGTATCAAATGGCACTAGGGCCGGACAATGTCTGCTCCGCCTGGTGCAGGAAACGCGAAGCCATAACTTTTCATTGGGATGTCAGTCACGAACTCTCGAGTAAGGACGGAGCTAAATCGACGAGCTAATAGGGCCGTGGGTTGGAAGCCACGATAAACACCGCAGGCACCCTGAACAAGAGACCGTGTATTTGAATTCATTTTTTTCGTGTTTAGCTGTTTCAATCTCTTTTTCTTTTTGTCATTTTAACGCCTCGCTTTTCGCCCCCTCGTCAACGCGTTTCATTAAAACATAACAGCCGGACAGATGTTCTAAGCTCAAATATAACAAGTTCAGTTGACTGGGCGCGATTTTTGTACTCATTTCGATGCAGAACTGTATTTTATAATGTATAACCAATCACAGATCAGATCTCGAATTCTGCCTTTTTTTTCAAAGTCCGTTCACCTGCGTCCATCCGTCGCTTCGTTTCAAACGGTTCTGGTCGTTCAGCTAGGAATAAACGCGAAGGTGATCGTAAACGGAATGGGAGAAATCTATTTTCGAATTTGTTGCCATGGTGACAACGGTAAGATTGGCAATAAAGCTGGAGCGGCGCCGCCCCCTCAACCCTTGTAATAAAAACAAGCGGGTAAACGGACCGACGGGACGCCGACAATTTGAAATGTTGGGAATTCTAACAGTTGACAAATGTCCCTGGGGGCAGGGGGGTGGTGGTGTTCGACGAGGACTTTGAGTGGCGGTGAATGTCGCGCGGGTGAAGAACCGGGGGTGCAACCAACGCCTAGCGGCAAGCAGGGAGCAAAGGATCGAGCGAGTCGGTCTGGAGGGTGGGAATCCATTCAGAGAAGGCCAAATATTCCAGCCAGGAACTCGCGGCACTGTGAACATTGCGCTTCGCGACGGAGCAAGGCGAGGCGTTGTGAAGGGAGATTGGAATAGGGCGGAGCAGGAAATGACGTCATTAATATAGGCGGAATGATTTATCAGGGTGAAGATGAGGGAAGAAAAGCTGTTTGTATTCAAATGTGCCTCAGGCCACTTTTACCGACCGCGCTGGGAGCTGTACCAACACCAACGTTTTTTATTACTCTTCTTCGGAATCAATCATGCTCTTGCATTATTCCCGCACGCTTCAGAGTCACGTTCCGCCTCGACACTCTGACATACCGACTGATTAGGAAGATTATCCGACGGGAATTCCACCCCGATAGATTCATCCGAACCAAAATTCTACTCATGTTCGATAATCAGGCTTACACCACAATAGACTCGAGGACCTCGCAATAGTTTCGTCATCAATCTTCCCCTTGTGGTCTCGGTATCGCTTTCGATACTCGGATGCTACGTACCTAGAGACGAGGAAAAAATTTCATGTAATTATACCAAACGGGTAATCTGTACAAGTTTCCTCTTCGGCGAAGTTCTCGCTCCGCTCAACATACCGTGCGAGAATTCCTCCGTCGTAGAAAGTTTCTCGATGGATTATTAATTACTCTCAAAGAACGTAGGTAGGTACGTAGCGAGTGTATAATTTTCTCACCTCCTTCGGAATAACGGCTGAATCGAAACCCTCCTGAAGATTCGCTAAGCTCGAAGTTTTCCGACTTTGCCGTATAGCGGAAATACACTGCTGCGCCATTTTCTTGGAAATATGACAACTCCAGTCCTTATCACATTTATCAACGAGATCACCTCAGACCGTTCTCGTTTCAGTTTTCGTTCGACGTCGTGTTTATATCCTCGTACAATGCTTCGCCGTCCCTTTCTCTTCAACGGGAAACACTTCATCCCTCGAGGACTTACTCGAAAACTTGGGGATTATGGATAAGCTTTATAGTGATTCCGACAACTGAATCCAGCTCCTGTACGCCGCTGAGGAGACTGACTCTATAGAAAATGCAATTCTGCACTTGTTTTCAAAACTTTTATCTATATCCTCGAGTTCTCCGGGTGCAGAAACAGGGTTATCTGTATCTGTTTTCTCTCCG
Source organism: Diprion similis (assembly GCF_021155765.1). NCBI lineage: Eukaryota > Metazoa > Arthropoda > Insecta > Hymenoptera > Diprionidae > Diprion > Diprion similis. Next base: position 24,062,233 of record NC_060108.1, read on the forward strand.
ACAAACGATGCTGCTACATGTACGTATGTATGTTATATTTCTGTGAACGAGCACGTGGTGTACATGTATGTATATACACTTGGCGTGAGTGGGGTTGGTACTCACGGATCGAAGAGAGTGCTCGCTTCCCTAGTACTCCCGGCATTGTATTCCTTTTACGGTTTATACCACTCAAAGTTGGTATACCGAACATCAGCCGTATGTATATTGTACATTATCGCCGTATACGACGTATCTTTGAGCCACTATAACCTGCAGCTACGTGGATTACCCTCGGCGACATGAGGGTGATGCAGTTTCATAATTCTCCAAAGCAGTCTGCGCGGATTTAGGATTATTATTCCGGATTTCATCAATACCGTGCAATATCTGCTCAACTTCGTTTTAATTTATATTCGAGATTCCGGAAGTAAAAATATGGCGAGAAGCTTTGTACAGTAGTCGTGAAGTCACCTAGAATTCATAGGTATTCATATACTCGTATTATCATATTGAATATTTTAGAATCTTTACGACGAAGGAAGTAACGTGCAGCGATGTCTCATTCCAAAGAGACGCTCGAAATTATTTACCAAAATTTTGTACGAGCACTCAGAACTTTGCATCAAACCATGTTAATGTATGCAACGAACGAATTCGAGCGTTTGTATTTATGAAGCTATTCTAACGTACGTATTAATAATAAACCCGACGGCGAGACGGTGACGAGGTATAATGGAATACGTTGCAAAGTTCTGCAGATTTGGAAACAATCATCGACAGATGAAACGAGTGCAAAAGTTCTAAAGAATCCTTTTTTCCCGCCTATTGTAATAGCGTTATTTGGCGCTGATCCAGGATCATGTCTCTCACGTTGCGGGAGTTTGATGTCTTCCACCACTCCCTCCTCCTTGGCCTCGCCTTCGGAGAAGCCAGCCACCCTTGGATCGAAATCCTCACTCGCGATACGTATTCGGGTTAACACATCCATTCAAAAGGCGTTCGATGCTCGCCATCAGCCCCGCAAACCAAGCTGGGCACGTATACAGATGATAATTAAGCCCACCCCCTAATGTTGATCGGTGAATATCGCGTTCAGTTATCTGATTTTCCCACCCTCCAACGGAAGGGTGGGCTCCTCTCTGCAGTTGACTGCATGCTATAGACGCACCTTGTACTCAAGCAACGATAATCGGCGGTAACCCTTACAACCTGAGTTAACGTAGCATGGCTTAACCCTCAAACCGAATCTGAGCTCAGTCAGCCGAGCGTTTTGTTCACTTGGTTTAACTTATTGACACGTGATTACTACAACGTTCGAAAACATCTCATATTTATCATGATTCGTATAATACACTTATGGACAGAAGTTCAACGTTATACTTATACTTTCGCTGTTGATGTATCGTGACGGTTTTGTAGCGAAGCAACAAAATATGTGCTTTTCTTTAAAGATCTGATGACGGGTACTTGAGAATGGCATCAAACTTTTCCAATTTCTGTTTGAATCACCGTTCAACGTGCATCTCGTGGAATGGATGTAAGCACGAAATGTGACACCGACCTAGAAGGCATGGCAAGCATCAAGGCGAGGCCTTTCCAACAACGTGTAGAACCTTTATGTCGAGTAACCATAACACCCATCGTAACCAAGGGAAAGACGGAGCACTCTGGGTGTCCACATAAGGGGAGAGATGGTATAGGCTGTTAACGAAATTGGCTCTCACTCCCAGTTCAGTGCGGACTAAGTGACAGAACACGGTCTGACGGAGGGATTGATTAAGTGACCATGGCGGATGGCGGTAATGAAACCCAGGACACACTATGCTGCGAGGTGATGACGAGTTGTGCCAGGATAATGCGATTTCTCACAGGTGAGGTAACGAATACCATTTGCCTGGAAATATGCTTGACAAGGAAACAGAGAAAGGAAGGGAGAAGCTCCGATAGTAAAAGAAGTTGGAAACGAAGTGGCCCCGATGGAAATTGGGTCACGACTCGAATCCCGTTCCCGGTTTAAAGAGATCCTCTATTTCCATTTCCCCGTCCCCCCGCTCCTCGAGCAGTCCGCTTTTCCTATCCTCTTACGCAATTAGTTGCCCCTTTTCATGTTAAAATTCTACGACCACGGACCGCTAAGGGAGCGATTTGAGTCAACCGCGGATTTAGAATCGAGTCGCGTTTTCCTCGCTGCAGGGATAGTTTATTTTTAATCCCTCTCTGCACAGTCAGTTTCCCTTTACTCGCCAACCCGAGCGCCTGCAGCGAAACGCCTAGGTTGAAGAAACAAATAATCCACTTAAACGTAAACGCAGCCTCGCTGCGCTGCCGCAGTTAACCGTAATCGTGCTTTCCAACCACGCCCCTGATGAAATCAGCTTATTCCTTTACGTCACTTTCAACCTTCGCTCTTTCTTTTTCTCTTTTCCTTCTACCTTTGGATCACCTTACTAGGAGGAAGAAAAAGAAGAAAAGTAAACGAAATACAGTGACAAAAAGGGGGCTCCTGAAAAGCTGATGGTAGATCGTCTAGGATATTTCGGTATTCAAGGCGGCCAGTCGCGATTCGTCACAGCTCGGGTCCTTATCTTTGTTTCATTGTCACCCCACTCACACATTAGCCATAAGTCTGCCTTGCCTCCCTCGGTGACCCGAGCTCGGTTCTTCTTGGGTGAAACTTTATCTGTTATTCCGTCCCTCGCGTGGGTGGATGTGCTTCCTTGCACATACATGTAATATCTGTGACAAATTCTGCACGAAGGAATCCACTGCAAGAGTATTCGAATGCTTCAAAGCGAATGAATGACGAAGAGAGTTGCCTGCAGCCATACGCAGAATGGTTTTTGATACATCGAATGACAGGCGGGAAGAAACATTGAGCCATTGTCACACAGGCTGAGTCAATCTCACGGAAAATTGAATCTGCGAGCATGCGGATGGATGAATGATTCCGTCAATGAGCAGGCGGAAAATTCTATTTTCCACTAAATTTAGGCCGAGTCTCGTGATGGTATCCGAAACCGATGCTTCGTCATCTGAGAGTCGAAAAAAAGAGGGAAAAATTTTACTCCGCATCTGCAACCAGCCCTTTGGCATTACTTGCGTCCGACACTGACGAGGGGAATCTATCACATGCTCTCATCTTTGGAACTCCAGTAACTCTTCGACGCTCTTTCCGCTGCGGAAACCTTCTTGCCAGCGAAGAACTAGCGAAGAACATCGCGTCGGGGTTGGGTTGGGGGTGGAGGTGGGGGTGGGGGTGGGGGTGGAGGCTGGCACGTTTCCCTTTAATTGTCTCACGTTTACCTCCGCGACTGACTTGAATAGTAATAACCAGACCAAACCCATCTAACATCCGGACGGAACGAAAAGGGAGCCGAACGATCCGCCTTCCCGATTGTAACTGATGTAGATTAGTTGCTGCTGCGGCTGCTGCCGCTGCTACTAATTGGGATCAACTTTCTACGGCGTAAGTAATCCCCGAACCACTAATTCACGGGAAGCAAAGTTAATTCGGCCATATCGACTGGTCGATGCGCGAAGTACAGAGACCAAGAATAAATGGAGGGTAAGAGAAGACGAGATCAGTCAAATTCGAAGGTCACTCGTTCACCGATATCCTGATGGTACCGCGTCCATTGGCAATCGTCAGCTGTCCAATTTGAAGACGGATAAAAATATCCATCGTGGTATTCGAGAGCGCATTTCCTGCTCCCGTTATTTCACCGCTTTTCAATTCCAATCTCAGACCGCGACGGCTTTCAGGCCGATTCTGAAAAGCCAGCTTCCGGATTGATGCGCAGTGACGTCATATTCTCAATTCAATCAAATTATCCACTAATTGGAGTTGCTCTTTTCAATCTTCGAGATAGTTGCGGTGAGTCCGAGTTCCTTTTGTTCCTCAAGGGTGGATGCTTTTCAACGCAAAATCGTCACACCTGCAGAGCGTGTAGAAGGCTATAGATTTTTTCGGTTAATCCGAAGTGGGAATCGGAACGAATCGGTCTGCTTGTAATCGCGTTATTCCTGACGTTCGATCGTAATCGGCATTCGTTTGACGGCTTGGATCGCGAGTCTGTCGCAATCGGTTAGAAAAACAATGTACCAACGTCAGTTGCGTCGGGGTGGGCGAGAATCTGGTTAGAATTTAATTAAACTCCAGACTGATTTTATCACCCCGCAAAAACGTGTGACATTGGGTCGTTTAATTGGCCAGATTATACCGGCAATCATGCCTGACTCATCCTCTTATTCCAGACGCGTGTCTCGTTTCCGATCATTTCCCCGCCTCTCGATCCTCGACAATAATGCGCTTTTTCTGCGGATCGTTACGACTATATATATATACAGCCGATTACCACTTCGGCTGTTTGATTTCTCCCCGCGGTAATTGGCGAATCGGCGAATTGGCAAATCGGCCAACGCGGCTCAAGTTGAGCCTACCGGAAGCCGAGCATTCGGTGAAAGTACGCGAGCGTTTGCCTGTTTGCAGATACGTTGCAGCTATTGATTGCGTAATTCCACCCCGGGGAGAACCGCAAGCCGTCGGAGTTCGCGCCGCGAGCTTCCTTCAAACGTTGAAAGCCGAGCTTTTGCGCGAGTGATGCTGCATTGACTTGTCTGAATGCAGAGAAGCGCTTGGTGCATTTCCGGCGCCGCCTTAGCGTCACTTCGTACTTCATTCCGTCGAGGCTCTCCTCCTCCTCTTCTCACCAGTTTGTTTCCTTTATCCCTTCCAGTCACCGTGTCGTAATAAACCTATCGACCTTTGCTCCCGCGGCACAAAGTCTAGAATTCTCTTTTGATAAAAGTTTTCGGAAAAGCAGTTGCCATGGGACTGGAAAGTTTGACGTTTCTAAGTTTTCCGCGCCTCCATCAACTCTTTCACGCAAATTTAGCTTATTTATCTTCCTTCTGCTCGTAGACGCAAAGTGCTAACCTACTATACATATATTCAGGCCATCGAATTTCCATCACTGAATTTTTCAAGCCATGTCGCGTATGGTGGAAAAAATTTTGCAATTTATATTCGAGTGATAGAGACAGAGAGATTCTACAGCTTTTTTTCAACTTTCGGGGAGAATCTGTACCCGTCGTTTTTATATATTGAGTCGCTATAATTTCTAATTACTTTAATATCTCAAGTTGGTGGAATAAGGCATAAAGATTCCTCGTTACAAACTTTCCCGTTTGCTGCGGATATAAACTTTTCATTATATAGGCGAAGGGCGTTTGAGAGCGGAAATTTTTGCTCAACTTTCTCCTACACCTTCTCTTCCTTTGTTGTTTTTTTCCTTTTCATTCTTTCTTTTTCTTCATCTATTGTTTTTTTTTTCTTGTTATTATTATTTTTTTTTTTTATATCGTTGCTTTCTCCCTCCCTTTTCTCTTTGAATTTAAACTCGACCTGTTTTAGCGCGAGACTTCGCAGGAAAAACGCGCGGTAGAAACGGTAAATTACAAATTGAGTGCTCCGGGTAATCAAGAGCGACTACGGACTTCTCGTTTCGCTTGATTTAAGAGTTGAGTTTTAGAGAAGTTTCGGAGTTCGCGGGTGTGGTCGCTAAATTATTTCGCTCCTTTGCTATTCGTTGCGAAGCTAGGCTGCTGCGTAAGCGTGGGGTGAAAATGTGACAGAATTTGAATAAATATGACATTTATTTCAACCCGCCTTCATTAAGAGAGAAAAAAATTCAATTTACTCCGGAAGGGTTGCTGCTGCTGCTGCTGCTGCTGTTGCTGCGGTCGGTGTTTGAACTGCTGGGTGCGAAACGGTACTGCTGTGAAGGATGATGTACTGCATCAAGAAGCAGAAAGGGTGAGGGAATTTGAGTAAAACAGCGAGTTAAGAGAGTAGCAAAACTTTTGTTTTATGAGAGGATCGAGGGTTCAACCCTGCAGAGATTCCGCCTCGCTCCGCGGGTGATATTCTTATGAGCAAATTAAGGGCTCGCGATTTTATATTAAGTCGCGATCCCGGGTACCGTCATTTGGCTTTTTGAATTTGGCGAGGGCGGACTTTCAGAGATGCAAACGGTGGCGCCTGAAGATCCTCCTTGAATTGTTCGGCCGAGCTATGAGATTTCATAAACGGTGATAAATCGCGGGAAAACTTGCTCGAACAGGTGAAAATCTTCTTTCTTTTTTTCTTCTTCTTTTATCCATCTATTTCCTGGAGATTACGCAAAGAATCCCCTTGTTTAAAAATCATCAGTTTACATGCACGAAAGAGTATAATTCAATTTTGAATAAAATTTTGGTAAATCATCACTAATCGAAAGCCTTTCCTTTTCCGTTTCCAGGTTCCTCGATGTGGAGGACATCGCAAAAACAACATTGCGCCACGTCCTGACCCGGTTAAAAAATGTCAATAAAGTAACGCAAGACCACTCGGTACAGTTTGAATCTGTTGTTCTGTGAGTTGAAAAGTGCCATCTGCTGTATCTTTGCGTACGTATCTTTGGATGTACAAGGTAAGTAACTACATGATACATACAAGTTATAACTGATCTATAAAAGCAGCTGTACTGACCATACACTATGGTCCATATTTATTTTCTTTTTATACGGTAGTCGAACGAGAAGTTCAAACAAAGCCAGAGAGTCGAGACTCCCCGAGGGGGTACGAGGAGGGTTTCCGAATAAACACAAAAGAGAAGAGAATCGGAATGATCTTCGCCAGATTGGAACGCGGCCCAATCTTATCTCGAAATTCGTTGGGCGTGAGAAATCAGGGACAATCGGTTTGTCCCGCAAACGACAAGTAGAGAAGAATTGCTTTTCCTTGGCAATTAACTCAATCCGAATGCCGTGCGACCCAATCTCGATTCTCGTTTTATTTTCACTCCAGTTTTCTTCTTTTCCTTACCTTTTTTCACCGCGTCACTTGTTTTACTGCAGTCTGTTTTACGGATTCAGGCAAACCCAGAACCAATTTCATAGCAAGAGGAGTTTCGTCTTGCCTCCTTTCGGTGAAATAAGATGCGGAGCAGAAGTCTCCGCAATTTTCACGCAATTTTGGTGCGCAACTCTGCCGGCTACGTGAATTATGAGACGAAAACGGAAACCTTGGTGAAAAATGAGGGAAACACTTTTCAGCCTCTAACCATTTATTATAAATCTAGAAACTGGAAGGGTACGCTTCGTCACATTTCCAGGACTTTAATACCTTGAAATACTGCATGAATAGTTGAAGACCTCCACCGGTGCCTCTAACCGACTACAAAGCTATAAAATTGAAGGGAAAATTAAATCTGCAGTTTTTCTGACGCGAATGGACTCCCAGCTTTGGTCCGCGATAATTGGACTCCACTTTAAACCCATACAGAAATAAATCCCCAACTGCACACAGGCTGCTTCCGGATATATAGGCAAAATCGCTTCGAACTATGTGCACACAAGATCGAAAGAGTGAGTCTTCGCACATTGTAGTACCTAGAATATTTGCATTGCAACGTATTTGACTATTTATCTCTTCTCTCTCTCTTTCTCTATTTCTCGGCTCCATTGTGCAAGGCACATTCGCCTAATACACTGCTCCAGGATTTACCTCCCTAATTTCGCGACTATGTGTACCTTCGTCTGTCGTGCCGTCACTCAGTCTGTCCCTGCACCGCCGACCATAAGCTTACTAATAACCGAGAACCCAGATAGACTCGCAGCTTCAGCTCGGAGCCCGAGTCATCCTCCGTCTCGTTACCGCAAATTCACTGAGGATTCCAGCAGAGAGTTTAGAGCCGGTTGCGCGTTTCTTGACGGTTCCAACAAAAACTTAATACCATCAGACAGTGTCTTAACAGGCATTTCGAATTGCTTGAACGTCTTTTGTGATTACCCTTCGGAAAATCCCCGTCCTTTGTACCATAACAAACAGTTCCAGAGTCTCACTTGCATTAGTAATTCTCTGACGATCGGCAGTCGGTGATTATGGTATAGAAACGACCAATAATGACACTTTTATTGGTACTTTGAGTGTATTTTGTCATGTGCCGAGCTAACGATGCAGGGTATGAAGGATAATATTCGTATGGCCGGCATGGCTGAGTCGGAATTGAGTCGGAACTACGACCAACACGAATTACTAAAAGCATTTTAAATGAAGATGAATTCACAAGACGAACCATAGCCGCGACTATGAACATCGTCGGATACCTTGGCAGGGAATTCCCCGGCAGCCACGTGTGTGCGTGTAATAAGCGTACTCCTGGCTTCCTCGGAACTTTCTTCTTCACTTTGAATAACAAAGAAGCTTTATAGATATTGATGCTCGCGGATGCTGGGTACGTGCGGCGACCCGGGCTGCTACAGTACCGTCGACCTTAATGCCCCCTTGCTTTTTTGCCACCCTTCCACGCCTCTTCTCTCGCATTCTCTTCCGCTCCCTTATCACGCTCAACTTCTTGTTCTCCTTTTTCTTCTTCTTCTTTTTCTTGTTCTTCGAAAAAGCTCTTAACTCGGATGCGCTGCCGTCCGCAGGCATATCTCGCCCACCGAGAAACAGGCAAGTATAATGGATATTAAACGTGATGCGGTACACCCTTGTGTCGTCCCCAATGACAGTTCACCAGGACCCGTTTGCGGTGGTCGAGGAAAGGTCGAGAATACGACGAAGAAGGATTGCAAAGACGAAAGCGGGAGCTGGAAGGAAAATATGAAATATCGTACGATGTTATTCTTCACTTTTGGAAAACAAATTGTAAGATGCAGCGCGCTTGCAAAGACTGGACTCGTCTTCCCTCCGCACGACTGGATGAAAAACGCTTTTCCTAGGATTACCCGAGGAAGGCATCAGAGCTCCTTACAACCAGCCAGCCAGTCATAGCCGGCAAGCATTTAGCCGGTAATATTCGAGGAGCTTTAGTGGTTCCGGAGAGGAATGGGGTCGAGGTGGGACTGCAGGCGGGATGGGGTGACGGAGCGACGAAGAGGAAATGACTCGTTACCCTGCGTACCGGAAGTCGCTCTCCTTCTACCGTCCCTTCGCTTTCAGCTAGGGAGATCCCGCCTCTCTCCCGTCAAGAGAAGGATTCGAACCAATTCCAGCCGAGCCATTCGCTCCGCTACGCATTCGATGTTATTAAAATCCACCGAGGAAGAGAGAGGGTTGCAGCATCCGGTTCGCCAGTGCCTCGAGCAGCATCAACCGCGGGAAAATTCCTAGAAATTTTTGTTGGAAAAAGGGAGGGAAGAGATATAAAAGCAATGAAATGAAGAGAGAAAAAAAAAAAAAGAGAAAAGAAGAAAAAACAGATAGAAGCTCTTCGTTTCCACGTTAAGACACCCCGCAACGTCTCTTATGGCAATATTTGGATCCCTCCAAGTTCCCCGACACCCGGTATTCAAGGTGATTCTCGAATTCTGAGAGAAAGATTGGTTCTTCACGGCTTACTTTCACGGTTAGATTCACAGCTTTATTCCGTGCTGTGTTGCTTCGGGGTTCGTTTCTCTTACCTCCTCCTATGGGTATACGGAAGATGGAACGAAGTGCAGAACTGCCGGTTGGGGGTGGAGGTTCGATGTATGAGAACTCGCGGTCTGAGTCTGATGTCGACAAGTGACTAGCAGCAGCCACCACCCCGTCAATTCCAATAACGGCACTCCGTATTCGCCTATCAAAATATCAGAACAAGATTTGTCGGAGGGTAAGAATAAATCGACGCGTTGGCAGCACACAACTTATGCTCCGATATTCTCGTTTCTCTCTTACGCCTCTCTTACTCTCTCTTACTGCTTTTTCCCAGCGTTTCTCTTCCTACGGCGAACACCTCGGTGGACAGTAAGTACAATTCTATGATAACGAACTCCACCAAGTGATCGAACAAATTGGTGTTGACAATGGCCGCGGTGGTTGGCAGGACGTTGGTAGGTCCTTGTTATAATACGGTGACAAGATGCGAGTTCACCGGACGTGGACGTGGATGGTATCGGGAGCTTGATTACACGGCGCCGGCTCGTCGCGCTTTGGGTTAATATAACGGGTGTCTCCCGGTAATTGTATCACACGTCGTAGTTACATCCCCTCTGCTGCCTTACATGTATATTCCTATAATACGTCATCGCGAAGCTAATGGTGCGTACCTACTCATACCAGGGTTCAATTAGGGCGGGGTTTCGGGGTCGCAGGATCGGCACGACCTTCCCGTAAATCTTGGCTAAAACACCACCCTTGACGAGGCTGGTTTCGGTTATACCAGCGTCATTTATGACCGCGGGAGAAATTGCCTATGATGCCTTTTCTCTTTTTTCTTCTCTCTCTGTCCCTCTCCCTCGGCGATTGTGAAGGGTAGATTTCGCGGAGGGGGTGAACACTTGACGCCCCCTCCCCCCCCCCCCCCCCCACGCGTAACGGAGCGTGAATTAATATCTCAATAATAGAGACGACGCGACGCTTTCACCGAGCGTAGAGCCTCGTATTCTCTCTTTCATTTACATACATATTTGAACGCTTAGCGAGGTCCTTTATGTATCCCGATACACGAGGATTACCCAAGGATTAGTGCTGTTACCGTAGGTGCATTATTCAACCCCGGGATTATAGATGGGACTTTTCTTCGCTTGTTCGCAATTAACCACGCGATTGGCGGAAACCATTCAAAGCATCCTGCCTTTTTGTCATTCATTATTCACGGCGTCGTCTGCTCGGCATGCGAACGTGTCAAACACGCTGTATGTATACGAAATTTCTCTCTTTCTACGTAGAATTTATACACCTATAATATATGTATATATAAATACATACATATATTGAGGTGGAATTATACGAGCGGTATTGCTAGAAAATATAATATACGGAGCGTCGCTCGTTTCATTCTCGAATATCGGAGCCGAAGCAATGCGGCCGACTTCCGACGTGACCCGGAAATGACTGTTACACGCTTGCCAAGACAATATTCCTGCCTTTGGATAGCCTAGAACTACACCCTCTCTCTCCTTCTTCCCTTTTCCCCGTTCACCACCGCGGAATATTGTTCCTTATACTCGTGATCTTAACTCGACGTTGCGGAACTCCGGATGTCAATAACCTTGACTGGCTAGTAAGGAATAGCGGAACCAATATCGTGCGGAAAGATTCCACGTATATTCATCACGAAGTTTTGCAAGTATAACGCGATTCGCTGGAAATCGTATTTTCGTTACGCGGAGTATGACGCAAAATTAAAATCGGATTCGCATGTAGGTAATGGATGTTGATAAGTGTAAAATAGTTAGCGGCGGCTCGCTTGTGCGAATTTATTCTCTGACGTTGCTACTCTGCTTGTAGATGAAAGGGAGGGGTAAGAATGCCACTTAGTTTCCATTAGGTATTGAATTAATCAAATTGTCTCCTTAACAACGATCTCCTACCGCCGTACGGCCCAGAAAATTCTCCGACCGTCAGTCAGTCGTCCATCAACCAGCGAGTTTAACCAACTTTCCTACCTTCGTTGCGCCGTTAGCGAGGCTTGATTTCATTCTTCGAGGCTTTAATTAGCTCGCTTCATTTCATACCTCCGGCAAAGTTACGCGGACTTTTTACGTTGTAGTCACTTATAATACCGCTGGTTATTCAAAGAGTTTTTATTTTTTTCTTTTTCCAAAGTTCCGGATTCATCCGAGTGTGCACTTTCACGGAAAAGGATTATTTCCGCGATGCCAAGTTTCCACTTCTATCCTCTGTAATCGAAATATTCAACAACTTCGCGTGTAACGCAAAGTTGTAAAACCGTAGTTTATATGTATTGCAGGCAGGTACTACGTCGTGTGAACGGATTGTGCATGTATTACCTGGAATTTGCAACCGCAACGTGATTTAACTTCGCTCCAAACTTGGGCTGAACCATTACCATTGTTCTGTGGCGTTTGAAGACCGTTGTTCCAACTGATTTCAAAGCACGTCTTATCTCCTATAAACGTGTCGTCACGGCTCTTTCTCTCAGCAAACGGATAATTCTCGTTGATGATGAATCGTGCATTGCTTTCTATTACCCGGAAGAACGGGTCGCAGTGGAATTTCACGACGTTGCTTGAACTTCCGATCTCCCGTACTTTTTTCTAATTTATCAACGAATTATTCGTACTTCACAAATGATTATCCCATCGAAGCCTCTTGATAATTACAATGAGTAGGTATAACCGTCTCTGTTTTAATATTGCAGTTTCTATTACCCGGTTAATGTATATCAAAGTTAAAAATCGTGAAGAGGAAAGAAGATAATTTGTATAAAGGACGTGAAAATATGTCAGTGAAGTTTCGCATTTTCACATTTTCCGAGCCCCAGTCTCGCCGCCATTTCGCGGGCGTCCGTAAAGTAATGCCACAAACTTGAACATACGGAAAAGCCATCGTTTCCCCGGGTCTAAACGGCAGACCAAACTTCGTTCAGCACCCCACGTAGATACGTCTACGAAGTAAATTTTAATCTCCCGGCTCAATTTCATTCCCGCTCACTCCCTGCAAGCTCATATCTCGGGTAGAAAATACACGCCATCGTCACAGCTCGTACTAATATTATTATTTTACGAGGACGTTCCGTGCAGTTTTCAGTCGAAATTATCATTTCGCTGTTTTCCAAAAGGGAATGAGAGAGAGAGAGGGAGGAAAAAGGTGAACGGAAGTGAGCCAAAAGTCCCTCATCGCGAAAGTCCGACAGTCAACGCGCGTCCGGGGATCGAGGGATCCAGTCTTGGTCCAGGAGGAGGAATTTCCCCGTTCTTCCCGCTGTCCCTCTTTGTGCGCATCTCCCCCGCAACGGGTTTTATCCTTTGTGCATGTTTACATTGTCACAGGGACCCGCATCGCCGCAGCGCAAAAGGACCGCATCGCCTGTCTCGCAGGTTTTGTTAGGCGTCCATCCTTCCATCCGTCCGTCTTCGTGTTTGCAAGAATTTCCACCGCTCTGGTCACACAGCTCGAGCAAACTGTCCAGCATTCTGGTTCGTTGGACACCCGGGACCGCCCGACGGATCTCTGAAGGCGGTTTCCCTCGACGCTATATGTATGCCAAATGCCTCGAACTTTACCCAGCATCGCAGAACCGTGGTTCATTGCCAATTCGGATAGGAATTTACCACAGCTCGATTACTTACTTATTTCGTTTTTAGTAGTAGAAAAATAACTTCAGTTTATTATAATGGACGATTTTACATGATGAATGACGAATCACGTCCAACAGTATGGTTAATTACTCCGAATTATAGGATGGATGGAAATTGCAGATACCTGTGAGTCCCTACGGGGCTTATAACAGTGTTGTCCAGAATTTGAGGCTTGAAACCGCCCCGAAATTCCTTCATCAACAATGCTCGCTCCGAGTACAATTCCCGGCCACAATGTTACTCTCAAGCCTCGAAAACGTAGGCGGATGAGATACGTGAACCCGAACGAACGACGGATATGAATTTTCATGATATTCAGACACCGTCTGCAGGTCATCAAGCTCTTTTCACCCAAGGATATAGTATATGTCTATTAAGGTGGCGCAAAAAAGCGAGTATTTTTTTTTTTTTTGAGTCTTATGTGACAAAATGTTAGTTTTTGATGTCTTAAGAGCCCACTCCAAAGGACAGTTGAAAAAAAAAAATTTAAGAGGTCGATCCACATTTTTTAAAACGTCAGAAATCGTCAAAAGTCGATTTTTTTTTTTTTTAAGTTTTTTTCTCGTTACGGTATAAATTTATAGACAAAATAAAAATAAGTTTCCGAAAGTTTCAGTTCAAAATTTGAATTTTGAAAGGTCGCTCATAATTTTTTGTCAATTTTTCGGTGCATTTCTTTAGATCATTTCGAGCGACTTTTTAATATTCATGTTAAAATTTCATAAATTTTTTTTCTTTAATTTGGTAAGAAAGAATCGATAACAATACACCGCGACATGAATTAAAAATCAAACAAAATACTGAAAATATAATTTTATAATTTAATTTTTTGACGGCTTTTGACATTTAAAAAAATTTGGAGCGACCTCTTAAAATTTTTTTTTTGAGCTGTCCTTTGGAGTGGGCTCTTGAAACATCAAAAACTCACATTTTGTCTCACGAGACTAAAAAAAAAAAATAGTCAGTTTTTTTGTGCCACCCTAATGTATATATATTTTAATTCACCGAGTCATCACTGCTGAAACTTGATCTCTCCGTCCAGGACGAATTCATCCGATGAATATAATATATCCAGATGTTTCACCCGAGAAAACTAGTACCCACTGTAAAAACCCTTCGATGATCATTATTACCGTACGCATAGGGCGTGTAACGCAGCCTGCAGGAGCAGAACGCACAACTCGATGGGGTGGTTTTGCCTTCCATTGGCGGAACGTTATCGTCGTGGTAATTTCTGCCAGCAGCAAAGGCGCTATCAGTCGCCTCCCGCTTCGTCAGAGACGAGGAATGGTGTCGCGTAAGCGCGTCAGACACTTTGAAAATTAATTATATAGTCGTTCGATCCATCAGAAGGCTGCTCCTCCTTATTGTCCTTATTGCTCTACCCTACCTGCTGCGACGACGAGCAATGAGCCTCGAGGTGTTCTCTCGCCGAAAACGAGATCCGCTTCATAGACTGTGGAAAACGAGCCCCTTTGAAGCACCCAGGTGTCGTTTTGCGCTTGCGGATACCGAGGGCGACGAGTTTCACGTCGACGTCTAGCGAGGCGCGAATTTCCCATTTTGGAAGCCCGTTGTCGTACCAATTCAAGGACTTTATCGAGATCCTACGGCGGCCAAATTCCCTCGCCGACCACAGACGCGAATATTTTTCATTGCTGAGAAATATTAAAAATTAACAACCCCCGGCTAGATTTTTCAATTTGAAAACTTGACGGGATCATGAAAAGCCGTTCGAGTCGATGTGCAAGATTCCTGGTATAACACACGTGTGTTTATTTGATTCCGAGCTAAATCAAACCTCGCGGATTTCTCCGAATGGAGGGAAATTTCTAATTGGCAATAAGCTGCAGCAGCTCAATCTCAGATCTGGAAATTGCTTCCGTTGAACTTGGCGAATCTCGCGAATATCATTGAGGGAGCTTTAACGCGCTTCGAAAGCTCCAAACTGATTTCGAAATACGCACCCCTGAGTCGGTTGCCGGGGGCGAATACCGCGGCTGTGCTATTATATCGCGTTTTTATATGTATATACGTCGTCTAGTTTTCAGCCGAGGAATCACGCTGGAGTGCCACTTCCCCTTACCGACGTTAGTAATTCCCGCTCACTCTGAACTCGGTGAAAGTTTTTCGAGTTTCAATAACTGCCAACGCCGTCGGAGTGAGCCATGAGACTCGGCGTCGTTCTATTCGTATTCTATGCGCGACTTTGGTTTTGTTGTTGTTGGAAAACTGGCGTATATATACACGTATAGGTATACTTATGAAAAATGAACGTCGTGGGTGCCCAGAAGGTCGGAACCCGCATGGATTTGGTGAAATTTTTATCGTCCTCCTGAGATAACACCTCGCAAAATGGACTGAAAAATGTGTTACCGAATTTCTATCACGAATTCCTTTCACTAAGTTAAGAATAATCGATGCATCGATTATTAATCGAGTTCAAAAAAATAATAATTGAACAGGACTGGATTGAATCGGTAAAAGTTAATCAATTATTTTGTATTTTTTTGAAATGGTTCAAATGAATCCGCAATTTCGTAAATTTCAGTATATAGTCTTAATAGCGGAAAAGTTTTTTGATGATTTATTCAAGTCTCAATTTCAAGTGAAAGAAAAACGAAAACCGATTCCGAGGAAAAATTGACTTGAACGAAAATTGACGCAGCGAAGAAGGAGCAAAAGGAATAACGTTGGCTCGCACTGCCGGCTTGATAAATACATCCATGTATACGAGAAAAAACTTTTACCCCTGTTGAAATCAGGGTTAAAAATGCAACTCCCCGAGGAGAATACAATATACGGTGGAAAGTGAAAATCTGGTTGTAACCACGCTGGAAGCTTTAAGTATTTGATTATTTAACGAAGTCTTGAAGTTGCGGAACTAATTGTAAGCTCGCAACTAGAGCTGGAATAATTGAATCTACGATACACTCTCTCTCTTCTTTTCGATTATACCTGTTGATTCTTCCGTTTTCCTCTTTCTTCTCTTACATACTATTAATTTGAAAAAATTTTACCCCCCTTTCTCACCTTATCAGACAACAGTTACCTACAATTAGTCAGGGGCTTGAAAAATTAATTACTATACCGAGCACAATTCTCGTATTTCCTTAACTTTACCCGACGAGTCTGGTCGATTGTACCCTGCAGAGATGCAGCTTCGCGGCCTGTCCGCAAAAATTAATTTCCGACTTTCACGTGCATGGCGATACGGGGAGGAAAACTTTTCCGACATAAATAAAGGACGGCTCGCCGACTCCTTTCCTATTTCTACGTCTCTCTATCCCGTGGGTCCGACGCTCACGCCGTCCTCTTCCGTTCTCGATTTTTCGCCTTCCCCCCCAGGGAATCCGCGACTCATGCCTCATCTTTATCGCGGGCCGTTTTTCTCTTTTATGTACTTCCCCTTTCTCCGCGCTCATTCCTCATACTACGACTGGGTGTAGGAATGCTCCGCATCGCATCCCCTTTTTCGCCCTAGTTTTAGTGGCCTTGAGTCGGCCTTCATCACCTACCGTCCAACCCTTCGCTGACGTAGATTTTACTTTTTGCCCCGACAAGCTAGATTTGAAATATCTTTTATTGTCGCTCCCATAACGCACTTTCAACCCCAACCGACCTGCCTGCGTCTGCAGGACGCTGAATACGTCGATTCGAAACTTTCTCTTTTCCGTGCTACGGTGAAAAAAAAAGACTGAAAAATAAAGTTCCGCTTGGTCACAATTTTAAAGTCCGATTTTTTTTTACATCCTTTAAGCAATCTCGGAAATTTTTTTTTGTCAAAAGTATTCTATTTTCTTTGTTACTTTTCCGCCGGATGCTGTTCATCATTCTTATAAATTCTTCCTAAAAAATCCGTTACTACATAAAAATCGGTGAATCTTATCAAGTTTTTCACTTCCCGCTGGTCATTTTACATCCCGTTTAACCGGAGTTTCTTTCTGAACAGATTACTTCGATGATAAAAAAGTTTGGAAATCTTCTTCCAATGGCCAACAATTGAGGACAAAATACGACGCGAAGATAGTCATCGTGAAGGTCATTCGGCACTCGTATCTGAGCTTTCACCAGGCCAGTTAGAGTGACAAACTCAGGACATTTATCCCGATCGCGATAGTGAGATCATGGAATTGATTTGTGCCGGTCGGAGTACAGGGTGCGAACGGATTTAGGGGCGCTGAGTTTCGAGAGGGTGGAAATTGCTACGCAGCGAGACGATCATCGTGAAATAAGTGAAAAGTAAATGAGGATCATCTAAGAATAATACCGCCAAATTCGCGGGGGGGATGGATAGTTCAGAAGACGAATGTGTGTGCAGGATATTCTCAAGCAACGAGGGTGAAGAGTTTCGGGTATAAGAGAGCCGGCGACCGCGGAACAGACAGAATCGAATCGGCGAAAACTGGGGAGAAATTTCCTCGTAATAGACATGAAGTTTCCAAGAAGAACCGAAGCCACTGTGAGACGTTGTAAACCGATCGTCCGAGCAGTTTACCAAAGTTGCAAAGCACAAGCCCAGCCTGGTAGCAGCCATGATGGGTCCCTCAACATCTGACTTGAAAGTTGGCAAACTATCGGCCAGTTTCATGCCTTATAACTCGGAAAATTGCCGCCAATTCAGCAGCGAAGAAGCCCTCCCTCCTCCTCACACATACACATGCACAACAAAATGGCGTCCGCACTTCTACCTGTGCGTGTCTCTCGTCGCCGCAGGCTTTTTGCCACCACGTGATCGACCAGCCTATATTAGTTTGTAACTTTGGTCATGGGGATGGGGGTGTAGTTGGACGTATGGAGAGCATAAATCAGTTGGGCTCGAGTCGAGGCCTCGCCTTGAAGGGTGTAAACATAAATACACCGCGGAATATCGTGTCTAGGATAGAAACGCCGGATTTTGGCCACCGTTTCTTCGTGCTCCTGGCTATAACGTCGCTTGTCCGGTGCCCTGGACATCATTCATACCCGCAAAACATGACGTTTGACAAATCGCCGACCCGCAGAGAAAACAAACTGGGACACCAACTCACTTTGCGACAAAGAATAATTATTCCCTGCCAAAATGAATACGCTTTTTACGAGCTCTTTCTTACTTTTCACCCATTTCTCTTATACTTACTCCAGATTGTATGTTGGATTGTTCTTGCGATTTCTCGCATTTGTAACTATCGGTCAGAGTTTTCTGGGTAGGTAAACTCGTTTTACGATAATATCGCATTGCGCTGGAAGCTAGCTGATTGAGCTTTCGAATTTGTTTCAACTGAAAAACGAACAAATTTTGAAAACTGCCGATTGCTAAATAAAATTCTTTGCAACATTATTTCCCATGCTCGCAACGGTAGTGAAAGATTATCAAAATAAGATGATGGTAGATTTGAGAAGAAAGAACAATTAGCTTTGACCTTTCGAATTTTGCAAAGAAAAAAAAAAAACAAATTGTACTCAACAAGCCGTAGAACTTTCGAACGATACTTGCGATAGGAAAGTTTTCTCCCAACCTTTTTTCCTCCTCACCCGTTTATTTACTACCGATGTGCGGTAGGTATATTAAAAAAAAAAAAAAAAAAAAAAAAAAACTAGCAAGAAATAAGGTCACCAGGTAATTCAATGAGGTAATTCGAAATCTGAGGCCTGCTAATTAAAGTTCAGTTTTCCAGACGCACGGAAATCTTGCGGTTCGCGGTGCTGGAGTCAGGGGAGGGGGGGGGGGGGGGGGGGGGAGGGGGACACCCACATTTTCAAAATGAAAAATAAACATTAGGGAGGGAATGCAGGAAACTTTTCACCCGCTCCGGTAGTTGTTTACTTTCGCGTGCACACATCGGTTGCATCGATGGTCAGGTCAGTGAAGGTAAATATTGAGTACTCGCGTAGTTCGGTGGGTACATGTTAGGTATGTAGACACACATACCATGTGGACAGACGCAACTTGTTGGCGGTGAACCACCCTGTCCACCGCATATAGTCGTTTGTACGACCGGCTGAAGCTCGTTCAGGCTCCCCGGCTTCCGAGCTTGCAATAATTGGCTCTGTCTTCAATTCCGAGGCGATCCGAACTTCGTCCTTGCAGGTTCAACCTTCTATCTATAATCCAGAATGGACAAGTTGGTCGGGCTTGATGGTCCGCGACAACCGCTCATCAGTCGATAGAGAGAACGAAGCAACTTGCGCTTAAGCTGTGCTTTAATTTCAAAGCTTTAATCGAATCTCCCGCGGATATAGACTTGGCGTGGCTTCAAGTAAGAAGGGATGTTTTTTTATGTTCACTTTGTTTTGTGAAAGTTATAAAATCTGGATTGGAAAGGTAAGCCTGGCCAATCTAAAAGCTGGATTTTGAGGAATACTTCAACGTATTTTTTATTGTAAAATTATTCACTTCTGACGGAATGGATGGTGTTCTGTTGTGCAATAAATACTTCGTAATTTTTGTTTTTTTTCTTTCACCTAGAATCCACGGATTTTGATCATTTTTTTTTCTTCATACATTAAGTCTAGAATACTGTTTCGGTCGATTTCACTTTGATCGCTACACTTCGATTTTAAATTCTCAACGTTTATTATAGATCCTTCAACTTTGGTTTCAATACTTTGCTACTAAACGTTTTAAATGCAAAAATCTAGTGAATTCAAAGAAACCAGTTTTTATCAAACGATCAAAACCTGTTTTCTCAAGTCAGCCGAGCTTCCAAGGCGAGTAAATTTTCCCCTCTTCACACAGTGAAAAATTCGTTTCCCCTGAAGCCCCGCTTAGCATCTTAGCCCGCGGGATGTTCTTACATTTCGAAGAAGAAACAAACCGCCCTCGAGGGATTCTCGAAGCCCTGTGGTGCACCTTAATCCGGGTTTGTTCCTGGAGATTGTCACTTTGTCCCCATTGCAGACACGATAAGCTCTCTCTCTCTCTGTTTCGAAGCGTCGGTAAGCCACTTCAATTGTTGGCGAAGGTCAGTTATGCAGGGGGAAGGCTTTCGGAGAGCTTTTCTCCTTCTTAAAATGAAATGAGAAGATAGAAAAAAGGCAGAAGAAAATTAAAGAACAACCACAAGGGCTGCGTCTTCCTGGTACAAATGAAACCCGAATGCCCGGAGGTAAACAGCGTCTGCGAGTTGAACAGAAAGGGTTCATCGCCACAAGAGGATGCTTAGGTCTGCTAATTCCGCCCTTCCGAGGAACAACCCCTAACAAGCGTTTTAATTCGCTTACTTCGCTTAACTGAAATTGGCCAGATAGCCTCATTCCCACAAATTCGTCTCCTTCATCAGCCTCGCGCAGAAATTTCACTGCAGTTTACACTTTCCACTCTCCAAAAACGACCTTCTAATTATATCAACGCTTTCACTTATTCATTTTAATGATTTTCGTCAATTCTTAAACGGATATTTATTCCCTGGTACAAAATTATCCCCCGGATTTATAACGAGCATTAAAACTTTGCTGGAAGCAATCGATCTTCGTTTGTCCCATTTTTTCTTATTTTATTGAAAACAATAATTATCGCCCATAATATTGCCTGGGTCATAACTAAGTCTGAAATACTGCAGAAAATGTATCTGATAAAAGTTCCGCTCAGATATTTACACACAACAATATTACTTTTACCGCGACGCAATTCTCGGAAGAATTATTCCCCAGTTTAAGGATCCGTTTCAGTCGTAGTCACGATCGGAATCGATTCACCCGTATTTACTGCCGATAAACTCCGAAGTGTTTCGCAATTTTACGGATCTGGCGCGAAAACGTGAAAAAGAGCAAAGGAATAGGCAGTGCGAAAGAATAAAAATAGAACAATAAAAGTGAAAAGAAAAACACAACTTGACGAGGGAAGGTAAGGCGCGCGCAATCGGGCAAATGGTTGTAAATTAGGTTACGACGTCGCCTAAATGCAATTCTGTAGCTGAAAAGGATGAAATGCCTTTTAAGGTGAAGCCTCCTCTCTCTTCGTTTCTCTCTCGCTCGTCTTACCACCTCGATTCTTTGTGCGGCCTGACCTCTTACATCTACTTTGCCCGCACCTTTTGCTCCTGGCCTCTGGCATCAGCTACGACGACGAAAGCCACCCTCGAGCAATCCCCTTCAAACTCTTTCGCCTCTCGTCGCTTTGTCCGGTATTTAATTTGAAAGCTCTCTGCTATAAAATCGAATGAATGTAAGAAATTTTTAACCTCGTATCTAGAGAGAAGCCGAGGGCGTAACGAGATAGAAACAAAGCGCATCTATCGTCTGTGAGAGTCAAGGATGAGGGGAAGATGCTGAGGGGATAATCCGAGATAGCGATCTTGTACAAGACGAGCCCCGGAAAATGGTACTGGTTTTGAGGAGGCTGCCCGTTTCACCTTCACTTTTATTGCTTTTTACCCTTTGCTTTCTTTATTTTCTTCTCTGCCTTTTAATTTCCCCCCTTTTCCTATATCGCAGCGATCCATAACGTTTCACTTTTTGTTTTCAGAATCGTAGCTACACAGTTTTTTAGCTGACGCGATAGAAGAAAAATATGAAGTTAAGGATAAGTGAGAATAAATGAAAAAAAAAAAAAAAAATCCGCCATTAGACTTACAACCCCATAAAATGAACAGATGAAATTTTTTTTTTCTTGATTTTTTTTTCTACCTTGCATGTAAAGTTCGGCAACGTAGGTACATTTAGAAGTTAAAAATAATTAGTGGTATTTATATACAGTTAGAGAGGCATGAGGAAGTTTTCCGTGAACCTCGGTGCCTCCCTTCCCTAAATTTTGTCATCCCCCTGAGCGTCGCATAATATTTCCCAGTACGGTGATTCAATGTAATTTAAATTTCGCGTTACGAGCTGCTGCCACTGCCGTTGCTACAGGGTAATGTAAATCCACATCACCCTTGTATGAGAGAATGATTTGAACGAGAAAACGACTTTGTACGAAATTATGGGGTAATGAAAATATCAGCACATATTATAATCTGGCTTTGCTCCGTTGCTCTTGCAGGGTAAATCCACCCGCCCACGCGTGTTTACACCCTGGTATTTCGTTCGTCATGTAGATGGATATTTCTCATCAAATTACGCAATTTCAGTTCGGATTTTATAAAAAAATTTTGTACTGAGCAAAATATTTCTTATCGCGCAGAAATCCAAAGTTTTACTAAATGTAGTCTTTTTAAAAGTCATACTTTTCTTTTATAACATACGGAAAAATGACTTTAAAATAATTATAACATGAGGGACTAACTTCTCTTGTCTTGCCATTTTTTTCGCTGTGTATCTGTTAAAAATTAAAAAAACGTGGTATATAAAGCTGAAGAAAAACAATAAAGATGTCCCAACAACAATTATATATAAAGTTAATAGGGTATAATATTGCATAAATTATGAACATCTTTATTATTTTTTTCGGATCAAAGGACAAGGTGAGGGAATGACGTTCAAGGTAATAAATTGACCAATTTTTTTCCGATGACGATATTTAGGTTTTTCTTTTTAACAATCAAAATGTTACACCGATAATGAATGCACGTAACTCGGGACTTAAGTGTCGGAATTTGATGAGAACTACTCACGTGTACGGCGAGTTCATATACGAGCTTGCAACCGAAGAAGAAGAAGAAGATAAAGCGAAAAAAATATGAAATTGAAAGCGACACTTGGGAAACATTTTTACCCGTTTAGCAACGTATTGCGGCGTTTCTTCTTCACGCATGTGATGAAGAAATAACGAAGGTCCGAGTTTTATCCCGAAATAGAAACGCGGAGCGTAACGAGGAAGAAGATGGTTATTATCCGGATCTAGATTAGAAGAAACGAGGGGCATGTCGGGACGGCGGCAATCGTGTAAGTAACTCTGACTCTGACATGGAAGTAAAGGCAAGGTAAAAGTATCTCGCAGAGTTACCGGGACAGAGATCGGCGATATTGGAACGGCAAGGTGCTCCCTAAATTGGCGGGAACAACAATTTCCCGAAAAAGCTTTGTACCTATTCCTCCCCGTTGCCGGACGCTCACGGCATTTTCCGTTAGCGAGTCGTAAAGAGCCCTCCTGGGGAACGACCTGGAAGACGCCCGATCCCGCCGAGGGTCGGGGGGCCCTTCGCTTAGACGCCAAATGAGAAAACGGGGTATAAAACAAGCCAGCGTCTGGGGGATCGGAACGAAAATTGCTGCGATTTGAATAAAGGAAAACAATTTTCAGCATTTTCTTCATCGAATTTTACTTTACTTTCAACCTAAAATATATTATAAAAACCGCAGAGGATTAGCAGCAGCTATAATATGCTTCGATGATCCTGTTTTTCTAATGTCCAATTTCACATGTTACAATTGCGCGACGGGAACTCTGGGGATTAATTATTTCCCGATGTGTGCTGGGTAAAATTGAAACACCACGTAAAGGATTTAGACCGTCCAACACGGTCGATTTGGTGTCGAGAGCTCGTTAAGCGAGCTCGTGTTTCGGGTACGGAACAGAAATTATCGTTTCGCTTGCGCATCCAACTATACACAAACCTATTCTTCCTGTGTGCATATACCGTTCGGTTACGTACCGCAAATAAAACAGATTAACAAGAATTCACCGGCCGGCTTATATCGTTGCACCCACCTTCGCCAGCGAGTTTACGGTTCGACAAATTGCATCCCCGGTGGTGCACCTTGCAGGGCCTTGTCATGCACGACACAGAGCGTGTTCATCGATCGTCGATCCCCGGGATTTTGGTATTTATTATTGTATTAAATTCAAAATCGCAAGCAGCTAGGTAGAAACGTAGTCGATTTCATGCAGGAAATGGGAACACTATTTTCATACTATCTAGATTAGCAGTGTTCCGGGGTTGGGCGGGGTGCAAGACGTGTAGGTACTATATCCATTGGATCGAGACCCGTTCCGAAGTTCGAAATCGACCGGAAGCCGCAGTGCACCACCGGAAAAAGAAAACCCGTGTGAGCATAAACAAGGGGCTAAATCATCGGGTCGGTCGGTCGGTCAATAAACTTTGAATTGCACTCGAGTCAATTTTCGGGAACGGTTCTGCTTCGCATTATACGTATACAGTGTGCCTACGTCCCTTCGTCTGAGGAAAATCACGGAACCGGAACACCCGGTGGTTCCCAAAACCGCGTCTCGCCAAGGTGGTGGGAGGAAGAGAGGAGGAAAAAGGGAAGAGAAGAACACAGCTGGTTATTCATGCGGAAAGCTCTGAGAAATACAGGCATGCAGCGGCGAAGCTCGATCGGTAAAGGCGATAGCTGTCTGCTGGGGCAAGACTGCACCACCGAAAGCTGCAGGGTGGGTCTTTGATCCCGAGGCCTTTGCGTCCGCAGCTACTGCCAGCTACAAGCATGCAAGTATAACAGAGGTGTACCCGGATGATGATACGTTTGCAAACCACCCTTGAACTCGGGGTGAAATAGTCGGTGTTAAACGCGCCGGCAGCATCTCGAGCTTTTGTTAATCTCGAGAGCGTGTAGAATCGTGAGGCTAGTAATAGCGACCGAAGAGGAAATGAAAAGGGAAGAAACGCCGCAGGAAGTGAAGCAATATCTCGAATCCCGGTTCCTCGGGGGTATACGGTTACATAAGCGTCTACAATCCTGCTCTCGCGCCTCCTGCAGCGACGAGAAATCCCGCTCAAAGGCACGGATTCAGATGCAAATGTAAAGGATAAGAGCACGGGAGAAAGCGAACTCGCGAAAGGTGGGCGAGCATGCCGAGGGTAGCGAGGAATTGAATGAGTGTCGTTCCAAGGGTCACTCCGTCGGCTCTTTCGGACGGAACGCCCTATATCGTGATCCGATTTTCAATGCGCATCGACCATTTTATAGTTATTGATTTTCCTGGGCCGATTGCATTCACCGCGGTACATCGCAGGTAGATCTTTCCGATTTTCCGACCAGTTATTTTCGCTGAAAACGTTGCTCCGCGGTTTCGAAGATGATCTTCTTACTCGATGAAAACCTTGAAAATCTTTGAGGAGGATCGAGCTCCCTTCTCTTTTTTCCTCGAAGGATGCGGCCGTTTCACGGATGGGTAATTCGCCACTTTTTTTTAACTGATTTCGCGGAGCACTCGGTGAAACTGCATCTCGAGGCCGCGGATATCGCTTTGAAACCGAATTGGGAGGCGGAGAGGGACTCGGATTAGCCGAGGGTCAAATAAGCGAGCCTGACGTGACAATATCGTGAGCCCAGAGCTCCGACCTCCGGGGCCCGAATGCTTTGAATCCGCAAATCGAGGACGAACTTGATTAGATTCCGACCGCTTACCGCGATCCAAGCAAATCGCCTGCACAGTTACTTACGAGACTGTTACTCGACGATAACAACGCCTGCTCGGAAATTTCCCCTAAGCCGATGAACTAATTATCCTATACCATGTATTATATAATATATAGGTGTATATATAGGGAAAGAGAGAGAGAGAGAGATAGAGAGAGAGAGATAGATAGATAGATAGATGAATTTATTTATGTGTATAACACTATTAGACAATGCAGCCACTGAGCTTACAAAATAAAAATAGAATAAAAGTTATTCTAGAGAGACAGAGAGAAGAAAATTACAGACCGGCTTAGAGATTTGCGAAAAGAATCAGGCGCGAGGATACTGTGAGTTCCTTAAACGCCTCTCAATTTAAAAATTTTTTTTTATTCTTTGCAACTGAATTTTACCAACTGTGCAAAGCTGAATGAAATTACCGCGGAATGATGAATCGGTATTTCACTTTAGGAAACTAATAAAAACTTGAAGCTAGATTTCGGAATCACAAAGGTATAAGAAATTTTGAAATACTGCAGGTTCCAAACACTCTATATATAAATCTTCATATAGTTGTAATCCTTTGGCCGGAGGACCAGTTTCCCGGGGATAACAAGGAAGATTTACAAGTTTATTATCCTGCAGGTGTCTGTCCGACGACCCGCGTAAATCATATCCTTCTACTAGCTATTTCCTCGTGTCTAGAATCAGGTAAGGCATCGAGTAAGCGGGTCATGCGAGTCTGCACGTATATATAGTGGTTAATGCT
Organism: Diprion similis; assembly: GCF_021155765.1. Lineage (NCBI taxonomy): Eukaryota > Metazoa > Arthropoda > Insecta > Hymenoptera > Diprionidae > Diprion > Diprion similis. The sequence continues at coordinate 24,088,274 of NC_060108.1, forward strand.
TGAGTTATTATCTTTTTTTTCTGCCTTCTTGGATAGAAAGATTGATGCTTCGGGTCCGAATCCTTACGCCGTAATTGTCCTTTATTCATCATTTCGTTTCTATTTAAAAAAAAAAATTTCTGTTCTTCCGAATACTTCACCACAATTTTTGTATAATTCACTGCCGCGACCTTACGACTGATAGACTTTTCTTCAAGGAAGGAAAGGCAGTCTAGACTTTGATTAACCTTTTGAATACCTCGAACGCCTATTTCATCAGGTTTTTAATCCGCTTACTACAGAGAGATCGAAGAGGGATGATATTACCCCTGGCTGTAGTTATTAATTTGGTAAATTACTTCCCCCTCCCCTCCCCCCCTTCTCGTGGCCCCTCCCTTTGATACAGATGATCGATAATCCTTATCCAACTATTTATTGCCCCATAAAGCGAGAGGGTAAGAACAGTTTATTCCACCCTCGTTCAACGTTACGGGCATCGCTGCGCAGACAGTCGTTAATTTAAAAACCAACGGGGCAAAACAGCCGAACGTCGTTCATAAATCGCCAATTAAAATTAACCCTGAATACCGCATCGCATCGTGTAACTTATATTTTGTAAAACATTTACAACTAAGCAATCCTGTTTAATTATAATACACGTTTACATATTACAGATGATGAATAATTTGAAGGCAAGGTTGGCGACATAAAAAGAAAAAGAAAAAATGGAGGAAAATTATATCAAACGAAATTCAACACATTCCTCAATCTC